>NC_138774.1:273230511-273830511 GCF_965119305.1 Pelophylax lessonae | reverse complement strand
TTGTGGGGAAAAAAGGACGTCAAATTCGTTTAGGTACAGCGACGCACGACCGCGCAATTGTCTGTTAAATTAACGCAGTAAAAAAATCGCAAAAAAAACCCTGGTCAGGAAGGGGGTAAAATCTTCCGGGGCTTAAGTGGTTAAAGAAAAAAAAAAAAAAAGTATAATTTTTTTTTAATTTTAACAATTTTTACAATTCTTTTATTTTCCAAATTTTTTTAAAATTATTTTTTACAATGTTTAATGATTATTTTTTTTACAATTTTTTTTTCTTTACAAGACAGAGAAGCCTGCAGCACTGCGGAGGGCATCACAGTGAAAAGGGGGGCACATGGGAGGGGAGGAGGGGGATCAGAAGCAGGCAGAACAGGGAGCGGGATTGGAGTTGGAGAAGCAATTACAGGAAGGATGCCCTGTGTCTGTGTCTCTCCCTGCAGTAGCTGAAAGCTGGCAGGAGGGGGAGAAACTGTCTTTCAGCTGCTGCAGAGAGCCGCACAGGGCTTCCGTCTGTAATTGCCCCTCTGCCCGACCACACTGATTCCTTGTGCTGTTGGTGCCCGGGGCCCCTACATGAGGACTGGTGGTCCCCCCCCCATCAGCGGTCCTGACTGTATGTGTTGCATGGTGCAATATTGTAGTTCATGGTGAATCGCTTGTTTGTGATCGCTTGTACCTAGACTGATCTCAGGGTATGACCACGCTTAGATAAAGGTGAAAATTTTGTGACACAGAGCTGACATCCTGCTCAGAGAAACTAAGACTGGCCATACACAGTTCGAATCTCAGCCAGTTCAGCAGGAACTGGCCGAGATTAAAACCATTAATGGGCAGGCTGAATGTACCAAGTTGATCGATCGAACTTGGGTACAACCAGCCTGCTGGATTCGCTTGCGATAATCACAAGAGGCTGCTATAGCTGCTAGTGATAATTACTGGCATCTTCTGGCGAGGATGGCTCCCCCCCCCCCCCCCCCAGCAGACAATGGCTTGGCAGGAGGGATTCCCCTTTAAACACTGTCTGCGTTGATGAGAGAATCATGCAAATTTACTTCCTGCAACCAAGGGTTGCAGGAAAGAAATTTGCACCGTGTATGGCCAACCTTAAACCAGTTTGGGCTTTTCCTGAACAATTAGTGCCGCCAGCCACAGCCGGCAACACTAATCATTGTGTTCTACTGACAGGGAAGACTCCCCACCAGCAGCGCCACGGGAGGGATTCCCCCATCTACACAGTGTTGACTGGGGAATCAAGCAATGGTCTTTCATTCCACCTGTGGTGGAAGGAAAGAAAATTGCATAATCTATGGCCTGGTTTAGATCAATCAGGCAATTTTTTAGCAAGATCATGCTACTAAAATTGCTAGTCATAGTATTTGACCGCTACATGTTTGGAAAAATGTAGTAGTATGTAGCACGTAGTAGTGATTGATCACACACACTTAGAACACTGTGCCATCATTAGCCATTAATCACCACTTTTCCACTGCAAGTACGGGCTCGGCTCCACTCGGCACTGCTAGGCCCAGCTCGCTCAGTTTGCTTTTCCACTGCGTGGTACGAGTCGGCACGTTTCAGCACTGTATAGGCTCTATGGGGCTCGGTTTGCTTACTAAAGTAGTAAGTGGGTGGGATTACAACGATTCTCTGACCAATCAGTGGCTAGTAGTGACAAACAATCAAGACTGCATGCAAAGGATTGTGGGATATGGTATAGGTACGGCCCACTTGGAACCCCAACCGAGGTGGTACTGTTTAAGCGAGCCGTACCATGTAGTGGAAAAGCGCCGCTGTACCAAACCGTACCGAACCGTTCTAACCCGTACCATGCAGTGGAAAAGCGCCAAACCGATCTGTTCCATGCAGTGGAAAAGCGCCATAAGTGATATCTGGGTGCCCCACTCCATAGGAGACTAGCAAGGCTCTTTCAGACTTGTGACATCATCTGAAGAGTGATCTGTGTTTGAATCGATTTTCAGAGGACATTTGACAGGTAGTGAGGAGGTGTTATATTGCCTCCTCACTGTGAAAAGAAACAGCGCTCTTATATCATTAAATACATATCACCATAGTGAATAAACAAATACATGTTCATTTAAATTCGAGAAAATGCATAAAAATTGTGAAGTATGTATTTTCTATAATTTAAATGAAGATCTATTTATGTATTTGTTTATCACTATGGTGGTATGTATTTTATGATACAAGTGTGTGGTTCCTCTGTTTGTTTTCACAGTGTGGGTGTTTTTTTACACTTTACAACACGCAGCTCTTTATTGTAATTGATTTGTTTTTGGGTTATTGATTTGCACATGTTTGGAACCTATTGGTTCTTATATTTTCTTTTATTGCCTCCTCACTGCCTGATTTAGCCCTGTAATGCCACACAACCACACCACAATCGTATGCATTGCATGCGGTTGCTGCACGGCCCCTTTCAATTCAATGAACGAGTTTGATAAGCAGTGCTGCTCCCATTGTATTTTGCACCCTGAGATAAAAATGACGCTGCTGTTGGAGATGCCAGGAGGAGAGGGGGACTTTATTGCATATCTTTTGATCATGCCCCCAACTGGAACACTTGCTGAAAGAAGTACAGTACGTAGTATCTCACAAAAATTTACTGATTACAACCTCCCCGAAGGACCCTGCCTTCTATTCTTCTACATCAGGGTTTCTCAACCAGGGTTCCTCCTGAGGTTGCTAGGGGTTCCTTGAACAATGGGCAATTTCTGCCTCTCAGATAAGTTCCCAATGACACCATTGTTCCTTTTAGTTGTCTGTACGGGTAATTCTTCCCAATGATGACAAGAGTAAGGAGCATTCTTCCCACTGACTGTCACATTAATGTATCATGAGTTGTAGATTTTGAATTTTTAGCAGGGGTTCCCCGAGACCAGAAATTTATTTCAAGGGTTCCTCTGTGTTGAAAAGGTTGAGAAAGGCTGATCTACATTTTTCAGACATTCCCTAGAAAACATACAAAAAAATAGATTCTACACCGACAAATTGAGTATCGCACTGCGTTGGAGGGGCTTACACCTTCCTTCAACAATGGCTTACGAAAGTCGAGGAGTGCAATGATATGGAAAACTTGGAACTATCCACTCAACACTTGGATCCATTGGGATGTGTTTGTATTCTCAGATGAGGATAAAGCCCTGTTTGGATCCTGCACCCAGTTAGGCAACGAGCCTCTCCGCTCCTCCTCTAGCGTACTGTACCAAACCTTTACCTTCCTTTTTCCCCTTGCCCTCCCTTTCCACTTCCTTACCCACCCTGCTGGGTGACTCAGCAGCCAATCGGCAAGCACCAGCAATGTCACATGGGGGAACTTCGTGAAATTTCCCTCATTCCTCATACACAGAGTACTGGGTATTGCTTTTCATTCACCTCATAAGAATATGAATAATGCAGCAAGAAAGTAAAGTGAAGGTGAGTATATACAGCTGGTGAGGCCACCAATTGTGAACGTGAACTTTGTCCTGCATTACAGTAACAAGTTCAATTTAATTGTAAAATTAATTTTGTGGCTATACAGGCATACCCCGTTTTACGTACACTCACTTTATGTAAACTCACGAGTACGGACACTGCTTGGTCATTTTGGCATGGCGCTACTCCTGGTTTTTAACATTGGCGTCTATGGGAAATATTGGTCAGCTTGACATGGTACTGCTCCCAAACCATAAGTAACAGGGACACCAAACTTGGGGAGCACCGAGAGGGGACCCAGGACTACAACATATCCTACTTTGTGGCCGGCCAGGTTGCCTAGGTAATCCGTGACAAACAGTCAAGGCTGCATGCAAAGGATTGTGGGATATGGTACTGGTACGGCCCTCTTGGAACCACAACCGAGGAGGTACTGTTTAAGCGAGCCGTACCGTTCCGTTCAATGTAGTGGAAAAGCGCTGCCGTACCGTACCGAACCGTTCCAACATCATACCATGCGGTACCATGCAGTGGAAAAGCGCAAAAGTGAGCCGAACCGTTCAGATCCATGCAGTGAAAAAGCGCCATATGGCAGTTGCAGATCAAACACAGGCTAAAATGGCAGCTTCCATGGCTGAAAAAGTTAGAAGGGTTTAGTTCCACTTTATATGTATAAATATACACCGCGCTAGGTATTTAACATTATCCAATCATTAATCCATAAATTCAAGAAAAGAGCAAACAAGTCCTATAGTGCTAGGTAAAGTGCTAGTGCTCATAAATTCAATGAAGGACAGGTGCTCCACTTGTGCTCAGTTCAGGTGCCCCACAAAGATGTACATTCACCCTGGATATTGACAACCGTCAAGGGCCATGATTAGGAAGCTCCTTCTGATTGGCTGAAACGATTGATCGCGTCATTGCGACTACATTTCCATCTACGTCACGTCCGGGACCGTGCTGAGCCACTAATTCCAGTATTCACGGTATGCCGGCCAGAATTACTCCAGTATACAAATGCTGCATATACTGGGCGCCAGGATACAGGCACCTTAAAATCTGAGTTCCTTTACTTCTGTCTTTCATTTTTACATAAACGTTAAGGTTTTACACTATGTGGTAGCCCTCCGTTGTTCCTTTTCCCTCCACTGTTCCTTTAACCCATTGAGGAGTCTGCCAGTAAAGACACCACCAAGGGGAGGATATCCCAACAAGCGCAAGTGACCGCACTAGAGATAGGTGGTCAATATCCAGGGTGAATGTACAGCTATGTGGGGCACCTGAAATGAGCACAAGTAGAGCACCTGTCCTTCATTGATTTTATGAGCATGAGCACTTTACCTAGCACTATGGGACTTGTTTATATATTTTTTAAATTGATTTCAAATATGGATTAATGGTTGGATGTTAAATACCTAGCGTGCTGTATATTTACACATATATCTGAAGTTTTGCTATTGAGCTTAAGTTAACACAGCAGCTGGCTGATCACTACGTTAGTATTCACAGTTTCCATTTCTATTTTTATACACCTTTTATAGTCTGGCGCTAAGCTATTAATTTTTAATTCCACTTTATATTGATAGAGGACAGTACTGGTTAATATCAAACAATCAGCTCAGCCTGGGTTCACACTGCCGCAACTTTGAATCTGATATTCCTGCGCGACTTCCTCGCGGCTTGCATACGACTTTTTTAACAGAAGTTAATGCAAAACGTATTGAAGTCGCACCAAAAGTAGTGCAGGAACCTTTTTCTAAGTCGGAGACTTAAGTCGCACCGATTAGTTAATGGGACGCGACTTGTCATTCGACTTTCAACTCTCAGGTTGCATGACTAGTCATGTCAGTGTGAACTGGGGTGTGTGTGTATAGCTGATATATCAGAAGATTTGTCACTCTGTTCAGATGACAATCTTGTAATACAGACAGGTTTAAGGGTCCATTCACATCATGTATGTTGCAGTAACACACCTTACATGTTTTGGTTCACTGCCGTGCTATTCATCGTAAATGGCAATCCAACACACTTCCTGTCCCTCTATAGGACAGCCTTCAACATCCCTATTATTATTATTATTATTCCCAACACTCCTGCCATTTCCAAACTTCTCAGTCGAAACCTCTTCCTTTGACCTGAAGCAATGGACACATGCTTCTACTCACTGAGGGCAATACCCTTGACCTTGTCTTCTCCCACCTATGCACTCTGTGCAACCTCTCCAACTATCCTTTCCCTCTCTGTGATCACTACCTTATTAGTTTCACTCTCTCCCTCTCACCGCCTTACATTTACCTGTAGAAACCTATGACGCCTTACAGTTACCTGTAGAAACCTAAGCCATCTCAACCCTTCTCTTCTCTACTCTGCTACCGACCACCTCTATGACAAAATCTCACCCCTGTACTGCACCGACCTAGCCACTTCTGTCTACAACACTTCACTTGTAGCCTCCCTGGACACACTGCCCCCCCCCCCCCCACACTACACATCCAATCAGGCCCTGACCTCTTCAACCTTGGCAAACCGATAACACTAGAAGTCTGAAAAAGTATAGCCATGCTCTTGAGCGCCTATGGCGCAAGACAAGGTCTCCGAAAGATTTCAACCAATATAAATCTGCCCTCCAAAAATACAATTCCAGCCTCCACACTGCCAAGCAGTTTTATCACTCTCATTAACAACTTATCATCCCGTTAACTCTTCTCTACCTTCAATTCTCTACTGCGTCCTCCACTGCCTCTACCCACTAACTCACTCACTGCCCAGGAGATCGCCAATCACTTCAAGCAGAAGATTGATACAATTTGTGAGGAGATCTCTGCTGTTCAGATACCTCCCACGCTTTACACTTTATGCCCACAGGTACAATCACTACGTCCCTCACTCAATCCCACCACTATAGACGAGGTTGCTAAACTACTTGCTAACGTCCAACTAACCACCTGCCCTCTGGATCCTGTTCCCTCGCAAATGCTATGTTCACCCTCTGTCTCTATTCTACACTCTCTTACTCACATCTTCATTCTCTCCCTCTCTTCTGGCATCTTCCCCAACTCTCTTAAACATGCACTAGCCTCATACTTAAAAAGCCCTCACTGAACAAAAGCAATCTTAACAACCTACACCCCATTTCCTTGCTCTCCTTTTTATCCAAACTCCTTGGTCTACAACTGACTAAGCGACCGCCTTGCCGAGAATAACCTTATTGATCACCATCAGTCTGAATTTCATCCTCAACACTCCACAGAAACTGCTCTCCTAAAACTAACAAACAATCTACTAATGGCCAAAACCATTGGACACTATTCTTTACTCCTACTCCTTGACCTTTCTGCTGCCTTTGATACAGTTGACCATCCCCTCCCTCCTCAAAAAACTCCACGCCCCTGGTCTCTGACTGTACGCTTCGCTGGTTCTCTTTCCACTTATCCAACTGCACCTTTAGCATTACTTACAATTCTACTTCCCCCCTCTCCTCTTCCTTTCACTGTTTGGGTCCCCCAGGGTTCTGTTCTTGGATCTCTCCTATTTTCAATCTACACCTCCTCTGTGGGTCAGTTGATAGCCTCCTATAGCTACCAATACCATCTTTACGCTGGCGATACCCAAATCTATTTATCTACCCTCAGCTCACTCCCTCAGTCTCCTCACGTATCACTAATTTACTATCAGATATATCGGTCTCAATGTCACACCACTTCCTCAAACTTAATCTATACAAAACCACGTGCCCCTTCCCTTGATCTCTCTGTCAAAATCGATGGCACAATTATCAGCCCATCCCCACATGCCAAGGTCCTAGGTGTAGTCCTGGACTCTGAACTCTCCTTCTAGCCCCAGGTCCAATCACTATCCAAATTTTTCCTTCGCAACATCTCCAAAATACGCCCCTTTCTAACCAATGACACAACAAAGCTCCTAGTTCACTCCCTGGTCATCTCACACCTCGACTACTGCAACTCCCTTCTCATTGGCTTACCTCTACATAGGCTATCCCCCCTTCAATCCATCATGAATGCTGCTGCCAGAGGCATCCACCTTACCAATTGCTCAGTGTCCGCTACTCCTCTTTGTCAATCCCTCCACTGGCTTCCGCTCACCCAACAAATTAAACTCAAAATACTAACAATTTACAAAGCCATCCACAACTTAGCCCCCAGCTACATCACTAGCCTAGTCTCAAAATACCAACCTAATCCTTCTCTTCGTTCCTCTCAAAACCTCCTGCTCTCTAGCTCCCTCGTCACCTCCTCCCATGCTCACCTTCAGGACTTTTCCAGAGCTTCTCCAATCCTATGGAACTCCCTTACCCCAATCTGTCCGTTTAACTCCTACTGTATTAGCTTTTAGACGATCCCTGAAAACCCTCCTCTTCAGAGAAGCCTATCCTACCCACACCTGACAACTGTATTTTCATTTTCTCCATCAGCTCATCCCCCACAGTTAATGGCTTTTGTTTCACTTGACCCTCCCTTCTAGATTGTGGGCTCTAATGAGCAGGGCCCTCTGATTCCTCCAATATTGAAATGTATTGTAACTATATTGTCTGCCCTCATGTTGTAAAGCGCTGCGCAAACTGTTGGCGTTATATAAATCCTGTCTAATAAAAATAATAATAGGACAGCAATGTTGCTTGAGAGAAAGTACAGTAAGTCACATACGCCTCCATACTCAGAAGTAACGAGTATTTTCATCACTCCCAATGGCTGAATGGAGTGCGGGGGTCCAAAGGAAAGGTGTTGCTGAGGTTGGGGGCATTGACTTGCTGTGCCCCACAGCTTTAGTTGCCTAGACAGGATTTTTTTTCTTTTCATAGGTACCACAGGCTTGCTAAATTAAAACAAATATTTTATTATTTAAATTTTTTTATAGAAAGATAATCCGTTAATAAAGCTTTATTTGATTTTCTATCCACAGTGAGTGTAAAAGACTGCAAGTACTGAGCATCCCTAGAGAGGCCGAGGTGAGACATGACATTTGCATCTCGAGCCACTGTTTCGGGGACAAGTGACTTTGACTGTGGCAAGTGCTATTTTCAGCAATGTAGTGGAAATTCAGCAAAGATTTTTCCAAATAGCAATTAGCACAGAAAAATCTATCGTTACAACACTGCCACCATATCAAAGACAACATGGTTTGTGGTTGACACTTGAACGCGGTTATGAAAATACACGTGTATCCTCATAACTATGTGAAGCGCTTTATAAAAATAAATTTGTAAGTTTCAAAAGATGTCATATCGCATGGTCTTTTTGTGGTTGCTGGAAACCACAATAACCCTCCACAGCCATCTGTGTGACCTCTATGGTTGGTCGGACAGTGCCTTAAACTAACACAAAGTTCAGAAAAACAGAAAAATCAGTGCTCTTTACTCTCAGTGGCAAACCAACAAAACACTTGCGGAAATGAAAAATAGCACTTCCAAGTAAAATATTGTATTCATGTATGTATATATACAATATACGCTATATTGTCAAAAGTATTAGGACGCCTGCCTTTACAAACACATACATTTTAATGGCATCCCAGTGTTAAGTCTGTAGGGTTCAATATTGAGTCGGCCCACCTTTTGCAGCCCAGTCAGGTTCCTCCACCCCAAACTCGTTCATCCATGTCTTTATGGACCTTGCTTTGTACACTGGTGCGCAGTCATGTTGGAACAGGAAGGGGCCATTCCCAAACTGTTCCCACCAAGTTGGGAGCATGAAATTGTCCAAAATGTCTTGTTATGCTGACGCCTTAAGAGTTCCCTTCACTGGAACTAAGGGGCCAAGCCCAACCCCTGAAACACAACCCCACACCATAATCCCCCCTCCACCAAATGATTTGGACCAGTGCACAAAGCAAGGTCCATAAAGACATGGATGAGAGAGTTTGGGGTGGAGGAACTTGACTGGTCTGCACCTCAGCCCAATAGAACACCTTTGGGATGAATTAGAGCGGAGACTGCGAGCCAGGCCTTCCCGTCCAACATCAGTGCCTGACCTCACAAAGGCGCTCCTGGAAAAATGGTCAAACATTCCCATAGACACAATTTTAAATCTCGTGGATAGCCTTCCCAGAAGAGTTGAAGTTCTTATAGCTGCAAAGGGTGGGCCAATCCAATATTGAACCTAATTGGACTAAGACTGGGATGCCATAATAATGTATGTGCGTGTAAAGGTAGGTCTCCCAATACTTTTGACAATATAGTGTATATATTAATAATAGGGACACCTCTTCCTGTGACAACTGTCTAAGGCCGGCCATAGACTGTTCTGTACTGGGCAAGATTCGAACCGTGTGTGGGCAGGTTGAATGTACCAAGTTGATCGATCCATCCCTCAAGCTGGAAGGGATTCCCGTCAGTGGTGTCTGTGTTAATGGGGGAATTGTGTAAATTTCTTTCCTGCAATCTGTGGTGGCAGGAAAGAAATTCGCACTGACTATGGCCTGCCTAAGAAGGTATTTTACTCTCACTTTCTGTTGTAACTCCAGAAGAAAAAGAAGTGAAGATAACTCCACAAAGGAAAACAAAAAACCTTTAAAGGAATTTTAGCTATTTCCTGAATGGACTACAGCAAACTAAAGATTTTGGCTTTGATTTCACCTGGACTGTACAAGTCTTAGCCGCTTAATGAATCTCACCTCCGCTTTGTACATGCGGATCAGGCCTTGGTTGACTTTAGCCCAAGTTGGGACAGCGCTGATATTCCAGAGTTGGTTGGAGTGTTCTGCAAAAGGTCCCGTCTTCATCTGAAACATAGATAAAAAATAATTTCTCCAGCAGCAAATAAAGAAGTTACCAAACAAAGACAACCATTTTGCAATGTTTAAGGAACATTTAGGAAAGGTAACCGTTAACCATGCATATCCTCCAAGAGGATAAAGCTACTGAGCCAACATAGATACTGATTTACATTCTTTCCTTTAATCTTCTATATTTATGAACCTGGAAGACCACTAAAATTGCCTCTATGGACATGGGCTGCCAGCTATGTTCTGGACAAAAGTCATGAAATTGTAGGCCAAAACAGCTAAACACAGCTGGATTGAACACTATCTCATGTGTATGAGATGCTCCTGATCCCGCAAGCATGGAGCAAAACCAAATCAGAGGAAAACCATAACTATTTCTTCACCTCTGAAGAGCCTATCTGTCCGCCGTACAAAGATTATAAAAAGCGTTGCAGTTCCCTGTAAAGACTGCTTGTCCTTAGCACAGCTGGATTGTGCATTCAAGAACATCCAGGTTAGCCATGGATAGGAAGAGATATCAGTAAAGCAACAGCAATTGAAAAGACCATGTGACCATTGGGCCTGCAACATTGATCTAACCCAGGTCAGGACACTGAGCTGTGGTAAATTAAAGAACGGTTTACCTTTACACAGGCTAAAGTTAATAAAAGCCTTAACAAATGGAATCATAAAAACATTGCACAAATTTTGGCCGGTTCCTGATGAACCAACCAAAAATCTACCACTGGGTAGCCCTGTCACGATCCTCCTGCCTGAGATCCCTCTACAGAAAAATCAAAGGAGCTGGGCAGATCATTGTCCACCAAACATCAGCTGCATCTAATCAGACCAATGTGGTTTGGGTATTTTGACAGCCAGTGGAGCCAGCTGTCAATATACAACAGCGGAATCTGGAGATTCATACATCTGTGCTGTATATCGTGGTTGAATGCAACTTGGATGTATTTGGCCAGCTTCAATAGCATTAATATTTTTAGAATAAGCATGGTACAGAAGTTGTTCTAACGACAGCAAGCAGACGTAGACATACGCAGGTATGGTTTCATCTCACAAGAAATGTAAAATGCTGTGTAGCGAGTCTTTCGATCTCGGCATCCTTGCCAGACAGCACAGCCAACAATGGCACCACAGCTTGATCAAGAACACTACTTGAAACCCCCATGCTGATTGGACAATAAAAAGTAGCAGCATACGGATGAAGTCACCCTTCTGCTCGCTCTGATCTTTTGCCCTGTCCCTGAAAATAGTAGAGATGACAGGAGGCTAATGCCTCGTACACACGCACCGATTGTTGGCCGACCGATCGGCCGTCTTTTGTCCAGTGTTGTTGTGTTGGTTGAAATGTGCTCTAGACTGCACACGAATTTTGTCGGCCAACAAAAAACAACTGCAGAAGTGATGTCATGTGCTGGTTTACTTTCCGTGTGTTTTTTCTTCTCTGAGCATGCCCAGTCTTGCTCATCTGATTTTTGTCTGCCGAAATCTGTACTGACTGACGGAAAATCGGCCGTTGTGTTGACGGCCAACAAAAAAATTTTATAGCATGCACACCAGATTTTGTTCGGCCGAAAAGTCGCAGCCGGTTGTCGGAAGCATCATACTAACAAGCAGACAATCGGACGTTGGCCGAAAAATTCACGGCCAACAATCGGTGCGTGTGTACGGGGCTTAATAGGTGGAACCAAACAGCAGGAGTTCCCACTTCCCAGGATTTCTTCCATACTTTGCAAGCATACACAGCATATTTGCCACCTATGGCAGAATTAGTTCACATAGGGCCCTCCCAAAGAAATGTGATCACTGCCATCTTCTGCTGCTCTAATTATGGGTTTAGAGTCTTTAGCTTTCTCTACTAGCCAGTCAGGGATGATGTAACGCTCATGCATGTGCATGGGAGTTGTCCCAGCACTTATGACATTCCCACACTAAGCTGTAAAAGTGTAGTTGTCAGTTTGCAATTAGGAAAAACCTATGCAGGTAGAGAAAGCCTTTATGGCAGAGACATATTATATTTTGCCATATAAATCTACCTGCTAGCAACTAAAAAATTTAATTTATTTCCGCTTTAAGACGATATTTGGTACAGTATAGCCAGTACAGCCAACACGGTGTCCTGACCTTTTTTTCTCCCCCAACATGTGACTAGACACCAAAGAACCAGCATCAGATTGATAAATTCACCCTGCTGCTCTTTCCATTATCCTAGTACTGCCCTACCCTCTCCCAAGTCTGAGGGGTGCTGTGCAATTTATCAGAAGAGGATGAAATCAAGTCAAATACAGTTTTTAAAAATACATTTCACGCGTTTGTAATAAATATATAACTGCATTAATTTGTGTTTTTATATATGCCTGAAAATTAGCGTTACTTTTTTTTTTTTTTATTAAAACATAACTTGATTAATTGGAGTGCTTAGATCTTCAAGAAGTTGCATATAGAACTATGATTGTGCCCCTATTTGTGTAGTATAGTTTACTCTATAAAATTGTTTTAATTGTTAAAAGGTATTGTTTTCCTTCTGCTTTGCAACAGCTACATGATATAGATGTTTGCTGAGCAACACAATATACTTTGACCATCTGCAGTATTTTTGTAGCATAGTCTGGGTGCTTTTAAATATTTACCATCTGATTTAATATACAGTTCGAGAGTGAGATGCAATGCACTGCCTGGAGCTAGGCCATTGTAGTTTTAGTTGTGTAAAAGTCCAAGCTTTCCCCAGACACTTCCTGGTTGAGCTGCCAGTTTCCTTCCTGAATTTCCCAACATGACTCTTTCAGTTCTCCAGTAACGTGAAGTGACATCACCCACGTTCCAAAGGCCCCTCCCCCTATTCCTACACTTGGGAGCAAGGCTGATTTCCTTGTTTGAAGAGACAAATAAAACGAAAGCCCAATAGAACATTTAGTTTAAATCTGCTAATTAATTCCAGCTGCATCAAAATACAAGGTATATAAAGTATATGGTTAGTTTTCTTTTAAAAAAAAAAAAAAAAAAACAGCCCAAGCCCCAGTAGAAAAGCCTGTGCTCTGCCTGCAAGCCTTGCGGAAGGGCGCTTGCTCTTTCTCTGTGGAAACAGTGATCTCTCTACAGAGGTCCGACATGCCCTCTGCTGAGTCAGACCTATAGCTCTGAAATTAGTAAAGTTCATGCTCTTTGGTAATTATATAATTCTAGTTCTGACTCAGCAGGTGGTGGGGTCGAACCTCTGCAGAGAGATCACTGCTTCCACAGAGAGAGTTAGGCCCGGTTCACACTGGTGTGATATGCGTTCCGACTGTGAGAGGACAAGTCGTGTGACAAATTGCGCCCCACTAAAGTGTTATTAGACCCAGAACCTGCATTTACTATATCTGGTCTCCCACAGCACACAGAACATGGAAATGCACATATTTTAGTAAATATAAACTGATAATTACCCCTTCTCATCAGCGGTATAGAACAGTCTTGTGACTATCTTTTCCTGGTAAAGCTTGTAGGAGGAGTTTTCATTCTCCCATGATCCTCTGTATGGACATGTTTGGACAGTGCTGATTGGCCCTGTGCTGATCACATGCACTCTCCCAAAAAAAAAAAAAAATTCTCTAGCAATACACACCAAACTGAGCATGTGCAGCCCGTCCCCTGGTTCTGCAAATATCAGGTTATTTTTTGGAGACAGTGGAAGAAGAGGAGGATCAGCGAGGCAGGATCAACAGCCTTTATACACAATGCAAATAATTAACCCCTTAGGTTCCACAGCGAGTATAATAAGTGTGCTTTACTGCATAAACAGACTGATTTCACGGTTGTGGGTTTAGTAACACTTTAAGTGCAATGGAACAGATCTAATAGGAGCGACTTGAGGTCGCTTCTCGGCCTTTTGGCTAAGATCAAGTGTAGTATCTGTTCTTATCAGTTGGTATGGAACCTGATGGTTAGTATCGGTGGGGGCCGAAATTAACCAGGGCGCTCCGGAACTACCGGGGGACTGGGAAGTAAGCCACATCAGAGAAAGCCGGAAGGGTCCATTGCCTTCTGATTTGAATGGGTCCGCCCCTGCCAGTTTGAAGGGAGTGAGAAAACTGGATTGGTTCCGTGGCCAGTTAGTACTGCTCCTGGATGTGATTGGTAAGGAACGGCGGTGGTGGTGGGGGAGCCTTTCCTCCTGGGTTGAATCTGGCCTTGCAAAAGGCTTGTCCCCAGTTGAAGGTAGGTTCTCCCTAAGCTGTCCAAAGTTCTGATGCCTCCTGGTAGGATAGGGCTACACTCGGTCTGGCCTTTGGGCCGGGGTAGAAAAAGCCCGTAGTGTATGTGCCCCTGGGGTGGCAGCCCAGGGGTGCCTTAATTCTCACTGGTGAGGGGCAGCTCGCCTTGAGTTTTTCGGCACCATGGTCACTGCACTTACACACTTTTTTAAGCAAGTGCCTCTTGGGCAAGGCCTTTTGGCTTCGACCAGAGGAATTTTTATTCCGGCCGGAAGGCCTTCCTTTGTATTTTCACAAAGGCACTAATTCACCTCTCCACTTCCCCTTCCCCACCTTTTTGTTTGTGTGTATTTTTCTTTGTGGTGTGTCACTTCACTTTCACTCTTCTTTTCCTGCACGACGAGTACGGTGTGGGTCTCTGGGCCTACCTTGAAAGTCTTGGGAGGGGGTGAACATGGCCTTTTGGCTTAGTTCGCCCTCTCTCATGGGGTCTCCCTTCGGGTGAGCCCCACCCAGTACTTGGGGTGGGCTGTTTCGGCAGTCCCCCTGGAGAACGGGGTTTGCCAGGTTTCGGCCAGGCAAACCATAGGAAGTACCTCAGTCCCTGTCAGGAGTCTTGCGCCCCGGGGGATCAAGGTATAGGTCCAACCTCTTCGGAGGCCAGACCATTTTCGCACACCCTGTGCAGTTTTTGGGTGTTCACGTTTGCGTGTGCACTTTTTATGCACCGGGTGAAGTCTTTTGAGTGTGTTTCACACGCTACGGGCAAAAAAGTTAAAAAAAAGGAGCGACTTGAGGTTCCTGCACGGCTTTTGGTGCGACTTTGGCACAACTTGCATTGACTTCTCTTAAAGAAGTCGTATGCAAGTCGTGCCGAAGTCGCGCTGGGATGTCGGCTTCAAAATCACGGAAGTGTGAAGCGGGCCAAAGAATCCTTCTCTATAGCATACTGGCAGGGGACAGGTATTTTGTTTGTATTTCTACTCAGACTGTTGCTGCTCGTCCATTCACACTAATACGACTTGTCAGCCTGACAAGTCGCGGTCCGTCGTGTGGTACAGGAACGGTTCTAATAGGAGCAACACAAGTCGCTCCGACTTAGAAAAAGGTTCCTGTACTACTTCGGGGCGACCTGGAGCGACTTGTATAGACATTTATTTTATGAAGTCCGTGCAAGTCGCGCTGCACGCGACTTCACAGGTCACCCCCGAAGTCGTGCCGCTTCAGTGTGAATGCGGTGTTAGAGTTTCTGAGTTTGCACAGGTTTTGTTTTGATGTACCTAGAAAGTATTTAGCCAGTTTAAATCTGATAAATAGAACATCACAACCCATTGAGTTTCCAAGCCACAGGTGCACACCAGGAGGAAAAGATCTGTGCTATTTAGTCTCAACAAGCAATTATAACCACGAAAAAAAACTGAAGGACTATAAGAAGTGAGATGACCTTTCTTCCTTCTTAATAGACACTGGTGTCTCCTATTAAAGTGTGATGTCAGCACTGTATATGTAGATCAAGTCTGTTTTATAGTTATCTCTTATGAAGAGATGGTAATATTTTTAAATAGAGATAAATCCCCCCCCCCCCCCCCACCAAAAAAAAAAACCTCAAAGGTTTCCCACCTAAACATCTCAAATTATATATAAAGACAGCCTTTATTTAAATGTCATATTTGCCCCCAAAAATTGTTTCCCTCCCCTTAACTTTAGGAAAAGGGGAGGTGTTGCAGTCTTTGATGGAAATGAGGAGTTCTGAAGTTATTAGTAACGCTGAGGCCTGACAGTTGGCCAAAAAGTGCATATGCAGGGCAGCCTGGGAGGGTGACCTTGGTCCCATTGATGGGAGCTATGCCTTTCTTCAGTTCCCTTGGTTTCCGTCTCGGCCTCACAAAAGGTTTCCCACCACTAGCCTATTCCATAGAGCATATAGAACACCTGTTAGACTCCACCGCTGGGGCCGTAGATCCAGCCCCCTCTGTCCAAAATGTGAAAGAGAACAGGGAACCCTGATACATATGCTATGGTATGGCGCTGCCCCAAATTGTTCCGATATTGGTCCACCATTATAGAAACAATATCCAGAGTTTACAACTTTCAGTTGCTGCATGATCCTGTGATTTGCTTGCTTGGAGCCCTGGAAGTGGAATCCTTGACCCCTAATGCCCATGTGGCTATCATTAGGCTGTTGTACATAGCACGTAAGCTTATAGCTGGATGATAGATTTCCTCCAGGGTTCCAACTGTAAGATAATGGATTGCACAGGTCAATAATTCCTTAATTAGGAAAGCCCACAAGAAGTTTTTCTCAATCTGGCAGCCCTGGCTGGATGACCCAGCTTTGGCTCCCCCGCAACTGGTTATGAATAGGCTCCTAGAGGGTTGAGCTAGATACATTCAGAGTGCTGCAGATGATTATGTCCAGTGAAGTGCCCTATTTCCCCTTTCCCCCCTCTTTTCTTCTCTTTTATTTCTTCTACCCCTTCCCCCCTTATCTGCCTTTACCTTACCCACAACCCCAGTGTTTTCTACTAAGCATCAAAATATTTCGGAAGCTTTCTCAGCTTATGGACTATAGCAATGTCTCTGCAGTGACTGTAGATTTGATGTGTATATTGTCTCCTGAAGTGGTATCCTTTTTGAGGATACCCCCCTTTTTACCACTGCTATAGAACGTTCATGGTACAGCTTCTGTGTTTTGATTGGGTTTAATTATTTCTTTCTTTTTGCTCTGTGGATTATTATATGTTTATTGTACTATACTATGACGCAACGAAAAGTCTTTATTTGTATTCAGTATATGCTGATTGTACAATGTTCTGTTTACTTTCAATAAAAGTTTTATTTTCTTGAAAAAAAAAAAGTGCATATGTGAACTGTATAAGCCAACCGTCCCATTGGTTGATCTGTGCCACCTTCATCCCTCCCACTGATTTAGGTAGCAGGGCTTTATGTGGCATATAAACAATGGTCACCCAGTAGAAATGCCCAGTAGGTATATGTGCAACCCACTAGGCCTCAGGTGTCTGATAAAGTATTCAAGAAGCAGGTCATCTCACTAATGCCTCGTTTCCACTGAGCGGAACGGTTCGGGTCGGTACAGTTTGGAAGGGTTAGAATGGTCCGGTCTATTCAGGTGAGCGTTTCCACTGCAAGTCGGGCCACCAGGGGCCATGCGGGGTTTACACCAAATGAGGTGTTTGTTTTGCTCTTTCATTTGACGTGAGCATTGATGGTTTCCTGTCCGCCAATCAGTGGACTCTATCGTGTGACACCAGTAGCTCCGCCCTAACCGTACCGTACCATTTCCTATGGCCCTACATCTGAAGCAGGACCAGGAATGGTGCGGTTTGGTTCGGTTGTATGGGCCACTTTCATAATGGAAACACTCAAATTAGCGTACCGTACCGAACCGACCCGAACCGATCCGCTCAGTGGAAACGAGGCAAAAGTGGTTGTCAGGTTCCATGATGACCTATCCAACTTCAGAACACACCAATGCAATAAATGTGTAAATAAGCTACTCACATCTAAGTAGGACACCCAAATTCACAACACTTCCATGAATTTTTGTTACACCCATCTACTGAGCTGGGCCTTTTGGCTAACCTGGAGGAATGTTTACCAGCTACAAGGCCAGCTTTTGTCTTGCACATTGGCACCCTAAAGCACTTATTATTTTTGCCATTTAGGACTAAGAACAGGCACTTTATATTGACCAACTCTATTCGGATGTAGGTTCTTGGGCTTGCCCTGAAAGCCTGGGGGAAGGGCACAAGGCATTTTGGTCTGGTTCCCCCCGGTTCACAGGATCTCTCTCTCTCAGTGGAGCCCTGATGAACTACCTGGGTAAACCTTCCCTTGGCAGGTCCCCTGGGAAATGGGATCAGTCTGGTTTCGGCCAGGGGGTCCAAGAGAACTCGGTCCTTGTCAGGAATCTCATGCGCCAAGGGGTTCAGGGATCAGGGCTCTATCTTTTGAGAGATTGGACCAATTGATTGATACACCCTGTTTACTCTTTTCTTTGCTTCAGTTTTTGTGTGCTTGCTTTTTTTTTTACTGTACTTGTTTTGTTTCATTTGTACACTGAACAGCGGAGCTTCACAAGCAAAAAAAAAAAAAAAAAAGGAGGACAAGAATAAAATGTATGCATTAACTCTGCTTTATTATGTGGAGCTCAATAGGCACAAACACTAAAAAAGCAGGCTGGCTATGCATCCCTTTTTTTTTTTTTTTTTCAGCCAGTGAAATATTTTCTTTCATTTTATGAACTAGAAAAGTGAATGCTGGAATCTGGTTGTGGGCTTCAATATTCACAATGTTTCCTGCAATGTTATTCCTCCGCATTGTGTAAAAAGGCTGTTTGATCCAGTCTTCTCTGATCCTACCCTCCTTCCACTGTCCCCTGATAATCCCCTGATAAACCAGAGTCTATGGAGTCAAGCTGCACATGCTCAGTTTGGGGTGTATTGCTAGAGAGGTTTTTTTTTTTCTCGGAAGAGTGCATGTGATCAGCACAGGGCCAATCAGTACTGTCCAGACAGAGGGTCAGGAGTCTTGCAGCCTGATAGAACAGTCAGAAAACTCATCCTACAAGCTTTAACCAGTGCTTTGCTGGACAATGATAGAAGTCACAAGACTGCTATATACTGTGGATGAGAAAACGGAATTTTTGTAAAATCTTACCTGTAAAATTCCTTTCTCTGAGTCCTCCGACAGTCGCCGCCTCTTCATATTCGTCACATATGGGGTATTAGACTTTGCTCCGAAGGAGTAGCTAGGCAACAGAATATGTTAACATTAAAGCTTTTAACATATCCCACCCTCAAGTGGTGGTCCCCTCAGTCAATACCCTCCTACTTCCTGCAACCATATCTCAGTTTCAGTGGAATAGCAGTAGAGTATACAACCAAACCCCAAAAGAGGGGCGGGGGCGGCGACTGTCGGAGGACTCAGAGAAAGGAATTTTACAGGTAAGATTTTACAAAAATTCAGTTTTCTCTTACGTCCTCCGACAGTCGCCGCCTCTTCATATTCGTCACATATGGGGACGTCCCAAAGCAGTGCAAACATGAGGGGTGGGAAACGCATCCGCACCGAAAGACAACGCAGTCTCCGCATCAAAGAAAGGAACCTTACCAAAGGAAGGAAACCAGCTGGGCTACAGGAAAAACAAGTGCTCAACAGGAGCAACAACCCAGGAAAAGACAAATAACCAGGGAATAAAAAACTTATCCCAACAGCCAGAGGTCCCCAACAAGGGGCCAAAGGAAGCATCCGCCGATGCCTGAACATCTACTTTGTAGAATTTTGTGAAAGTGTGCACGGTCGACCAAGTCGCCACCTTACACACCTGGGCTAGAGAAGCCCCATGACGACAAGCCCAAGACGTACTCAGAGATCTAGTAGAGTGCGCCTTCACAGGCACAGGGGGAACCTTCCCCTGCAAAGCATAGGCCTGTTCAATGGTCTGCCTGATCCATTTGGCGATGGTAGAGGCCGCCGCCGCCATGCCCTTCCGAGGACCCTCTGGAAGAACAAACAAGGAATCCGTCTTTCGAAAAGACTCAGTCGATTTAAGGTAAACACTTATCGCCCGAACAACATCCAAAGAATGTAATCGCACCTCCTTTGGATGTTTAGGCTTCGCGCACAGCGAAGGCAAGACAATATCCTCATTAAGATGGAATTCCGAAACTCGCTTCGGAAGAAAAGAAGGATTAGGTCGCAAGACCACCTTATCCAAATGAACAACCAGATACGGAGACTTGCAGACAAAGCCGCCAGCTCCGACACTCTGCGAGCCGAAGTGATCGCAACCAAAAAGGCGACCTTTTTGGACAACATAGACAACGAGATCTCCCTGATCTGTTCAAAAGGAGCACGTTGCAACACAGATAAAACGAGATTCAAGTCCCAAGGCAGAGGATCCCTCCTAGGAGGAACCAGATGCCGCACTCCCTGAACAAAAGTGCCAACCAAGGAGTTGGAAGCCACGGGACGTTGAAACAGAACGGCCAGTGCAGACACCTGACCCTTTATCGTAGCCAGCGCCAAACGCTGATCGACACCCGTTTGAAGGAAGGACAGCACTCGGGAAACCGAGTACGTGCGGGGTGAAAACCCCCTGGACTCACACCAGGCAAAATAGGCCTTCCAAGTACGGTAATAAACCTTCCCCGAGGGAAGACTTCCTCGCGTTGATCAAGGTATGAACGACCTCTGGGGAGAGACCCTTCTCCTTCAGGACCTCGGTCTCAACAGCCAGGCCGTCAAAGCCAGCGACTGTAAAGCAGGATGGTATATCGGTCCTTGAGACAGGAGATCGTCTCGAAGAGGCAGACGCCACGGGGCGTCGACCGCCAGATTCACGAGGTCTGCGTACCAGGACCGGCGAGGCCAGTCCGGTGCCACAAGAATCACCGTGCTGAGTTCCGAGTGTAACCTGCGAAGGAACCTGGACAGCAACTGAATCGGTGGAAACGCGTACATCAGCTTGTACTGATGCCACGGGGCCACTAACGCGTCCGACGCGTCTGCCCGAGGGTCGCGCGTCCTTGCCAAGAACCTTCTCACCTTGTTGTTGAGACGAGACGCGAACAGGTCCACATCTGGAAGACCCCACTTCGCGCACAACGTCTGGAAGACAGCCGGGTGGAGAGACCATTCCCCCTGATCCAGGGTCTGGCGACTCAGATAGTCCGCCTGCCAGTTCTCCACCCCCGGAATGTGAACCGCCGTTATCGCCGGGACATGAGTCTCGGCCCAAGATAGAATGTCGGCCACTTCTCGAGCCGCTCGGGCACTCCTGGTGCCCCCTTGGTGGTTGATGTAGGCCACCGCCGTGGCATTGTCCGTCTGCACCCGAACCGGGCAGCCCTGCAGCCGGTCCGTCCAGCGATGAAGACAGAGATTTATCGCACGCAATTCCAGAATGTTGATCGGAAGGGAGGACTCCCCCTCCGACCAAGTCCCCTGGGCGGACAGAACGCCCAGAACACCACCCCAGCCCGACAGGCTGGCATCCGTGGTGATTACCGTCCACGAGATAGGACGAAACGACTTGCCCCCGGACACCATCGGGGACTGGAGCCACCACAGAAGGTCTCTTCTGGTGCGATGACTCAACGAGACTTGAAGATCCAGAGATTGAGGTCGCCCGTCCCACATGGACAGGATCTCCGCTTGGAGACCCCGCGTGTGAAACTGGGCGAAGGGAATCGCCTCGAAGACCGAGACCATCAATCCCAGACATCTCATGCACGTCCGCAGAGACGAGTGCGGAACGTCCCTGAGGGACCTGACTTCCTCCTGAAGAGTTTGTCTTCCAGCAGGAAGACCTTCGCCTGCACCGAGTCCAGAATCATTCCCAGGTAGGGAAGACGAACCGACGGACTCAGTGTCGACTTTGGAAAATTTATCGTCCAACCAAACTCCTGCAGAGTTTGCATCGTGACAGACAGGTCCTTCTCCAGACCCTGGCTGGTCGCAGACCGAACCAGAATGTCGTCCAGATACCCCAGGACAGAAATGCCCTGGGCCCTCAATAATGCCAGAACCGGTGCAAGCACCTTGGTGAAGACCCGCGGAGCCGAGGCAAGACCAAAAGGCAACGCCACGAACTGGTAGTGATCCTCCGCAATGGCAAATCGAAGGTACCTCTGGTGACCCTCGAAAATGGGGATGTGAAGATACGCATCCTTCAAATCGATGGAGGCCATGAATTCCCCCGGAACCAGGGCAGCCACCACCGACCGCAGGGATTCCATGCGGAACTTGCGAACCCGCACAGAGCGGTTCAGAGCCTTCAAGTCCAGAATTGGACGAACCTTGCCCTCCTTTCTGGGCACGGTGAACAGATTGGAATAAAACCCCCGAAATCTGTCCCGATGAGGCACCGGAACTACCACTCCCTGAGCCCTCAGGTCCCGCACCGCCAGGTGCAGGTCCCGTAAACGCTCCGGAGACAGTTGAAGATTTGGAGGGAAAAAATCTGCTCTCCGGCCGAGAGAGAAACTCGATCTTGTAACCAGATCGAACGATCTCCTGAACTCATCTGTCCCGCACGCGGGCCAACCAGGGCTGAAGAAAACCGAGCAAGCGTCCCCCCACCCCAAAACTGGGTGAGGGCGCCCCTTCAGGCCGCACTGTTATGGGCTGCGGATCCGGATTGACCGGACTTCTGTTTACCAGACCAGGGCTTCTTCTGAGAGCCTTGACCTTTGAACGGTTTGCCCTTGTAGTGCGACCGAAAGGCACGAAAGGACCCCTGAGGGGGCCGAAAATTAGCATGCTTCTTCCCAGAAGCCCCCTTAGCCTTGGGGAAATGGGGTAAGAGAGTGCTCTTACCTCCGGTTAATCAACACATCCAAGGACTCCCCAAAAAGGCGAGACCCATCATAAGGCAGATTGGCTAAGGTCTTACGTGAAGACTGGTCCACCGACCAACATTTCAACCAAACCAGGCGGCGAGACAACACCGCCACGCTGTGCACACGTGCAGCCAATGGGACTAGGTCCAAGTCCGCATCACACAGATACATGACACCCTGGTGGATTTGATCCACCATATCCAGGGTCGCCGGCGAGGCCGAATCGGCCACTAGGACGCGCCTAAACATCTGCATCCAACGTGCGATCGCCTGGGCCGCCATGAGAGAGGCAAACAGAGCCTTAAGCATAGAACCCGTAACAGAATAAGTATGACGGGCAAGAGACTCCAATCTCCTATCCGTGGCATCACGGAACACAGGGGAATCCTCTGCAGGAATCGCAGTGGATTTGTTTAAAACCGCAATTGCGTGATCCACTGGGGGTGGCACACACCACCTTTCATCAGTGGAAGGCGAGAAAGGATAACGCAGCTTGAACCTACTTGGTACAGCAAAAGGTTTGTGCAGATTGCGCCATTGTTCCTTAACAGCGCGCTGAAAATCATCATTGCGGGGAAAAACCTGCGGCGTCCTGCGTTTTCTCTGCGTCCCATAAGCCGCCAAGGCAGCGGGGGGACACACTTCATCCTGCAAACGCAGCGTTTGTTTTATGGAAGCAATCAATTCATCCATGATTGCAAGCTCTTCAGGCGAGCCAGGGGGAGAATTATCAACCCCTTCAACTTCAGCCTCCACCTCGGACCCCACTAGATCCAGGGAGGAGCGGGACCCCGATAAGGAGGCCCCCGCCATAACAGCCCCATCACCTTCACCCTCAGAATCAGAGGAAAGAGCAACTCTGGGTCTTTTAGTAGATTGAGCAGCCACCAGCATCTGCACCTGAGCAGCAAGGCCAGCCACAATAGTGGCTAAATCCCCCCCTGGGGGGAAACAGCGGTCCCCTGGCTTTCCACCAAGGCGGTAGGAAATTTGCCCTCCTGAGAATCCATTGCCCCTATAACAAATGCCGGATAATAAAGGGTTAACTGCCCCTTTAACAAGCGCGGCGAGCGCAGCCCACCGCACCACACCACACACAAGCACAATGAGACCCCCACAGGGGCAATAAAACTGACACAGGCAATGGATAGGAAGGATATAACCTGAGGAGACCCTCGCCGCTGCTGCTGCCTCGATCGGTGTTCCTGGAGAAGAGGAAGTGATGCTGCCAGGGCGCTCTATGAAAGCCTATGGGAGGCTACAAGAAAATGGCCGCCATGCATGTAGAACATGCGGCCGGAGCGAGTGTAGGCAAAATGGCGCCGTTTGGCGCCGAAACCGCCGCTCCACAGTACAGTAATGCACACATGTCATCCATGTATAAAAAAACATGTCAGATCGCCGCAGCGATCGCTGTATAATGCCCAAACATGCCACAAAACATGCCCCACAGCACACAGCTTCTCACACTGACAAGGCTGACACACACAGTGTCACACAGCTCCCCCCCCCCCCCCCTTTGCAGCCCACAGCATGCAGCCGAGAGATAGGGAGACAAACAGTGTGAATAGAGGCAGGTTACACAGTCCCAGACTGCCACCCCCCCAGACAGACAGGTCCCCACATAGATACACTTACCTCACAGTGGCGTGGGGGACCCGCACAGGCGAACAAGCCGCTGCACATGAGGCAGGGAGAGTCGCATACAAGACGCACAGAATGGGGGTTAAGAAACCGCACAGCGTCCAGTGAGGTAGCCACCTCACCAATCATCCCTGCACCGAACAGGGATGGGTCGTTCACTGTGCCAGGAGCGTTACCTGGCTGAACGCTCGATGGCAGGCTGGGAAGCCACTGATCCACGACCTGCGACCAGGGGGATCAGCCCGAGACCCAGCCTGCATGATCCTCTTCATCCGAAGAACTAACTAACGCTGACAAAAAGAACAGCTAAGTAAAGGTAGAGAGAAAACTCAAACAAAAAATCAAAAAAGAAGAAAGAGTCTGGGGCACAAAGCCCCAGCACAGAGAGAGCCAGCCACTCCTGACAAGCTAGACATTGAAACTGAGATATGGTTGCAGGAAGTAGGAGGGTATTGACTGAGGGGACCACCCCTTGAGGGTGGGATATGTTAAAAGCTTTAATGTTAACATATTCTGTTGCCTAGCTACTCCTTCGGAGCAAAGTCTAATACCCCATATGTGACGAATATGAAGAGGCGGCGACTGTCGGAGGACGTAAGAGAAAAGATATTTAGAAGTTTATACTAAAATAATTGCATTTCCATGTTATGTGTACTGTGGGAGACCAGATATAGTGAATGCAGGCTCCTGGGTTTAGTAACACTTTAAATAAATCTGCATACAAAAAAAAAAAAAAAACTTTGGTAGAACTAGATTTTTTTTTTTTAGCAACACCTTAAATAAATCTGCAAACAAAAAAATAAACTTAGGTAGAACTAGACTTTACCCCCCCCCCCCCCCAACAAGACACTAGTGGCTGCACCTGCTTTTATAAAGTATTTATTTTGTGAGTGGTTGGTTTTTTTTTTTCTCAGAAATTCACTATGCACTCTTTGCATGTAAAAAAGCTATGATAAGCTATAACCAATTATGATATTGGGAACCACAGCCAGTGAGGAGGAAGTGGGGATGGGGCCGAGGCGCGCACACAGACCCAGCTCAGGAGCAAGCCTGCACAAAGGACTCCATAGCAAATTACTTGCTAAGGTGGGAACTCAGCAGAGGGGTTAGGAAGGCGGTACACATGCTAGAAAGCCTCCTATTGGCTTCTGATTATTAGCGGGGACTGAGAGCTGTCAATTTTTGGTGGGGTCTCGGGAGACACAGGCATCATGCTTGCCTGGTTCCCTTATCGTTGGACTTGGTTGCCCATTCATGTATGTGAAAGAGGATACGATCTCTTATTTCTGGTGTCGGGTGAGGTAACAGATCTTCTGCCTTATAGCTGGGAGTCCATCAGACTCTCCCGATTAGGCAGCACCTTCTGGGAACCTGGGGAACCTGATGCATACAGTTTATGATCTCCCCTTAACTGGGACACATCCGACAATGTTTATTACTGTGATTTTCTCCCCCCTCGTTTTTGACATCTGTGAAACATATGTGGAAAAAAAGCCCTGAAGAAGCAGATTACCCACACCGCAAAACATGTTGGCTCTCTACTCTATATCTGCAGATTTTTTCATGTCATTGTATGTAGAAATACTACAGGGGTCCCTCTACTTTTTTTTACCCTGTTTCTAACTAGGCCATGTATATGTCTTTATATGATCAATAAATATATTTTTGTATGTTTTAATCCAAATATATGTACTGCTTTTCTATACCATTTGGGAGTTACCATTTAAAGGCCCATTTTTTCGGTGGGGTAAGACAATTCCCTCCTCTCCTTTTTGATACATACATACAGGGCTGGTTTCTCCCAAATTCTTTGACACCTATTTCTATACCATTTGGACTGAGAGCGGTCTTTGACAGCTCGGTCACTGCACAAAAAGAATGAGCACCAAGTGGTGCATATGTGCGGTGTGGGCCTTAAAGCCCAACCTTTTGCTGACCCAAAAATGTGTGTTTTGTGCACGGCAACAAGTTAAAAACCTTGTTTCCATGTGAAGGTGGGGACAGCCATATTTGCTTATTACATAGGCAGACTGTGCTACCCTCTTAGTACTGCTGTATCGTTACATAGTTAGTCAGGTTGAAAAAATACACAAGTCCATCTGGCTTTATCAGAGAAGGTTGGTCTCAGAGCTATCCTACCGAATGGGCACGCTGGGCAGTTGCCTGGGGGCCCCACTTGCCAAGCGACCAAGCCCCAGCCAAGCATTAGTCACGATTCCTGTGTGCATACCGCCGCCAAACTTAGCAGGTAGCAAGCATCTGTCGGCCCTGCGCTACTGTCAGGCCACTTGGGCCGTGGTAAGGGGGAGCCCACAACTGCAGGAATGCCTGTCCGCCTCACGGGAACAGGCACACACAGGACAGTCGAGTCTGAGTCCTGTCCATGTGTGTGTTCACCGGACCCAGCCGCCGAACTTGGAAGCTATTGAAGAGACAAGAACTCACTGCTCAAGGTGGTGCAATTGCCTGATGACACCGGTGCATGCCCCGGCACGCCTCCGTGGAATTTAAGCACACAGTCAGTGTGTGAAACGCGTCTACCTTGTCACGATTGTCATATTTGGATGTCCAGTCAATAAATCTGGATTTTGACTCAACCTGGAGTGCTGCCAATTCCTTTTCCTTTATTATGAACTTGGAAGCGGTCATTAGCCTGGCACTGCTGTACCAATAAATATTGCCTTATTGATAATTGGCATTTTTATTCTTGTGGGTGATTGTGTAGGCAGGGCCCCAGTGTACTGCATTGCCCAGGGCCCTTTAATACTCTTAAGATGGCACTGGTTGGTCTGACTGCACACTATTGACTCTCTGCAGCCTCCAAAGAGATGAACCGTCCACAATGCTCTTAGTAACCAGAACCATGTGATTTTTGCCTAGTCCTCAGGTCACATAAGGAAGCAGTATTTTTTTTACTCATGCCAAGACGTACATTTTCTGCTCAAAATTCTGTCATTTGGAAAAGCTGACATGTCCTATTGATTTATGTGAAGCGTGAATTTTCCTAAGTTCGCTAGCTAAAGGTTTGCAGTGTCTCCATTTGCTGCAAGACCGTTGTGTTTCCCACCATCAATGTTCAGAAGGGCAGAAGCCACAGTGAGCTTACACAAGCTCGTAAACCAAAAGGCTTGCACTTCAAAGCTGTAACGATGGTGTGGATTAAAGAAAGCAAAGGCTGACAGTGGGAATAAAGTATGAAAAACAAGAAGGAGAGAAAGCGAGGAGAGAGCATGAGAAAATGAAAGAGACAGCAGGGGAAAGAGCCTGAGACATCACATGATGTAGAGAGAGGGAGACAGCCAATCCTTCAGTAACCTCAGGGGAATTGTATGAGTCAGAGAAGCCATATTGAGCAGGAAATTACTCACAGGCTCTGCGTTCCTGACTCTGCTCTCCCTAGAGAATGAGCCTTTTGTAAATGGTTCCTCAGTCAGTAAGAGGAGGGGGGGAGGGATAGATGAGAGCAACCCCTTCCTGTCAGTTCCTTCCCTTCCAGCAGAAATGTAAACCCTCCCTTCTATAGGAAAGAAAAAAAAAAAAACCTCCAAATTTAGAAGGGCAGATTGAAGCGGAGACTGTGCAGGCAGAGGAGAGAAGCTGCACAATGCTCTGTGCCTTTCAATTACTGCTCATCTCGCGCTCTCGTTAAGTCAGCATCGCTCTCTGCAAACTTCACTGATCTCATCCTCTGTTGTGGTGCTGGGGCTTTTTTTATTAACCCGCAGTCTGCCAGCAGAGCCTGGAACAGCGTTTCGCTGTTTATAACGAGCGTGCTTTGAAAACGAGGGTTTGTTTGCCGGTGTGCTTATTACACAGCCGCCTTTGCGAAGGCGACAAGAGTTACGGCCAAAGAGGTCTTTTTCTGCAGTGACCACTGGACCTTAATGAGGCTCCGCTCACACCGGTGCACATTGCCTGCACTTTATTTTATTCAATGCACACAAACCTCAGAGTCCAGCTGATTTGTTTTTTTTGCACTGTTGTGAATGGAGCTGTTCTATATATATATATATATATATATATATATATATATATATATATATATATATATATATATACATACACACACACACACACACACACACATATTGTCAAAAGTATTGGAACGCCTGCCTTTACACACATGAATTTTAATGGCATCCCATTCTTATGCCTCGTACACACGCAACGATTGTTGGCCGCGAATTTTCGGCCAACGCCCGATTTTCGGCTTGTTAGTATGATGCTTCCGACAACCGACTGCGACTTTTCGGCCGAATAATATCTGGTGTGCAGGCTAAAAATTTTTTGTTGGCCGTCACCACAACGGCCGAATTTTCGTCAGTCAGTACAGATTTCGGCAGACAAAAATCTGATGAGCAAGACTGGGTATGCTCAGAGAAGAAAAAACACACGGAAAGTAAACCAGCACATGACATCACTTCTGAAGTTGGTTTTTGTTGGCCGAGAAAATTTGTGTGCAGTCTAGAGCACATTTCAACCAACACAACAACACTGGACAAAAGTCGACCGATCGGTCGGCCGATAATCGTTGCGTGTGTACGAGGCATTAGTTTGTAGGGTTCAATATTCAATATTGAGTTGGCCCACCCTTTGCAGCTATAACAGCTTCAACTCTTCTGGGAAGGCTGTCCACAAGGTTTAGGAGTGTGTCTATGGGAATGTTTGACCATTCTTCCAGAAGCGCATTTCTGAGGTCAGGCACTGATGTTGGACGAGGAGGCCTGGCTCACAGTCTCCACTCTTATTCATTCCAAAGGTGTTCTATCGGGTTGAGGAGCAGGCCAGTCAAGTTCCTCCACCCCAAACTCGCTCATCCATGTCTTTATGGACCTGGTTTGTGCACTGGTGCGCAGTCATGTTGGAACAAGAAGGGGCCAACCCCAAACTGTTTCGACAAAGTTGGGAGCATGGCATTTTCCAAAATTTCTTGGTATGCCGACGCCTTGAGAGGGAACTAACGGGCCAAGCTCAACCCCTGAAAAACAACCCCACATCGTAATGCCCCCTCCACCAAATGGTTTGGACCAGTGCACAAAGCAAGGTCCATAAAGACATGAATAAGCAAGTTTGGGATGGAGGAACTTGATTGGCCTGCAGTCTTGACTTCAACCCGATAGAACAGCTTTGGGATGAATTAGAGTGGAGACTGCGAGCCAGCCTTCTTGTCCATGTCAAAATTTCCAATAGACACACTCTTAAACCTTGTGGACAGCCTTGTCAGAAGAGTTGAAGCTGTTATAGCTGCAAAGGGTGGGCCAACTCAATGCTGAACCCTACAGACTAAGACTGGGGTGCCATTAAAGTTTATCTGCGTGAGGCCCAATACTTTTGGTAATATAGTGTGTATGTATGTATTTGTTTGTATTATATATATATATATATATACATACATACATACATACATACATGCAGCATTTACCCGACACCTTTCTATTAGAACCAGCATGAACTTTTTCAGCAATTTGAGCTACAGAAGCTCTATTATTGGATTGGACTACACAAGCCAGTCTTTGCTCCCCCATGTGCATCAATGAGCTTTGGCCACCCATGGTTGCGGGTTTTCCATCCTTGGACCACTTTTGGTAGGTCCTGACCACTGCAGATCAGTAACATCCCACAAGAGCTGTAATTTTGGGGTTGCTCAGTCCTCTAGCCATTACAGTTTGGCCCTTGTCAAATTCACTCAAACATTTAAGCCAGCCATAGATGGATCGAATCTCGAGACATATAAGGAAATACACTAGTACATGTTTAATATACTATCATTTTCTTTTCTTGGTTCATACCACCCTCATTCTTCAATATATATATATATATATATATATATATATATATATATATTTTTTTTTTTTTTTTTACTTAAATCGGGGTACATTCCACCCTGTACTGCGATGCAGCGCATAAATACACCACATTACAATACAGTTCCAATCATACAATAAATACATTCACCCTGTAGTATGATGCCTAACGTAGTGTGTGAAGCAAAAATTCCCCTAAGCACCACGTCATGCAAGACGCCACTTACCCTGAAAGCATTACCCTCCTTTATCAATATGAATATGCCAAAATAAAAAAACCTTATTTAATCTCAGTGATATCATCTGTGCTTCTCTGTGCAATGCAAGTAGATCATGGATGGTGGCAGGGGATGCACATAGCTTCCTTAACAGCTGTCATAGGTAAATCTCACATGTGATTCTGAGCCTCCATAATTGACAATACTGTATCCAATGAATGAAAGGGCTGGGCCAGGGACAGGACAGTTCAGCTGGGGAGCAAAGCACTAGATCAGTGATTGTATTTCCAAATCGTGAAAATGGGAGGTAGGGAGGGGGCAGGGAAATCTGAGTTAGTTTAGGGTAAAGGTAGGCTTTAAAGGGATTGTAAAAGGCAGAAGTTTTTATTTTTTTATCTTAATGCATTCTATGAATTAAGATAAAAGCCTTCTGTGGGCAGCAGCTTCCCCAGCACCCCCTAATATTACCTGAGCCCCATCTCTATCCAGCAATGTTGCAGGAGTGTCTCAGCTGCCCAGGACTCCCCTTCTCATTGGCTAAGACAGCAGAGCGGGATGATTGGCTCCCACTGCTGTCCATCAAAGTCAGTCAGCCAATCAAGAGAGAGGGGGCGGGGCGGGGCGAGTCGCAAGTCTGTGTCTGAATTGACACAGGGAGCTGTGATTCGGCTCGGGTGCCCCCATAGCAAGCGGTTTGCTGTGGGGGTACGCAACGGGAGGGAGGGGGCCAGGGGTGCTGAAAAGGGACCCAAGAAGAGGAGGATCCTGGCCACTCTGTGCAAAACCAACTGCATAGAAGAGGGAAGTGTAACATGTTTGTTTTTTTAAAAGAGACTTTACAATCACTTAAACCCCTTAGATTGCTATATGTTGCTGTGCTTTGATTTGGACATAATTATAAGTACAGCAATGTGGAAGCCTGGAGACACTTTTTGATGCCTGTAATAAAAGTCAATAGAAAAACCTCCCAAATGCTTCTTAGCGTCAGTAGAATGTTTTAGAAGTAAATGAGAAGCTTCTGTTGTTGATTTTCCTTATTCGGTCATATTTCACTGCTAAGAGGTACCAGAAAAGCACTTGAACACATAAAAAAATATGTGTCATTACTCGATGAACTCATGGGGAGATTGGATGGCCACTGTATGGACTATCCCAAATAAAGTATGTGTTGGGTAGCGGATTTCAGAGGAACTGCTTTTAGGCACAGCAGGCCTATGCCTATAGGTGGCTTTTTTTTCATTAAAAGAGAAGTTTGGGATTTAAATAAATAAATAAATCGATCCAAACTCACCTAAGTAGATGCAGCATCGATCCGATGCTGCATTTGTCCCCTGCCACCTCTACAGCAAGAACTGAGCAATCAAAGCCAGCTGATCACTGGGTTCTCAGTCTTGAGTGAGCGGAGAGCCAGTGACTGTCATTCACTTGCTCTCTGCTCTGCCCCTCCAGCGCTCACTGGTGTGCTGGGCTGAGGAGGGGGCAGGAGCAGCTGGCTCATCCAGATATCTGGGTGGATCCCGACATTAAAGTTGGGATTGATCCAGAGCCTGGAACGGCTCAGTGACATCAGCCGACAGCGGCTTTAGCCAACTGACAGCTGAAGACGGGTCACAGGAGTGCAGAACTAAGTGCGCTCCTATGACCTACAAGAGAAGTAGGGCCAAAAGAGCTTTGCCCCTATTTCTTCTTTAAACTGGTTGTAAACCCCCCTGTAATGTTTGTACCTATATATGTAAGCATATGTTAAGGCTTACCTATACTGTAAGGTACTGTAAATATCTCCTACCGTTTAGGAGATATTTACATTGCATTCAGCTGATGATGTCATCAGCGCATGCGCTTAGAAGGAACAGCCGCCCGTGCCGTTTTGTCAGAGCCCTGTGCCGCGACTGGCGGCTCCCACGCGGTTTCGGCCAGTAGCACAGCCAGAGTCCGCAGACCTCGAAGGAAGATGGGCAAAGATGGATGCAGCCTCCAGCAGGGACAACGGGCTTCATCTGCAGGTAAGTGTCACATAATGTGTTCGTATGCATTGCATACTAGCACATTATGCATTTACTTTGCAGGTAAAAAAGAAAACTTTTCCAGACTTTACTTCCTCTAATATAAATACAGTTCTATAAAAAATATAAAAAAAGTATAAAAACGATAAATACAGTTCTCTTATATAAATTACACACTGCCACAATAATCTAAACCAGGTTGGAATCCGTAAAACAAAATGTTCTGTTTGAAATGTAAGAAGTACTACTTTCGATGCCAAAGGGTGAGTGCCTAAAGGATTCAGTGATGGAAAATTGGGCTCTGTGGAATCCTGTATCTTACTAGTACTAATAATGAAATTGTGGAAGGAAAAAGAAGAGTATGTGAAGTCACATACGCATGCAATTCCAATAGCCTGCACACGGTCTATTTCATTGCCTGTCCAAATGCTCCTCAAACAGGGACTGCACTAGAGAAGTGTCATTTTGAATGACTGAACCCTCTTGCCTCCGTTACTACCAGCTGCCTGCCCTGCAAATATATCATGGCTTTTGCCACCTGCTACTTGAAGTACCATATGCGTGGTACACAACCATCAGACGACACCAGATAATGGTAGCCTTGGCCCTCCCTTGTCAAGGCCCATGCTTTTCAGTTCATTGGCCCCCACCCAGAAAGGCCCTTATTGTGTGTCCCCAGAATGCATTAGGGACCTTGTGGTATAATTCTTTTATGTATTCCGCTTTGGAATAGGCTGGTGCTACACAAAAAAAGTCAGAAATTTGACATCATGCCTTGGAATTAAACTGAGTGGGCCCCATCAAAGGCTGCAGAGTAAAAAAAAAAAAAAAAAAAAAAAAAACCTAAATATTTTTCACATCACTAAATTTTCTTTAATTTTCTTAAGCCCCGGAAGATTTTACCCCCTTTCCGACCAGGGTTTTTTTTGCGACTCGGCACTGCATGACTTTAACAGACAATTGCGCGGTCGTGCGACGCTGTACGTAAACGAATTTCACGTCCTTTTTTTCCCACAAACAGAGCTTTCTTTTGGTGGTATTTGAACACCTGTGCGATTTTTTGATCATGCGCTATAAACAAAAAAAGAGCGACAATTTTGGAAAAATAACAATATTTTTCACATTTTTTTATATGAAATTCCCCCCCCCCCCCAAAAAAAATGTAAAAATCTAAAATTTTTAACATTTTCGGCCAATTTGTTTTATGCTACATATGTTTGGTTAAAAAAAAAAAAAAAAAAAAAAAAAAAAAAAAAAAAAAAAATCGCAAAAAGCGTATTTTGATTGGTTTGCGCAAAAGTTATCGCGTTTACTAACAAAGGGAAAGATTTTTGTCATTTTTTTTTTAACACGTAATGGCGGCGATCTGCGTTTTTTTTGCGGGACTGCGACATTGCGGCGGACAGATCGGACCCTTGACTGACATTTTTGACACTTTTGGGGTTACCAGTTACATTTCTACAGTATTCAGTGCTATACATATGCACTGTTACTGCAAAATTACACTGGCAGTGAAGAGGTTAACTTTTTTTTGCGAGGGAGGGGTTATGTGTGTCCCTAGGGGCGTGATTCTAACTGTGATTGGCTGTGGCTTGAGGTGTAGGAACAGTGATCAACGGTCCTACATAGTAGAACCGTATAATCACTGTTCATACACAGGGGAGAATGACAGGCGGCTTGTTTACATCAGCCGCCTGCCTTTCTCCCTCTGCACCGGCGATTGCCGAGTGACCGGCGGACATCGGGTCCGCCGGTCACACACGCGCGAGCGCGCGGGGGGGGGGGGGTCCGTGACCGCGCGCTCTCTCCCTAGACCCTCACAGGCTAGCGACGCATCGCTCTGGCTGACTGCCGCAGTAAATAGTCGTGCGGCGGTCGGCAAGCGGTTAATAAGATTACAGCACATTGGGCACCTCCTACCCAGCAATCACAAATGTCACATTTATTTAGGGACTCTATAATCTTTTTTTTTTTATGTTATTTTTATATAATACAGATCAAAGTAATCTGATTTAAACAATCTCATCTAAAAGGCCTATTGACATTTGAAAAAGTTTGTTTCTATGTATAGTTTGTAATTATATATGTACATGGGTGCAGCCATATTTGCTCATTACATAGGGAGGCTCTACTTCCCGATTTGTAATCCTGCACACTGGTTATGCTTTACTACTCCAGTGTCTCTATACAAGTCTACCAGTCAGGTCTGACTCATTGAATAAAATGCACTGCGGTTGATATCGTAATTGGATCATGCTTTGCTGGGGGTTTTTTTCGCCTTCCTCTGGATCAACTGCGGGTGTAGGATTGTGTATATGGGATTGTATGGTTGGGTTTTCATTACTGTTTTTTGTTTCATTTTTTTATTGGTTGAGCCAGATGGACTTGTGTCTTTTTTTCAGCCTGACTAACTAACTATATGTAATCTTGAAAACCTTAAAAATCTCAATAATATATGCAGTAAACATAGATAGCCATTAGAAATATCTACCAATCTCTATATTTAAAAGACCGCTGTACATTTTAAAAAATAACCCTTTTAAGCACCACCAACCTCCTCCTCAGGTATGAACATGCAGTGCAGTTCCCCTCTACATTGCCCAGCTTTCAATGGTGGTGGACAGCATTTTTTTGCATTGTCGTTTTTCAGCGTTTTTGAGCATTTTTTGGCATCTTTAACTAAAAATCACCTCTCTGCTACTTTAGTAATTCCCACTTTCCCACAATGCAATGCTTGCCAGACAATGCTTGCCAGAATTGCATCGCATGAGTGTTCACACCCATGTGAGAAGATTTAGGTGCAGGGAAAAAAGGGTCCTACAACATTTTGTGCAAATGTGGACCCTTTTTTCCTCGGATCAAAATCACATTGCATGGGTGTGAACACCCATGCAATGCGATTCTGTCAAGCTCACTGCATTTTGCAATCTGTTTCGGGGTGTCGCTCATGGAACATTAAGCCCCCGTTCACATCGGGCAGATTTGACATGCGAGCATGCCAAATCAGAGCCTATTGCCGGCAACGTCACTATCCAAATTGGTGCAACCCTGACTTTGCGGCACCGCACCGATTCCTCAAAGTAGTTTCTGCACTACTTTTGGCAACTTCAGGGCGATTTCAATAGACATCTGTGCATGAACCCGTACAGATGTCTGTCAAATTGCCCCTGAAGTCGCAATGACATGCGAGTTTGAAATCGCGTGCGTTCAGCTAAATGATTTCAAACCCGCCCTCAGTGTGAACCGGTGCCGTTGCACAAATCGCATGCCAAATCGGCACAATCTCAACGAAGGCTTCGTGTTCCATGAACAATACCCTGAAACAGATTGCAAAATGCAGTGCGCTTGCCAGAATCGCATCGCATGGGTGTTCAGAAAAAAAAGAGAGATGTGTGGAGAAAAAAAAAAAAAGGGTCCTACAACATTTGGTGCAAATGTGATACAATTTGAGCCATACAAAACATAAGGCTCAGATCGCATCGCACAGACATCACATGTGACGTGCACAGGAATGCGGTGTGTTTTTGGTGCAAATCACATGCAGTGTTAAGCATGCAGTAGTGTGACCCCAGGCTATGTTCCATCAATGACACCTCAAAACAGAAACCAGGCTTAAAAAAGCAATGGAATGTAAAAACGTCAAAAAATGCCAGTTAGCAGCGTTTTTTGGCGTTTATCGATGTTAGATCGTTTTTAAAAACGTCTCTCAAAACCCACTAGTTGTCTTTTTTTTACAGCCAGAAAACGCTCCTGCCATAAACTGCTGATAACAGCCTGTGTATGCATACATGGACACATAGGATAACATGCTGGGGAGTTTACTGGCTACAGAAAAAACGTCTGATGCCAAAACCAGATACATACATATTCGCCAGCACACCAAGGATCTTGCACATCAGTCCGAAGAAACTTTTTATTGCAAAAAGGATCGAATCAGGATAGGTGCAACGTTTCGGAGTCACGCAGGACCCCCTTCATCAGGCAAATGATGACGAAGGGGCTCCTGCGTGACTCCGAAACGTTGCACCTATCCTGATGTGATCCTTTTTGCAATAAAAAGTTTCTTCGGACTGCTGTGCAAGATCCTTGGTGTGCTGGTAAATATGTATGTATCTGTGATAGATCCAGTGTCCAGCTGGTGATCGCTGCAGCACCCACAGCAGATGTGCCTATATCCAGAAGGTGTGCGATGATGGAAATATAAACTATTCTGACGCCAAAACCAGCCGCTGTAAAAACGTCCAGTGTGCATGAGGCTTAATAATTAACATGAAGTTATTTTTGTCCTAGGTTTACTGGCCCTTTAAAACAGCCGCTCCTGCGTTTCTATGAGCATGTTTACAACAGGGAAACATCACTGCAATACATGTTTCACAGTGCTGTAAGATTGCTGAAGACTGTGCTTTGGTAATGTGGATCAGGCACGGTTCTGACAACAGTATAGGCGAACAATATATGCAGATATCCAGCTTTGATATAGCACCGTGTTCCTTGTGGAGAGGGAACGTACGAGGTTCAAAGTGAAATAAAAATATATAGGCTGAATATTTTCCTACACACATAAGTAGCGGGTCTCCATTTCTGTTTTTCTTTCCTTGCAGTCACTTTTATATGGAAATGTAACAAGCGGAGGGTGAATATTTCCATTGCGGATCATTGCAGGAAGACGTAGACACAATAGGATGCGAGGCTACTAGGCAGCTGTTCTCCCTGCCATATAGTGCTGCAGGCAGGAACTGTTCTGTCATGTCTCCTTCCTTCGGGAGCATCTTCCAATCAGGAAGTGCCAGCCCCATGTGACCCCCGGGTCACACACAATATACCTTCTCAATAGGGCTATTCTGTGCTTCCCATCAGCGTTGCTTGTGTCCTAGAGGCACACTATGCTACCAGAAATAGAATCAGAGACCAATGGCACTGCAATATTTTAGTTTAATTAAAGAGCAATTCAAGGCAACAAGTGAAACCTGCAAGCAACGGAAGCGTTTTTAGGATACAAAGCAACTCTGCTAAAGCCAGAAAATACACTAATTTTACCTTAAAGTGGGCAATTACAGAAATCCCCCTCCCCCTTTCATAAATCCTGACTATCCTTTAAAACAGGGATCCTTAATCTCTGGCCCTCCAGCTGTTGCGGAACTACACATCCCATGAGGCATTGTAAAACTCTGACATTCACAGACATGACAAGGCATGATGGGAATTATAGTTCATGAACAACTGGAGGGCCATAGTTTGAAGACTGCTGCTTTAAATGATAAAAGGCAAAAATTATACTAAGGTGGCTTTCCCTAGTAAGGAATTGGGGTTGAGGGGTCCAAGCGTAGGTCCACATTAAAGCGGAGTTCGCTGAGTTCCACCCCCCCTCCAAAAATTAAATGTCAGCAGCTACACATACTGTAGCTGCTTACTTTTAATATTAGGACACTTACCTGTCCTGGAGTCCAGCGATGTCGGCACCGCAGCCGAGGTTTCCAATCATAATACGCTTATTGGGATTTTTTTTTTTTTACCAAAAACATGTAGCAGAATACATATTGGCTAAATTGATGAAGAAATAACATTTTTGTCATTTTTTTATTGGATTGTTTTTTTTTTTTTTTAAATCTATTGTGTTTTTTGGTTTATAGCACAAGAAAAAAAAACAAAAAAAACGCAGAGGTGATCAAATACCACCAAAAGAAAGCTCTATTTGTGGGAAGAAAAGGCATACATTTCAATTGGGTACAGTGTTGCACGACCGCGCAATTGTCAGTTACTCAGTGCCATATGGCAAAAAATGGCCTGGTCATGATGGGGGGGGGGGGGTAAACCTTCTGGAGGGCAAGTGGCTAGATTCCATAATTACTGGAACAAGCCTGCAGTAAGTGAAGCCACAAGGACATCAGATCTCTTGATTTGCTTCTTTTTTTTTTAACCAAGCAAAGAAGAGCACATCATACCCTGGTTTGGGGTGAAAGGGTATCTAGCAAGATCCTAAACATTATTAATTTTTTTTTCTTTAAAACAACTCAATTCATACTTATCTGATCTGTGCAATAATTTTGCAGAGCAGCCCCAAAACTACTCATCTGGTGTCCCCCGTCGGCACTCCTGGCCCCTCCCCCACTGTCCTGTGCCCCCATAGCAAGCAGCATGCCTATAAGGGCACTTGTGTGGGCTCCCTTCCCAGCCTCTCTATCTGCGTCCCTTGACAGACAGTGGGACTCGGCTCCGCCCCCTAGTCACCAGGTGTGATTGACAATAGCAGGAGAAAATGGCTCCCACTGCTGTCTGAGCCAATGAGCAGGAAGAAAGCAGACGGAGCTTCTGCTCTCATGCACATCTCTGGATTGAGATTGTGCTCAAGTAAGTATTTGAGGGGCTGGGGGAGGAAGAACAACATGCAGAAGGTTTTTATAGTTTAATGCATAGAATGCATTGAAGTAAATAAACCTTATTTCTTTAGAATCACTATCTTAAAAAAATATAAAAAAAGCCTACATTCTTAGGCAGAGCAACATATCTTTTACTTTTTTGATTTCATCGAGAGCCATAATACTCAGAGGGGATTTTATCAAAACTGGAGCAGCGGAATCTGGAGCAGCTGTGCATGGCAACCAACCAGTTTCTAGCTTTCTTTCTCATAGCTTAACTAAACAAGCTGAAGATAGAAGCGGAGGCTGCCATGCACAGCTGCTCTGGATTCCGTCCGCTCAAATTTTGATACATTTCCCCCCAAGGAAGCCTTAATTCAGCAAGATTCTTGGTATTTAGGATGGTTTAAAAGGTAATGAATTAAGAGATTGGCCAACTTGATTCCATGCAGACTGGTATGCCTGCCCACCTCCCTCCTTGACCCAATGGGTGGCTGGTGTTCCCCTTACAGATGAGTCCACCACTATCATGTTTTAACCTGCATGTGTCGCAGTGTCCTCTCGCAGTGTTGGTGGAGCATTTGGGAGTTTTTTCCCCCTAGCTTTGGTTGGTCCTTTCCTCACAAACCCACTGCCATCCATAGTATGTACAATAGAGCTTGCATGCTGGCTTTTTGGAGACCAAGTGAGCAACTCTCAGCTTTCCTGAGCAACCACTTGAAGACGTTTATCCAATTCGAACCCAAACTCTCAAAAAATAGCTGTAGGAGTCCCCCATCACAGCCATTTTCTACTTACTAGCTGTCACAAAGACATCCATAGTCAGAAACTTTGGTGAGCAGTTTTAGATTATTTTATTTCTTTGGAACCAACAAGAAGAGGACTGGGAATGTTTGGTCATAGAAGACACCTAACTGGCCTTTCTACGGCAGGGACAGTTTCCTCTAAAGAAAACATACCACTCCAAATGAGTAGTGATGCCATAGTGACTGGTGGCCAAGGTGGGTGTTAAAGAACATAGTTTATTTTAACACACCTTTTTAACCATAGGAAACAAATAGTAGATTAAAGGGAAAGAATTGTAAACAAAAAAAAAAAAAAAGTTGTTTTTAGAGCTAAACAAGATAACGGCTCCACTGTGAAAATTAAGTGTAGTAGCCTAAATAAAATACTAAATGAGGTTTGAATGGCAGAGTATCTCTACGGAAGGCCACCAGCCCAAAGTATATTATTTGTACTCACCTGAGAGGAGCAAATGTCTTCCTGCCACCCAGTTCACTCCAACCAATGACATTACCTGTGTTGGCTGGCACCAACCAATATATTACCCGTGCTACCAAGACATAAAATGTATTGTGGTACACATTCGGAAATGTTCCAAAAAGTATAATCCCCTCCATCCCATCAGAGTGTTCATTCAAGCCGTCTTTCTCTATTCAGTTCATAGGCATAAGCAGTGTGATGTAGAATAGAATCTAGAAGTTGGGTCTGCATTGACCTGGGTGTTTGTCACTTGTGGGCCATTCAGAACAAATGGCGTTGCAACCAGTTTCCATGGCTGGCCATACACTAGTAACATTTTGTTCAAAAGTTTTCATTTAAAGAACATTAGTTCAATTTTGAAATTGTTCGTGGGGTCAAATTAGTGTTGACAAAGCAGGATAGATAATTTTCCTTAATGCAATTCCTTTTTTTGTTTTTTTTTTTTTGTTTACAAACTTTTATAGAGAAAAGTTTACATGACAACTTGAGAGGTAACAATTAGACCCCGTTCACACAGGGGCGACTTGCTGGGGCGACCTGTGAAGTGGCGGTGCACCACGACGTCGGCGCGACATGCACGGACTTCATATAATTGAAGTCAATGCAGGTCGCCTCCAGGTCACTCCAAAGTAGTACAGGACCCTTTTTCTAAGTCGGAGCGACTTGTGTCGCTCCTATTAGAACGGGTCCTGTGCTAATCTATGGCAGGCGACCCACCGCGACTTGTCAGGCGACCAAGTCGCCTGACAAGTCGCGCTAGTGTGAATGGGGACTTATAGTACATAAATCGATATATATGAAATTCCAAACAATTAATAAAGTATCAAAAATACACACTGTATAATTATGTTACTTCTCGATTTAAAGGAGTTGTAAAGTCAGGAAGGTTTTATATCTATATGCATTTAGATAAAAAGCCTTCTTGGTGTAGCAGCCTCCCCAGCACCCCCTAATACTTACCTGAGCCCCATCTCTATCCAGTGATGTCCACGATTCCCTCGGCCGTCCTGGGACTCTCCCTCCTGATTAGCTGAGATACAGCCGCAGCGTCATTGGCTCCAGGGGCTGTCAATCAAAGTCAGTGAGCCAATCAGGAGAGAGAGGGGGTGGGCTGAACGGCAGCTCTGTATCTGAATGGACACACTGAGCTGCAGCTCAGCTCGGGTGCCCCCATAGCAAGCTGCTTGCTGTGGGGTCACTGGATAGGAGGGAGGAGTCAGGAGCAGAAACGAGGGACTTAAGAAGAGGAGGATCTGGGCTGTTCTGTGCAAAACCACCTGCACAGAGGAGGTAAGTATAACATTTTTGTTATTTTTTTATTCTATTTTTTTTAAACTAGACTTTACAATCACTTTAAGAAACAGAAGTACAAAACCGGGTAGAAGAATAAAGTTACATTCACATAATGTACTGAATGAGTATATCATAACTCTATCCTCCCTCTTATTTTCCTTTTTAAAGAAGAGAAGAAAAAAAAAATGTAATGTTACAAAATGTAATCTAATTACCGTTTGGATTTCTATAGAGAGACCAAGAGTTCCATTTAAGATTGAAAGATCTCTTTGTATTATTACGTGTATGAAAGATTTTTTCCATATTCATAAATTTCATCAATCCTAGCAATAATTTGAGGAAAAAGAACTACAGCAGTTTTCCAATGAAGTGCGATTGCCTAGTGTGTTGCTACTCAAAGTTATTTCTAACAGTACATTCACACCAAAATCGAAAGCTAAAAGTAAAATGTTTTTATAAGTACTTTCGAACAACGTTCATCAAGTAATCAAATGTGTTCATGAGAATTAGGAACGTTTGATAGAAAAACGACTAATGTATGGGCAGCTTTAGACCCAATGGCATTGCACCATAAGGGGCTGAGTTTTTCTGAGTGTTCTGACAGGCTGGAAAACTGGGTTTTTGACTTACCGTAAAATCTTTTTCTCTTAAGTTAATTGACGGACACAGTTCTCTGATCCATATTAGTAGGTGGCCTTCTTAGTATGGGGACTGGCCTCGTGAGTTAAACGCCTCGCCAGGACGCACACGACAGGGTCTAGGCTTATTTCTCAGTGTTCCTATTTGGCCGACAGCCCCCCACTTCGGTGGCGTGGGGTCCTGTCAGGAGATGGCACCCGCCTGTGTTCCTGGTATGGTGACTAAACGTTCCCCCCCCTTCCCTGGCGGATTTTGGGGTGGACACGGGCCCCCTCCCTGGAATGGTCGGACCCTCAACAACAGGATAGAGGGAAACCAAGGAGTGTGAGGGTCCGACCATCCAAGGGAGGGGGCCCGTGTCCACCCCAAAATCCGCCAGGGAAGGGGGGGGGTGGGGGAACGTTTACTCACCATAACGGGAACACAGGCGGGCGCCATCTCCTGACAGGGGGGGGGGCTGTCGGCCAAATAGGAACGCTGCCACATTAGCCTAGACCCTGTCGTGTGCGTCCTGGCAAGACGTTTAACTCGCAGGGCCAGTCCCTGTACCAAGAAGGCCACCTACTGATATGGATCAGAGAACTGTGTCCGTCAATGAACAATACAGAAATGTCTTTTATAAATACATAATAACAATGACCCGTACGGATCCTCAACAGGCAAGAAGTGCTTGGTGACGTTTACTTTCGAAAGCAAAACAGTTTAGTACATATGGTGTATTGGATACTATGTAACTAATGTAGCATAGGTTCCTACTATCAGTTTCTGCTGCACTCCTAATTTAAACTGGTTGCTGTGGGAAGATGCCGATGGATCCTATTTGCAGTGACATAGTAGTAAGCTTTATAGGAAAGAAGTCGCCTTACCTGTGTTATAAACTGGATGCATTCCAGGAACATAAAATCCTTGCTATTCTCATTAACCACCCTCTCGTCCACAAAATGCCTGGGCTCCAGCGTAGAATGGTCTGCAAAATATTGGTCATAGATGAACTTATGTTCCATAATCTGGGAAACAACCAACGTACGTGCATACCCCGCGCTTATAAAAAACATACGGCAGATGCATTTGCTAGGCCAAATATTAAAAGAACAAACAAAAACTGGTTAGAGGTCTGCAGGGATTATCCTACAAGAACTGTACTCAAGATGTTCAAACACAGGGTCTACAATTCCTATTTGTGGCTACCATATAAATGTCTTAGGCTGCATTTCACACTTGAGCGTAGCGTTTTACCACGTTTTTTACCGCGATTTTCAGGCTTTTTTTCCAGGCGTTTTTGGAGGCAGGCATTGACATCTATCAAAAATGCTGGTAATCAGCCCAAAAAGAAGCTCATGTACTTTTTTCAGCTACAGGCGTTTTGCAAAACGCTCAGATGTGAACAGGGGCCATTTAAATGAATGGGGTTTTACTTGTTGGGCGTTTGGAACCTTTTTTTTGAGCGTTTTTGGAGCTGAAAAACATTTGAAAACGCCCAGGTGTGAATGGAGCCTTAAAGTAGACCTCCAGCTAGCTAAACCATTACATACACTGCTGATATGCACATGTAAGCTGTTCACCAACCAAAAGATCTGTAATGCTTTTGATCAATCTTGTGATTCCCCCACCCCTGCCACACTATGCAGCCAGAGATTGAAACCATTTTACAAAATCTGCAGTTTTCTCTATCACCCAGAATACTTATTGCACTATGAATTGTATAAGTATTGCTTCCTGTGTAGGCTCCTACTTCCTTTGCAGGGACCCTCGAACTACGGCCCTCCAGCTGTTGCGGAACTACACATCCCATGAGGCATTGTAAAACTCTGACATTCACAGACATGACTAGGCATGATGGGAATTGTAGTTCCTGAACAACTGGAGGGCCATAGTTTGAAGACCCCCTGCTTTAAGGGAATACTATATTGAGAGAAAAGCTAGAGAATGCCATATTACTTGCCTGGTTTTCAAAACAGGGAGCAAAGCAATGGCAAAATGCATATTTTTTTTGTGCAGGTTTCCTTAAAACTGAATTGTGGTCAAAAACAATATTAGGACATGTGTACTATAAAAATAAATTGGCACTTATAACATTTATGCTATGTTTGTAGTCTGCAGCGTTCTGTAGAACTGTTACTTTCCTTCATACAATATAGTAAGCGCCAAACATATAGCGCTGAGAATTACACTTTCAGCTGGAATACAGTTTTGATAGCACATCGCACACTTTGCAGCTTGTTTGCATTTAGTATGGGTCTTGCATTGTTTTTCCAGCATACAAGACATTTTGTGATTGAGGAGGGGAGGTTATGACGTTCATCCACACCTCCTCCTTTCATATTTGCTGAATAGAGGGGGTGGAAAGCAAGCAACCAGCTATCAGATCTGAAGGGTTTGTCTCAATGCTAGAAGTTCAGTTATTGCTATACTATAAAGGGTGAATGAAAGTAATAGTTTTAGAGATCTGCAGCCTGCACACACGGCACACACTTCATTAGTGCCAATTTATTTTACAATGTACATGTCCAAATATTGTCTTTTGGGCAGAGTTCTGCTTTATACCCAACCTCTACTCCCCCCCCCCCCCCCTCACCCTAATACCTGTAACTTGAAAGGATGACAACACTTAGCAATGCAATAGACATTAAAGAAGAAGTCCACCCTAACACTAAAATCCCTGCCCCTGCATCTACAGACCTCCATGAACTAACACTAACCTATCTAGCCCTGTAAAGAAAAAGTCAGTATACATACCTGCACGTGCAACCCCAGGATCGCTCCCACGAACCGCCATACAAGTACGGCGATTTGCCGACCTGCCGCCGTATAAAGGCAGGGACTGGTCAGCAAGTGGTTCAAGTAGAAGTCCACTTTAACATTAAAATCCCTGCATCTATAGATCTCCACGATCTAACACTAACCTATCTAGCCCTAAAAAGAAGAAATCAGTATACTTACCTTTTTTTTGAAGCCAATCCGACCCGATCCCACAGTGAGCTGTTAGCGGAGGCTTCGCTATGGAGGCGGGTGCAGAGGACACAGCCGACAACGGAAGCCCCATAGAACTCCCCATTCATTTCACAGCTGTTGTCGGCTGTGTCCTCTGCAGAGCTTCCAACTGCTGGAGCTCAGATCGGATCTGATCGGCATCAAAAAAAGGTATATATACTGATTTCTTCTTTATGGGGCTAGATAGGTTAGTTTTTAGATCGCGGAGGTCTATAGATGCAGGGATTTTAGTTTTTATGGTGGACGAACACTTTGACTCATGGCACTACTCCTCCCAATCTTAGCCTGATTTGTGGTGTGCAGAAATTATAGGGAAAGCGGGGGGGAGTTTATTATAACATATATGCGGACTTTCCCCTTTAACCTCCCTGGCGGTCCCTGAGTGTGGCTCAGTACTTTTGGTACTGACAATTAACCCCGAGCCACACTCGGAAATACCGCTAGGGAGGTTAAGACGGAAGGTCACCTAAAACCTAAAAGTGGAAGTACTGCTCTTCCTTCCCCAACCCCCCCCCCCCCCCCCCACTGCCTTCAGTGAGAACATTTTTTTCCTTTTTTCTATCAGAGGATACCTACTTCGAGGAGGAACTACCCCCCCCCCCCCCCACTTCCACTTTTCTCACCTAGGAGAGAATAGTGGAAGTTGGCCGCCAATCCCCCCCCTCCAGCCCACAACCTCCTGGGACCTGTCACATCACCCAGGAGGCTGTGGAACAGTCTGTAAGAGCAATAAGCTGGCTGTAAATCAACAGGGAGTCACAGTCGGCTTCCCACTGTCAAGAAGGCAGTGCTGGGACTCAAAGACTGGAGAAGAACCAGCCTGTGTGAAGACAGCGCTGATCTCCTAAACTGGTGAGTATCTGTTCATTAAGGCCCTGTTCACACCTGAGCGTTTTTCAGCTCGTAAAACGCTCATCTCTGAAATCTCAAAACGCCTAACAAGCAAAATCCCATTCATTTCAATGGCCCCTGTTCACATATGAGCATTTAGTCGCCTGAAGCACAATGCCTGAGGTTTAAAAAAAGTACACAAGCTTCTTTTTTGGCAGATTACAGGCGTTTTTGTTAGATGTCAATGCCTGCCTCCAAACACCTGCAAAAAACGCCCGAAAAATACCTGAAACACCCAAAAAAAACGGCTGAAAATGATACGCTCAGGTGTGAAGGGAGCATAAAAGTCAGCAGCAAGAGTATTTTTTTGTATGACCGAAGTTCCTCTTTAATAACTGCAACATGTAAAAAAAATTTAAAAAAAAAGAAAACAACTGTCCTACAAATACAGTTATTTTTACCTACAAGCTGAGCGCTGCCCCATATAAAAGGAAGAAACTGAAAGTCATCGAGGCCCCAGACCCCTTGGCTGCCTGCAGGCTCCATTCTATAGGTTTTCTGCAGCTTTCGCATAACTTCAAGGTAACTGCAAATATAAAAGAAGAGCAGAGGGAGAGAAGACATCAAAGTAATGCACAGACAATGGTAACATTCACGGAGCAATTACTACAAGCTACCAAAGAAGGCCTTTTACGGAGCACTTTGGTGGTCATGCACAGGACCCCAGTGAATGGGCCTAAATACTGGACCTCCAGATCTTTCTTGAAGAAGTAATCATACACTTAGAAGGTGCCTTAACATTATATATATACACACACACACACACACACACACACACACACACACACACACACACACACACACACACACACACAATGTGCACCTGGCCAATCCCTACGCTGACTGTAATAAAGATTACCAAACTACTTCTACACAGTTAAGAAAGAAAAAAAACACAAATTTGGTTTTCCCAATTCTCCCGTCTGTATAAGGCTTAGTATTTTCAGGCACATAATTAAGGCTCCATTCACACTACCGCGACTTGTCAGCCTCACAAGTCGCGGCCCCTCGCGGTCCATGCAGTGCTACAGGACCCGTTCTAATAGGAGCGACACAAGTCGCTCTGACTTAGAAAAAGGGTCCTGTACTACTTCGGGGCGACCTCGGAGCGACTTGCATAGACATTCATTATATGAAGTCCGTGCAAGTTGCGCAAAGTCGCGGTGCACGGGACTTGTGAGGTCGCCCCCGAAGTCGTGCCGCTGCAGTGTGAATGCGGTCTAAAGTGATTCGAAAAGGCTGTTATTTAAAAACAAAAAAACAAACAAGTTATATTTACCTGCTCTGTGCAATGGCTTTGCACAGAGCAGCCCCAATCCTCTTCTTTTTGGGTCCCTCACCACCTCCGGTGGTCCTGGCTCCTCCCCCTGCCGAGTGCCCCCAATAGCAAGCCTCTTGCTATGGGAGCCCTCGAGCAGGCTTGCTCCCGAGCCATGCTCCTGTGAATGGTCATTGTCCATTCACAGAGTGCAACTCGGCCAGGGGAGGACTGGGCCAAGGGGTAGGGGGGGAATTGCCCCCTGAGCCGCTCTGATGTCCTGAAAAAAGGCTGCACTGCTTCTGCCACAGAAATGCTTAAATGATTCCTGGTGAAGAGAAGTAAAAAGTCCCCGCTGTTGACCTACTGAGTGCGGGTTGAAGACAAGGACAAAAGCGCAGGCCTCCGCGCGCCCCCCCCCAGCATGGATGGTGTAAACTGTGTCTGAGCAGAGGTCGGTTCCATGTCCCACTGGAGGCTCTCCTCCCCCAGGCAGCCCCAACCGAGCTGCTCCCTCCAACGGCCCCCTGCTGGCTAGGTCAGGAACCCGAATTCGGCCGTTGAGTAGAGAGTACATGCAGTGGAGCTTCAGTCTGGAATGGGGGTCAGGAAGAGCCCAGGAAGAGGGGGGGGGGGGTCGCTACACCATGGGCCTCTGGTTTGTACTTGCCCCCTGGGCCGAAAGTTGCCAGTCAGCCCCTGAACTTGGCCTTACCCCCTGCTGTCTCCCCATTGGCTCACAGGCTCTGATTGACAGCAGCAGGAGCCAAAAGCTACCACTGCTGTGTGAGCCAATGAGGAGAGAGAGAGACTGCTCTCATACACATCGCTGGATCGAGATGGGACTCAGGTAAGTATAAGTGGGGCTGAGGGGAAAGCTGCACCTAGAAGACTTTTTACCTTTATGCATAGAATGAAGGTTAAAAAAAACTTCTGCCTTTAGAACCACTTTAAATTTACACACAAAGTTTATACTGTAACATATAACAAAAGAAAGTTTAATATGGGTACAGTTGGTAAGGTTGAATAAAGACACCAGTCCATCCAGGTGTGTGTGTGTGTGTGTGTGTGTGTGTGTGTGTGTGTCACTACCACTTTCCATATCCCTGTACAATTTGTTAGCTAAGAAACACATCTAACCTTTTTTTAATTTGTCTACACTCCCCGCTGACACCACCAACTGTGGAAGGGAGTTCCACATACTTACAGCTCTAAAAGTAATGTTTAAGCAAGTAATAAGATTGAACCACCTCTTGTCCAACCTCACTGTGCGGCTGTGTGTCTTCTATAGGAGACCACGGGTTGACAGGTTTCCGCTGAGCGCAAAGATTTCTATATTGCAAACCAATCGCCCTTTAAAGCATCTCTTCCCCAGAAAGAATACGTTTATGGTTTGTTAGACTGAGGTCTACCAACCCTCTTATTAGCTCATTGGCTGCGAGTGCTGATTGGATGCCAATCAGCAGATGTTTTTCTGGCTTGCCTGTTGAACAAAAGCCGGACGAACGTTCGTCAGGCTTCTGTCAGAGAGGCTGCTGTACACACGGGCCGAATGTCAGCCAGTTTCTGTTGAACCACCCGATTAATGGCCCGTGTGTACCAGGCTTAGGAGTCTGCTAGCCTTGTTTACTGCAGCTTGGCATTTGCAAGCTATTGCTCAGCCTATGATCTACTAGAACCTCCAAATCCTTTTCCAAGATCACAATTTTGAAAGATAAATAGGTATTTTCTGTACTTGCTGAAAACTTTCTTATTCTCAAAAGAAAACTAAAGCAGCTCTCCCCTCTAAAGCTGACCATTCACTGTTAGTTTTTTTCCTTAAACCAGCGAATTGAATGAAAAAAAAAAAAAAAACAACAAATTCCTCCATCCACACAAATGAGGTGGATGGAGAAATCCCCCCCCCCCCCGTATGTCAGAATACATTGAGCAGCAGACAGCTACAGCTGATTGGCTGCAGCCCCCGATCGAGAAAAGCTTTCCAACACGTCCCTATGACAGCAGTTGATCAAATGATTGGCTGCTGTTGAGCGCGGACTGCCACATGCTGATCACAATTCAGACAGTCTCAGCTTCATTGGCTGAATTGCAATCACTGTATGGCCGGCTGTAGGATTGGTAAACGGCAATGTATTACATCTTGTTCCTGGGTTTAGATCTCATTTAAATTACCAACTTTTAAGTAAACAATCTTTCCCTATTTAGGTAGTTTCTTTGCATGAATAACTTCCCTGAGAGTTGGCAAGAAAAGGTCAGAAACAAGTATTATATAGCAGTTTGACCCATTCTCTAAGTCAGGGATCCTCAAACTATGGCCCTCCAGCTGTTGCGGAACTCAAAATTCCCATGAGGCATTGTAAAACTCTATTCACAGACATGACTAGGCATGATGGGAATTGTAGTTCCTGAACAACCGGAGGGCCGAAGTTTGAACTGAAGACCCCTGTGCTCTAAGTGAAAGGTGAGGGTAAAGGAGGGAGTTCTCGTCAGATCAGAGATATCTGGGAGCACGTGGCAGAACCCTTTTTGGCAACATTGATTCGAAGTTCACAGTGGGCCACAGATTTCTAACCAATTCTTCCATCCATGCAAAGCAACGTGAATGGATGAATCTCCCCTTCCCCGACTATTGTATTCTGGACAACTGGTTCTGGTCAGAATACCCAAACAGTTCCTGCATCTCAACCAACAATTTCCCACCTGGCTCTTTCCACAAAAGTCAACTGAACAACTGACATTTGTTGAGCCGATTGGTGCCAACAAAGAAACCCATGAGTTACATTTAGGCTAATTTAGAATGAGTCATCTGAAATTTGAGTCGTGTATGTCAGTCTTTAGGAACACAATGGATAATTGGACTTATTTGTACTCATTATTACACAAATATTTTACAGAATCAAATTTTTGCACGTTGTTTATTTTCTTGTGCATATAGATGTTGTATGGTTTTACATTTTGGAACATTGTATGACTTTTTAGAACTTGATTTTTTTGAAGTGTAAACATAATACAAATAAAGTTAAATAGGGTCGGTGCAAAATTCACTATGGTGGGAATGCGGCATACTCCCTGGAATCCGACCTTTCCCTGTCAGTATCCCTGTGTAAAGTATTCCTTGACAGTATCCCAAGGATTATTTTTTTTTCTTAGTTATATATATATATATATATATATTTTAGGTAAGCAATAGCAGAAATAGAAAGGAGCAAACCGGTTTCTATTCAGAGTGGTCCACCCAAAAACAGAAGGATGTGATGACTGGTGTTCAGCAATTACAAAAAAAAGTTCCTTAAGCCTAGTACACATGGGCCGAATGTTGGGTGACATTCCACCCGTATGAATAGCAGCATGTCCGACAGAACATTCGGCCAGCCTCTGTCGGACATGAATTCAGGAACACCAGCGTCTGACGGACTCCCGATCAGCACTCCTAGCCAAATGCTAAGAGCGCTGACCAAAGTGTTCTGGCGGTGGGGCCGTCCCCCTATCAGAACACAATAGGTCAGTGGGGGAGATCCCTGTACTAACAGATTGTTAGTACAACGGCTCCGACCTTAGTGGTCAGGTTTTATTTGTTCAGAAAAAAAAAAAAACAAATGGGGTGTACTAGGCTTTACTATGGTCAACAGACTGAAAAAAAAAAAAAAAAAAACACACACAGATGGCAGAACACCACCCAGGACATTGTATTCTGACAGTGGGACCCAGAGTTTTCAGAATACACTGACCAGGGACTGCAACCACTGATGGAAAAAAGTTTTCCCAACATGTCCATTCTACAGAGGTCAATCTAACATTAGACTTCTGTCAAACAGGACGGCCACACACTGATCAAAATTTGGCCATTCTAATTTTAGTCCGCCTATGGCTAGCTTTAGGCTTCAGTTGCTGATTGGTTTACAGATACAGTATCTCGCAAAAGTAAGTACACCCTCACATTTTTGTAAATATTTTATTCTATCTTTTCATGTGACAACACTGAAGAAATGACACTTTGCTACAATGTAAAGTAGTGAGTGTACAGCTTGTATAACAGTATAACATTTTCCGTCCCCTCAAAATAACTCAACACACAGCCATTAATGTCTAAACCACTGGTAACAAAAGTGAGTACACCCCTAAGTGAAAATTTCCAAATTGGGCCCAAATAGCCATTTTCCCTCCCCGGTGTCATGTGACTCGTAACGTGTTACAAGGTCTCAGGTGTGAATGGGGAGCAGGTGTGTTAAATTTGGTTTTATCGTTCTCACTCTCTCATACTGGTCACTGGAAGTTCAACATGGCACCTCATGGCAAAGGGCTCTCTGAGGATCTGAAAAAGAATTGCTGTACAGAAAGAGGGCCTAGGCTATAAGAAGATTGCTAAGACCCTGAAACTGAGCTGCAGCATGGTGGCCAAGACCATACAGCGGTTTAACAGGACAGGTTCCACTCAGAACAGGCCTCGCCATGGTCCACCAAAGAAGTTGAATGCAAGTGCTCAGCGTCATATCCAGAGGATGTGTCTGGGAAATAGACGTACGAGTGCTGCCAGCATTGCTGCAGATGTTGAAGGGGTGGGGGGTCAGCCTGTAAGTGCTCAGACCATACGCCGCACATTACATCAAATTGGTCTGCATGGCTGTCGTCCCAGAAGGAAGCCTCTTCTAAAGATGATGCACAAGAAAGCCCCAAAACAGTTTGCTGAAGACAAGCAGTCTAAGGACATGGATTACTGGAACCATGTCCTGTGGTCTGATGAGACCAAGATAAACTTATTTGGTTCAGATGGTGCCGAGCGTGTGTGGCGGCAACCAGGTGAGGAGTACAAAGACAAGTGTGTTTTGCCTACAGTCAAGCATGGTGGTAGGAGCAACATGGTCTGGGGCTGCATGAGTGCAGCCAGCATTGGTGAGCTACAGTTCATTGAGGGAACCATGAATGCCAACATCTACTGTGACATACTGAAGCAGAGCATGAGCCCCTCCCTGGGCGGCAGGGCAGTATTCCAACATAATACAACCCCAAATACACCTCCAAGATGATCACTGCCTTGCTAAAGAAGCTGAGGATAAAGGTGATGGACCGGCCAAGCATGTCTCCAGACCTAAACCCTATTGAGCATCTGTGGGGCATCCTCAAAATGGGAGGTGGAGAAGCGCAAGGTCTCTAACATTTGCAAACCCTGTGATGTCGTCATGGAGGAGTGGAAGAGGACACCAGTGGTAGGTAACCTGTGAAGCTCTGGTAAACTCCATGCCCAAGAGTAACCCTCTTGGGCATGGAGTTCACCAGAGCTTCACAGGTTACCTATCACTGGTGTCCTCTTCCACTCCTCCATGACATCACAGGGTTTGCAAATGTTAGAGACCTTGCGCTTCTCCACCTCCCATTTTGAGGATGCCCCACAGATGCTCAATGCAGTGCTGTAAAATAATGGTGGCCACACAAAATATTGACACTTTGGCCCCAATTTGGATCTTTTCACTTAGGAGTGTACTCACTTTTGTTGCCTGCGGTTTAGACATTAATGGCTGTGTGTTGAGTTATTGAGGGGACAGCAAATGTACACTGTTATACAAGCTGTACACTCACTACTTTACATTGTAGTAAAGTGTCATTTCTTCAGTGTTGTCATTCTGGTCTCCAGTTTGCTCGAATGTGAATTATAGTGTCTGAAATTAGAAATTACACCTGAACTGGACTGAAAACACATAGGACTTTTTTAAAATCGCACTGCAGCCGGCCTGCACATATGTGAACAGGCTGTAAAAACTCACTGAAACGCACACGAAAACGGATGTGAAACCGATGTCTCTGCAAGTGAAACCTGTGTGGTTTTCCCATCAGTTGTCATGCATGTATGGTGTGAACTGGCCCTAAAAAAAGTTCCATAGGACACTAAAAATAGAAATCGGTATCGATGAATACTTGAGGAAAAGTATCGGTACCCGTACTCAGTCTTAAAAAACTGGTATCGGTGCATCTCTAGTATTTACAGTCTGAGAGGTGAACATAGCAACTGTTTTCTTTATAACCACCAGTGTGTGTATTTCTAGCAGAACCAAGCAGGCCACATAGAAAGTGCTCTTGGGCCACACGCTGAAATGAAATCAGTAGAGGCAACAGCTTGTGTTTAATGATGTAGTAGATAGCACAGCTTCTAAAGGGTCGTCAGGTTGTGACCCAGCACCTTTTAGGGCCCTTTCACACAGATACAATTTTCCTGCATTTTTACCTTGCAAGAAAAACACAAGAAAAAGGTTTCCCTTTAAACCCTATGGGACTATTCACACCACTGTGTAACAGGTGCAGTGCATTTTGAAAAGTAGTGCATGCTGCATCTTAACCGCACCAAAAATGCAGCCTCCCATTGAAATGAATGGAAATTGTGGTAAAAATGCAACACAATGTGCAGTTTTTGGTGCATTTTTGAGTCACGTTCAATTTTCACAGGTGCATGCAACACAAAAAAGCCCCAGAAACGCAAAGGAAACAGCAAAATTGCGGTAAAAACACATATGCATTTTTACTACAGAGGGGTCTACTGAAGGGATCTTAGTATTTAAACCAGCTTCTGGTCAGCCAGAAATTGATTAAAGTGAAACTTTAGTCAGAAAATTCAGTCCTGCTAGATGACTTAAGGCTGGCCTCTTTTGCAGGTATAGTTATGTAAATCATTAAAAATAAGTGCCTCTACTGTTTAAAATTCAGTGATCCACTGTCTCACCCTGCTCTGCACATGCTCAATTGCTCTCTAATTTTAGGCACTGGGCCAAATTTGTAGAGACGGATCTGCTGACAGCCTAAAGATTTACTGCTGCTCAGGGGCTCTGGGCTTCAGCAGGCTCCAGCGAAAGGAAACAGGAGCAATGCTGGAGGCAATTTACAGCACACCCTAATTTCGGTAGCATGAATATTAATGTGGAATGTATGTTCCTTGCTAAAGAAAATTATTTTTAGCAAGTTATGGGTAAATTTCCACTTTAAAGCGGAGTTCCACCCAAATGTGGAACTTCTGCTCATTTGCTTCCTCCCCCCCCCCCCTCCGTGCCACATTTGGCCCCTTTCGGGGGGGAACGGGTACCTGTTTTTGACCCTTCCCCACTTCCGGGAACGTCGCCGCGGGAAAGTGAGGACCCCTCCTCCTACCCTCCGCCGCCGAGCCAATCCGAATGTGCAGCGCACATGCGCAGTAGGGACCCGCCCGTAAAGCCGCAAGGCTTCACTACCGGGTTCCCCGACCAGCAATGGCGGCGAGAGCACCCGACAGCCGATGAAAACATCGGCTGCGGTGCTGACATCGCTGGACTCCAGGACAGGTAAGTGTCCTAATATTAAAAGTCAGCAGCTACAGTATGTGTACAGTATGTGTAGCTGCTGACTTTTAATTTTTGGAGGGGGAGCGTAACTCCGCTTTAAGAGAATGCAGATGGGAATGCAAAATTCACTTGAACCAGGTCAAATGCAGATCAGAAAAAGATCAACTGCAGGTCGAATTCGCCTGTCAATTAATTCTTAATGATCTCAGAAGCATCTCAAACTCATGTAAAACTTTTGCCATCTACCCAAGCCCAGAGATCGTCATAACAGGCTTTTAGCCACACACTGTCGCACATGTTTATATGGTAAATGCATCGTGGGGTGAAGTGACCATTCTCATTTCTCTATAGATAACGAAGCAACTGCAGATTTTTCAGCAGAAATCATTAATAATCAACTGCTCCTTATTGGTTTCCCAATAACCCCCTTCAACTCCTGCAAGGCAGGCCTAACCATGGCATTATATGGCAAGTATAACAGAAAAAATAAAGGTTTAGAGGCTTTTCCATACAAGCATCCCATTTATTTCATGCTTACCGATTGAAGACTTTGAAGACAATGGCGAGCTGATCGTCCCCCTGGAGAACACCGATTTTACACAAACAGAACAGGAAGGCGGCAAACGCAGCTTCATGTCCTACAAAGAAAACAAAACGGCTGTGATCCAAGCTGATCTTCACATGGACCCATTCGTGGTAAAATACGTCTTATTACACACAGGCTTATTCAGCTAGATCTAATTCACATGAGCAGCCATTTTTTTCTTGCATGTCTGTTCTGCAGCATACTCATTCTTCTTGACTTGTTATGATATGAATGAAGACCATGATTACCACATTTATAAAATACATCTTTAACAAAAAAAAAAGACCCTAAATAATCAATAATGCAAAGGACGCCCGCCCATGTAACTACAGCCGGCATCTTGCATTCTTTTATGCCGAAGATAGTTCCCAGCATCTGTTCCCCGTTTAGAGAGAAGAGATCCGCAGAGCTGAGGAGCTTGTGTGAACAAACCTTAAGCAGAACAAAAAAGCATTCTATTCATTATATTTCTATTCATTGATATAGCTTCAGCATTTTACACACTCAGTCCTTGTCACCAAAGGAGCTTACAATTCAATGTCCCCACCACAGTCATAAAGACACACCTAGAAAATAAACCAAGTCTGACAAGGGAAAAACCTTTGCAGACGAAGAAAAGTGGGATTTTAATGTGCCAAAAAATCTCAGAAAAAGAACAATTTATAAAAAATATATATCAATTTTATTGAAAACAAAGTAATAAAAACAGCACATGAACATACAGCATATACAGGGTGTATCACATAACAAAACACATCCTACAGTGCGGTTGATCGACGCATTTTGCCCATCATCTGGGCTTCCTCAGAATCCAGATATGTGATAAATGGTCCAAGAAATATATATATATATATATATATATACACCCTTTAAAAAAAAAAAAAAAACTTTATATGGTCTATGTTCATGTGATGTTTTTATTACTTTGTTTTCAATAAAATTGATATATATTTTTTATAAATTGTTCTTTTTCTGAGATTTTTTTGGCAGATTAAAATCCTCGCTTTCCTCATCTGCAAAGGTTTTTCCCTTGTCAGACTTGGTTTATTTTATTTTTTTTTTTAATTAATGCTGCATTCACACTTGAGCGTAGCGTTTTACCGCGTTTTTACCACGATTTTCAGGCGTTTTTGGAGGCAGGCATTGACATTATCAAAAACGCTGGTAATCAGCCCAAAAAGAAGCTCATGTACTTTTTTCAGCTACAGGCGTTTTGCAAAACGCTCAGATGTGAACAGGGGCCATTTAAATGAATGGGGTTTTACTTGTTGGGCATTTGTAACGTTTTTTTTTTGAGCGTTTTTGCAGCTGAAAAACACTCAAAAACGCCCAGGTGTGAATGGAGCCTTAACGTTTTTTTTTCCCACAAAAAAGAAAAACAAGTACAATTTTCCAGCACATAAACAGATGCATAGTTCAGTACAAGCAGTTAACATGTATCATATATGGACGGTTTTGGGAGACCCTGACAAATTACAAAAAGGAGTATTGGTATACAGCTACACCTAGGTTTTTTGGGGAGTACCAACATACCACGTACTTGGATACATATGCGTCAAACAGAAGCATGCTCTAGAAGACTTGGTTTATTTTTAGATGTATTTGTCTTTTAGGGGATTGTGCCGACATCTTGTTGATAGATATTAACTCTCCACCCAATTTCTATTCATAAAGACACACATATTACGACCATTTTTAAATGGAAGCTGCCTTTTATGTTTGGGGTGTGGGAGATCTCACACAGAGATGTGGACTGATGGAAACGGAGCCTTTGATCGCAGCGCTGCCAGGCACGCATGCCATCATACTGCTCACTAATAAGAGTTTCAGATCACTGGAAGATGAAGTCTGATTTAGCTGGCCATACACTGGTAGATTTTTGTATGAATGTTCGTATAAAGAATCTCGTCAATACATTCGAAAATGCCAACAGAAAATTGACAAAAGGTTGTTTGTACAAAATTTCATTTGCTTTTAAAATTAAACTTTAGAATGAATGGAATTTTTCCAAACGAAAACATACAAAATTTGTTTGAAATGTTCTATCCTGATCCTTAGAATTTTTTTTGGTTAAAAACGATCATCGATTTGACCCCACTGAGGATTGGAAAATAAAATGAAATTCTACTAGCATATGGTCAGCTTTACTGAAAGGTATGTCATCACTGCTTTTAGAAAAACCTAACTGAGCCAGTCATGTGGGTTCCAAAGTATCTACAAACAGAAATTATTTTGCTAAATATCCCATTTCACTGTCCATGGCAGCTGAGGGGGCTATATCTTCAGAGAACGCTGATCATTTATTTACCATCTGCAGGATTCAAAGCTCAGCAGAACTACAAGTCACACTGTGTCCTTGTCAGCCTCCATGGTTTGAGGATCGCAGACTGCCCGGCAGCGTAGCGGCTAATTTAATCTGTGGCAGCTTCATTATCATTCTAGTGGCATGCAACGCTCTCTGCCAGGGTGTATGTAAAACAGATGACTGCAGTATGGCTGCAATATACCCAGAATTCAACGCATAGACCCTGTCATCTACCACCTTTCCTGCCTACCCAGCTTCCTTCCCATCACTGCTCCCACCCAGACTTCCCATTCCTGTACCTCAAATAGCCTCCAATGCCAGTTTAACTCCTTCTGCAAAAGCTTTCTCGTAATGCCAAGTGTCATAAAAACATGCAAATACAAGCAGATTGCTCCTTTGTCCTATAATGGCTAAGCACTTTAGAATTTGATCTGTGATGTTGTGGGGGGTTTTCTCTCGGTAATATTGCTTCCCAGTGAGTTTAGTCCACTCTAGAAGTGCTGTTTAGGGGCTTGCTGGCCCACTATTAATTTTAAAAATGGAAAAAGTTCACACAGAAAATCAGTTTCCCACACAGGGGTTTCCACCATAAACACAAACATAAATGATGTTCAGCCTCCTGGCTCTCTCTGGCATTGCCGTTGCTCAGGCCTTTTGCCTTGGTCCTCTAGACCAGTGTTTCTTAATTTTTTTTTCAGTCAAGACACCCTTCAAAATGATGGAAAATCTTGAGGCACCCTCCAAAATTATGGGCAGCCTCAAGGCACCCTCCAAAATTATGGGCAGCCTCAAGGCACCCTCCAAAATTATGGGCAGCCTCAAGGCACCCTCCAAAATTATGGGCAGCCTCAAGGCACCCTTCAAAATTATGGGCAGCCTCAAGGCACCCTTCAAAATTATGGGCAGCCTCAAGGCAACCTACAAAATTATGGGCAGCCTCAAGGCACCCTCCAAAATTATGGGCAGCTTTAAGGCACCCTCCAAAATTATGGGCAGCCTCAAGGCACCCTCCAAAATTATGGGCAGCCTCAAGGCACCCTCCAAAATTATGGGCAGTGTCAAGGCACCCTCTAAAATTATGGACAGTCTTGAGGCACCCCATCCTAAAATGTAAAAACGATTCCAATTTTTTTTACATAATGCAGCAACATCCAAGCACGTTGGAGACCCAGCGCTACAGGTGCAAACCGGTACTGATTATTATTCCAAGGTTTTTTTCTTCTTCCTCAGTTTTTCTTCATCACTTAGCTAATGTGACCCCAAAGCTGATGGGGAGAGGCAGGGTAGGGTCATGCAGGTGACCGACATCCTCTTTAACAACTGACAAGGTCATTGCCCGGCAGCTAGAAGGTTGTAATGCTGCACAATGAAAACCTGTGGCTTTGTGTAAATAAAAGGCAGGTTTCATCCATAAATTGCCTTGTATTCAATTTAAGGGCAATTTTTAGGCATTTTGCCAAGGCACCCCTAAAGAAACTTAAAGGCACCCTGGTTGAAAAAGGCTGCTCTAGACCATCTAACATAGCAGCTCAGTGCTCCAGTACATACTCCTGTCCCTTGGTTCTTCTCCAGCTCCTTGCTGGTCTGTCACCCACTGCACCTGCACTGTGCAGACATACACGCTTTGGCTGCCCTGTGCAGCCTCTCTGACTCCTGGGGAGGGATAGATGTCCTCCTGACCCCTATGCAGAGAGCTCCTGTCTCTCAGGTGGAGTCCCATACTATTGTCAAGTCCTAGATTATAAGGGAAGGGAATAACTGCACACCCAGCCTGGTGGTTTCTGGCAAGACCCAGATATAGGACTTGAGACTCCTTCCTTCCCCCAAAGAAGTTTGAAATCTCCGAGTTCCAGACCCTGATTCGGGAATTACAAAACCTGGAGAAAGATGAAAAACCACCTGACATTCTGGAGATCCTGTGCCATTTTCTCCTATGTTTTCACAGTGGCAGGCAGCGATGGGCTCGGGCTTGTTCAGATCGAGCTCGCCAGGAAGCCGGCACTGCAAACAGCCAAATCATAGGCAGCGTGTGTATGTGCCAGTCAGGACATGCCTCACTGCCTATGATTGGCGGTGAGCAGTAAGGGGTTCCTGGTGGGCTCGATCCGAACACGCCCGAGCCCATCACTAGTGGCATAGTCCCAGCACTGCCACAGATCATATACAGTGCCTTGCAAAAGTATTCGGCCCCCTTGAACTTTGCGACCTTTTGCCACATTTCAGGCTTCAAACATAAATATATAAAACTGTAGTTTTTAGTGAAGAATCAACAACTTGTGGGACACAATCATGAAGTGGAACAAAATTTATTGGATATTTCAAACTTTGTTAACAAATGACAAACTGAAAAATTGGGCGTGCAAAATTATTCAGCCCCTTTACTTTCAGTGCAGCAAACTCTCTCCAGAAGTTCAGTGAGAATCTCTGAATGATCCAATGTTGACCTAAATGACTAATGATGATAAATAGAATCCACCTGTGTGTAATCAAGTCTCCGTATAAATGCACCTGCACTGTGATAGTCTCAGAGGTCCGTTTAAAGCGCAAAGAGCATCATGAAGAACAAGGAACACACCAGGCAGGTCCGAGATTCTGTTGTGGAGAAGTTTAAAGCCGGATTTGGATACAAAAAGATTTCCCAAGCTTTAAAAATCCCAAGGAGCACTGTGCAAGCAATAATATTGAAATGGAAGGAGTATCAGACCACTGCAAATCTACGAAGACCCGGCCGTCCCTCTAAACTTTCAGCTCACACAAGGAGAAGACTGATCAGAGATGCAGCCAAGAGGCCCATGATCACTCTGGATGAACTGCAGAGATCTACAGCTGAGGTGGGAGACTCTGTCCGTAGGACAACAATCAGTCGTATACTGCACAAATCTGGCCTTTATGGAAGAGTGGCAAGAAGAAAGCCATTTCTTAAAATATCCATAAAAAGTGTTGTTTAAAGTTTGCCACAAGACACCTGGGAGACACACCAAACATGTGGAAGAAGGTGCTCTGGTCAGATGAAACCAAAATCGAACTTTTTGGCAACAATGCAAAACATTATGTTTGGCATAAAAGCAACACAGCTCATCACCCTGAACACACCATCCCTACTGTCAAACATGGTGGTGGCAGCATCATGGTTTGAACCCGCATTTTCTTCAGCAGGGACAGGGAAGATGGTTAAAATTGATGGGAAGATGGATGGAGCCAAATACAGGACCATTCTGGAAGAAAAACCTGATGGAGTCTGCAAAAGACCTGAGACTGGGATGGAGATTTGTCTTCCAACAAGACAATGATCCAAAACAAAGCAAAATCTACAATGGAATGGTTCACAAACATATCCAGGTGTTAGAATGGCCAAGTCAAAGTCCAAACCTGAATCCAATTGAGAATCTGTGGAAAGAACTGAAAACTGCTGTTCACAAATGCTCTCCATCCAACCTCACTGAGCTCGAGCTGTCTTGCAAGGAGGAATGGACAAAAAATTTCAGTCTATCGATGTGCAAAACTGATAGAGACATACCCCAAGCGACTTACAGCTGTAATCGCAGCAAAAGGTGGCGCTACAAAGTATTAACTTAAGGGGGCAGAATAATTTTGCACGCCCAGTTTTTCAGTTTTCTATTTGTTAAAAAAAGTTTGAAATAGCCAATACATTTCGTTCCACTTCATGATTGTGTTCCAATTGTTGTTGATTCTTCACAAAAAATTACAGTTTGATATCTTTATGTTTGAAGCCTGAAATGTGGCAAAAGGTTGCAAAGTTCAAGGGGGCCGAATACTTTCGCAAGGCACTGTAACCTTCCCGAGATTTACTGACATATATGTAGTGTCATGGCCTACATAATCCAATATAAACTGAATGGGTGGTTTAGGTGGGCTTTCTTGATAGAGCTAAAGCTGGCTACACAAGTTATAGAGTATAACACTATTGTTATACAAGTGTATTTTCCTCTATATTTACAGAGAACTATGCATGTTATAACCAGGCTCTATACTACCTAGTTACTGTCTAATCATATTGTAATGTGCATGAAGAACTTTAAAGTGACCCTGTCCTTCAAATCCATGTGAAAGCAAAAGACATCTAATACCTCTTGTGGTGCCTGCACCACCGATCTCTACTGTAGTCAAGAGAAAGTGAGAATAATAGAGGCTGCAGAATCCAACACTTCCAGGAGCTGTCTGGTCTGATCTGTGTCTTGAAGGGATGAGGAACCACAAAGGGGGGAGGAGGAATCTGTCATCTGTATAAGTGCTAATTTCTGCAGCTTCCTCAACTGGTGCTTTCTCGTAACTACAACAGAGGTTGGTGGTCCCAGCACCAGGAAAGGTGTTAAGATATCTGCTTTCCAGGAGGCTCTTTTGTTTCCATGTGGACTTTAGCAAGCCTGTTAAGGGACTTGTACATATTTTTTAGTTAAACTGCAAGATGTGTATGCAGCTTATAAATTTGCAAGGATTTTTAATTAAGTGCTTTGTGCAACCGTCAGAAGCCACCAAAAAAAGCTGACAACAGATGGATCAAAACTCGGCCAGTTCAGCAGAGACTGCTGAATTTCGATCCATCTATGGCCATTTCTGTTCAACAGAAGTCAATCTAATTATCAACTTTTGTTCAACGGAATGTTGTATGATTTTTCTTGATCAGCAGACTGCAGCACTGATCAGTGTATTCTGACAGTAGTAGCACAGCGGGGAGGATTCCTCCATAAACCTTGCTTGTTAGATTAGTGAATGCACTTGTTATTTTTTTTCTTAATTTCGATCAATCCACTGGCTGATTAGAAAAAGAACATTCTATCTATGGCCAGCTTTACAAATGTGCACAATTTTTATGCACATATACTTCTCAATTACAGTGCACGTGGAAAGTATTCACAGCACGTCACTTTTTCCACATTTTGTTATGTTACAGCCTTATTCCAAAATTGATTAAATTCAATATTTTCCCAAAAATTTTACAAACAATTCCCGATAATGAAAATGTGAAAGATGTTTGTTTGAAATCTTTGCAAATTTAAAAAATAAAATAAAAAAAATCCTATGTACATAAGTATCACAGCCTTCGCTTGATACTTTGTTGAAGCACCTTTGGCACCAATTACAGCCTCAAGTCTTTTTGGTTATGATGCTACAAGCTTGGCACACCTATTTTTGGGGAGTTTCTCCCATTCTTCTTTGCAGGACCTCTCAAGCTCCATCAGGTTGGATGGGGAGCGTCAGTGTACAGCCATTTTCAGATCTCTTCAGAAATGTTCAAATCAGGTTCAAGTCTGGGCTCTGGCTGGGCCACTCAAGGACATTCACAGAATTGTCCCGTAGCCACTCCTTTGTTATCTTGGCTGTGTGCTTAGGGTCGTTGTTCTGTTGGAAGATGAACCTTCTCCCCAGTCTACGGTCCAGAGCAGGTTTTCATTATGGATGTCTCTGTACACTGCTGCATTCACTTTACCTCGATCCTGACTAGTCTCCCAGTTGCTGCCACTGAAAAACCTCCCCACCTGCCACCACCATGCTTTACTGTAGGGATGGTATTGGCCAGGTGATGAGCGGTGCCTGGTTTCCTCCAGACATGACGCTTGCCATTCAGGTCAAAGGATTCAATAGTTGTTTCATCAGACCAGAGAATTATGTTTCTCATGGTTTGAGAGTCGTTCAGGTGCTTTTGGAAAACTCCAGGTGGGCTGTCATGTGCCTTTTACAGGGGAGTGGCTTCAGTCTGACCACTCTACCATACAGGACTGATTGGTGGAGTACTGCAGAGAGGGTTCTTCTTCTGGAAGTTTCTTCTCTTGCCACAGAGAAACACTGGAGATCTGTCTGAGTGATTATAAGGTTCTTGGTCACGTTCCTTACTAAGGCCCTTATCTCTTAAATGCTCAGTTTGGCCAGATGGCCCGCTCTAGAAGGAGTCTTGGTGGTTCCAGACTTCTTCATTTACCGATGATGGAGGCCACTGTGCTCATTGGGACCTTCAATGCTGCAGAAATTTTTCTGTACCCTTCCCCAGATCTGTGCCTCGATACAATCCTCACTCAGAGTAACTGGTAACTGTGGGACCTTATATAGACAGGCGTGAGCCTTTCCAAATCATGTCCAATCAACTGAATTTACCACAGGTGGACCCCAATCAAGCTGCAGAAACATTTCAAGGATGATCAGTGGAAACAGGATGCACCTGAGCTCAATTTTGAGTGTCATGGCAAAGGCTGTAAATACTTCTGTACATGGGATTTTTTTTCCTTTTTGATTTTTAATAAATTTGCAAAGATTTCAAACAAACTTCTTTCACATTATCATTATGGGGTATTGTTTGTAGACTTTTGAAAAAATTATTAATTTAATCCGTTTTGGAATAAGGCTGTAACATAACAAAATGTGGAAAAAGTGAAGCTCTGTGAATACTTTCTGGATGCACGGTGTGACATTTCCAGTACCTGGAAGTGCTGTTACAATATCATCTGGGACTGTTGCATGAATATTGTGTAAATAAATTGAACAGCAATTTGCTGTACTATCAGATCTGAATGCAAACTGCAACCATCTAAAGCAAATATCAGCCACAGAGCCAAGTCAAACTAAAGATTTTATCACTGGTAACAAATCCCCAGCATGAGAATCTCTGAGACTGAACTTACCTTTACCCAACACAGTGAGGCAATGCTCCGCTGCTGCTCCCTCTCCAGCACTTGAAATTCTACAGAATTTTATCTGGCAAAGGAGCCACTTCCATTGCATTGAAAGTTGCATTTCGGGGGGCAAGCTGCCACTAGCCAATACAGCATGGCCATTAGTTTATCTGCCTTTTGGCTAAGATCAAGTGTAGTATCTGTTCTTATCAGTGAGCCAGTGGGGGCGCTGTGCTGTCATCGGACCTGACCAAGGTTGGGTGGCGGCAATGCAAACCTGCTGGAGTGATGGGGGCCTGGAAGGTTAGTATCGGCAGGGACTGAAATCGGAGCGCCTGAGCGAAATTGGGGGCGGGGAGTAAGTCCTGTCAGAGAAAGCTGGAAGGGTCCATTACCTCCCAATTCGAATGGGCTACCTTGTCTGGCCAGGGGCCGGGAGGGCACAAGGTCCGCGGTGTCTGTGCCCCCTGGGAGTGGTTGCCCTAGGGGTGCTCTGGTTAACACTTGGGTGTGGGACCCCACTGTGTGAAAAGGCACATGGTCACAGTCACAAACGCTTTACTTATGCACTGCGCCTTTTAGGGCCTGGCCTTTTGGCTAAGTCCGGGGGCAATTTTTGCTTACAAGGCCTCGGGGCCTAGGCCACTGCACATTTGGCACGGCCACTTTTTTATTTCATTTTTATTTTTATGTGTGTTTTCACGGATTGTAGGGTGTGAGTCCTCAGGCTCACCCTGAAGTCTAGGGGGAGGATGTGTGGCCCTCAGGTTCCTTCCTCCCCTGCCTCTGGGGGGGGGGGGGGGGGGGGTCCCTCTTCGGGAGAGCCCCCTGACCTTGTATTCGGGGTTAGCTACGGCTAGCCTGAAGAACGGGGTCTGCCAGGCCTTCTGGCTAGGCAGACAATGGAAACCTTAATCCCTGTCAGGAGCCTTGCGCCCCGGAGGATCAGGGTAGAATTCCTACCCCTTTGGGGGGTGGACTAAAGCACACCCTTAAGTGCACTTTTTAGTGTGTGTGTGTGTTCACATGCACGTTTTTTGTTCACTTACGGGTTTTTTTCGTTGTAGGTTTTTGCACCACCGCGGACTTAAAAAAAAAAAAAAAAAAACATGGCCTTTAGTAAGGGCCCATTAAGACTATGAGTGGCCTTCATATCTATGCTGGGGTGCATTTTCAAAGTACAGTGGGTTGCCATTTAAATGACACCACCCCACTAATCTTCTTTCAGGAATTACTTTCCAGAGGGGTGTGAAATTCATTTGGGAAGTACAAGGAATTATTTGATAAAATAGGCCAAATATTACATCTTCCGTTGCCATTGTACCTATAACCAGCTCACTTTAAAGTCAAATCTAAGGGGCGTATTTATAAAAAAACAAAATTACAAGGATGTTCATTCATCGAAACTGCATGTAAATTTGTCCTGTGCGAATGGGTGAATGTCCCCTGGCTATATTCTGTGCAGTTTGAAGATGGAAAATACTGCATTATGGCCACTGCAGGGCTCTGACTATCATAAAAATAGGTATACCCCTCATTACCATCTAATGCCCATAATGCAATATTTTCCACATTCCACACATTCGAATTGTAGAGAAGACCATACACCTAGAACACATTTACATGCAAATTTGATTGATAAACAGCTATGCATTTTGTTTTAAATTGGCCCCATGTTCATTATTAGCTTCTTAACTGATTGCCGATGTACATATACGGCGGCTCTCCTGCACAGGATCACTTACCTAGTATGTGATCCTGCACTTTCAGCTCTGGGGAATGCATGTGCGCTGCCCGCGACTCACTACCGCTGTGAACATGAACATGGATTATTGCCTTCCCATAGTAAAAGCACTTCACACACAGTGAGAAAACACATAGTTAGGCACACAGTTAACCCTTTTATCGCCCCTGATGTTAACCCCTTCCCAGCCAGTGTCATTAGTACACGGACAGTGCATATTTTTAGTACTGATCACTGTATTTACTTCACTGGCCCCAAAAAGGGTCAGCTAGTGTCTGATTTGTCCACGGCAATATCGCAGTCCCACTATACTGTAGGTCACCGTTTGCCGTCAATGCTAGTAAAAAAATAAGAAATAAATAAAAATTCCATAAATATATCCCATACTTTATAGATGCTATACCCTTTGCCCAAACCAATCAATATACACTTATTGGGTTTTTTTTTAACCAAAAATATGTAGCAGAATACATGTTGGCCTAAATTTATGAAGAAATTCGATTTTTTACATTTTTTTATTGGATAGGTTTTATAGCAGAATTTATTTTTTTCTTCTAAATGGTTGCCATTTTTTTGTTTATAGCACAGAAAATAAAAACAGCAGAGGTGATCAAATACCACCAAAAGAAAGCTCTATTTGTGGGGGAAAAAAGGACATACCGTATATACTCGAGTATAAGCCGACTCGAGTATAAGCCGAGGCCCCTACTTTTACCACAAAAAGTTGGGAAAAATGATTGACTCGAGTATAAGCCTAGGGTGAGAATGCAGGGCGGCGGGCATGGTACAGGAGAATGCAGGGTACTGGCATGGTACAGGAGAATGCAGGGTGACTGGCATGGTACAAGAGAATGCAGGGTGACTGGCATGGTACAAGAGAATGCAGGGTGACTGGCATGGTACAAGAGAATGCAGGGTGACTGGCATGGTACAAGAGAATGCAGGGTGGCTGGCATGGTGCAGGAGAATGCAGGGTGGCTGGCATGGTACAGGAGAATGCAGGGTACTGGCATGGTGCAGGAAAATGCAGGGTACTGGCATGGTACAGGAGAATGCAGGGTACTGGCATGGTGCAGGAGAATGCAGGGTGACTGGCATGGTGCAGGAGAATGCAGGGTGGCTGGCACGGTGCAGGAGAATGCAGGGTGACTGGCATGGTACAAGAGAATGCAGGGTGACTGGCATGGTGCAGGAGAATGCAGGGTGGCTGGCATGGTGCAGGAGAATGCAGGGTGGCTGGCATGGTGCAGGAGAATGCAGGGTACTGGCATGGTGCAGGAAAATACAGGGTACTGGCATGGTGCAGGAAAATGCAGGTGCAGGGTACTGGCATGGTGCAGGAGAATGCAGGGTGACTGGCATGGTGCAGGAGAATGCAGGGTGACTGGCATGGTACAAGAGGATCCGGGGTTGTGGGCATACTACAGGAGATGCAGTGCTGTGGGCATGGTACAGGTGGACCATGCCCGCAGCACTGCATCCCTTGTAGTATGCCCGCAGCCCTGCATAATGGCAGGTAGTGCAGCAGTTTCCCTTACCTGTTCCAGAGGTGCTTTCATTTTAAAAATGGCGCCGCCCGGTGCCGACACGTCATTGCGCACGCGCCGCCGCTCGTATACTTTCGGCTATTCCCGGCCTCTCCCGAGCGGCGGCGGCGCGTGCGCAATGACATATATGCGCCGGGTGGCGCCATTTTTAAAGCTCAAGCACGTCGGAGCGGACGGGAACTTTTTTTTTTTTCTTGACTCGAGTATAAGCCGAGGGGGACGTTTTCAGCACAAAAAAATGTGCTGAAAAACTCGGCTTATACTCGAGTATATACGGTACATTTTATTTGGGTACAGCGTTGGATAATTGTGCAATTGTCAATTAAAATAACGCAGTGCCATATCACAAAAAATGATCTGGTAATGAAGAAGGTAAATCTTCCGGAGGTCAACTTATCGATGTTCTAAATTATCTGTATTGTTTATAACTATACTCACAGATTTAGAAAAAAATAAAAATTATTTTCTAAAGGCAGACCGGTTTGAATTTCATTACAGAAACTGGGAGGGCTTCTAATACTCAAGTAATCTAAATCAAATGCAAAAATAATTCTACTTGTGTGATCCAGATCACAGGGAGTCAACGGGACTAAATCGGTGTGCATCATCCTGAATGACATGTAGCATTGCCCCCTTGAGGGCTGCTGGATATTACACTTTCGGATCCCCCTGGGTTACAGATAGCAATACTGTCGTTCACAATTTAACACTTTACTTCCTGGCTCAGTCAATGATCAGTCCAGGGGTATGTAGTTGTTTTTGGTGATTTATTTTAAATAGGGATGGGAGAAGGGAATAGTTGGATACTCCAAATTAACTATTCACAAGTTGCGAGGGCTCCTGTCTGATGATGCAGCCAGGCTGCTGATCCACCTTGCCACTTAGGTAGGTTTGGGTTTAGGTCTCTTGCTAGATGCCTTGGTGAACTACATTTATCTTTGGAACATTCTCCTCAGTATCCCCTTTCTGGACTCCTGTCACCCGTCCACTGACTATCCTACTTTAGGGGTGGTCCCCCTCAGGTCAGGCCCCTTGACACAATCCCCTGTACTCACGATACTGTTTTTCTAGGGTTTCCCCACTCAGTCAGCTTTCCTGGACCTCTGGGTTCAGCTCTATTCCTCTGGTCCCCAGACCGACCATGTGCCACTGCTACAGAGGACTCTGCTCTCCAGCCAAAGACCCCGCCGCACATGTGCTCCTGGCTTTTATACAGTATCCCAGAATGCACAGAGACAGCCTGTCTCTACCAATCACCAGGACTGTATCAAAGCCTATGTATCCATTGGTCAGGTTACCTACCACTGTCCAACATGCCTCCCTATTGGACCAGTGTGAAACACTCCTCCAGACTCAATGAATTACATACTGAGCAGACCGAACTCACAGATCCTGCTCTTTGCTAGACAGAAAGCAATACAGATTTTCCTGCTGCTCCTCTGATAGGCAGAAAGAGCCAAAAACTATACTCTCTCACTAGCACCTACCTAGGAGGGTGTTAGACATTTTATGAAAACACTTATTGGTCCATGGAAGCTTCTGTTATCCTTGATTTAGACCTGCTTAGACATGCTGAACGAGGGGACCGGTCCAACTTTTTAAAGTCATCAACCTGTATGTGTGTCACCGTTTTTCTACAAAAAGGATAGTTACATAGTGAGGTTGAAATAAAAGACACCAGTCCATCCAGGTCAACCTATGATGTGTGTGTGTGTTTGCTGCTAACCGTACATTGTATACCCCTGTATGTTGTGGTCGTTAAGGTGCCCATCTAAAAGTTTTTTGAAACTATCGATGCTCCTCGCTGATACCACTGCTTGTGGAAGAAAATTCCACATCCTTACCCTTCTGACAGTAAGGAACCCTTTAGGCAGTTTAAGCTTAAACCGCTTCTCTCCTAATTTTAGTGAATAGTCGTGTCTCTTTTTTTATTCCCTTTCGCTGAAATGTTTGTTCCCTATGCTAGGGTCGCCAGTACAGTATTTGTACATGGTTATCATATCCCCTCTTAAGTGTCTCCTCTCAAGAGAGAATAAGTTCATTGCTTGTAGTCTTTCCTCATAGCTGATGTCCTCCATTCCCTTTATTAGCTTTGTTGCCCTTCTCTGGACTCTCTCCAGTTCCAGCACATCCTTCCTGAGGACCGGTGCCCAGAACTGGACAACATACCCCAGATGTGGCCGGACCAGAGTCTTGTAGAGTGGGAGAATTATCCTTTTATCTCTGGAGTGAATCCCCTTTTTTATACATGCCAGTATTCTGTTGGTTTTGCTTGCAGCAGCTTGGCATCGCATGCCATTGCTAAGCTTGTGGTCTACTAGGACCCCCAGGTCCTTTTTCCTCTTAGATTTCCCCAAGGGTTCTCCTCGTGGTGAGTAACTTGCGTTCATATTTCTGGCACCCAAATGCATTACCTTACATTTTCCAACATTAAACCTCATTTGCCATGTAGATGCCCACCCCATTATTTTGTTCAGGTCTTCCATCCTGTGTAGAAGTATTGCCCTGCTTAATTTAGTATCGTCTGCAAATACTGAGATTGAGATGTTTATCCCATCCCCCTAGGTCGTTTATGAATAAATTAAACAGGATTGGTCCAAGGACAGACCCTTGGGGGACCCCACTTTCCACACCGGACCATTCCGAGTACTCGCCATTTATCACTACCCTCTGGACTCGCCCCTGAAGCCAGTTTTCAATCCAGGTACTCACCCTATGGTCCATACCTACGTACCTTAGTTTGTACAGTAATTTTTTTTTTTTTTTTTTTTTAACTGCACTGTAATGTGGTCAGTATCATGCAAATACCACTTCCCAAGTTGTATGAAAATTTACAGCTCAACAGCGATCAGAGCAGGTCTCCAGAGACGGAAATGTTCACTGTCAGATTGGTAAAAATGCCAAATGTGAACAGAAGTATTTGCTGAAGGCACACATACTAAACCTGTAATGGGATGAAATGACAGTAAAACCTGTCTTGCACTGGTGTAACCGCATTCTCAGAAGGCCAGTAGACGGTGTTAATACTTAGCACATTTTTCATCCTCTCAATTGTGCTACATAGCACCAAGCCTAGTGAGGGGTGGTTGTTAGAAGCTAGTGCAAGATATAAATGGCTGGGTGGATGAAAATCAATGATTTAAAAAAAATAAAATAAAAAACAGATTTTTTAAATTTAAATCAGATTTTTTTTATTTTTATAAAATGTATTTTAATAAAATGCTTTTGGAGTAAAAATCTACCTTAAGATATTTCTTCTATTTAGGATACATTATTAATTTAGTTTATTTAGCATGAAATGGAGCTTAGTTATGTAGCATGAGGCTGTATATTCTGCAATATTTACATTTTTGGTAAACTCATTCAGTGAATCCAGTGAGATAACATGAACTGCATTGATGAATTCACATAATTTAACAGTAACCATAAGATAAAAAAAGTTCAGGAACATTCCTTTATCCCATTGTTTTGCGATTCTATGTACACTACAAACTGTATGATTTAATCGGTTCCGATATCGATGTTTTACTAACCTGACCGCTTATTTTTTTCTAAATAGGAAACCTTCATTTTGTTTGCAAATAATAAAGATTCTAACTACCAGCAAGAATGAGTCCTTACATTTAAAGAGAACTTGTCATTTCAGATCCATCATGGCAGCGCCTGTTAGCGGGCATCCACTCACCTGCTGCCGACACGTCCCTCACCTTGTTGTGTCACTGCCGCATCACCTGCCGTCCCATTAAAGTGAAAGGGACTCTGGGTGAGTCAACAGCGGGTCAGAGGAGGACAGAGATGACAGTGGCTCTTTAAAAATAATTTGATTTAAATCAAGCCTTTTTACTAGTGATTTAAAGTGGAGTTCCACCCTAAATTTATACTTACCACCATCTTCTCGCTCCGGGTCACCTGAAAAACAAATGGATAAATCGCAATTTTTTTTTTACTTACCTCGTATAGAAGAAAATATACTTACCTTACTTCCTTCTTCCTCCCCTCGGCGGCCACGGCCCGTCGTCACTTCCTGGCTTGCAATGATTCCTGGGAGCTGAACGTCATCGCTCCCAGGAATCAATGCGCCTGCACCGGCCCTGACATCAGTTCCGGTGCCCGCGCGTCATTCCCTTCTAAACAGCTTCTGGGCATGCCCAAAAGCTGTGGAGGGATGACGCGCGCGCACCGGAAGTGACGGCGAGGCCGGTGCAGTGCATCGTTGGACCGAAGAAGACGGAAGAGGACGCAGAAGAGGATCGCGCTGGCTTCAAGCTGCCCACACCTGAGATGGCAGCGCTGGACAATACTTTTTCAAGGTAAGTATTTCTCCTAAAAAGGTAAGTGCAACCCGGGACAGATCAGAGACTAGCCATTGTGGAATGTACTAGCCCTGACTGTCCCGGGGGTATTTTTATTAAAAAAAGTATTCCCAGGGTGGAACTCCGCTTTAAATCATGATATAAATTGACTTGATTTAAATCAAATCCACTCTGTATAATAATGACCTTATCATAAGAGTTGAGCAGTGGACAGCTGACAGCATTACTACCAGACCAATTTGTCATTTGTCTACAGTTTACCCCCAGTGTCTGAAAATAGTGGCCATGGCAGGAGTTCGGAATTGTGAAAAGAAAGAGAACTAAATGTATATGTGAAAAATCTGGTTGACCTCTAGGCCAATGATGGCAAACCTTGGCACCCCAGATGTTTTGTAACTACATTTCCCATGATGCTCATTCACTCTGCAGTGTAGTTGAGCATCATGGGAAATGAAGTTCCAAAACATCTGGGATGCCAAGGTCTGCTCTAGGCAGATGAAAAAAAGGCACATATGACTGTATCAATGCAAGTGGTGTGTATATCTAAATTTGACCTGGTATGACCCTCCTGCAGTCCCTGTACAGCAGAGCTGGAATATTAGAGGAAGAGTAGTACAAGGAGTACAGTCAATTCATGTGCTGACAAGAAGCATGCTGATAGGAGGAAAAAGCAGAGTGACAAAGAAATGAGCCCATCGCCCTTCAGTCTGGGCGAGGGTCCAAGACGAACTGGGCACAGAGGAAGTTTGGTTGAATGATTCCGGCTATTAGACCAAGGACATCTAGAGGCAAAAATAATTACTGCAGGAGAAATCCCTGGATTGAAAGTGACTATAGTTGCAAGATCTTGTTTTGTTAAAATCGCTTTTAATTGGCTATTGATTTTTTTTTTTTTTTACTTTATCTGGTGTTCTACTTTAGGGGTAGAGAAATGTAAAAATATGCCTTGAGACTAATCCAGGCAGCACTGCATATCTATCCAGGCACAGCCATAGGAGAACAAAAAAGAAAAAAAACCTAACTACCTTTAGTCGGCAATCTGGTGATCTGGGAACCCTTTAATGCCACTTCTTAACAGCATATATCTTTATTTTTCTTCCCCACAACTCTTCATAAAGGCAGTCTAAGATGCTTTACACAGGGCTTACACTCACCATGCTCACCATGTGACAGCACTGGGCCATTCACCAACCATCAGTACTGTCACATGAGCAGACGGGGAGTGAGTCATGAGTTCCCAACACCTCGAAGTCCTGGACATCTTTCTTTTTGCAAGAAGCTGTACCATAGTCTTCTTGCCTTCCATGTGCCATAGTGATCCTGCCTTCCATGTAACATAGGAATTCATCTTTCCTGCCTTCCATTTACCATAGTGATCCTTCCTGCCTCACATGTGCCATAGTGGTCCTTCCTTCCTGCCTTTCATGTACCATAGTGATCCTTCCTGCCTTCCATGTGCCATAGTGATCCTGCCTTCCATGTTACATAGTGGTTCTTCTTTCCTGCCTTCCATTTACCATAGAGATCCTTCCTGCCTTCCATGTGCCATAGTGGCCCTTCCTGCCTTCCATGTGCCATAGTGGTCCTTCCTTCCTGCCTTCCATGTTCCATAGTGATCCCTTCTTCCTGCCTACCATGTACTATAGTGATCCTTCTTGCCTTCCATTTACCATAGTGACCATTCCTACCTCCCATGTGGCACAGTGGTCCTTTCTTCCTGCCTTTCATGTGCCACAGTGATCTTTCCTGCCTTCCAGGTGTCATAGTGATCCTTCTTGGCTTCTATGTGCCACAGTGATCCTTCCTTCCTGCCTTTCATGTGCCATAGTGATCCTTCCTGCCTTTCCAGTGCCATAGTGACACTTCCTGCCTTCCATGTGCCATAGTGATCCTTCCTACCTTCCTGGTGTCAGTGATACTTCCTGCCTCCCATGTGCCATAGGGATCCTTCCTGCCTTTCATGTGCCAAAATGATCCTTCATTCCTGCTATCCATGAGTCATAGTGATCGTTCATTACTTCCATGTACCATAGTGATCCTTCCTGCCTTCCATGTACCATAGTGATCCCTCCTTCCTTTCTTCCATGTACTATAGCAATCCTTCCTTCCCGCCTTCCATGTACCATTGCAATTCACTCTTCCTTTTTTTCCCATATACCATAGGGGTCCTTCCCTCTTGCCAAGAACCATAGTGGTCCTTCCCCCTCTCCATGAACCATAGTGGTCCTTCCCTCTCTCCCTAAGGGTTGGTTCATACTGCAGTACTTAATTCTCTGGGTTTCTCAGCTCTTCATAATCCTGTCTATTTTCAGAATGTGCAAAACCAGATGTATTGGAATAACATTTTCGAAATGATTGTGTTGAGCTTTATATGTATCCCTGAGACTCCATCTTGTGGCACAGCAATCAAAGCATACTTTACAGGTACAAGGAGGCCGGGTGTTTAACCATGGCCCTTAAGCCCCTATTACGATCATGTTTGGCCACACCCACTTTTTGCTGCAGCCCTCTACGTGCGCCGCAGGTTACGGTCTCCCTAAAGTGTCCCTCATTCTCAAGTTCAAAAGTTGGGAGGTATGCTTATACATGACATCCGCTGACCCATAGGGATGCATGGAGCATCCGATCATGTCCGCCTGAAAAACTGACAGGCGGATCGGATTGGATTGCCTGTGTGAAAGGACCCTTAAGCTTGTGTGGAGCGCAAAGGGGGTGGAGTCAAGGGGAGGCAACAAAACAAGGTTTCGTCTAGGGCAGTGATGGTGAACCTTGGCATCCCAGATGTTTTGGAACTACATTTCCCATGATGCTCAACTACACTGCAGAGCACATGAGCGTCATAGGAAATGTAGTTCCAAAACATCTGGGGTGCCAAGGTTCTCCATCACTGGGCTAGGGTGTCAAAAATCCTTGCACCAGCCCTGCTCTCTGCTCACAGTTCACATTGGCTTTTCTTCCTGTACAACAGACCAGATGCCTCAGTATTTGGCAATGGAGGGATCTTGCTTAATCATTTTTCCCAGGAAAGGTTAGTCTTTGAGCCAACCTATTTCACTTTATTTATCCATTCTGGCAAAACAGCTTACATAGTTGTAATTAAAGATTTGAATACAGGTCAGCTCTTCATTATGGCTCTGTAGGCAACCATTAATATGGTTCCATTGCAACTACACACCCCCTTCCTACCTCACTATGCTTTTGCAGCTACTGCGGGAGCTACGAGTCTCGAGCTACCATGCCAGCCACGGACCTGCTGAAAAGGGTAGCTCTTTAAGTGCTATCCACATGGAATAATGGGATTTGTAGTTCCCCAGCAGTTTGCCAGAGAATACATTAGTATTTTACCATAACAGACTTGTCTTTAACAGCTGCACGCAGCTTGCGTTTATCTGCTAGAGATATGGCGAGGGTTAAAAAAAAAAAAAAAAGTATTTTCAGTATTTCTCCAGCGCAAAAAAGAATTTACAAATCATTACGGGGTGACCTCAGCTGCTGGACTTCTTATTTGGTGTACCAGCGAGATGTGCGCCTGCTGCTGGAGGTATTAAGCGTACGTGAGATGTGCTCCATGCTGCTAGCACATCTCGCATGTCTAACAGCAGCCCCTCGAACACGTGTGACTGATGCTGTCACCCCATGGAGTTACAAGACACAAACCGTTTTAGAGTGACTAACAGAGAACAAGAAATGATGTAAGGGAGAGAGGAAAAAAATGACAGCACAGGAAGAAGTGGGCTGCAGCACAGAGAAAACCACTGCAGGCCTCAGTCACTGCTGCAACAACAGGGCCCCCTAGTGGTGGAACGAGGAAAATCAAGGAAGGTCCATTTGTCTACATTTTACCATTGTGTTTCAGTTGTTTTTAGATCGCTAACCCTATCGAGGGCATAAAGTATAGCGACTCTACGCTAGAACCTGCTTCCAAAAGGCGTTTACATTCTAATGTTTCTGGAACACTGATACAGGAATGCACAATCTAGGACCAATTTTCATGAAAGACTTTATTCTATATTTTTTAGAAGTCCACACAAGCTTAAGGGTCCTTTCACACAGGCAATCCAATCCGATCCGCCTGTCAGTTTTTCAGGCGGACATGATCGGATGCTCCATGCATCCCTATGGGGCAGCGGATGTCAACGGAGACATCTCCGCTGACACCAGCTGCTATCCGCTTCCGATACTGTCCGTGAAATCCGGACGGATGGAAACCCTATTTTTCATTCGTCTGGAGGATCGGATAGGATGAGAACGGATAGGCGGTCCGTTCTCATCTGATCTCTAATAGAGAAGAGCGGGGCTCTGACAGCTCAGTCTCAGCACACGGAGCGGAGACGGAGCTGTCATCCGCATGCTCAGCGGGGATCGGCGGATTGATCCCCCACTGAGCAGAACGGACCTCGGACGGTGCGCTGTGTGAAAGGACCCTAAGAACTTACGGGAAGAACATAGAAAAAATATGCAGATAGTGACCATGGCAGGAATTAAAATCTGTACCCCAGAACTGCAGGGTAACCGTGCTAAAAATGTGTCAGTGTACCATGAATCTATATGCAGTTCAGGCACCTCTGCCAGTCTGTGTTTTAAGCAATGTGTGCCACACTAATAATAAGAAATGCTTTAAAGTGGTTATAAACCTCAGACATTAAATGTGAACAAAGCATATCCCTCTATAGTGTGTACTTGTCTCAATCCAGAGCCCTAAGTATAATTTCTGTCTGTTACTTCAGTCTAATGCTATCAGCCTGAATCACATCTGACACAATTTCCTGACACCAAGATAAAAAAAGTGACAGGGAAGGGACCTCCAGCTGATTGACAACCTGTTCTTGTGTGCTGTGTGAAGGAGGGGGTCCCTTCTCTCCGATCAGCTGTCAGAGCTCTCCTTACTGAGCGCTGCAGTGTGTAATTTCAACTCTAATCCTTTTTTTCTGACATCTCAGACAAGCTTTATAAATTATGAACTTTGAACCGATGTAGACAAGAGAAGACTGCAGATAGACAAGAGAAGACTGCAGATAAACAGGTACAACTTAAAGGAGGATTTGTTTAATCTCTGTGTACCACCTGAGACCAGTCCCTTCCCTGGGTCAATGCAGAATTGTTCACGACTGCATTGCCATTTATCGATTCTAAGATTATTTTCAATACCCCTAGTAGCTGGTTGACTAGGGAAAGCTGGTAAGCCTTGGGGCAATGTAATCATTTTGCTGTAGAGCCATTTCCCTGTAGCCAGTTATTATGGTCCTTGTATGAAATAGAATAGCTCCATTTTCCAGTGGTCTGCAATGTACAGTACCACAAAAGAGTTCATGACAACCCCTGACTCCAAGGAGCTTGCATTCTATCAGCTCCCATCTCCAAACACAGACTTGGTCCTGTTTGATCACAAACAATATTACCTGTACCTTTTTGGGTTGTGGGTATAAAACCAGAACAACTGGATAAAAGCACACACTAAACTCAGGACCCCAGCAAGAATGAACACGACAGTCACTGCCAACTGGTCATGGACCCCATGCTGGAGAGTGCATGCAATGTACACAGTGCCGCACCGCATGGCAACCAGTCAGAAGTGAACAATACAGGGTCCAGTAATATACACCTAGCCAAATTTTCTTTAGAGCTTTTGTTTTCTTAAAAGCAAGGATGGACAAACATCTAGAGAGCTCAGGAGGAGGATAGTCCTATCAAATTGCTAGTAGGCACTTTTCTCAGCCTCCAATGAGCATCTGTACACACACATCAGCGTACTTTCTATCCCTGCTTGCTACTTAGAGTAAAAAAAGCTATGCATATCCGGTAAATCACAATCTGTATTTTACATGGGCCCAATTTTGTGTGGTCAATGCATAAGACCATATTTAAAGGGTCAGTCCACGGAAAACAATTTTAGTTTCGTTTTTGGTAGATATTGTCGAGTTATCCATCAAGGTCTTGGGTTTCTGGAGGGGTACAGAAGTTGGATCCCAGTTCTTGAGTTCCTTGATCTGCACACCTGCCTAAGCTATTACAAAGGGGGTTCCTGACTGTTCTCTAATGCAGTGGTCCTCAACTCCGGTCCTCAGGGCCCACTAACAGGCCAGATTTTAAGTATTACCTTGGGGAGATGCAGACTAGAGTACTGCAATCACTGAGCAGCAAATTTTATCACCTGGGATGTATTTCAGTTATCTTGCAAACCTGGCCTGTTAGTGGGCACTGAGGACCAGGGTTGAGGACCACTGATCTAATGTATTGAACAAAATTAGGGCTGAATTGAAAGCATAGAAATAGACACGCAGTCAGAAACACAGCGTCAATTTTCCTAGTCCTAATACCACTTTCCTGGTGAAGCAGATGTGCAGTGTGTCCACATATGACTGTGCAATCCAATGGACATCGGAATTTGACCTGTGCACTCAATAATCTGCACTTTTTAACCTATCAGACCCCCACCCTCTGCAATACGAGTCAGTGTGAGCTGATACAGTTTTTCAAAAAGACTGGGCAAAGATATTTGCAGACATATTGGTATTTATTAAAATTTTTCTTGCACAAAGAAGAAGGATTTGTATCCGGGACCTTTCTTACCAGCATCTATAAATGTCATTGACACAGAACATTCACTGTACCATGGGTACCTCTGCAAACATCATCCAGTCTTGAAAAAAAAAAAAACTGAAGAAAGAGGAGTTCCGGCCACATACAACTTTTTGAGATAAAAGTACCCCCCTAATCCTAATCTATACCTAATTACCCTAACACTAACCCCACGTTACAGGTCATTACAGTAAAGAAATAAAGATAAATACTTACCTTTAAAATTGATTGCAGAGAGCAGCCATCTCCGTAGTGGGCGTCTGAAGCCGATGTGTCCCCCGCTGTGTCCTTCTTCCTGGAACTGGCTACCCAGAAAGCCGATCACAATCTCGCGCATGCGCTGTAGATTGCGATCGGCATTCTGAATAGCGGCCGGCTGTTCCCATTGCATCCTGAGATTGATGATGCTCAACTCCCAGGACGCAATGCGAAGGAGGAAGTGACGTAGCTGGCCATGTCCGCAGAGGGAGGAAGAGGAAGTAAGGTAGGTATATTTGCATTAAAAACAAGGTAAGTGAAAAGAAAAAAAAAATTGGCATTATACAATTCTTTTTCAGGTACTTTAAAGCAAACGGACGAGCCAAAAATCATTTTTAGGGTGGAACTTCGCTTTAAGTCTCCGAAGACCATTACAGTAAACCCCCGCTCCATCGTGGTTCAGTTTTTGCGGTCCCGGTATATTGCATTTTTTTTTGTAATGTTATTTTACTATATAAATCATTAAAAATGAAATATTTTTGTGTTTTCCATAGCTCTTGCTATGTCTCTAAGTATCTTTTATGTGTTTAAATGAGTTTCTATTGTTTTAAAAGTGTGTTTAAAGACCTTAAAATGCTTTTACACGTACAGTGACAGTAAAAAAACATGCCTACAATGCATTTTAATAGGGTTTTTCTATTTTGCGGATTTTCACTTTCGCGGCTGGGTCCGGAACGTAACCCCCGCAATGGAGGGGGGTTTACTGTATTATTATACCGAATGTATAAATGGCCATCAGTTTCTGCAGCACTTTACAACATGAAGGCAACAATACCGTTAAAATACCATTTTTAATACAGGAGGAATCAGAGGGCCCTGGTTGTTACAGCTTACAATCTAAAAGGGGGATCAAGAGATATAAAAAGGAAATAACTGCGGGATATGAGCTGATGTTAAAAATAAATAAAATACAGTTTCTAGGTGGAAGCAGGATAGGCTGCTCCAAAGAGGATTTCTGGGGATTGCCTAAAAGTGGACAGAGTAAGAGACCGTTGGCTAGATTGGGGTAGGGAGTTCCAGAAGATGGGAGAGGCTCAGGAAAAGTCCTGGAGTCGAGCATTGGAGGAGGGGACGAGGGAGATAGAGAGCAGGAGGTACTGGGAGGATGAGCAGGAGGTACTGGGAGGAATAAAGAGAACAATTTGGAGACAAGGTTAGTGATATAGTTGGGGGCTGAGTTGTGGATAGCTTTGTAAGTTGTTGTAGACCAAAGAATTACATGAAACCCTAGGGTTCCTCCAGAGGTTGCTAGAGGTTCCTTGAGCAATTTCTACCTCTCAGATAAATTCCACTGACACTATTGATCTTTTTAGCTTTCTCTAAGGGGATCATTCTTCGTGATGACCACAAGTGTAAGGAACATTCTTCCCACTGACAATCACACAATGTATCATGGGTTGTACGTCTAGTAAATTTAATCAGGGGTTCCCCGAGACCAGAAAAATATTTCAAGGGTTCCTCTGTGTTGAAAGTTTGGGAAAGGTTGTTGAAGACCATCAGCACATTCCCTAAGGGAATCTAGGACTAGACATCTGGAAGAAATCAAGAGTGACCACCTAAGATTCTTCATGGAGACAGCTATATTCCCAACGAGCACTGAAGAAAGGTTGTGTCATATCACATCCATATGGCAATAAGCAAACTCAACAATGTAAGCTGCATAAACCACCATTCAATAGTTTTGTACCCAGCTTTTTCCATATTATGATTCAATAAAACTACTGCATTACAGTGTTATTTTGGCAGAAAAGTTCGATTTAGTTTTAGTCATAGTCTTTTGACTAAAATAGCATTTTAGTTTTAATTGCATTTAAGTCATCTGCAATTGTTTTAGATATAGTTGTATTTAGTCGACTAAAATCTCCAGTACATTTTAATCTACTAAAACGCATTTTTAATCATCTAAAATCGAATGGATTTAGTTAAAGGCGTTGTAAAGTCAGAAGGTTTTTTATCTTAATGCATTCTATGCATTAAGATAAAAAAACATTCTGGGTGTAGAAGCCTCCCCAGCACCCCAAATACTTACCTGAGCCCCATCTTTGTCCAGCAATGTCTACGAGTCCCTCAGCCATCCGGGACTCTCCCTCCTGATTGGCCAAGACACAGCCGCGGCGCCATTGGCACCCGTGGCTGTTAATCAAAGTCAGTTAGCCAATCAGGAGAGAGAGGGGTGGGGCCGAACTGCAGCTCCGTGTCTGAATGGATACACAGAGCTGCAGCTCTTTTCGGGTGCCACCATAGCAAGCTGCTTACTGTTGGGGCACTTGACAAGAGGGAGGGTCCAGGAGCAGCAATGAGGGATACGAGAAAAGGAGGATCCAGGCTGCTTGGTGCAAAACCAACTGCACAGAGGAGGCAAGTATAACATGTTTGTTATTTATTTATTTTTTAAAAAGGAAACTTTACAATCACTTTAAATTGTATGATTTAAGCATTTCTCTACAATTTCCAAATTCACTTTATACTCTTGGATTAAAAAAAAAAAAAAATCTAATATGTTATTTATGGTATTAGGGTTTGAACTAACTCACAGCCACAGATTTAGCCACTGTGGATGGTCTGAGAAGGCACACAGTGCTCTGGATGGGGGTCTGAGGAGGCCTGTAATGCACACAGTGCTCTGGTCATAGACAGTCTGAGGAGGAGGCCTGTAATGCGTTGCACACAGTGCTCTGGACAGTCTGAGGAGGCCTGTAATGCACACAGTGCTCTGGTCATAGACAGTCTGAGGAGGAGGCCTGTAATGCGTTGCACACAGTGCTCTGGACAGTCTGAGGAGGCTTGTAATGCACACAGTGCTCTGGGACGGTGGTCTGGGAGGCCTGTAATGCACAGTGCCCTGGGACGGTGGTCTGAGAGGCCTGTAATGCTGCACAGTGCTCTGGATGGTGGTCCGAAGGTAAGGCCTGTACTGCATTGTAATCTGGGATGGTGGTCTGAGAGGCCTTAAATGCTGCACAGTGCTTTGAACAGTGGTCTGAGGAGGCCTGTAATGCGACGCAGTGCTCTGGACGGTGGTCTGAGGAGGCATGTAATGTTACAAAGTGCTGGATGGTGGTCTCAGGTCTGAGGAGAGGCATGTAATGCACAGTGCTCTGGGACAGTGGTCTGAGGAGGCCTGTAATGCTGCACAGTGCTGGATGGTGGTCTCATGTCTGAGGGGAGGCCTGTAATGCACACTGCTCTGTAGGTTAGTGGTCAGAGGAGGTCTAATGCACACACTCACCGTGCTCTGCTCTGGATGGTCGCGAATCGGGAGTGGGACTTTCATCGGGTGGCCTGTAATGCACAGTGCTGCTCTGGATGGTCGTGTGAGGAGGCCTGTAATGCTGCACAGTGCTAACTGCTAAATAGTAAGGACATTACGTACTGGCTTGCTTGATGGGGGAGCAAGCACTCACCTCACTTTTTTTTCTTTTTCCGAAAACTGAATTGATATTTGTCATAGGTTTTCGTCAGTGAACAAAAAATGTGGTGTACTTTTCGTTTTCATGACTGTAAAAAGGCCAGTGATAAAAATTGTTTTCGTCTATGAAATTAACACTAATTTCACTCTATGGTCTGTATGTCTTCTCCTTTTTCTACAGTCTACATATTTCTTTGGATCCACAATTTTTTGTCACCCTGAGAACAAGTGTGAGGACTATACACTAAATTTAGTGTATAGGACTATAAAAAGGTAAAAAAGGCAGGAAGGTTTTTAATCTTAATACATTCGATGCATTAAGATAAAAAGCCTTCTGTGTGTAGCAGCCTCCCCAGCACCCCCTAACACTTACCTGTGCCCCCTCTCTGTCCAGCGATGTCCACGAGTCCCTCGTCCGCCGGGGATTCTCCTTTCTGATTGGCTGAGACACAGACGCGGCGCCATTGGCTCCCATGGCTGTCAATCAAAGCAGCCAGTGAGCCAATCAGGAGAGAGAGGGGGCGGGGCAGAACAGCAGCTCCGTGTCTAAATGGACACACTGAGCTGCAGCTTGGGTGTCCTCATAGCAAGCTGCTGGCTGTGGGGGCACTCGATAGGAAGGAGGGGCCAGGAGCAGGAAGGAGGGACCCTCCTCTGGCCCTGTGCAAAACCAACTGCCAGAGGAGGTAAGTATTACATGCTTGTTATTTAAAAAAAACAAAAAAACAAGACTTAAGCCCCTTTCACACCCGGTAGTCCGTCGGCGGCTGAGCAGGCAGATGGCAGCTCTGTCTCCACGCTGTGTGCGGAGACAGAGCTCTCAGGTCCCCATTCTTCTCTATGGGGGAATCGGATGAGAACGAACCGTCTGTCCGTTCTCATCCAATCCGATCCGCAAGACGGATGGAAAATAGGGTTTCATCCGCCCGGATTAGACGGATCGGATGTCAGCAGACATGTCTCCGCTGACATCCGTTGCCCCATAGGGATGCATGGGGCATCGGTTCAGATCCGCCTGAAAAACAGACAGGTGGATCTGAACAGTCCGCTTGTGTGAAAAGGGGCCTTAATCACTTTAAGCGAGCAAAAGAAATGGGCGCCCCACAAAATGCTCACCCTTGATAAGAACAGACGAGGAGATCCTGCTGCTGGAATCCCACAAAAAGCCTGTGGGTGACTCAGCCCAGTAAAATCACTTTCAGGGAGATTAACCTGTTACCGTAAAACTAGACAGTCAGTCATTCAAAAGGCATGTAAGTCAGTTAGTGGTGTATTTGTAAAATGCATTGTGGGAAATGTAATTGCATGCTGAGAGCCAAGCTGTTCTTCTTTAAGATCAAACATGCCATTAGTGAAATGCAGAGACAGCTAATGCTGAATTCCTCCTGAAAATGCTATTTGCCTGGTGATCATGTAACCCCCCCCCCCCCCCCCCCCCCGTTGGTTACGCCTGACTCACTGACCTGGCACAAGCATTTAGGCAAGTCAGAACTCTCATCTGCATTTTATTCAGAATCAGTGACTCAACGTTGAAGCACAGGTTTAGCATACAAGCCATGTAACCAGAATTCTTACTCATATCTCTCTTTTGACTCTTTAAAAGCGGATTCCAAAGTGAGTAGCAAAAAAAAAAAAAAACACAACAGCTGAACTAAATTTACGTGAGATGTCAAGCTAGGCAATGAAAATTGGCGCACACATATCTAAAAAACACATGTGATTGAACGTATTGACGTGTTTTTTGAAATGACAAATCATTTGTCTTCTATGATGTTCAGTAGGTGCACCATTTTCTCCATTACCTGTGCCATAGTCAATCCGGGTAGAGTTGCCCACAGACTCCTTTAAATACACAGCCACCTCCGGCGCTGCCGCGCTTAGCTGAGAAGGGATCACCGTGGAAACGAGATTCTCGGCTTCCTGTGAACAAAACCCGGGTGTCAAGCATGTTTGTGGTTTTCTCTGCTGGAGCAATGAAGACTGCTGTGCGTACGACAAGCGTGCATCTTTTACAGCTACAGTGTACTGAATTAGAACATTCAAGGGTCAGTCCACCCATAACTAATATTCCAATCTTTCCTAAACAACTAACACTTTTTTACTGCTGTTAGAAATCACGGGGCCCAATACAGCCTACATGGCAGGGCCCGAATATATCAAGACAATATTTTCAATAAAAAAATACACTAAAATCATTATTAGTGGACACAAACATAACAGTGAACTTATGTGAATTAGCCCTTTTTAATTGTTTAATTAAAAAAAAAAAAATACATTAAAAAATAAATTTAAAATGATATAGATATATATATATATATATATATATATATATATATATATATATATATATATATATATATATATATATATATTTATTTATTTATTTTTTTAATGTTAAAAATGTTTACATTTATTTTACAATTCGCTTAAATTAAAATCAATATTTTCGCTAAAAATACTCTTAAATTGTTATTAGCGGACACAAACATAACAGTAAACTTGTGTTAATTAGCCCTTTTTAATTGTTTTTTACATTTAAAAATAAATAAAAATAATTTATTTTAAAAAAATTTACAAAATGCTTACAATTTATTTTACTTGACAATTTGTTTAAGTTAAATTATTACAATGTTTAATAGTTTTTTTTTTCTTTACAATTTGTTATTTTTTTTACAGGGCAGGGAAGCCTGCAGCGCTGCGGGGGGGGGGGGGGGTGGCACAGTGACAGGGGGGCACAGGGGGAGAGGGTGGGGGAAATCAGAGGAAGGCACAGGGAGTGTCAGGAGCGATGCCCTGTGTCTCTCCCTGCGGTAGCTGAGAGCTGGCAGGAGTGGGAGAAACTGGCTTTCAGCTGCTGCATTGAGCCGCACAGGGCTTCCTTCTGTAACTGCCCCTCTGCACCAATTCCCCGTGCTGTTGGGGCCCCCCTGTGTGCCTGGGCCCCCTACAGAAGGACTGGTGGCCCCCCCCCCCCCCCTATCAGCGGCCCTGTTTACAGGTATTAAGGACCCCAGGAACCATTGCTCTCAATGTTGGATTTTTCATTGATTTAATCTTAAAGGGTTAGTTCACCTTTACAAAAAAAAAAATGCCTATGCAGGTAACTGGAGATTGTAGATAAAAACAAACTCTGCAGCTCTGACTAAAGTTGAATAATGCCCTTCATATAGGTGTAGGCCATTTACACTAAACCCTGACTAGAATACTCCCAGGACATTGCTAAGTAAAGCCAAGTCATCACTGCTCACTTCCACCATCCCAGGAGAGAGCTTTTTCTCCAATTCAAACCCCCTCACATAACCTTTCTCTCATGATGCAGTAGCTCTGAGCTCAGCTTTGAGAGCTCACTCCTGTGATGGTGGAGGTGAGCAGTAATGACTAGGCCTCACTTAGCAATGACCTGGGAGACCTAAAGAAGTGCAACCAAAGCTCATTTGTCTGTATTTCTCCTATGGATCACAGGAGTGCAGTTCGTTTTGCACCCCTTTGACTAGTTCTCAGCAGAGAGAGCGGGCTGAAGTCCACTGTCTGCTGACATCACAAAGTTGGGGCCATGCTCCTCGTTATCACGACCACGGAGTCGGGATCCACCTAGATCCCTGGACCGACACCAAGCTCAGCCTCTCAGTGAGCCGCTGAGAGCCAGCCTCTCCCACCCCCTCTACAGCTTAGTGATCCATTAAGCGAGCAGGGGGCAGAGCAGAGAGCTGTGAGAACTGAGCGATCAGCGGTGTTCGATCGTTCGGTTCTCAGTGTAGGGACACCGGGGGACAGATGCAGCATCGGACCAATGCTGCATCCACCTAGGTAAGTGTTCATGATTTGTGTCTGCCCTGAATATACTCTCTGGTCTCACTTGCAATTATGCAGACACTAATACATAAAAAGGTAAAAACTATTCTAACAAGTCACTCACTGTCTAGTCAGTTCTGGATGAAACCTACCTGATCCAGCTTCCCGTACCAAGTACGAAATGCCTTGTTCCCGAAACGCGATGGTTGGTCAACAGGGGGCGTCTCGTCAATCCAGCGATCCAATGTGTCCAGCAAGGCCATCAATTTCTCAACTGCCTGTGTGCCAAAAACATACTCAGTACTTTGCCAGTAATACCAGCTAAGCTACACAGATACAGTATCCAACAAAAGTTAGTACACCCCTTACATTTTTGTAAACAATTTTATTGCATCTTTTCATGTGACAACATTGAAGAAATGACACTTTGCTACAATGTAAAGTAGTGAGTGTACAGCTTGTATAACAGTGTAAATTTGCTGTCCCCTCAAATTAACTCAACACACAGCCAATAATGTCTAAACCACTGGCAACAAAAGTGAGTACACCCCTAAGTGAAAATGTCCAAAAGTGTCAATATTTTGTGTGGCCACCATTATTTTCCAGCACTGCCTTAACCCTCTTGGGCATGGAGTTCACCAGAGCTTCACAGGTTGCCACTGGAGTCCTCTTCTACTACTCCATGACGACATCACTGAGTTGGCGGATGTTTGAGACCTTGCACTCCTCCACCTTCTGTTTGAGGACGCCCCACAGATGCTCAATAGGGTTTAGGTCTGGAGACATGCTTGGCCAGTCCATCACCTTTACCTTCAGCTTCTTTAGCAAGGCAGTGGCCATCCTGGAGATATTTTGGGGGTCGTTATGTTGGAATACTGCGGCCAAGTCTATGGGTATACAGAAGGGTAGAATACCAAATAAAAGAATTGTTTTTGTGCTAGAAAAGTAAAAAAATACTCGATTGGCTGCTTTGGGCAACGCAACCTTAGAACTGAATTTTTTACACATGCAATGGCGTAAGGTCTGTGACTACAATGATATTTGGTTATGTACAGCCACAACTTTTTATAATAGTTAATAGAGTAATGCTGACCATACATGGCTTGAAATTTGAACTGCTAGCATCACCCGGCTTGAGAAATGTTGATCTGAAAATCAAAGGAGAAGAGTGGAAAATTCTTGGGCATACAGTAACAGCTTTCAATTGGTCCAACCTCAGCTTTCAATGCAGAAGAGTGTGCCCTAGTGCAAATGTAAAGGCTAACCACTTGCATACGCGACACCTTCACCCCCTTCCTGCCCAGGCCAATTTTCAGCTTTCAGCGCGGTCAATCTTTGAATGACAATTGCGCGGTCATGCTACACTATACACACATGAAAATCTTTTATAATTTTTTTTCACACAAATAGAGCTTTCTTTTGGTGGCATTTAATCACTACTGGGGTTTTTATTTTATTGCTAAACAAAAAAAAAAAAAGAAAAAAAAGGAAATCGAAAATTTTGGAAAAAAAATAAATAGATAAAAATTTTCATAGGTTGTTATAAAATTTTGCAAACCGGTAAAGTTTCTCCTTCATTGATGTGCGCTGATGGGGCGGCACTGGTGGGCACTGAAGCGGCATGGGTAGGTGGCACTAATTGGTACTGATAGGTGGCTCTGAAAAGGTGGTACTAATTGTTACTGATAGGTGGCACTAATGGGCACAGATAGGTGGCACTGATGAGACATTGGTGGGCATTGAAAGGTGGCACTGGAGGGCTGGAGGGCACTGCTTAGCAGTGCTGATATGCACTGGTAGGTGGCACTGGTGGGCACTGCTTAGCAGAAGTGGGTGTGGAGTGTGCGGGACAGATGTCCTGTTTACTCCAGACGGTAAGAAGCTTTTTTCTTCTCCTCACGCTATCAGTGAGAGGAAAAAAAAAAAAAAAGACGATTTCCGGCTCTGATTACATCAAGTGATCAGCTATCATTGGCTGACAGCCGATCAAGTGGTAAGGGGCCGGGACTGGCTTTTTACTCCGATCTGTGATCAGCCAAGTCTCATTGACTCGCTGATCACAGAGCAAGTCATGCGGGCCGTGCATAGGAGGACCCACATGAACGCCATCCCGGCAATTTAGGCCTGCGCTGTAGCAGTCTTTCCGCTATAGCGTGGGCAGCATTAAGTTAAGTCGAGGATTCACAAAGCAATTGTCCACTTTGTGTAGTCCACTTCAGGCTCCATGCACACAAGCGTTTTTCATAAGCTTACAAAAAGCTAGAAAAAAAAAAAAAAAACGCTAGATGAAAAATGCTAATAGCAATTTTGTGACAGCTTCTAGTAGCGTTTTTGTAGCTTTTATAGAAGCATTTAGGAGCATTAGCATTTTATTATCGTTTTTGTAGTACAAGAAGAAATAAAGTGTTATTAAACCCAATAGCCTGCATTCACTATATCTGGTCTCCCCAGGAGCCTGCATTCACTATATCTGGTCTCCCCGAGAGCCTGCATTCACTATATTTGGTCTCCCCAGGAGCCTGCATTCACTATATCTGGTCTCCCCAGGAGCCTGCAGTCACTATATCTGGTCTCCCTGAGAGCCTGCATTCACTATATCTGGTCTCCCCAGGAGCCTGCATTCACTATATCCGGTCTCCCCAGGAGCCTGCATGCACTGTATCTGGTTTCCTTAGGAGCCTGCATTCACTATATCTGGTCTCCCACAGTACACAGAACATGGAAATACAATTATTTTAGTAAATATAAACTGCTAAATACCTTTTACCATCAGCAGTGTATCACAGTCTTGTGACTTCTATTAGTTTCTGTTTAAAGCTTTTAGGGGGAGTTTTCATTCTATTCTGACTGTCCTATAAGGCTGCATGACCCTATGTCTGGAGAGTGCTGTTTGGCCCTGTGCTGGTCACATGCACTCTTAAGAAAAAAAAAAAAAAAAACTCTCTAGCAATACACACCAAACTGAGCATGTGCTGCTTGTCCCCAAGCTTTTGTTCTATCAGGAGATGGTTTGTGGACTTTTGAAGAAGGGGAGGATCAGAGAAGACAGGATCAAACAGCCTTTTTACACCAGTGGTTCTCAACTCCGGTCCTCGGGACCCACCAACAGGCCAGGTTTGCAAGATAACTAAATTGCATCACAGGTGATCTAATTTGCTGCTCAGTGATTGCAGTATTCTAGTCTGCATCCCCCAAGGTAATACTTAAAATCTGGCCTGTTAGTGGGTCCCGAGGACCGGAATTGAGAACCACTGTTTTACACAATGCAGAGGATTAACCCCTTAGGTTCCACAGGGAGTATAACAGGCATGCTTTACTGTATATACAAATTTAACTATTGTGGGTTTAGTAACACTTTAAGGCTTATTCCCTCCAGATGCAACGTCATTCATTTTTCTCAATTATCGTACATTTTTCAGTACAGAGAAAAACACGAGTGCCTGAAAATTCATTATTTTCAAAACAGCCTGTTCCAAACAATGCAAAACATCGTGTATGCTGCACTTTGAGCATGTTAACTTGTAGTTTGCCAATTAAGTCAGTTCAAGTCAGAATCACAAAAATGAAAAGCATGGCCTTACGGCAGCCAAGCAAACTGTAACCAAGGCCTAGAGAAAAACAAACCTATGTTTAGCTGAAACCAAAAACAGGTTCACATACAGAGTCACGATCCATAAAAAAATTTAGGCAACATTGGTAGACAATTAATCTTTGATTGATCAAAAAAAACTTGCCACAAGGTTTCCAAAACACATTGCGAAAAACCTGATGACTATTTTTCCCCAGCCAACACAAACCAAAAAAACTAAGCCGAGACCGGCTCTCTGACTGCCAAGGAGCCCCTTACTCTCCATTAACAATATATTACCCCCTAATGAACAGGCCATTTTTTTCCGATACAGCACTGCATTATTTTAACTGACAATTGCACGGTCGTGCAACTCTGTACTGAAAAAAATTGATATCCTTTTTTACCCACAAATAGAGCTTTCTTTTGGTAGTATTTGATCCCCTCTGCGGTTTTATTTTTTTTGTGCTATAAACAAAAAAAGCAACAATTCTGGGAAAAAAAAAAAAAAAAATGTTTTTTTTACTTTCTTCTATAAAAAAAACAAAAAAAACTTTCCCAATAAAAAAACATTTAAAAATAAAATCAAAATTTTTCATCAATTTAGGCCAATATGTATTCTGCTACTTATTTTGTGTAAAAAAAAAAAAAATCCCAATCAGTGTATATTGATTGGTTTGCGCAAAAGTTATCGCATCTACAAACTAGGAGATAGATTTATGTAATTTTTATTTATTTCTTTTTTACTAGTATTGGCGGTGATCAGCGATTTGTGGCGGGACTGTGACATTGCGGTGGACAGATCGGACACCTAACTGACATTTTTTACACTTTTGGGGGGACCAGTGACACGAATACAGTAATCAGTGCCAAAAATATGTACTAATGACGCTGGTAGGGAAGGAGTCAACACCAGGGGCAATCAAAGGGTTAAGTGTGCTCCTAGGGGGTGCTTTCTAACTGTATGGGGGCTGTACTCACTGGATGAACACAGGGACCTGCGTTCCTAAGGCCTCTTGCACACTGCAGCTTAAAAAAGCTCCAGTACAGCTTTTTTTTTTTCTTAGCTAAAATACCGCCCATTCATTGTAATGTGCCTATGCACACAGGCGCGTAAATGAGCGCCGTGCATTCTTCAGTAAGAACAAAATTGAAAAATCTTCATTTTTGGACAGTAATTTACGCCTAATGCGCACGATTGCGAACAAATGAACACACAGGAACATACTGCTGATCTGAAAAATGCAAATTTGCATATTTTACAACAACGTGAGAATACATTTGCGCAAAAAGACGCAAATTTGCGCGACCGCATATGCGCAAAAATGCACGCGAGTGCGCGAAAATGCAGGCATTTCAATAAGACAATTACGCCTGAAATTTACGGCAGAAAAAGGAGATGCTCAAACAGGAGTATCATGTGTAAGGGGCCAAAAGAGGAGGAACAGAGGATCCTCGACAGAACAGCAGTCTGCCTTGTTTACATCGGCAAAGCGCCGATGTCTCCATGGGCAGCGTTCGCGGGTGGTCGGCCGACATCGCATCCACCGGACCCACTGATTGGCTCCCCCTCTGGTCAATCGGCGTGTGTGCGTGCCTCCGACGGAGCGCGCCAGCCCCCAGGATCTGTTATACAAAGCAATGTACAGGTATGTTGTTTCGCCGACCTGCCACAGTAAAACAAGTGGTTGTAGGCATCAGACATGAAAAATGAACAAAGCATATGTCTCTATAGTGTATACTTGTCTCAATCCAGTGCCATTTCTTTTTTCTGCTTCGTTCCTTTGCAATCAGCAAGACAAGTTTTCCTGACACCAAGAGAAAAAAAGGTGACATGGGAGGAATCTCCAGCTGATTGACAGCCTCAGCTCTTTTCCATTCAGACACAGAGCACCAACCCCTTTCTTCCCTGATTGGCTAGCTGACTTTTGAGTGACAGTAGCAGGAGCCAATGGTGCCACTGCTGTGCCTCAGCCAATCAGGAATTAGAATCTCGGCCTGCTGAGACAGTCATGGACAATCGCTGGACAGAGAGAGACCTCAGGTAAGTGCGAGGGACGCTGTTGCACACAGAAGGCTTTTTATCTTAATGCAAAGAATGCATCAAGATAAAAACATCTTCTACCTTTACAACACCATTAATTGATCCAAGGAATATCGGATTGCCTCTCGGGGGATCAGGAATTAATTTTCTCCCCCGCTGGAGAAAATTGGATCATGTTTTGCGGTTTATTTTTTTTTTTTTTTTTGCCTTCCTCTGGATCAACTGTGAGTACAGGATTCTGTATACAAGATTGTTAGATTTTTTTTTTTCCCCTTTTATTGGTTAAACTAGATCAGTGATGGTGAACCTTTACACCCCAGATGTTTTGGAACTACATTTCCCATGATGCTCATGCACTCTGCAGTGTAGTTGAGCATCATGGGAAAATTAGTTCCAAAACATCTGGGGTGCCAAGGTTCGCCATCACTGAACTAAATGGACTTTTTCAACCTGACTACCTATGTAAGTAAATGGAAAACCTCCACATACACTATCCAATACCCACAGTTGATTCTGATTATGATAGGATTGTACTGTTATATTAGTACTCTACCTTGGAAACCAAATAAAAACGGTGGAAAAAAAAAAAAAAAAAAAAAAGGAAAATGCATGGCAATGTATATTACCGTTTCCGGACTGCCGGCCACAGATATACTGTAGCAGGCTGGCCCTCCTGCGCAAACCGACGTAGGGCTACGTCAGTCACACGCCTGCAGCTAGGGGGTGAGCGGGTGCTCCCGCCCTCCACTCAGCAGCAGGGACTATGATGCACGGGGCAGGCGGCACCGATTGCCGTCTGGCACCTGCAATCGTTCCCCCGATGAGAGAGAAGGATGGTCAGCTATTGTAAACACAGCTGACCGTTCTTCTCCCTGGAATGATCACAGAGCTCCTGTAATCCTATAGGATCACATGTCTCTATGATCATTTCACAAGCCAGGCCCCCCCCCCACAGTTAGAATCACTCCCCTAGGCTCACATTTAACCCCTTAAACACCCACAGTGTTAACCCCTTCCCTGCCAGTTAGTACAGTAACAGTTCATATTTTTAGCACTGATTACTGTAGTATTGTCACTGGTCCCCCCAAAAGGTGTCAAAAATGTAAGTTAGGGGTTTGATCTGTCCCGTAGTTAGTAGACACGATAACTTTTGCGCAAACCATTTAAAATACACTTATTGCAATTTTTACCAAAAATATGTAGCAGAAAACAGATTGGCCTAAAAATGTTAAAAAATTTTCATTTTAAAAAATTTTTTTGGGGAATGTTGCATAGCAGAAAGTTAAAAATATATATATATTTTTTTCCAGAATAGTCGCTCTTTTCTTGTTTATAGCGCGAAAAATAAAAAATCGCACAGGTGATCAAATACCACCAAAAGAAAGCTCTATTTGTGGGAAAAAATGGACATCAATTTAATTTGGGTAGAGTGTCGCATGACCGCGCAATTGTCCGTTAAGGTAACGCAGTGCCGAATTGCCAAAAATAGCCTGGTCATTAAGGGGGAAAATCTTCTGGTCCAGAAGTGGTTAATGCTTGGGCTCTAGTGAGAATGAGGAACACAGGATAGTACCTATGTAACACCACAATGGATTTTCGTTAACACAGATTTTTGGGAAATTCATATGCCAGCCTGTTTTGAAGAACTGCAATGATTTGAGAAGTGAGAGACAGCAGATTGCGTCCGTGTGAATCTAGACACAATCTTACACTTATGATCAGAGTTTCATTCCGCTGTCATTCTGCCACGTTTGCTACACTGTGACCCTATGGACTTTCTGGAAGTCTTCGTTTGCAGTGTCTATGTCATCTTTCATGCTACTTAGAGTCTCCTGGGTCTTATAAAAGCCAATAAGATGTGTAAACAATAGTGTCCGTTAGGGGAAACGCTAGTTAACCAACTGAAAGCATTAAAAGTGTCTGTCTGACCTTGGCCTTTATGTGAACATGAGTTTTGAGGAGAATTATATGTGGGTATGGAACCAGGCACCCTTCATTTATCGAACCTGGGAAAATAACTGCTCCCCCTCACCCCCAAATAAAGGATAAAACTGGAATGCTTGGATCATCCCATTGTGCCGGATTAGGACATTGTTGTGTAAAAGATCTTCTGACAGTTAGATTGTGCCCCCACAACTGACCACCATGTAAAACTCAGGGACCATGTTTAAGCTTGATTGCTTGATTGATTGATAGGTTGTTGCCCCTTCTCCAAGGACACTCTACTTGCTCTTCCAGATTTGGTATTTGAGTATCTATGGCAGGCATGTCCAACCCGCAGGCAATACGGCCCTATGCCCCCTGAAAAATTTTTTTCTTTTGCTGGGGAGGAAGGAAGTTGAGTTGGGGGCACGGGCACAGCGTTTTCCAACTACCTGTAGACAGAGGCCACCTTGGAGGGGAGGTGAGCGCCACCGGATTACAAACAGAGGGGGGATCTCCTACTTACCCGGCGGCCGCTGTCATACAAATCCCTGCCTCCTGGACTGGCTCCTGTGATAGACAGCACATTGGTGACGTCTATCATAGGAGCCGGTCCAGGAGGCAGGACTTCGTATGACAGTGGCCGCCGGGTAAGCAGGAGTTCCCCGTTCTGTGTCATCCAGCGGCTCTCCTCTCTCTTCATTGCAGACTGCATTGGGTGGGCTTGCACTGGTGAGGCTACATTAGATGGGCATGCACTGATCAGGCTGCATTGGATGGACATGCACTGGTAAGGCTGCATTGGATGGGCACGCACTGGTGAAGCTGCATTGGATGGGCACGCACTGGGCTGCAAGTGCCGTGCGATCTCCCGGCTGCTGCGGGAGACTTAGGATGTCTGCAGTCAGTGACAGAGCCGCAGCTTCCTGTATAGTTCCAGCTCTGTCACAGGCGGAGTGATATGAAATGCATACAGGAAGCAGTGGCTCTGCTCTCTACTGCAGCCGCTGCTTCCACCAGCAGTACCCGCCAGCAGTCTACAAAATAAGTAGAAAAGGTATGTGTATTAGCGTGTGTAAATTGTTGCAATATGTTTTTCAATAACTAGTTGTGTTTTGTCATAATATGTCATGTCCTTGTTCATACATGTTTAAATAAGGACATGAGATTTTCTGGCTGTCTAAGTCATATGTGCTAGGAGTGCAACTATCCCCCAGCACATAACTGTAAATATCCCAGCATGTGCAGTGTTTCTGACTCCTCCCACCATCACCACTTCAATTCACTGAAGTGGGCATGGTGGTTACAGTGTTCCTTTAATATCTCTCAGAAGAAGTAAACCTCTGTATACTGATTCCATTTCATTTGATCGTCCTCTAGTTGTGTTAGATTAGTACTGAGGGGGCGGGGGACGCGGCGGCGCGGGAAGGGTGCGGTGGCATTTTATTGCTTATCTTCCTAAACTATAGTATATCTTTTATATGCGGCCCGAGAAAATTTCTCTACACTCAATGTGGCCCAGAGAAGCCAAAAGGTTGGACACCCATGATCTATGGCATCCTTTCTCAACCTTTTCAACACAGAGAAACCCTTGAAATAACTTTCCAGTCTCACGGAACCTCTCCTAGAAATTACTATATGGTAAGGTTTAGAGACCTCATTAGGATTGCAAAAAAAGAACTGGGCGCCATGTTACATGTGGAATGTTGTCACTTGCTCTCCGCCCTAGAGTTGTGGCAGCGGAAGTGGTGGCATTTCCTGGAGACCGGTGACAAGCGGAGGCCCAAGCTACAGTTAGAGCAATTTTCATTGTCAGCCATGACACCATCCTATTCAGCCTAAAAAGGAGGGAACCAAATAGATCTTCTGTATCACTAAGGCTTGTCTAGACTCTTATAATTTGGAGTCTAGATCTCTGGTAAGCAAGCACTTCACATGATTCAAGGTGGAGGTGCACCTGGGAGAAAATTCCACAAATTATTTGTTTACTCAAATGGATATTCACTTCAAGGAGACATTGTTTTTTGTGTTTGGAGACTTAGAGCCCTTTCACACTGAGGCGCTAAAAAAAGCACCTGAAAAGCTCACGGAAATCTTTTTCCAAATCCTGCAAGCAGCATCTTTGGAGCATGCAGTGCCATCTTAAGAGCATTAAAGGGCCCGGGCAATGCAATGCACTGGGGCCCCGCCTACACAATCACCCACGAAAATAAAAATGCAAATGACCGATAAGGCGATATTTATTGGTGCAGCAGTGCCAAGCTGATGACAGCTTCCAAGTTCGGCGGCTAGGTCCGGTGAACACACACACGGGCAGGAGACAGTCTCGACTGTCCTGTGTGCACCTGTTCCCGTGGAGGTGGACAGGCATTCCTGCAGTTGTGGGCTCCCTCTCCTCGGTCCAAGTGGCCTGACAGCAGCGCAGGGCCGACAGGCGCTTGCCACCTGCTAAGTTCGGCGGTGGGATGCACACGGGAATCGGGACTAATGCTTGGCTGCGGCTGGCAACTGCCCAGCGTACCCATTCAGTAAGATGACCCTGGGAGCATGTTTGGAGTGCTAAAAAAGCGCATTGAAATAAATAAGAAGGGCCTCAAAAGCGCTTCAAAATGGTTCTTGAAGCAGTTTTTGAGCCTCAAAAGCACCCGACAAGTGCCTCAAAAGCACTGCAAAAGCGCTCAGCGTTTTATGGACAGTTTTCAAACGCCTTAGTGTGAAAGAGCTTTAATATGAGATGTTATATATATATATATATATATATGACTGTTTTCACAATTTTTATTATTTTGATTGTTTAGCGCGGCAACTTATGTTATATTTGAGTATCTATGGCAGCCTCTCTCAACCTTTTCAACACAGAGGAACCCTTTAAATCATTTTCCAGTCTCAGGGAACCCCTGCTAGAACTTGCTATATTTACAACTCATGATACATTAGTATGATGGCTAAGCAGGAAAGCTCCTTACATCTGTGGTCATTGGGAAGAATTACCCCCCTTACAGAAAGCTAAAAAAGATCAATGTCAGTGGGAACTTATCTGAGAGGCAGAAATTGCTCTAGCAACCTCCGGAGGAGCCCTAGTTGAGAAACTCTGACCAATGGAATGACCACAAACAGTCCAATATGAGCAATTGTGATTTCCATCATTCCTCCAATATTCAGATCAATTCTACCCTCCTAGGAGACAGTATTGAGAACCTATTGGTTGGCGGCAGTCTTATTGCTCAGGAAGATATATTTTGATGTAAAATCTTCCTGTACAGAGGGTAGAAGAGTGAGGAGACACAGATCAACTGGCAAGTTCTGCAGAGTTTTACATCCCAACTATAGAGATCTTTTTGTCTTTCATTTTTGGGAGATATCAATAGCCACTTCATTTTAGCAACAGGTCATACATAAGAGCCCACACCTTTGCTAATCAGCAGGGTTGGAGTACAGATACTTTATAGAAACACCCAATTTTCTCAATCCACAAACATTAGAGGCTAGCAATACACATTCTTCCCAGTGGAAATACATTTAATGAGGAAACAGCAGTCCACCCCATCACTAGACACATGCAAAGCAAATCAGCATTCCAATACCCAAATTACCCTAATTACCAAAAACACACTCCCTCCCACCATTAACTTTCTGTGGGTATTTAACTGATTTGTAATAATAGGGCATTGTTGACCTTCTTTATCAGGAAACGGTGACATCACAGGGGATGTGACAGTGATATCACTAGTAAGGGATGGGCTAGGTTATCACACCTAACTGTATTGTGACTTTGCTGTAGGTAAACAGACCTGAAAAACCTAAAAAAACATGCCAACAGACAAAAGTGTTTGCTCAATTTGGGCTGGATACAATTGGATCAGGCAACAACGATATGTCCTCCAGACCCCCAGCTCACATGCCCCTGACTGAACCTTCTTGGGAAACACGGCAATCAGCCAGGTGGATGTTACCTGACCAATTGAGGTGTTTTCCCTCCGCTTCCTCCATAGGCCAAATGCACATTTGAAGAATAAGCTTTTTGTATAACTCTGCTGCATAGTAACTTCCATTTGTAGGGAATACCAAAAATAATTCCCTTAATGATTGGGACTTTATTAGGTACTTATCGAGTATATTATAATTTTGTAAAGTCCATCTTTTATTTAGAACACCAAGATAAAAAAACATATACAAAAAACATGCACAATAGAACCATATACACTGGAGCTCTGCTTTAAATCCTTAAGGTTTCTTGGCGGTCGCTTGGCAACTCAAAGTTTCAGCTCCCTCCATACATTTACTATAGGATTAAGGTCTGGAGACTGGCTATGCCACTTCATGACCTTAATGTGCTTCTTCTCTGTTACCTTGGCGGTATGTTTTGGGTCATTGTCATGCTGGAAGACCCATCCATGAACCATCTTCAGTGTTCTGGCTGAGGGAAGAAGGTTCTCATCCAAGAATTTACAATACATGGCCCCATCCATCGGCACCTCAATGTTGCAAAGTTGGTCTGTACTTTTAGCAGAGAAACCGCCCCAAAGCATCATGTTTCCACTTCATGCCTGACCGTAGGGATGGTGTACTTAGGGTCAAAGTCAGCATTTTTCTACCTTCAAACAAGGAGAGTCCCTCTACTCAAGAAGGCACATGTATAGTCATGCCAATAAACATCTAACTCAGCGATCCTCAAACTACGGCCCTCCAGCTGTTGCAGAACTACACATCCCATGAGGCATTGTAAAACTCTTGACATTCTCAGACATGGACGAGGCATGATGGGAATTGTAGTTCCTGAACAACTGAAGGGCCATAGTTTGACAACCCCTGATCTAAATAATTCAGAAAAGGATTGGGAGAAAGTGCTGTGGTCAGAGGAGACAAAAAATGTAGCTCTTTGGCATTCAACCTGCCTTGTTTGGAGGAAGAAAAATGCCGACTATGACCCCAAGAATGAAAGAGAATTTGTATTAAGAGTATACACTAATGCGGGGTGGTACCAAAGACTGTATATGGGTAAAAATATAAAGCTATGTGCCACATCCCATACATTATGCTGGAAATGGAATCTAGGACAAAAAATGGACTTTGGGCACAGATAAGACATACTTAAAAAGAAAATGCATTGATTATCATACATATCAAAAATCTAACAATATATATAATACAATCCATACATACAACAATATTAAAATCACTGAGAATTTACAATTACCCAAACCCAACCGTAGGTGTCAAAAAGGGTTTGAGGACTCCCTATGGTAACCACTGGAGGTATGGATAACCAAATAAATATGGGCTACAGTGCAATCTCTACATGTTTCTTCATCTTAAAGCTTCTTCAGAAGCTCCTCTAGTCATTCCTCAAAAGTGTCCATCATAAATGGCAATACAGGGGTAACCCAGTCCCCAATGGTTTGCTTAAACATGTGTAACTATAATGGTAGGAAAAGAACCAATCTAGTAATTGTATAACAAATTATATATATATATATATATATATATATATATATATATATATATATATATATATATATATATTCCCACTTCCGGTTATCCGTTCTACATCCGGTCGCTTGCGACTTCCGGGCTGTGGAACGCATGTGTCTGCATCCGGTTTCCAGTATCATTACAAGGATTCCCACCCTCCTCCATCGCTATTTATAGCGAAGAGTGCCGTGAGACCACGCTCCTGGACGGCGTCTGCTTACGACGAAACGTACGTCGGGCGGGGCTCACGGTCACGCACGCCTACACGGAGGAGATGCGGCGGCCATCTTTTGGGTGGTCTGTGGAGCATAGCGGGACATACGGAGAGGAGCACTAGGAATTTGCTGAAATGCTCGTTTTTATCTGCATATTGTAAGTGTTCTTAATCCTTATTTGCTATGAATAAAAGTATTACGGTCTGCGCTATGTGTTCTATTCTTTGTCCCACACCAATCCATGGTTGAATTTCTGAATCCTGGTGCATCGGGAGGAGGATCGCCTTGTGCTTTCTTAAGATTTGGGCGCATTGGATCTCCGTTATAGGGATCATCCCAATCTGGTAAGAGGCGGTGTGAACACGGTGTCTGGTGGTGGTTTCCCGGATTCACAGCTTTGCACCTTTCCTGGCGGCTTAGGACACTATATAGACTTTCCAGTCCAGTCATTTTTGGATGTTTTTAGAAGTAGCGCCACATTGTTTGTTACATTTCAGTAATTGTAATACACCTGCCAGGACCCACCACTTAGGATACACCTATAGAGCCACAATAGAGTGGAAAGATGTATACGTGTTTGGCTATTAAGGAGTTGTAAAAACTCTGGCCAGAAGTAAGTATGTAGACCTATATACGCCTAATCATATCCCAACGAAGGTAGGTACTAGTATATAAAACCATAAATACAGCCTTTTCAAGTAGGTGTCCGATAGATAATGAACATCCCAATGGTAAGGTAGGCAGGGGTTCCTATAACCCTAAGAACACCATACAGTGGGGGAAAATAATTATTTGATCCCCTGCAGTTTTTGTAAGTTTGCCCACTTACAGAGAAATGAAGGGTCTATCATTTTCATCATAGGTATGTGGTACCTGTAATAAATAATAAAATAAGCAGTGGGGTGGATTTACTAAAACTGGAGCACTCAGAAGCTGATTCGCTACCATGCACAGCTGCACCAGATTCTAACTTCAGCTTGACAATAAAACCTAGAAGCCGATTGGTTATTATGCGCAGCTGTACCAGATTCTATGTGCACCAGTTTTAGTAAATCTCCCCCAATACGTTTCAAAGCTATAACATTACAAGAGCACCTGTTCACAGCCCAAATCCCTCATCTGACTGCCCAGCCTGGGTGGGGCTGGCACAGCGTCTGCATCCTTTAGCGTGTCTGAGATTGGACAAAGAAAGCTTCACAATGGGCAGATGGCATACTATGAGAGCAAAGTCTGTGTTAGCCTTCCTGTATTCACTGCAAGCCAGTTGACAGACAACAACCCCTTCGTCCTCTCACAGTATACGGCTTGCCCCCTTGCGTTTGTATCAGGAGCACCGCAAATACAAGCACCACACTCATCCCACACAGGTAGTTGGAAGAGAGATTTCTGCTACGAACAGTTATAGTTTACAATTATAGTCTGGTGCAAGGTTTCTCAACCTTTTTTTCGGTTGTGGCACCCTTAACAATTCTGCACAATCTTGGAGGCACCCCATTCTAAAATGTAAAAAAAAAACCCCAAAACTAATACTTTTACATAAACGCAGCAACATCCATACACATGGGCCATCCAACATTAGAAGTGATTTATTCCTCCACTATTGCAAACTGGTACAGAATAGTATTCTAGGGTTTCTCTTCTCCCTCAGTTTCTCTTCTTCTATTTGCGAATGTGACCCCAGTGCTGATGGAGAAGGGATAAGGAGGAGTAAATAAGGATGCTGTGCAAGCACCCGTCATTCTCCTTATCAACCAGTAATGTCACTGGTTGTCAGGGTGCCAGTGGCTTGACCCGCACAGTGCCCAGGGTTGTCAGGGTGCCAGTGGCTTGGCCCGCACAGTGCCCAGGGTTGTCAGGGTGCCAGTGGCTTGACCCGCACAGTGCCCAGGGTGCCAGTGGCTTGACCCCCACAGGGCCCAGGGTAGTCCGGGTGCCAGTGGCTTGACCCGCATAGTGCCCAGGGTTGTCAGGGTACCAGTGGCTTGACCCAAACAGTGCCCTGGGTCGTCAGGGTGCCAGTGGCTTCACCCCCACAGTGCCCAGGGTTGTCAGGGTGCCAGCGGCTTGACCCGCACAGTGTTTAGGGTGCCAGCGGCTTGACCCGCACAGCGCCCAGGGTTGTCAGGGTGCCAGCGGCTTGACCTGCAGTGCCCAGGGTTGTCGGGGTGCCAGTGGATTGACCCGCACAGTGCTTAGGGTTGTCAGGGTGACAGTGGCTTGACCCACACAGTGCCCAGGGTTGTCAGGGTGCCAGTGGCTTGACCAGCACATTGCCCAGAGTTGTAATTCTACAATTTAAAAACCTGTGGCACTTTGTTGCCATTTTTAGCCATTTTGCCAAGGCACCCCTGAAGAACCCAGGAGGTAACCTGGTTGAAAAAGGCTAGTCTGGTGGCATATCAGCCCCCTACTACACATCTCCATTTTTCTTTTGAACAAATGCAGGCTTATCTTTTAAAATTGCTCATTTCTTTTTAACTTTACCCTAGAGAGACAAGCAAGTTCGACTTACCTCCCGCTCGGGTTTAGGTCACGTTTGTTCTACAGAAGGACCACGCAGTGGTCAGAATTCAGGGGCTCCCTAGCCATGGCAGTTAATAATTCCCACCAATAACTATAACAAACCTATCCCAGCTCATGCCAAAAGATTCAGCTGTGGGTGCTGCAGCTTCGAATTGTAATTAAGAATTAAAAGAAGGAATAGATGCTTGTGTTAAACAATACTGGTGATTTACATGGCCAGCAGCCTCCCAGCTATAGGCAGCTCATTACAGGCAAACTGGCTCTTCCATTCCTCTTACAGAGCAGAGGCTGGCTGAGTAATAGCTGCCAGGGGATGGCTGTACCTCTAGGCTCAGGCGATGGAGAGGAGGAGGAGGAGGAGGAGGAGGATGGGGGGGGGGGGGGGAGGGGAGGAACAGTCACGCATCCATTGCTCTCCACTGCTTTTTAAAGGGATTAAAAACAGCAGAGCCGTATCTAGCGAGCAGGCCCCAGCTGCCAGCCCAGGCAGCCTAATACATAATTAAAGAGACACACAGCATCGTTGGTGTCTGGGTCTCTTTGAAAAGCGATGTGTGGAAGCTCAAGCGGCATCCCTTTGTCCGGCTAAATTAATATTGCAACGGAAGCATCAGGCTGTATGTCCTGTGTAGCCGGGGTCACGGGCCGAGGGGGACCGCTCGCTCCGTCAGCACAATGTCCTACCTGACTAGATTGGCCACCTGAACACCGCAGACCATTATGTAGGAAAGCAATCAGGGGGTAGGAGGAAGCGGAGGAACAGGGTGATTGTTGTAAAGACTGGCAAAAGAGAATAATTGGTCATTGAAGATGCTAGCTTAGCAGCAATACACGGAGGAGCAGTTACATAACGTATAACTCATCTGCACATTAAAAAAAAAAAAAGGCACACGCTATTTTTATCGTTTCCTAGTACTTTTTTGGAAATTTTTCAATCAATTCAGTAAATTAAATCGGCGCAGCACATGTAACACCTCACCGAAGATTTCAATCGAGAACAAATCTGTACCAGATTATTAACTCCCCCCAACCCGATTGCCCTGCCTAGTACAAGGACAGATTTTACAAGACCTACCTGAAACAAATTGTGCACTAAAGTACAAAAAAAAGAAAAAAAGAAAAAAAAAAAAAAAACTGTGGGAAAGAAAGGGGGGGGGGGGAAATGGAGCAATTATGGGGTAAATATACTTACCTGATCATGGCCTTCAACTGAAGTCATAGTTGGCGTTACGGATCTTTCACACTGCTCTGTAGCAAAATCGCAGTAAAAACACCTATGCATTTTTACCGCAATTTTCCTGAGTTTCAGATGCATTTAATGGCATTCCAGTTTAATGACATCCCAGTCTTAGTCCATAGGGTTCAATATTGAGTTGGCCCATCCTTTGCAGTTATAACAGTTTCAACTCTTCTGGGAAGGCTGTCTACAAGGTTTAGGAGTGTGTCTATGGGAATGTTTGACCATTCTTCCAGAAGCGAATTTGTGAGGTCAGGCACTGATTTTAGACGAGAAGACCTGGCTCGCAGTCTCCGCTCTAATTCATCCCAAAGGTGTTCTATCGGGTTGGGATCAGGACTCTGAGCAGACCGTTCCTCCACCCCAAATTCGCTCATCCATGTCTTTATGGACCTTGCTTTGTGCACAGGTGGGCAGTCATGTTGGAACAGGAAGGGGCCATCGCCAAACTAATCCCAGTTGGGAGCATGAAATTGTCCAAAATGTCTTGGTATGCTGACACCTTAATAATTCCCTTCAGTGGAACTAATACCGCAATTCCACTGATCGGTACAGTTTGGTACGCAATTTTGCCATTTCCATTGTCAAAAAAGTTGTGAATGGTACCCTAATTCCGAACCGAACCACTTTTTTGAGGCCCTTTCGTTGGGGTACCAAGCACAATGGTACCCTACCAACAGGGTGGAGCTACACTGCAGAACGCTGATTGGTCTATAATCGCCTACCACCACGCCATCAAGTGACGTTGATCACTTTACGGCCTCATTTAAGGGTACTGTTGGCGGTGGAAACGCAAGCCTGATCAAGGTGTACCGTTCTGAACCGTACAGCTCAGTGGAAATGAGGCATGAGGGGCCAAGCCCAACCCCTGAAAAATAACCCCACTCCATAAACCCCCCCTTCACCAAATGTTTTGGACCAGTACTCAAGCAGTACATAAAGACATAGATGAGCGAGTTTGGGGTGGAGGAACTGACCTCAACCTAACAGAACACCTTTGGGATGAATTAGAGTGGAGACTGCGAGCCAGGCCTTCTTATCCACATCAGTGCCTGACCTCACAAATATGCTTCTGGAAGAATGGTCAAACAATCCCATAGACACACTCCTAAACCTTGTGGGCAGCCTTTGCAGAAGAGTCGAAGCGGTTATAGCTGCAAAGGGTGGGCCAACTCAATATTGAACCCTACGGACTAAAGCTGGATACACACTATACAACTTTTGTTGTTAGATTTTCTTTAGATTTACCTTCAACTATGTAGTGCAACAGCCTGTCTAATTACATACAAAATTGAAAGGGTTTAGGTTTGACCTCCCATTACATGGTTTTGGTAAATCTAAAGGAAAAAATCCAAAGAAAGTTGTATAATGGCTTCCCAGTCTTAAGCTGGATACACACTAAAGTTCATGCGCCCTAATACTTTTGGTAATAGTGTGTGTGTATGTGTGTATTTTTTTTTTCACTGTACTGCATCATTTGCCATCGGGTGGCCTCAATAAGCATAAGGTTATCCTAATGTATGGATATTGATGTGAACGATCTGGTTCCTGGACAGGAAGCTTCGACACCCCAGAGGATCTCCACGGTCTCTTTGGCTTCTAATGTAATGTAACAAAATTGGAAACCACACCACTGAGAGGTCCAGATGGAACTGTATCCCAATAAAAGTCAGGGGGACAGTCCAAATAGTATCCAACATGTTTCAGTGCTCCAAAAAAGGTCCCCTTCATCAGTGTTTGAAAACAATGTGAATAGACTAGAAGTGAGCTGGACCTTCAATGTTCTTTCTGCTATACGGATTACAAGCACAAGCCTCATCAGCAGCTGTTTTTATCTCTCGTGGGATCCGATTGCTTAGCATTTCTCATGAACTTGCTGGAAATATGGTGAGGTCACCCCTTGCAGTATGGAAGCCGGGGGTAAGGAACACATATGTACCTTTTTTTTTTTTTTTTTTAAACCCTATAGATGTAGAGGCTTTTTTTTTACTGTACTGCAGGGGTATGCAAACTGTGGCCCTCCAGCTGTTGCAAAACTACAAGTCCCATCATGCCTCTGCCTCTGAGTGTCATGCTTGTGGCTGTCAGTCTTGCTATGCCTCATGGGACTTGTGGTTCTGCAACATCTGGAGGGCCACAGTTTGCATATCCCTGCTGTACTGCAACATTTTGACAAGGGGTGGGGCAGCCTCCGGAAACAAGCAAACCTTGCTTGAAGGGCTTTAAATACTTACCTTTCCTAAATAAAGTGCCACTCAGTCTCCAAAGACTATTCGGCTCATATCATGTGAACAACTAGGCATCCAGTAATGTGATCCCAGACAAAAGGGCTTAGAAAACTGATGTAGAGGCAGAGCCAGACACACACATTTGGCCATTGTGGCATGTACATCCACTTTGGGTTGGGTTTTTTAGATTCCCCTCAACAGTACTCGAGTAGTTTTATGCGCTTATTGTTTAACGAGCCATGATTTCCATAGTCTGTTACATTGTTAGGGGACAGCAAGCATTAAAAAAAGCTTAGAGCAAGCTGGAATAAAATGTCTCCATAGTTGTAAGCCATATCGATGCTATAAACAAGCAGTTCTCGACACACAGTTGGCACTTCAGATGTAAATAAAGAACTTATTTCCTCCCATGCTCCCTAAACGAGGGATAAACGAGTTGCTTTTTGTATAGCGTTTTCCAATATGATGAGTGTAAAGAATAGGAAGAGAAGATCGCTAAAGCTACAATTGTTTTGTCTATGTGTATATAGGGGTAAGTTCCTTGGATGGCGGCAAGAAGATCGAACCAATCAGTCTTGAAGGAAATCAACCCTGAATATTCACTGGGAGTACAGATGCTGAAGCTGAAACTCAACATCTTTGGCCACCTAATGCGAAGAGAGGACTCATTGGAAAAGACCCTGATGCTGGGAAACATGGAAGGAAAAAGGAGAAGAGGATGACCGAAAACAAGATGGATGGATAGCATTGTTGAAACAATGAACATGAAGTTAAGCAAGCTCCAGGAGGCAGTGGAGAATAGAAATCCCTGGAGCGCTATGGTCCATGAGTTCACAAAGAGTCGGACACAACAAAATGACTGAACAACAACATAGGGGTAAAGGATTGAGTGAGAGGTGCAGCAATTGCAGGGATCCCTAGGGGTGTGCACTAACATTTAAATAACTACAATGGTGTAAATATGACATACATAGGTGTAAATACTTTGATTAAAATTAAAAAACAGTAATAGTTATTGTTTGAAGCACCCATTAAATAAAGAGTTTTTATAAGTCTTCACTGTGTGCAGTGAATTTTGGACTGTCTAATAAAAGAGCACAGACGTTGCTCTGCATTTGTTGACTGTCCTGAAGAAGGAAGGAGTAGACAGTCCATAAAGGAGAAGAAGGGGGCATGCCACTCTTCTGAGTCATTCAGATGACTTGAGGCCAGTTCCAAGCACCGAAATAAATATCTGTACCAAGTATCACTTGCCATGTTGCGCTCCTCCACCTTCCGCTTGAGGATGCCCCACAGATGCTCAATAGGGTTTAGGTCTGGAGACATACTTAACCAGTCCATCACTTTAACCCTCAGCTTCTTTGGTAATCTTGGAGGTGTGTTTGGGGTGGTTATCATGTTGGAATACTGCCCTGCAGCCCAGTCTCCAAAGGGAGGGAGATCATGCTCGGCTTCAGTATGTCCGAGTATATGTTGGCATTCATGGTTCCATCAATGAACTACAGCTCCCCAGTGCCTGCAGCACTCATGCAGCCCCAGACCATGACACTCTCACCACCATGCTTGACTGTAGGCAAGACACACTTGTCTTTGTACTCCTCACCTGGTTGTCGCCACACACGCTTGACATCTGAACCAAATACGTTTATCCTGGTCTCATCAGACCACAGGACATGGTTCCAGTAATTCATGTCCTTAGTCTGCTTGTCTTCAGTAAACTGTGGGCTTTCTTGTGCATCATTATTAGAAGACACTTCCTTCTGGGATGACAGCCATGCAGACCAATTTGATGCAGTGTGCGGCATATGGTCTGAGCACTGACAGGCAGACCCCCCACCCCTTCAACCTCTGCAGCAATGCTGGCAGCACTCATACGTCCATTTACCAAAAAGACAACCTCTGGGTATGACGCTGAGCAAGTGCACTCAACTCCTTTGGTCGACCATGGCGAGGCCTGTTCTGAGTGGAACCTGTCCTGTTAAACCGCTGTATGGTCTTGGCCACTGTGCTGCAGTTCAGTTTCAGGGTCTACGCAATATTCTTATAGCCTAGGCCATCTTTATGTAGAGCAACAATTATTTTTTTCAGATCCTCAGAGAGTTCTTTGCCATGAGGTGCCATGTTGAACTTCCAGTGACCAGTATGAGAGAGTGAGAGCGATAACACCAAATTTAACACACCTGCTCCCCATTCACACCTGAGACCTTGTAACACTAACGAGTCACATGACACCGGGGAGGGAAAATGGCTAATTGGGCCCAATTTCAACATTTTCACTTAGGGGTGTACTCACTTTTGTTGCCAGCAGTTTAGACATTATTGGCTGTGTGTTGAGTTATTTTGAGGGGACAGTAAATTTACACTGTTATACAAGCTGTACACTCACTACTTCACATTGTAGCAAAGCGTCATTTCTTCAGTGTCGTCACATGAAAGGATATACTAAAATATTTTCAAAAATGTGAAGGGTGTACTCACTTTTGTGAGATACTGTATATAAAACATTTTATACCCCTGAATGGTTCTATTTTCTTGAATATGTTTTGATTGAAGATTTTTGACCTGTTGGGCCACCATCTAACCAATTAGATGTGAATCTCTGTTAGAGTAGTTTAGGCCTAAAACTACCTAGCCTACTATTAAAAAACCACTGCAGTCTCAAAGGACAGAAACATTTCTAAATTCTAAAACTCTGATATTTATCATACAGGATGAAAAATTGCAGTACATTCTGGGAAACTCCTAACCCAAGTCTATACATATCATGAACTGTTATTAATGCACTGCTCCTCCATTCAATATTAATTCTGAACATATGCCATTATGAGTTAACTTGTAATGTTGAATACTGAAGTGAAGAGGAATGGTTTGTATTGTTCTTAGGTTTAAAAATAAAATACTTATGTGTAGCTCTTCATTCTCTCTAAAATTAGGATACCCAAATGTATAGAAAATGGTCAAAAATCCACTAGTAAAAACAGGCAGTCACTGTGCCTTGTAGTACCTTAATTTGGCCACTGGGTGACACTGTTGTACACACAAGGACCTTACATGCATTCAATGAGAAGCAATATACTGAACACAAGCCTATGAATTTTTACAGACACAGATCCATGCTGGTCATTAGAAAAGGATTCAGCACTACAGGGATCCAGTGACTAAAGCAGCTAGTTGTGTGACACAGACTCACCATAGGCTGTTTGTATGCTATTCTATGGAGTCTAAAAGTTTTTATTTTTTATGTTCAGTTCTGAAAAAATATTTATTTGAATATAAAGTTGCATACAATGCCTTAAAAAAGTATTCATAGCCCTTAAAATTTTCCACATTTTGTCATGTTACAACCAAAAACGTAAATGTATTTTATTGGGATTTTATGTGATAGATCAACACAAAGTGACACATAATTGTGAAGTGGAAGGAAAATGATAAATGGTTTTCATATTTTTTACAATTAATTATGTGAAAAGTGTGGTGTGCATTTGTATTCACCCCCCGGAGTCAATACTTTGTAGAACCGCCTTTCGCTGCAATTACAGCTGCAAGTCTTTTTGGGGATGTCTCTACCAGCTTTGCACATCTAGAGAAGGACATTTTTGCCCATTATTCCAAAATAGCTCGAGCTCTGTCAGATTGGATGGAGAGCATCAGTGAACAGCAATTTTCAAGTCTTGCCACAGATTCTCAATTGGATTTAGGTCTGGACTTTGACTGGGCCATTATAAAGCATGAATATGCTTTGATCTACCAGGGATCCTCAAACTACGGCCCTCCAGCTGCTGCCAAACTACACATCCCATGAGGCATTGTAAAACTCTGACATCCACAGGCATGACCAGACATGATGGAAATTGTAGTTCCTGAACAACGTGGAGGGCCATAGTTTGAAGACCCCTGATCTAGACCATTCCATTGTAGCTCTGGCTGTATGTTTAGGGTTGTTGTCCTGCTGGAAGGCGAACCTCTGCCCCAGTCTCAAGTCTTTTGCAGACTCTAACAGGTTTTCTTCTAAGATTGCCCAGTATTTGGCTCCATCCATCTTCCCATCAACTCTGACGAGCTTCCCTGTCCCTGCTGAAGAAAAGCATCCCCACAACATGACGCTGCCACCACCATGTTTCACAGTGGGAATGGTGTGTTCAGGGTGATGTGTGTTAGTTTTCCACCACACATAGCGTTTTGCTTTTAGGGCAAAACGTTCAGTTTTGGTCTCGTCTGTCCAGAGCACCTTCTTCAACGTTTGCTTCTCCCCCACATGGCTTCTCGCAAACTGCAAACAGGAATTCTTATGGCTTTCTTTCAACAATGGCTTTTTTCTTGCCACTCTTCTATAAAGGCCAGATTTATGGAGTGCATGACTAATAGTAGTCCTGTGGACAGATTCTCTTCTCCCACCTAACTGTGGATCTCTGCAGCTCCTCCAGAGTTCCCATGGGCCTCTTGGCTGCTTCTCTGATGAATGTTCTCCTTGCCCGGCTGGTCAGTTTAGGTGGATGGCCATGTCTTGGTAGGGTTGCAGTTGTGCCATACTCTTTCCGTTTTCGGTTGATGGATTGAACAGTGCTCCGTGAGATGTTCAAAGCTTGGGATATTTTTTTTATAACCTAATCCTGCTTTAAACTTCTCCACAACTTTATCCCTGACCTGCCTGGTGTGTTCCTTGGCCTTCATGATGCTGTTTATTCACTAAGGTTCTCTAACAAATCTCTGAGGGATTCAAAGAGGTTCTCTAACAAACCTCTGAGGGATTCACAGAACAGCTGCATTTACACAGAGATTAAATTACACAAAGGTGGAATCAATTTACTAATTAGGTGACATCTGAAGGCAATTGGTTCCACTAGATTTTAGTAAGGGGTATCAGAGTAAAAAGGGGGTGAATACAAATGCACGCCACACTTTTCACATATTTATTTGTAAAAAAAAAAAAATGTTGAAAACCATTTATCATTTTCCTTCCACTTTGTGTCGGTCTATTACATAAAATCCCAATAAAATACATTCACGTTTTTGGCTGTAACATGACAAAATGTGGAAAATTTCAAGCGGTATGAATACTTTTTCAAGGCACTGTCGTTGGTAAGCTTGACACCAGTCCATCCAGATCAACATGAGAGCGGCCGAGTCCCCATTTAACCAGTTCTAGACCGGAAACCCCTGTTCTAGAGCTTGAGGGGACCCCACAGCTGGACTGTCAATAGGAAGAATCCACATCACCTAGACAGCGACCCTCCGTCCAGCAGTGAAGAAGATATAACCCCGGAGATGCGGTTCACCTAACCATAGATTCAGGTATATTATAGTAGCATTACATTTTTAGATATATTTTCTAACTTTTTTTTAACCAACGTAGCAATTAGAGAGAGAGGTATGACTACTGGTATGACATTTGTAATAATGTACATAAGAGTGATGAGGAGGGGGGAGGGAGGGATTTGGGGTTCTAGCTTTAGGCAGGCCATACACCTTACAATCTGACTGTACAATCTCTTTTACGCCCACCAAGAACTAGTAACATACACTACATTACCAAAAGTATTGGGACGCCTGCTTTACACGCACATGAACTTTAAAGTGGAGTTCCACCCAAAAGTGGAACTTCCGCTTTAAGTGCTCCTGACCCCCCCTGACATGCCACATTTGGCATGTCATTTTTTTGGGGGGGGTACCTAGATTTGACAGGTACCCCCCCTCTCCCTTCCGCTCGGGCCGCTAAGGCAGCTCAAGCGAAAGTTCTCCTCTCCCCCTCCCTCCCTGCAATCTTCTGGGACACGTCACCGGTCCCAGAAGATTGCTCGTCCACTCAGAACGCGCAGCACCACTGGCGCATGTGTAGTGTGCATCCGGCTGATAAGCGACAAGCTGTCACAGCCAGGAGCCCACACTAGAGATGCCGGCGCCGTGGGGAGAAGAGGGAGCGAAGCAAGGCTCCCACTGCTGGCATCGGTGGACTGTGGCACAGGTGAGTGTGTGTGTTTACTTAAAGCTTTGTAGCTGCTGACTTTTAATAAAAACCAGAACGGGTGGAACTCCGCTTTAATGGCATCCCACCCATAAGGAAGAAAAATATATTTCAAATATATTTAGGGAAACATTTTTAGAAATAGATTGAATATGGCCAAAATTGTAGCATTTCAATGTTTTTTAAAATATATTTTAAATATATATTTTCCTTCCATGTGGGCAGTCTTAATCCGTAGGGTTCAATGTTGAGTTGGCCCACCCTTTGCAGCTCTAACAGCTTCAACTCTTCTGGAAAGGCTGTCCACAAGGTTTGGGAGTGTGTCTATGGGAATCTTTGACTAGAAGCTCCTTTGTGAGGTCAGGCACTGATGTTGGATGAAAAGGCTTGACTCGCAGTCTGCGCTCTAATTCATCCCAAAGGTGTTCTTTTGGGCTGATGTCAGGACTCTGTGCAGGCCAGTCAAGTTCCTCCACCCCAAGCTCGCTCATCCATGTCTTTATGGACCTTGCTTTGTGCACTGGTGCGCAGTCATGTTGGAACAGGAAGGGGCCATCCCCAAACTGTTCCCACAAAGTTGGGAGCATGAAATTGTCCAAAATGTCTTGGTATGCCGACGCCTTAAGAGTTCCCTTCACTGGAACTAAGGAGCCAAGCTCAACTCCTAAAAAAAACAACCCCACACCATAATCCCCCCTCCACCAAATGATTTGGACCAGTGCACAAAACAAGGTCCATAAACAATTGAATTAGAGCGGAGACTGCAAGCCAGGCCTTGACGTAAACATCAGTGTTTGACCTCACAAATGCGCTTCTGAAACAATGGTCTAACATTCCCATAGACACACTTCTAAACCTTGTGGACAGCCTTCCCAGAAGAGTTGAAGCTGTTATAGCTGTAAAGGGTGGGCCAACTCAATATTGAACCCTACGGACTAAGACTTGAATGGCATTAAAAGGTTATGTGCGTGTAAAGGCAGGCGTCCAAATATTTTTGACAATATAGTGTATAACTATGATCTATATCATTGGTCCTCAACCCTGGCCTACAGGGCCCACTACCAGGCCAGATTTTCAAGATAACTGAAATACATCCCAGGTGATATCATTTGCTGCCCAGTGATTGCAGTACTTTAGCCTGCATCTCCCCAAGGTAATACCTAAAATCTGGCCTGTTAGTGGGCCCTGTAGGCCAGGGTTGAGGACCACTGATCTATATTATAATTCAAGAAAGGAAAGACAAAAGCACCTCTAAGTGCAGTATTTTATTATGCACACAGGCAAACAAGTGAAGACTCACATAATAGCTGCACATGCTCTGAAACGCGTTGTGGTTCTCCTCTGCCCTTTGCTGACGACGCATGCTGAACGACGCTTCGTCTCGAGTTGGTCCACCACGAGTCGTACCCGGAAGACGCAGACTAGCCGGCACTCTCCCGTCTTCCGCAGCCATCCTGACAGCTATATCCCTGGACTGTAAAGGCGCTTGTTTGCTGGACATCCACTATTGGGCTTGCACACCCCAGATGAGCCTACATTGAGCAGCCATTATGGGAGTCTTCACTGGTTTGCCTGTCTGCATAATAAAATACTGAACTTAGAGGCGGTTTTCTCTTTCCTTTCCTTGCATTTATCTACAGAGCTGGCTTCAACCCTTAGAAGCGCTATTGCTGCCCTTAGTGCTTATTGCAGATCAGACTTCCATATTTACAGGTGTACTCATCTTTATTATGGACTTTATGGACTGTGTTCAACTAGTTTTGATGACACTATACATTGCGCGCTAACATTAATCCCTTCATTCAAGAACCAACGTGATTGGGTATGAATTAAAAAAATAAAGAAAATTAATAATAAATTAAAATGAGTGCTTAGACAGGCCCTCTTAATATTTTTTTAGCAGATCTGAGCTTTACTAACAAAACATCGTTCTTGTGGTGAAACCAACTGCAAGTGTCTCAGATGAGTGCTTTGAAGTTAGCTGGCTGCATTGTTACTAGGGGGAATTGAATTGGGAAATTCCAAAATCCGAGAAGGATCTGGATGTTCTGGTAAATCATAAGCCTAAAAATAGCAATTGCAATGCCAAACTGCGGTTTCCAAAGCAAGCAAAGTCCTTTCTTGTATTAACAGAGGCATGGACTCCAGAGAGAGAGATATAATTTTGCCCCTGTACAAATCATTAGTAAGACCTCATCTGGAAAATGCAGTTCAGTTTTGGGCACCAGTTCTCAAAAAGGATATCGGGGAACTGGAGAAAGTGCAGAGAAGGGAAACCAAACTGATAAGAGGCATGGAGGACTTCAGCTATGAGGAAAGATTAGAGGAACTGAATTTATTCTCTCTTGAGAAGAGGAGATTAAGGGGAGATATGATCACCATGTATAAATACATAAGGGGTCCATATAGTGAACTTGGTGTTGAGTTATTCACTTTAAGGTCAACACAGAGGACAAGCCGGCACTCTTCATGTCTAGAGGAAAACAGACTTTGTCTCCAAATACGGAAAGGTTTCTTCACAGTAAGAGCTGTGAAAATGTGGAATAGACTCCCTCCAGAGGTGGTTCTGTCTAGCTCAGTAGATTTCTTTAAAAAGGCCTGGATTCTTTCCTAGGTGTACATAATATAACTGGGTACTAATATTTAAATATTTAGGCTCCATTCACACCTGAGCATATTGTTTTCAGGAGTTTTTTTGGGCGTTTTCAGGTGGTTTTTCAGGAGTTTATTGGAGACAGGCCCAAAAAGAAGCTCATGTAATTTTTTCCCCTACAGGCGTTTTGCTTCAGGGGACAAAACACTCAGATGTGAACAGGGGCCACTGAAATGAATGGGATTTTGATTGTTGGGTGTTTTGGATTTTCACAGATGAGCGTTTTATGAGCTGAAAAATGCTCAGGTGTGAACAGGGCCTTATAGGTAAAGTTGATCCAGGGAATATCCAATTGCCTCTCGGGGGATCAGGAAGGATTTTTTTCCCCTGCTGTAGCAAATTGGATCATGCTTTGCTGGGGTTTTTCGCCTTCCTCTGGATCAACAGTGGGTATAGGATTGTGTATATGGGATTGTATCGTTGGGTTTTCTTAACTGTTTTTTTGTTTTTTGAGCCAGATTGACTGGTGTCTCTTTTCAACCTGACTAACTATGTAACTAGGTTACCTTGCCCATAATGAGAAAGTGACCGTGCATTTGCAAAGAGCAACCAACCCCCTTATCATCATCTTATTTATAATAATAACTCAATCACAGTTGACCCTAGAATCGGTGCTGTTAATGACCAGAGGTAACGGTGATATTACTCCCTTGGTCATGGCCCTCGTGACTGGCGATATTACTCCCTTGGTCATGGCCCTTGTGCCTGGCTGCTAGGCCTCACCACTGTCATATAGGCCTTTGTACCTGAAATTTCTGGGTAGTGTCAGCGGCAACAGAGGAGGAAGCAATGGGAGAGTGATGGCAATGTGAGTGGAAGCAGGTTGGGGAGAAGGGGGCCTTTGTAGAGTCACACACTTACTTTGATCTGCATAGGTAAGATGACAGTGTCTAAGCATGTACAGAATTAGGCCCCCTTCACACAGCCCGTCCGTCGGACAGATTCTGTTCATCTCAGCGGGGGATCGATCCGCCGATCCCCCGCGGAGCAGGAGGATGACAGCTGTTCTACGCACTGTGTGCGGAGACACAGCGGTCAGTTCCCCATACATCTCAATGGGGGAATTGGATGGGGACGGACCATCGGTCCGTTCTCATCCGATCCGCTGGACTGATGGAATATAGGGTTTCCATCCGTCCAGATTTGACAGATCGGATGTCCCCGCTGACATCCGATGCCCCATAGGGATGCATGGGGGGACCGTTCAGATTCGCCAAAAAAACGGACAGGCGGATCTGAACTGTGTGAAAGAGCCCTTACTGTATGCAAGAAAACAGGGCTAGACAAGATGCTGTATGTGCAATCATCAATCCAAACCTACCTCTGACACCCGATAGTCACAGGTCAACTTCTTCCCCTTCACACTCTCATTTAACGTGAGGATAAAACCCATGTAATCGGCATATGCCTGTGGGGAGAAACACAGATGGTTAGAAGAGATCACATGACACACTCCACATTCATTCTCCAGTGATAAAAACGGAAGACACAGCTGGGAAGAAATCCATGAGGTCTGCTTTGTGGAAGATCTAAAGAGCACATGTTGCCTGTAAATACCAGAGACGGCCATCGACAAACATACACCCTATTACAAAGTAGACACAAAGTAATGCTATCAGTTATATTTTAAAACAGATTTCTGATTAACACGGGGAATCCCCATTTGTTCAGGAACCCACTGTGTATTATTATAGAACACACACTCCCAGGGTATTATAGGGATGGGGTAGGAATTAGGTCCTCCTGTGCCATCTAGAGGCAAAAAACAGGTACTACAATCCAACAATAATACACAATGGTTCTTTGTGACAACTGTTGTTAGGTCTCATGCACACTGCAGCTCAAAGAAGCTCAAAGAAGTTGCTCCTGCAGGCTTTTGAACTTTTTAGAGCTCTCTTTTTTGTGTCAGGAAACTCCAGAATCTTTTTTAGAAGCTTACAAGCAGAAAAAAAAACTCAACAAAACACGCAAAAAAACACAAAAAAAAAAAAAAAAAAATGGAAAAGGGAAGAGTTGGGTGTAAAAAAAAAAAATGCTTATGCTCACAAAAGCTCAAAACCGTGCAAAAGAGCACAAAAAAATAAAAATTCTTCAAGCTTTTAACCGCTTGCCGACTGCCGCACGACTATTTACTGCGGCGGTCAGCCCCTTACAGGTAAAGCGACGTAGGTCTACGTCGCTAGCCTGTGAGGGTCTCGGGAGACTGGCGGACCCGATCGTCCGCCGGTCACTCGCGATCGTCGGTGGAGAGGGAGAAAGGCAGGCGGCTAATGTAAACAAGCCGCCTGTCATTCTCCCCTGTGTAAGAATGGTGATCATACGGTTCTGCTATGTAGGACCGTTGATCACTGTTCCTACACCTCAAGCCACAGCCAAATCACAGTTAGAATCACGCCCCTAGGGACACACATAACTCCTCCCTCTCAAAAAAAAAAGTTAACCCCTTCACTGCCAGTGTCATTTTACAGTAACAGTGCATATGTATAGCACTGATTACTGTAGCAATGCCACTGGTAACCCCAAAAGTGTCAAAAATGTCAATCAAGGGTCCGATCTGTCGCAAAAAAAAAAAAAAAAAAAAAAAAAAAAATCGCAGATCGCCACCATTACGCGTTAAAGAAAAAACACCAAAAATTCCAAAAATCTTTCCCTTTGTTCGTAAACGCAATAACTTTTGCGCAAACCAATCAAAAATACGCTTTTTGCGATTTTTTTTATCAAACATATGTAGCAGAAAACAAATTGGCCGAAAATGTTAAATAATTTTGATTTTTACATTTTTTTGGGGGGGAATTTCATATAAAAAAATGAGAAAAATATTGTTATTTTTGCAAAATTGACGCTGTTTTTTGGTTTATAGCGCATGATCAAACAAAAAAATAAATAAATAAATCGCACAGGTGATCAAATACCACCAAAAGAAAGCTCTGTTTGTGGGGGGAAAAAAAAAAAAAGTCAAATTTGTTTAGGTACAGCGTCGCACAACCACGCAATTGTTTGTTAAAGTCACGCAGTGCCGAATCGCAAAATAGGCCCTGGTCAGGAAGGGGGTAAAATCTTCCGGGGCTTAAGTGGTTAAGCAGAAAAATAAACGCTCAAATGCCTGAAACAGCAGCTTTTTTTTTTTTTTGAGCTGCAGTGTGCATGAGCCCTTAGGCTGCTCAGGACTCAGCACAAGTAGCTACAACTAAGGCATCATAGGGGATTCGGATATTGAGGAAACATGCAAAGCAGTGACCCATAAATACAAAATTTTGCACAATGGAAGAGCTTAAAGTGATTGCAAATGATTGCCATGTAAAATAATGCATTCAGTTTAAAATAGAAATAAAAGGCAAAACATTTTTGTATATAAATAAAAAAAAAAAAAAAATCGTCCCCTGAAGCTGTGCAGGCTTACGCGTTTTGAGGCGGCGCCTCTTCCTCAGAGCCTCTGCGGCGGACAGATCGGACCCCTAACTGATATTTTTGACACTTTTGGGGGGACCAGTGACATTACTACAGTAATCAGTACTAAAAATATGCACTGTTACTGTAATAATGACACTGGCAGGGAAGGGGTTAACATTGTGGTTGATCAAGGGGTTAAATGTGAGCCTAGGGGAGTGATTCTAACTGTGGGGGGGGCGTGGCTTCTGAAATGACCATAGAGACATGTGATCCTACATAGAAGGATCACAGGCGCTCTGTGATCATTTCAGAGAGAAGAACAGTCAGCTGTGTTTACAACAGTTGACCGTTCTTCTGTCTCAGCGGGGAACGATCGTGGGTGTCAGACGGCAATTGGAGCCATCTGCCCGCTGCATCGGCTTCCCCGCTGATGAGCGGGGGTGAGAGCGTGCCGCTGGCGGCGTGCGCTCGCCCCCAAGCCTCCTGCTCGCATGCGCCGTACAGTTACGGCGATTTGCCTGGGAGCGGCTGCCTTCCACAGTATATCGGCGGCGGGGAGCGGTCGCAAAGAGGTTAAAGGGTAACTCCCCTTGGGCGGGGGAAAAAAAATAGCAAATAAAGAAAAAACAATATAGTGTATACAATTGGGACACAAATCGTATTGTAATTGAAGGTTATGAAAAATGACCTTTCCTTTTCAATCTGCAGCTGTTGTAATTTACTGTAAAATGCAATGCAATATGGCCACCTGGAGGTGTTCTGTACACAGAATGTATACTGACCACACCCCCAGAAACATCATTTCCTGCTTGTGTGATTGGCTCACCAATTTTCCCAGAAGTCTACCTAAGATACAAGTCAGATTTCTGGCATCCCCTGCAACAAAAAATGTTATTTTTGGTGAGATACTCCCAATAGGAACACATCTAAAGGGATGCAGACCCAGCAGATTTCTCAGAGCCCTGCAGCTGCCACAGCTGATAGATAATTATGAAACCACTCCCATTTGACCCACTCAGCACAGAGGATCAAACAGGGATTTCTTCAGAATAACAAAAGGTAGGAATCTGCAACAAAGTTTGTTATATTCCTTGTAATGTACAGAGATCACCCAGAGGGGAATGTTTTTTTTTTTTTCAACAAAAGTGGAGTTACGCTTTAATATATATTATATGTTTTCATCCCCATAGCATAACTTAAAGTGATATTAAAAGTAGATTTGTCCATAAATCAGATGGTAACAGCATAACATACATGCATTTGTGGTTTTTATTATAAATTTCCTCCTCTGAGCTTCTATTTTAAACTGTTCCCTGGCCGAGTTGCCGCACTCCCATTATATCTGTGCCCCCTATGCCACCGGAACCCATGGAGTCCCTTAGGAGTCTCCTCTGTGTGTGGCTACCCTGCTTGGAACTACAACTGTACATGCAGAGGGGATTTAAAGTGGCTCTGTGTCCCTCCTGCACTGCTTGTCTGAGCGGGGACATGAACAGTTGTAGTTCCATGTGGGAGCGCACACGTAGCGAAGACTGCTACAGGACTATAGGTCCAACAACACAGGGGGCATAAATACCCATAGTATGATAGGAAGCTCAAAAGGAAGAAAAAAAAACACTAAATGCATACAAATTATGTTATTAGTATATTATTTATGAAAAAAATATATATATATATTTTTTTTTATATCACTTAACACCTAAGGTTTTTTTTTTTTTTTTGTTTAATTGTTTTTAGGTATAGAACCAGCTGTGAAAGGCTTCACTGCCGGATTCTATTACCCTGAATGGCGGCGGCACCCGAGAGCCAATCTGAAAATACCTGGACAGGTAAGTTCTAATATTTAAAAGTCAGCAGCCACAGTATTTGTAGCTGCTGACTTTAAATTTTTTTATGGGGGGGCGGAACTCCTCTTTAAAGTAGAAATCCGTCAGCCCTCCATCGTGGTTCGGTAGGTTGAATACAGTCAAAATGAACATCTTGCCTAGACTGCTATATTTGTTTCGCACTCTACCTGTGATGCTGCACATGTCGGACCTCAGGGACTTTCAGGGGACACTTATCCGCTTTATATGGGGGGACAAGAGGCCCAGGGTGAATAGACGTACTCTCTTCACCCCGAAGCTTAGGGGTGGACTGGGGGTCCCTGATTTGGTGAAATACTATCACGCGGCTCAACTTGCTCACCTAATTCGCTTCCATTCCCAAACTCCTCACCCCATTTGGATGCGATTGGAATCGGCCCACCTGTCATTTCCGATACATCACGCACTATGGTTGAGGGCCAAGGATAGACCGGGGGTGCTCTGCCCCACTCTGTCCTTCTCCCTGGGCATATGGGATAGACTTTCGAAAAGACACAGTTTTAAATCCCCCCACGCGCCTCTGGCTCCTCTGTTGGGCAACCCTTCGTTTCCCCCGGGCCTGTGCCCCTCGGCTTTCGAGTGGTGGACAAACAAAGGCCTCCTTCGACTGGCAGATCTCTGTGATCACCGTGGATTGCTCAGCAGGGACCAGCTGGAGGAAAAATACTCCCTCCCGAGCGGTGAATGCTACCGCTACACCCAAATTTCTCATTATGTAACCTCCCTAAAAAACAAGAGCGACATCACTACCTCCACGCAAATGGAATTTTTATGTCGCATGGTGGATAAGCAAAAGAGTTACATATCCTCGATCTATAACATGTTGCATGATGACGAAACTAAACTACCGTACATGCTCCGCTGGGAGGAAGATCTAAATGATGACTTAGACCGAGCTGAATGGAATACCCTGGCACAATCTAACTCCAAATCCATCCTCAACACCTCTTTAATAGAGGCCAACTACAAGGTGTTCCTTCGCTGGTACATGGTCCCGGTCAGATTGGCGGCGGCAGTTCGTACCGCGTCCCCCGACTGTTTTCGGGGATACAGACAAGCGGGCACGGTATTCCACACTTGGTGGACTTGCCCGAAAGTAAGACGCTTCTGGATCCGCACATACAATTTGATCTACTCATTGACGCAAGTCAATCTAGTTAAATCCCCCCAACAAGCCTTATTGGGTGGGCGGATCAAGGGGGAGTCTAAACCCGCTAAGCGCCTTATAGCTTTTATATTTACAGCGGCTAAAATTGCGATAGCCCGCTCCTGGCGCTCGCCGGTTATACCGCTGGAGCTGCTCAAAGCCAAGCTGACGTGGATCATGATAAATGAACGGATGGTGGCGCTGCTTAACGATAAAATGCGCCAGTTTGATAAGACGTGGGACCCTTGGCTCAGATATTTGGCAGGCCCCCATTGAGGGGAAGTGCTATTGGCCCACACGGGAGCTGGGGTGAGCGAGGTGACCTGCTGGGGGTGGGCGGACGCCCCCCTACCCTCTTGACCCACCGCTACTAACTCCCCTTCCCTCTCTTTCATTGCTATTGCTTGGGCCCTAGTGGACCACTTACCCCCTTCTCTCTTCCCCTTCTTTCACCCTTTGCTTCCCTTCTCTTTGCTCACTTCTACCTTTTCTATTTTTGTTTTGTTCTCCCTTTTTTTTTTTTTTCTTTCTTTCTTTTCCTTCTCTTCTCTCTCCCTGCTTCTTCGTTCTTACTCATTACAGTGCACTGCCGGAAAGCCGGTGCCCCCCCCTCAGTTTAGGGTGGGGGGCCAGGGCCGGGGGTCTGGGGCCTCCTCCCTCCTTGGGCGCAGTGTGTTCCCTTGTGGGGCGCCGGAGGGGGTGGCTCGGGCCCCTGGCCAACCTGGCGGCCGATTCAGGCTGCCATTCTTACCATTACTATGTTTCTGTTGCATTTTTTCTTTTATTTTACACCGGCTATATCTGTATCAGTTGTGCCTTGATTTATATTATGGGATGTTATGCTATCCTTGAGATATATGTTTGAGCCTTATGGGCGTAAATTGCACTATTGTACACTTTGTTTACTTTTTGAAAAACTTTAATAAAAATATTGGAAATTAAAGTAGAAATCCAGGATAACACAAACTACTCTTAGGGCGCATGTACACACAGACTAGATTGACCACTGGCGGTGGTAAAATGCAAAACGCAAAATGTTCCTAACCTGAGTACAATTCTTCTGTGTTCAGGAGAGGGAGGTTGAAGCTCCCCCCAACCATAGGCAGCTTCTAAACTCATGTAAAAGCACCGACATTTTACACAGTGCTCTATATATTATACATTCACATCAGTCCCTGCCTTCAAGGAGCTTACAATCAAATGTTCTGCTTCTCACTTGCATGTATACACGAATCGGGGACAATTTATTACAGGTACTTACAGTATCTCACAAAAGTTAGTACACCCCTCACATTTTTGTAAATAATTTTATTACATCTTTTCATGTGACAACACTGAAGAAATGACACTTTGCTACAATGTAAAGTAGTGAGTGCACAGCTTGTATAACAGTGTAAATTTGCTGTCCCCTCAAAATAACAACACACAGCCATTAATGTCTAAACCGCTGGCAACAAAAGTGAGTACACCCCTAAGGCTCGGTTTCCACTAGTGCGACTTGCGGTGCGACTTGACACATGTCAAATCGCACAGCAAGTCAAAACCCATTGTTTTCAATGGGGCACGTTTCCACTGCCGCGGCTTCAGTTGCCGCGACCTCAAAAGTAAATCGTGTACTACTTTTGAGCGCGACTTCCCTCTATATATGAGGGACAAGTCTAACTGAAGCCGCGGTTTACTTTTGCTACGAAGTCGTGCTAGAAGTAGCACGACTTCGTAGCCGCACTAGTGGAAACCTAGCCTAAGTGAAAATGTCCAAATTGGGCACAAAGTGTCAATATTTTGTGTGGCCACCATTATTTTCCAGCACTGCCTTAACCCTCTTGGGCATGGAGTTCACCAGAGCTTCACAGGTTGCCACTGGAGTCCTCTTCCACTCCTCCATGATGACCTCACAGAGCTGGTGGATGTTAGAGACCTTGCACTCCTCCACCTTCTATTTAAGGATGCCCCACAGATGCTGAATAGGGTTTAGGTCTGGAGACATGCTTGGCCAGTCCATCACCTTTACCCTCAGCTTCTTTAGCAAGGCAGTGGTCGTCTTGGAGGTGTGTTTGGGGTCTCTATCATGTTGGAATACTGCCCTGCGGCCCAGTCTCTGAAGGGAGGAGATCATGTTCTGCTTCAGTATGTCACAGTACATGTTGGCATTCATGGTTCCATCAAAGAACTGTAGCTCCCCAGTGCTGGCAGCACTCATGCAGCCCCAGACCATGACACTCCCACCTCCATGCTTGACTGTAGGCAATACACTCTTGTCTTTGTACTCCTCAACTTGCTGCCACACATGGTTGACATCATCTGAACCAAATAAGTTTATCTTGGTCTTATCAGACCACAGGAGATGGTTCCAGTAATCCATGTCCTCAGTCTGCTTTCCCATCTTCAGCAAACTGTTTGCGGGCTTTCTTGTGCATCATCTTTAAAAGAGGCTTCCTTCTGGGATGATAGCCATGCAGACTGATTTGATGCAGTGTGCGGCGTATGGTCTGAGCACTGACAGGATGACCCCCCACCCCTTCAACCTCTGCAGCAATGCTAATTGGCAGCACTCATACGTCTATTTCCCAAAAACAACCTCTGGATAGAAGGCTGAGCATGTACACGCAACTTCTTTGGTCGACCATGGCGAGGCCTGTTCTGATTGGAAGCTGTCCTGTTAAACCGCTGTATGGTCTTGGCCACCGTGCTGCAGCTCAGTTTCAGGGTCTTGGCAATCTTCTTATAGCCTAGGCCATCTTTATGTAGAGCAACAATTCTTTTTTTTCAGATCCTCAGAGAGTTCTTTGCCATGAGGTGCCATGCTGAACATCCAGTGACCAGTATGAGAGAGTGAGAGCGATAACACCAAATTTATCACACCTGCTCCCCATTCACACCTGAGACCTTGTAACACTAACGAGTCACATGACACCGGGGAGGGAAAGTGGCTAATTGGGCCCAATTTGGACATTGTCACTTAGGGGTGTACTCACTTTTGTTGCCAGCGGTTTAGACATTAATGGCTGTGTGTTGAGTTATTTTGAGGGGACAGCAAATTTACACTGTTATACAAGCTGTACACTCATTACTTTGCTACAATGTAAAGTGTAATTTCTTCAGTGTTGTCACATGAAAAGCTATAATAAAAAATTTTACAAAAATGTGAGGGGTGTACTCACGTTTGTATGAATATATACACACACACACACACACACACACACACACACACACACACACAATTTATTATACATTCACATCAATTTAGACAGGAGCCAACTAAAGGCCAACTCCACCTTTAAAATAAATAAATGCACTTTGTTTTAAAGGATAAAAAACGGAATTTTTGTAAAATCTTACCTGTAAAATTCCTTTCTCTGAGTCCTCCGACAGTCGCCGCCATCTTCATATTCGTCACAATGGGGTATTAGACTTTGCTCCGTAGGAGTAGCTAGGCAACAGAATATGTCAATATTAAAGCTTTTAACATATCCCCACCCCAGGGGGTGGTCTCCTCAGTCTATACCCTCCTGCTTCCTGTTTCCTGCTTCAGTTTCAGTGGAATAGCAGTAGAGTACCTAAACCCCAAAAGAGGGGCGGGGGCGGCGACTGTCGGAGGACTCAGAGAAAGGAATTTTACAGGTAAGATTTTACAAAAATTCCGTTTTCTCTTACGTCCTCCGACAGTCGCCGCCATCTTCATATTCGTCACAATGGGGACGTCCCAAAGCAGTGCAAACATGAGGGGTGGGAAACGCAGCCGCGCCTAAAAGGTAACGCAGTCTCCACATCAAGAAAGTAACCTTACCAAAGGAAGGAAACCAGCTGAACAACACGAGAAAAAATTTGCTCAACGGGAGCAATAACCCAGGAAAAAAACAAATAACCCAGGGATACAAAGAAATCCCAAACAGCCCAAAGGACCAAAACCAGGGACCCTAAGGGACCGCCGCACTAAGAACCTTGCGGCCAAAGGAAGCATCTGCCGATGCTTGAACATCCACTCTGTGGAACAGAGTGAAGGTGTGCACGGTCGACCAAGTCGCCGCCCTACACACCTGGGCCACAGAAGCCCCATGACGACAGGCCCAAGACGTACTCAGAGATCTGGTAGAGTGCGCCCTCACAGGCATAAGGGAAACTTTTCCCCGCAAAGCATAGGCCTGTTCAACGGCCTGTCTGAACCAATTGGCGACGGCAGAAGCCGACGCCGCCACGCCCTTCCGAGGACCCCCGGAAGGACAAACAAAGAATCCGACTTGTGAAAAGATTCAGACGATTTTTGGTAAACCCTAATCGCCATGAACAGCATCCAAGGAGTGCAACACCACCTCCTCCGAATGTTTAGACTTCGCGCAAGGCGAAGGCAAGACAATGTCCTCATTGAGGTGAAATTCCGAAACCCTCTTTGGAAAAAAAGAAGGGTTAGGTCGCAAGACCACCTTAACCAAGTGATTGACCAGATACGGACAATGGCAGGACAGGCTGCCAGCTCCGACACTCTGCGAGCCGAATTGATCGCCACCAAAAAAGGTGACCTTCTAGGACAACATAGACAACGAGATCTACCCGATCCGTTCAAAAAAGAACCATGTTGTAACACGGACAGAACAAGATTCCAGTCCCAAGGAGGCAGAGGCACCCTCCTAGGAGGGACCAGATGCCCCCGAACAAAAGTGCCAATCAAGGAGATAGATGCCATAGGACGTTGAAAAAAGAACGGCCATCGCAGACACCTGACCCTTGATCATAGCCAGCGCCAAACGCTGTCAACACCCTTTCGAAGGAAGGACAACACCCCAGACACCGACCACGGGCGAGGTGAAGACCCCCTGAACTCACACCAGACAAAATAGGCCTCCGAAATACGGTAAAAGACCTACCCCGAGGAAAAAATTCCTCGCGTCGATCAAAGTGTGAATGACCTCAGGGGAGAGACCCCTATCCCTCAGGGCCTCGGTTTCAACAGCCAGGCCGGCAAAGCCAGCGACTGCAAGGCAGGATGAAATATCAGCCCTTGAGACCGGAGATCTTCCCGAAGAGGCAGACGCCACGGGGCGTCGACCGCCAAATGCACGAGGTCTGCGTACCAGGACCGGCGAGGCCAGTCCGGTGTCACAAGAATCACCGTGTTTTGGTTCCGAGACCAACCTGCGAAGGAACCTGGGCAGCAATTGAAACGGTGAAAACGCATACATCAGTCGGTACTGATGCCACGGAGCTACCAACGCGTCTGACGCGTCTGCCCGAGGATCGCGTGGCCCTGCCACGAACCTGTACACCTTGCTGTACAGACGAGACGCGAACAGGTCCACCTCCGGAAGACCCCACGTCGCGCACAACATCTGGAGAACACCCGGACGGAGGGGCCATTCCCCCTGGTCCAGGGACTGGCGGCATCAGATAATCCGCCCGCCAGTTCTCCAACCCCTGGAATGTGAACCGCCGATATCGCCGGGACATGCGTCTCGGCCCAAGACAGAATGTCGGCCACTTCCCGAGCCACCCGGGCCCTCTTGGTGTCCCCTTGGCGAATGACGTAAGCCACCGCCATGGCAATGTCCATCTGCACCCGAACCGGACAGCCCTGCAGCCTGTCCGGCCAACGTTGAAGGCAGAGAATCATCGCACGCAATTCCAGAATGCTGACCGGAAGGGAGGATTCCCCCTCCGACCAAGTTCCCCGGGCGGACAGAACGCCCAGAACACCACCCCAGCCCGACAGGCTGGCATCCGTGGTGACCACCGTCCATGAGAGAGGACGAAAAGACTTGCCCCCTGATACCGGCGGGGACAGGAGCCACCACAGAAGAACCCTTCTGGTGCGATGGCCCAACGAAATCCGGATCCAGAGATCGCGGTCGCCCGTCCCACCTGGACAGGATCTCCGCTTGGAGACCCCGCGTGTGAAACTGGACGAAGGGAATCGCCTCGAAAGCCGAGACCATCAATTCCAGACATCTCATGCACGTCCGAGTGGACGAGGACGGGGCGTCCCCGAGGGACCCGACTTCCTTCCTGAAGAGTTCCGAGTTTGTCGTCCGGTGGGAAGACCTTCGCCTGGACAGAGTCCAGAACCATTCCCAGGTAAGGGAGACGAACCGATGGGCACAGTGCTGACTTTGGAAAAGTTATCGTCCAACCAAACTCCTGCAGAGACTGCATCGTAACGGACAGAGCCTTCTCCAGACCCTGGCTGGTCGCAGACCGAACCAGAATATCGTCCAGATACCCTAGGACAGAGACGCCCTGGGCTCTCAACAAAGCCAAAACCGGTGCCCGCACCTTGGTGAACACCCGTGGAGCCGAGGCGAGACCAAAGGGCAACGCCACAAATTGGTAGTGATCCTCCGCTATGGCGAATCGAAGGTACCACTGGTGACCCTCGAAATTCGGGATGTGAAGATACGCATCCTTCAAGTCGATGGAAGCCATGAACTCCCCCGGAACCAGGGCAGCCACCACCGACCGCAGAGATTCCATGCGGAACTTGCGCACCCGCACAAAGCGGTTCAGCGCCTTTAAGGCCAGAATCGGACGTACCTTGCCCTCCTTCCCGGGCACGGTGAACAGATTGGAATAGAACCCCCGAAACCTGTCCCGATGAGGCACAGGGACCACCACTCCCTGAGCCCTCAGGTCCTGCACCGCTAGATGCAGATCCCGCAAACGCTCCGGGGACAGTAGAAGATTCGAGGGAAAAAATCTGCGCTCCGGCCTATAGAGAAACTCGATCTCGTAGCCAGATCGAACGATTTCCTGAACCCACCTGTCCCGAACCCGGGACAGCCATGGCTGAAGGAAACCGAGCAAGCGTCCCCCCACCCCAGAGTCGGGTGAGGGCGCCCCTTCAGGCCGCACTGTTGTGGGCCGCTGAACCGGACTGGCCGGACTTTTGCTTACCAGTCCACGGCTTCTTACCAGGAGCTGTCTTAGCCTTGTGGGATTAGGGTAAGAGCGTGCTCTTACCACCCGTGATCCCCCTAATTAACGTATCTAGGGACTCACCAAAAAAGGCGAGAACCATCATAGGGCAGATTAGCCAAGGTCGTACGCGAAGATTGGTCCACCGACCAACACTTCAACCAAACCAAAACGGCGAGACAATACCGCCACACCATGTACACGTGCAGCCAACGGAACCATATCCAGGTCCGCATCACACAAATACATGACACCCTGGTGGATCTGATCCACCATATCCAAAGTCGCCTGGAGGGCAGAATCAGCCACCAGGACGCGATTAAGCACCTGCGTCCAGCTCGCGACAGCCTGGGCCGCCATAAGTGAAGCAAATAAAGCTTTCAGCATAGAACCCTTAATAGAATAGGCATGACGGGCAAGGGACTCCGTCCGTTTGTCCGTGGCATCCCAGAACACCGGGATATCCTCAGCAGGAATCGCAGTGGGCTTATTCAGAACCGCTATCGCGTGATCCACCGGAGGTGGGACACACCAACGCCCATCAGTAGCGGGCGTAAAAGGATAGCGCAGCTTAAACCTACTTGGTATAGCAAAAGGCTTGCGTATATTACGCCAATGTTCCTTTACAGCGCATCGAAAATCATCAGTGCAGGGAAATACCTGCGATGTTTTGCGTCTTTTCTGCGTCCCATAAGCCGCCAAGGCAGCAGGAGGACAAGGTTCATCCTGTAAATGCAGTGTTTGCTTGATAGAAGCAACCAATTCATCCATGAGTGCAAGCTCTTCAGACGAGCCAGGGGGAGAAATATCAACCCCCTCAACCTCAGCCTCCATTTCTGACCCTACAAGGTCCAGGGAGGAACGGGACCCCGACAAGGAGACCCCAGCAACAGCAGCCCCATCACCAACACCCTCTGAATCAGAGGAAATTGAAAACTCTGGGCCTTTTTGAGGATTGAGGATTGAGCAGCCATCAGCAATTGCACCTGAGTCACAAGGCTAGCCACAATCACAGCCAAATCCCCCCCCCCCCCCCCCGAGGGGGAAAACCGCAGTCCCCTGGCTTCCCACCAATGTGACAGGAAATTTGCTTTCCTGAGAATCCATGCCCCAAAATGAGTAAAATAAAATGGGTGACCGCCCCTTTAAATAAGGCGCTGCGAACGTAGCCCACCGCCACACAAGCACACCCACACCAGGGACCCCCACAGGGAGAAGTTATACTCAGGCAAGGATACTCAGGCAAGGATACAGAGAATAGAGGGAAAAATAGAGGGAAAAAACCTGGAGAGACCGCTGCTGCTGCTGCTGGCCAGATCGGTGCTCCTGTAGAAAAGGAATTGCTGATATTCAGGGCGCTCCATTAAAGCCTATGGGAGGCTACAAGAAAATGGCCGCCATGCATGTGTACCATGCGGCCGGAGCGAGTACAGCCAAAATGGCGCCGTTTGGCGCCGAAACCGCCGCTCCCCCACCTCATGAAGGTGGAATAAAAATACACCACATAGTTATAAAGAATATGGTGGACCGCCGCAGCGGCGCTGTAATGTGCCCCAAACATGATAGCACCAAGTTCCACAGCACACAGCCGTTCACACACTCAGACTGACACAGAAGTGCAGCACAGCCCCCCCTCCTTGCAGCCCACAGCATGCAGTGTGAGAGATAGGGAAACATCAATAGTGTGAACACAGGGCAAGGTAACACAGTCCCAGACTGACACCCCCCAGACAGACAGGTCCCTACATGAATACACTTACCTCTTACATGGCGTGGGGGACCCGCACAGGCGAACAAGCCGCTGTACATGAGACAGGGAGAGTCGCATCCAGGACGCAGCAGAAGGTGGGTTAAGAAACCGCACAGCGTCCAGTGAGGTAGCCACCTCACCCTAGCATCCCTGCACGGAACAGGGATGGGTCGTTCAGAAAACTCAGGAGCGGTACCTGACTGAACGCTCGATGGCGGGCTGAGAAGCCACTGACCCACAACCTGCGACCAGGGGAGTCAGCCCGAGACGCAGCCCGCATTATCCTCTTCATCCGAAGATCTAACTATTGCTGGTAAAAATAACAGCTAAATAAAGAAAGAGAGAAAAACTCAAATAAAATCAAAAAAGAGAGAAGGCTGAGACAAAATGCCCCAGCATAGAGACATCCAGCTACTCCTGACAAGCTAGACATTGAAACTGAAGCAGCAAACAGGAAGCAGGAGGGTATAGACTGAGGGGACCACCCCCTGGGGTGGGGATATGTTAAAAGCTTTAATATTGACATATTCTGTTGCCTAGCTACTCCTACGGAGCAAAGTCTAATACCCCATTGTGACGAATATGAAGATGGCGGCGACTGTCGGAGGACGTAAGAGAAAAGGGCATTTTGTTTTGCTTTTTCACAGGAGCCTGCAAAGCATTGCCCCCATCATCAGTGGATCGTGGGTGCAATTCCAGGCTCTTGCTGGCACTTCCTCCAGCTCGATGTCCATAAAGAGGTACAGGCTTTCAGGTGGAGAGCTGGAGGAAGTGTCAATAGACTACAAGTGCGGTAATCGGTCTGCTACAGTGGCACCATGGGGCCACATACCATGTTGCACCCTAAATATTTATAATATGTAACATGGTGCAAACGATGGAGCTAGCCTTTACCTACCAGCATGTCTTTGCAGTGTGGGAGAAAACCAAAGTACCTGGGGTAAACCCTATCAGGCACAGGGAGAACCGACTCCATGCAGGGAGTGTCCTTACCGGGATTTGGACCAAGAACCCCAGTGCTAAAAGGCAGAAGTGTTAACCACTAAGCCCCTGTGCAATTTTATGGCATGATATTGCCATAACAAAAGCGACATATAAACAGTAATTCATGCATCTAACCATTCCTGAATGTTGTGCCTCCAACAGTGTCATCATTTGGTAGTAATTTGTAGCTTTAAGTGCCAATAACGACACGCTCATAAGTAGCTGCGTGAAACACAAAACCAGCAGTACAAAGCTGTAAATATATCGCCCTGTGCCTTCAAAAAACAAAAACGTATTTTCAAAGTGCCAAATATCTCAGAATCTACAAATCTGCTTTATGTAAATGAGACATTTCAGTTATATAAAAAAGTGTTACAAGGCCAAACGCAGTGCACAGTCAAAGCAAAGGGCTCTTATGCAGTAACGCAAAGCAGGCATCTCAAGGAGTTGAGGGCCAAGTGATGTGTCGGGAATTAATTGAAGGATTTACTTTTTATCTTCAGCCATCTAGCTTGCTCTTGTAGCGATTAAAAGAGAACACCACATAATTGTGAGTGGAGAGCGATTGAGTGGAGGGATCAGGGTCCATCCTGCAGTTCGCAAGGACACCATTAGGGGGGAGTCTAGAAAATATTGAAACCGTTTTTGTTAAAGGTTAACTCCACTTTCGTGGGGAAAAATGATAGCCAATAAAGAAAAAAATATAGTGTATACAATTGTGCCACAAGTCAAATTGTAATTGAATGGCAGAGGTATCAGAGTCTTACTGTTTCCATCTAGGAAAGCCATTGCACTCAAATGGATTCAACCCAATCCTCCATCTGTTGGTACATGGATAAAGATGGTAAACCAAGCTGCCATACGAAAAACTTGTATATGAACACAGAGGGTGCCCAACAAAATATAATAAGGTTTGGGATGTGTGGTGTGCATCTACCCTTACTATTTCCATTAATTAATGCGGGGTTCCACTGGCTTTTGTGTTCATTGAGAGTCGGTTCACACTGGGGCGACACGACTCTGTACTACTTCGGGGGCGACTTGTGCATTCCCATGCACCACGACTTCGGAGGGACTTGCATGGACTTCACATAATGGAAGTCTATGCAAGTCGCTCCGAGGTTGCCCCGAAGTAGTACAGGACCCTTTTTCTAAGTCGGAGCTTAGAAGTATGTCGCTCCTATTAGAACGGGTCCTGTAGCGGTCAATGGCCTGCGAGGGAGCGCTACTTGTCAGGCTGACAAGTCGTGCTAGTGTGGACCGGCTCTAAAAGTCAGCAGCTACAAAAAGTGTAGCTGCTGACTTTCATTAAAACAGACAATCACCTGTCCCACGGGCCAGCGATGCGGCCGGGGGGGAGCCTCGGTTCTCTCCGTCTTCTCCCCATGGCGCCGGCATCTCTAGTGTGGGCACCCGGCTGTGACAGCTTGCGGCTTCACAGCCAGGTGCACACTGTGCCTGCACAAGTCGTAACTGGCCAGGCAATCTTCTGGGACCTGTGAAGTGTCCCAGAAGATTGCAGGGAGGGACGGGGCGAGGAGAACTTCCGCCGGAGCCGCCTAGACGGCCTGAGAAGAAGTGGGAGCAGGTACCTGTCAAAACTAGGTACCGGCGAGCCGGAGAAGGAATTGGCCGCCGGCGGAAGTACATCATAGAGACAGCCAGAACCAGATGGTCCCCGGCAGTCTCTATGACTCGGAGGCCCAGGTGCGACGTGATGACGTCATGCACGCCTGGCAGTTTTAAATGCTGCACTGATCTCGGCTGAATAGCCAAGATAAACAGGACTTTTATCTTGGCTATGTGGGGTCTTATTGACCCCACATCTCTATATAAAGAGGACCTGTCATGCACTATTCTTATTACAAGGAATGTTTACATTCCTTGTAATAGGAATAAAAGTGATCGAAAAAAAATTAAAAAAAGGAAAGTGTAAAAATAAAAATAAAACGAACAATAAAAAAAATAAAAATTTAAAGTGCCCCCGTCCCCGTGTGCTTCACGCGGAAGCGTATGCATGCATTCATCACGGTCACATATGTAAATGGCGCGAACGTTAGAGTGAGAGCAACAATTCTAGCCTAAGACCTCCACTGTAACTCTAAACTGGTAATCTGTAAAAAAAAAATTTTTTAAAGCATCTCCTATAGAGATTTTTAAGTACTGAAGTTTGGCTTCATTCCACGAGTGTGCACAATTTTTAAGTGTAACATGTTGGGTATCTATTTACTCAGCGTAACATCATCTTTTGCATTTTACAAAAAAATTGGGCTAACTTTACTGGTTTGTTTTTTTAATTCAAAAAACTTTTTTTTTCCCCCCCAAAAAAAAAAAAAACCCATTTGAAAATTTTTTGCACAAATACCGTGTGACATAAAAAGTTGCAATGACCGCCATTTTATTCCCTAGGGTCTCTGCTAATATATATATATATATATATATATATAAAATGTTTGGGGGTTCCTGAGTAATTTTCTAGCAACAAACTGATGATTTTTACATGTAGGAGCGGAGTGCCAGAAAATCCCCCAGTATTGAAGTGGCTAATGTTGTGCTTTTTACTGAAATTGTACGTACGTTGAGCTGGGGGTATGCCAAGAAGGCTCAGTTTTGTAATTCTTTTTACTAAACAGAACAGCCAAAAAAACGGTTGTACATGGGAGATGCCATATTTCTTTAGTATATATTATATATATATATATATATATATATATATATATATATATATATATGTATGTTTTAGGCTGATGTCAGACGGACGATCCGTCCATTAGAGGCAAATCGGCAAAGAGGCTTTGTGTCTGTCTCTATGGAGTTGCTGCGCTCTGTTGCTGTCCTAAATGTCACTGAATCTTGATACTAGTGATGGAGGCTGCATTCCGCACTCTTAGCGACAGAGGGAGAGTTTCCATAGGGACAACACAGGCAGCTTCTTAGCAAACTTGCCAGCGGTGACTTCGAAACATTGCTAGCAGAGTTTCCCCATCTGACATCAGCCCTATTTCCTAGCTGTGCCTTATTTATCGCATTTCAATTTTATCTGACAGGCTCGGTCTGATTCAAAATAATAGAAATAAAAAAAAAAAAAAAAACTCTGCAGTCTCTATTGGTGCTAACAGCAAAGTTTAGTAGGGCTCCCATGCCACCCAGGAGCCCCCACATTTCATTTGCAGTTTAAAATGTATTTATTTTTCTAAATAACAAACATGTTATACTTAGAGCCGGTTCACACTGGGGCGACTTGTCAGGCGACTTGGTCGCCTGACAAGTCACCTGCCATAGATTAGCACAGGACCCGTTCTAATAGGAGCGACACAAGTCGCTCTGACTTAGAAAAAGGGTCCTGTACTACTTTGGGGAGACCTGCATTGACTTCAATGATACGAAGTCCGTGCATGTCGCTCCGAGGTGGCGGTGCGCGCTGTGCACCACGACTTCACAGGTCGCCCCGGCAAGTCGGGTCGCCTGTATGTGAACCGGCTCTTACCTGCTCTGGGCAGCGGTTTTGCACAGGTCAGCCCTTATCCTCCTCTTCTGGGGCCCCCTGCCAGTGCCCCTGGCTCTTCCTCTTCTCCGAGTGCCCCCATAGCAAGCCGCTTGCTATGGGGGCACTAGTGCCTGCTCGCTCCCGAGCCCATCTCTGTGTGTCCATAAGACACAGAGAATGAGGCTCAGACCCACCCCTGACTCCCCCCTCACTGACTGTGATTGACAGCTGTTTCTCAGAAAATGAGGCGGCATAGACCCAGGAGAGCAGATGCTCTCATGCATATCGCTAGATTGGGTAAGGGCTTGAGTAAGTACTGAGGGGGCTGTGGGGGGAGGTGCGTACCGAAGGTGTTTTACCTTCATTAAGGGTCCATTCAGACTAGCGCGACTTGTCAGGCGACTTGTCAGCCTGACAAGTCGCGCTCGGTCGCTCGCCATTGATTAGCACAGGACCCGTTCTAATAGGAGCGACACAAGTTGCTCCGACTTAGAAAAAGGGTCCTGTACTACTTTGGGGCGACCTGGAGGAGACTTGCATTGACTTCAATTATATGAAGTCCGTGCAAGTCGCGACGAAGTCGCGGTGCACTTCACAGGTCGCCCCACAAAGTCGGATCGTGCCAGTCTGAATGGGCTGCCATAGAACCACAGCATTCAGCATTTACAACCACTTTAAGTACTCATGCAAATGGACATACAATAAGCGTTGTTCTGATCTGTAACTTATAAGAATCGGAACGTTGCAGTATTGTATGTTATGGACCCATTTACACACATTGCATGATTTGACAGATGTGTATCCGGATGAGATCAGACAAAAAGTACAGTCCACTTTTTACACATGATATTGCTGCCAGATCCTTCATGAATCTATTTACATATTCAATTTTATTGAATATTTAGCAAGCTTACAATCAGAAAACACAACATGATCCCAAATATAATGAAGATCCTTCATAAATCAATACGGCATGGGGCCGAAAAATGCATGCGCAGTGGTGTAAATCTACCTTATACCCAGCAGATGAAAGAAGTAGTAATTCATATACTAAATGCGTTGTAGCATTCTGATCAGTGGACTGGACACCGGTAGCCATTCCATTCAGCATCACAGTAATGTCCTGCTTCTGGAATGTTTCCAAATATGGTTTGAATTCTAAATACCGATATATATTAGATCATCTGCATGAAGTCATCTGTATTAGCCCACAAATGGAGGGGAATTTCTTCTACCAGTGAAATTAGTAAAATGTTGTCTCTTTGTTTGAAGAAGCATAAAGGGAAGTAATTACACTTTGCTAGTGAGTCTGGCTGATGGATCACTAAAAGCTGTCATATGACTATTGCATGAGAGGTCAGCAGTCTGCGACATGGCTCTGATCACCGCTGAACTGACTCAACTGCACTGATGTTGAAGAGTTTCTGTACCCAATCTGCTGTAATCACCATCATCTTCCACTGCAACTGATTTAAAGAAATGACACAATATTTTTTTGTGTGTGCATAGGTTATGATGAGCAGCATGACAAAAGGCTTAAACTGACTCTACTTAAATTATTGAGCTGTGGTATGGGGGTAGTCTGCTGTGAAGTCTCCGATCACAAAACTGCGAGCAGGCAGACTCTATTGCAGATGCATACATACATACATACATACAGTGCTATGCGAAAGTATTCGGCCCCCTTGAACTTTGCGACCTTTTGCCCCATTTCAGGCTTCAAACATAAAGATATAAAACTGTAATTTTTTTGTGAAGAATCAACAAGTGGGACACAATCATGAAGTGGAATGAAATTTATTGGATATTTCAAACTTTAACAAATAAAAAAACTGAAAAATTGGGCGTGCAAAATTATTCAGCCCCCTTAAGTTAATACTTTGTAGTGCCACCTTTTGCTGCGATTACAGCTGTAAGTGGCTTGGGGTATGTCTCTATCAGTTTTGCACATCAAAAGACTGACATTTTTGCCCATTCCTCCTTGCAAAACAGCTCAAGCTCAGTGAGGTTGGATGGAGAGCTTTTGTGAACAGCACAAAGTTTTCAGTTCTTTCCACAGATTCTCGATTGGATTCAGGTCTGGACTTTGACTTGGCCATCCTAACACCTGGATATGTTTATTTGTGAACCATTCCATTGTAGATTTTGCTTTATGTTTTGGATCATTGTCTTCTTGGAAGACAAATCTCCGTCCCAGTCTCAGGTCTTTTGCAGACTCCATCAGGTTTTCTTCCAGAATGGTCCTGTATTTGGCTCCATCCATCTTCCCATCAATTTTAACCATCTTCCCTGTCCCTGCTGAAGAAAAGCAGGCCCAAACCATGATGCTGCCACCACCATGTTTGACAGTGGGGATGGTGTGTTCAGGGTGATGAGCTGTGTTGCTTTTACGCCAAAGTTTTGCATTGTTGCCAAAAAGTTTGATTTTGGTTTCATCTGACCAGAGCACCTTCTTCCACATGTTTGGTGTCTCCCAGGTGGCTTGTGGCAAACTTTAAACAACACTTTTTATGGATATCTTTAAGAAATGGCTTTCTTCTTGCCACTCTTCCATAAAGGCCATATTTGTGCAGTATACGACTGATTGTTGTCCTATGGACAGAGTCTCCCACCTCAGCTGTAGATCTCTGCAGTTCATCCAGAGTGATCATGGGCCTCTTGGCTGCATCTCTGATCAGTCTTCTCCTTGTATGAGCTGAAAGTTTAGAGGGATGGCCAGGTCTTCGTAGATTTGCAGTGGTCTGATACTCCTTCCATTTCAATATTATCGCTTGCACAGTGCTCCTTGGGATGTTTAAAGCTTGGGAAATGTTTTTGTATCCAAATCCGGCTTTAAACTTCTCCACAACAGTATCTCTGACCTGTCTGGTGTGTTCCTTGTTCTTCATGATGCTTTCTGCACTTTAAACGGACCTCTGAGACTATCACAGTGCAGGTGCATTTATACGGAGACTTGATTACACACAGGTGGATTCTATTTATCATCATTAGTCATTTGGGTCAACATTGGATCATTCAGAGATCCTCACTTTACTTCTGGAGAGAGTTTGCTGCACTGAAAGTAAAGGGGCTGAATAATTTTGCACGCCCAATTTTTCATTGGTTAAAAAAGTTTGAAATATCCAATAAATTTCGTTCCACTTAATGATTGTGTCCCACTTGTTGATTCTTCACAAAAAAATGACAGTTTTATATCTTTATGTTTGAAGCCTGAAATGTGGCAAAAGGTCGCAAAGTTCAAGGGGGCCGAATACTTTTGCAAGGCACTGTATTTGCCAGCACTCCATGGAACTTGCACAGCAGTCCGGAGAAACTTTATATTGCAAAAGGATCAGATCAGGGAAAGTGCAACGTTTCAGAGTCACGCAAGACCCGTGATATACCTGACAAAGGGGTCCTGCGTGACTCAGAAACGTTGCACGTTTCCTGATCTGATTCTTTTGCAATAAAAAGTTTCTTCTGACTGCTGTGCAAGTTCCATGGAGTGCTGGAGAATATATACGTATCTGTGATAGATCCAGTGTCCAGCTGGTGATCGCTGCAGCACTCACAATAGATGTGCCTATATCTAGGAAGGTGTGTGATGGGAATATGAAATATTCTTTATTGCATAAGACGCATGCAATGCGCAGCTCAGTTTACGTTTCCAGCACAGATTCTGTGTGCCAGGATAACTGAACATCTGTGCATGCGCAGCTATGAGGTCATCCTGTGCCAGTCAGTGAAGCCCGCCGCAGCCCAGCACCCATAAACAGGTAAAGGATATGGGTGCCAATGAGGGGTGTCGGAGAGGTAAGGAATATGGACTACAGTTCTGCGTTAGGCTTGGTTTACACTGCTGCGACTTTTCATGTGATTTGAGAGTTCAAATTTCATTGCATTAACTGCAATGAAACCATTCTAGTCACAGTTCCTGCACTACTCTGGGGTGACTTCATCACGACTAGCATTGACTTCTGTTAACCACTTAAGCCCCGGAAGATTTTACCCCCTTCCTGACCAGGGCCTATTTTGCGATTCGCCACTGCGTGACTTAAACGGACAATTGCGCGGCCGTGCGATGCTGTACCCAAACAAAATTGACGTCCTTTTTTTCCCACAAACAGAGCTTTCTTTTGGTGGTATTTGATCCCCTGTGCGATTTTTTGATCATGCGCTATAAACAAAAAAAAAAAAAAAAAAAAAAAAAAGAGTGTCAATTTTGCAAAAATAACAATATTTTTCAAATTTTTTTATATGAAATCCCCCCCCCCCAAAAAAAATGTAAAAATCAAATTTTTTTTAACATTTTCGGCTAATTTGTTTTATGCTACATATGTTTGGTAAAAATCGCAAAAAGCGTATTTTGATTGGTTTGCACAAAAGTTATTGCGTTTACTAACAAAAGGGAAAGATTTTTGTCATGTTTGTTGTTTTTTTTTTTTTTTTTTTAACGCGCAATGGCGGCGATCTGCGTTTTTTTTTTGCGGTACTGCGACATTGCGGTGAACAGATCGGACCCTTGACTGACATTTTTGGGGTTACCAGTGACATTTCTACAGTTATCAGTGCTATACATATGCACTGTTACTGTAAAATTACACTGGCAGTGAAGTGGTTAACATTTTTTGAGAGGGAGGGGTTATGTGTGTCCCTAGGGGCGTGATTCTAACTGTGATTGGCTGTGGCTTGAGCTGTAGGAACAGTGATCAACGGTCCTACATAGTAGAACCGTATGATCACTGTTTCTACACAGGGGAGAATGACAGGCGGCTTGTTTACATCAGCCGCCTGCCTTTCTCCCTCTGCACCGACGATCGCTGAGTGTCACACGCGCGGGGGGGGGGGGGGGTCCGTGACCGCGCGGGAGCGCGCCTCCGGGGGTGCGCGCTAGCTCCCTAGACCCTCACAGGCTAGCGACTTAGTACTACGTCGCTCTGCCTGTGAGGGGCGGGCTGACTGCCGACGTAAATAGTCATGCGGCAGTTGGCAAGTGGTTAATAAAGTAGAAAGCAAGCTGCAATGAAGTCTTGTGGCAAAGTCGCGCCTTTCTCACCGCGGCAGTGTGAACTGAGCCTTAGGACCCTTTTACACGGGGCGGACCCATTTTAAAACGGACTTGGCTTACTCAGCGGGGAACGCTCCGCTTATCCAGGCTGAGCACACTCACTTTGCAGAGATGGACCTGTCAGAGTCCCGCTCTCCTTTATGGGGGATCAGATGAAAACGGAAAGTCTGTCCATTTTTATCCGATCCCATCCAATCTGACCCACTGGAAGGATGGCGAACTATCGCTGTACGTCTGGTTTTTTTTTAGTGGATTTTGTCGGATCGGATGCCAGCGGACAAATGACCGCTGACATCTGCCTCCCCATAGAGAGCAATAGGTGGCGCAATCATGTCCGCCTGAAAAACAGATAGGCCGACCCGATTGGCCTAATCGTGTGAAAGGGGCCCTACAAGTGAATGTAAATGCAAAATGTTTTTTTTTTTTTTTTTATAAAAGCAAAAAACAAAACAGGCAGGTTTATACTTACCTGCTGGAAATTGCACAGAGCAGCTCTGAACCTCCTCTTCTCGGGTCCCCTACCAGTGCTCCTGGCTCCTCCCCTCTGCTGAGTGCCCTATAGGAAGCTGTTTCCTATGGGGGCACTTGCGCAGGCTCGCTCCCCAGCCTTGCTGTCTGTGTCTATAGACACAAACAGCGAGGCTCGGCCCGCCCCCCCCAGTTCCTTTTCAGTGGCTTTGATTGACAGCCAATGGCTCCCACTGCCTCAGCAAAACGTGGAAGTGAAACCAGGAAATGCGGGGAGAGACCTGCTGCAGACAGGCAAAACACTGGATCCAATGAGGGCTCAAGTAAGAGAAAAAGGGGGGGGAGGATATTGAAGGCCTTTACATTTTTTTACCTTAATGCAAGGAATGTAAAACATTTTTAGGCTTTATAACCACTTTAAAATTATTTTATGCAAAGTGCTATAAGTGAGTTTATTACTGACTTTCTGAAAAGTCAAGATCTGAATACCAATTTTGTAGGGACACAGGTGCCTGCTTTCACCCCAAGAACTTTATTGTAAGAGAATGCACTCATCACATGTTTACAGCTGAACTGCAAGCAGACATAAAAGACCCAAATAAAGCTAAACTCTGGGATAAACCAATATCATCAAACTACATTTATCATGTGTATTCTTCCGTGAATCTTGGTGTGCTTTGTGTATTTCTTTCAGATCTGTGCAGTCATCCAGTGTAAAATGTTCCCTCTGTGCAGGAGCTCCCTGTAATAAAGACCGCGCACTGCCGCTCCTCACTTTAATGCAGCTTTGTATTCCTTAACACATAGCTAAACACAAGCCCACACATGTTGACTGTTGTCAGCTTACAACAGGAAGTGCAGAACTGGCAGAATCTCCAGGTTGCACAAGAGACACAAAAAAAAGGATTTGCTTATACAATAAGAACATAATGCCAAGCATACTGAAAATGGATTTTGGTTTTACATACAGTATCTCACAAAAGTGAGTACACCCCTAAGTGACAATGTCCAAATTGGGCTCAAAGTGTCAATATTTTGTGTGGTCACCATTATTTTCCAGCATTGCCTTAACCCTCTTGGGCATGGAGTTCACCAGAGCTTTCATGGTTCCCTCAATGAACTGTAGCTCCCCAGTGCCGGCAGCACTGATTCAGCCCCAGACCATGACACTCCCCCCACCATGCTTGACTGTAGGCAAGACACACTTATCTTTGTACTCCTCACCTGGTTGCCGCCACACACTTGACACCATCTGAAACAAATAAGTTCATCTTGGTCTCATCAGACCACAGGACATGGTTCCAGTAATCCATGCTCTTAGTCTGTTTGCGGGCTTTCTTGTGTATTATCTTTAGAAGAGACTTCCTTCTGGGACAACAGCCATGCAGACCAATTTGATGCAGTGTGTGGCGTATGGTCTGAGCACTGACAGGCTGACCCCCCCACCCCTTCAACCTCTGCAGCAATGCTGGCAGCACTCATACGTCTATTTCCCAAAGACAACCTCTGGATATGACGCTGAGCATGTGCACTGAACTTATTTGGTTGACCATGGTGAGGCCTATCCTGAGTGGAACCTGTCCTGTTAAACCGCTGTATGGTCTTGGCCACCGTGCTGCAGCTCAGTTTCAGGGTCTTGGCAATCTTCTTATAGCCTAGGCCATCTTTATGTAGCGTAACAATTATTTTTTTCAGAGCCTCAGCGTTCTTTGCCATGGAGGTACCAGGTTGAACTTCCAGTGACCAGTATGAGAGAGTGAGAGCGATAACACCAAATTTACCACACCTGCTCCCCATTCACACCTGAGACCTTGTAACACTAACGAGTCACCTAACACCAGGGAGCTGGGGAGGGAAAATGGGTAATTGGGCCCAATTTGGACATTTTCACTTAGGGGTGTACTCACTTTTGTTGCCAGTGGTTTAGACATTAATGGCTGTGTGTTGAGTTATTTTGATGCAAATTTACACTGTTATACAAGCTGTACACTCACTACGTTACATTGTAGCAAAGTGTAATTTCTTCAGTGTTGTCACATAAAAGTAGGGATGCACCGAAATGAAATTCTTGGCCGAAGCCGAATAATAATGAAATGTTTGGCCGAAGGCCGAATACCGAACGCGGTGTTTCGCATTTTTTCCATTTATTTTGCAAATTTTTTGTCCTCTCTCTTGTCCTCTCGTGTCTCTCTCTCTTGTCCTCTCATGTCTCTCTCTCTCTCCCTAAATGTTACTGTAGGGAATGGGATTCAGTGCACACTGCAGCCTTGTACCATAGGGTTAATGTTAGTGACACTGTAGGGATTGGGAAGGATGCTGGGAATGGAAATCAGGAAGCATGCAGGCAGCCTTTAAATTTTAATTGCAGATACAGGGCACTGGGCAGGTCAGGGTTAATGTGGTAACATCAATTACTCAGTGACAGTCAGTCAGTGTCAGTGTGGACTCGATCAGATTATACAGTGACAGACAGTCTCTCATAGTGGTTGTAGTAGGAGCCTGGAAAGGAGCACAGCCGCATACATACATTACTCACTCGTGCACTGCAGCCCGCCCCACACATTCAGTGAGTCTTACTCTCCTCCCTAGTTTTTTCAATGGCACATTCAGGAAGCCAATCACGCCGTGAGTAGCGGCACAGCGGAACCAATCAGGTGTGCAGGCACGCGCGATTGGTTCGCTGTGCAGCTAATCACGGCGTGATTGGCTTCCTGAATGTGCCATTGAAAAAACTATGGAGGAGAGTAAGACTCACTGAATGTGTGGGGCGGGCTGCAGTGCACGAGTGAGTAATGTATGTATGCTCACCGCTGAAGTGTCCCGGCTCCACGGAAGTCTGTGAGTCCTCCTGTCCTCCTCTGAGTCCCTTCCCCCTGTAAATATCGTGACCTCGGCGATATGAATATCGCCTACGGCCACAGAACGATAGTCGATATCATATCGACTATCCTTCAGCCCTATTGTTCGGCACAAAATTATTCGGCCTTTTGACTTATTTGGCCGAACACCGAAAGTGCTATTTTTTCTATTTTCGGCCGAATAATGTTCGGCCGCCGAATATTCGGTGCATCCCTACATAAAAGATATAATAAAATATTTACAAAAATGCGAGGGGTGTACTCACTTTTGTGAGATACTGCAACGTAAAACTGTACTGTGAGAGTTGTAGGTTGCCATTGCCAATCACCTTTTGAAAATAGATTGTTGATTGGCTGTCTCTGGCTTGACTACTTCAAAATTATTGGCCTGAAATTTAAAGCTCAACTTCATATCAGCATATGAAGTTGAGCATATCTTTATTAACGTAAGTCCTCCAGATCTGCCTGCTCGTTTCACACCATCTCAGTACAGGTTTTGTTTAAAGCTGGGTTCACATATATGCAAATCTGATGCATTTTACACCGCATCAAAGTTTGACTTGCTCTCAATGGAGCCGATTCACACATGTCTGGGGCGGCTGCAGTGTGGTTTGAAAAAGGGTCCTGTGCATTTTTGGGTCTGGTTCCAAAGCTTGAGGCAGCAACATTTGGACAGTGATTGGAAGTGGGGCCCAAAGGAAAGTTCAGAGTCCAGTATTACAACACCCTGGCATGAGGGGAGGAACTGATAGTTGTGCCATTGATCTCAATGGAGGGAAGAGGAAAGATTATGAGCTCAGTTTTGGAAAGATTGAGTTTGAGGAAGTGGTGGGACATTCATGATATGCAGTTAGTGATGCGCAAAGGAGACTAATGGAGTGAGATAAGAGGTAGATATCCCTTAGGCCTCTGCTCACTGGTGAGATTTGTTGTGCGTCTATCATTTGTCTACTATGCACGACAGTAGAATTAGTGAACGACCGATATTGTTTTTTTAGTGCCGATACCGATATTTTAGTCATCCGATATCGGTATTCGGCCGATATTTTCGGACATTAAAATTGTTTTTTTTATTTTCCCACAGGTACAGTTGTGGAGGGATCGGGGGGGGGTCTAAAAGACCCCAAACCCCTCCTCTGCACTTAAAAGTGTAATTTTTTTTAATCTGTGCCGAATACCCGGAAGGGATGTCATGACATGGATTTTTACATGGATACCCAATCAGAGCCGAATGCGGATTTGATCGGGTCTTCTCTTCGGCGGCCGTGGAGGTAGGATGCCCGGGTTTCCTGGTGGGATGGAAGACCCGGGCGAGCCGCGGAAGGGGGTGGAGGGACGTCCCCTCCCGCCCCTTGTAATGACAGCCGAGCAGCTTCTCAGCCGCATCAGTTGTCATTAGAAGACAGCCGACCGTCGGCTATGTATGCCGGTACCAGGTTGATGCCTTTAGCTGCAGGCACAAGCATTTTCCTGGAATATCGGCAAAATCTGTAACCTCAGGGGCTGATTCCGATATATCGGGGGAAAGTGCATATCGGCCCCCGATATATTGGCATTGCCAATAATCGGTCGATCCCTAGTAGAAATCACATGATTCTCGATGGTAACCATTCACATTGATGCAACATGGTTCAGTGCGTTTTTTGAAAAGGTGTAGGTGCTTCTTTTGGTTCTATACAATGCATTTTTGGCCCCATAGACTGCAATGAGAGCACAGGAAGAACATTTAGGCCCCGTTCACACTGGGGCGACGCTACTTTGCCGGGCGACCTCATAGGTCGCGGCGCGCTGCTCGCCCCGCGACCTCGGAGCGGCCGGCACGGACTTCATAACATTGAAATCTATGCAGGTCGCTCCGGGTCGCCCCAAAGAAGCTCCGGAACCCTTTGTCTAAGTCGGAGCGACTTGTGTCGCTCCTATTAGAACGGGTCCGCAGCTTCTCTATGGAAGGCGACCTACGGCGACCTGTCAGGCGACCAGGTCACCTGACAGGTCGCCCCAGTGTGAACGGGGGCTAACAATAAATATTCCTGTTTTTGGTGCAGTTTTGTATTTAACATCCAGTCTCTTCCTCCTAGCAACAATGATGTCACAATAAATATTGATAGTCATTGGCCAATACAAAACCGCATCAAAAACAAGCATAAACATTCTACAAAAAAAACACTGAAAGAAGAGTGACTATGCAGCAGCAATATTGTGAACCTAGGCTTAAAATTAGCTTTCATTATCCCAGTGGTGATGCAGACTGAAGATAAAAAGGTTTGGTCTTCTCCCTACTCTGATAAAAGCAAAAAATATAAAAAAAAGAAACAGTTTTGGCTGGAGTTGGGCTTAAAACAAAAATTACCCAACAGCTATTATAGATTTTCTTTCAAATAAACCCCTAAGACATCGCTGCTGTCTGTACGTGAGATTGTAAAGTGCAATAAACAATAATTTACCATGAAGGTCTACTTGTAATAAAACTGCTAGTAGTAGCTTGGCCGAGGGAGTGCCGAATAAAAAGGAGGGTGAAGGGTGACATTTCAAGCCTTTTGTGTGTGCCCTTTCTCGTCAATAAACAAGGCTGCAACCTCTCAGGGGTAAAATAAGCAGTCACTCATTCTTCTGCTTTATAGAACGGCGCTGTAATAACTGACAGCCATTGACCAATCTGCAGCTGAGGTCCCCGAGCTGTCATCACCGACTCTGTGGGCTTCACCTGCCCTGAGCAGTGACCTCTAAGAGAAGATCAACAAGGTTAGGCCTACAAGGGCACACATGTCCTGCCAGCATTCACACAGAAGGGATGAAAGGGTCAGTCTGTAGATACCCAATAGCTCAGAGTGTGCTTTACAAAATTAGGATAATACAGTATCTACTTTATATTTGCTACATGTTCACATTCACAGAACATACAAAAAAAAAATGCTGCCTACCTTGTTTACTTGCTAAGGCCTCTTTCACACGGCCGCTCCGTTTTTTTTGTCCGCTGCGGCACTTTTTTTTTTTTTTTTACGGACACAGATGACACTTGTGTCATCCGCTCCGTATGTCCGCATATCATCCCATCCGTTTCCGGATGATATACGGACATAATGTAAGTCTATGGGCATTGCGGATGTCAGCGGATGACACCGCTGACATCCGATTTTGCATCAGTTACGTTTTTTAATGGAGGAAAAATAGGGTTCTGTTCCGTTCCAAAAAAACGCAACAGAACTGAAAGGACGAAAATCGGATGTCAGCAGATGGGCATCCCCTGACATCCGCAATCCCATTGACAAGCATTATGTCCGTATATCACCCGCATACGGATGGGGTGATATACGGACATACGGAGCGTCCGTGTGAAAGAGCCCTATAAAAAAAAAAAAAGTTTTATTTAGCTCTAAAAGGCCATTTACACTTGTGTGACTTAAAAAAATTATGCGATTTCCAGTGCAACTTTAACCTGCGGTGTGATGCAACTTTGCATGACTGCGACTTTGTTACAACTTTGATCAATGTGATTGCTTTGTTTGTGGTCTACAAAGTCGTTAGACATGTGCAGAAAGGGGGGGGGGTTATCGGAATCTGAAAGCCCCCTTTAACAAGGAGCCCCCCCTACCCCCCCCATGTGAATGAGAATGCAGTACATAGTACCCCTACTCATTTACCCAAAAAAGTGTTAAAAGTAAATTAGCGATTTTTTTTCATTTTGTTTTTCTTTTCACAATTTGCAACCAAATCACATTTATATATATATATATATATATATATATATATATATATATATATATATATATATATCATGCAGGTGTGACATTTTTATGCAACTTTTGGGGGTGTACATTGAGGTCTATGGACCTCAAGTCGCATTAAATTCAGACCAAAGTATTACAGGAACTACTTTGAAATCCCTGTGACTTGAAGTCACACAGATATGAACGGTTATCATACAGAAACATTAAAAGGTGTGAAAAGTCACACAAATGCGAATGGGGCCTAAATGGGAACGCACCCTACCTAGCAAACACAACATTGCAGCACCATAAAGCCTCGTACACACGCAACGAATTTCCGCCGACCGGTCATCCATCTTTTGTCCAGAGTGGTGTTTTGTTGGTTGGAATGTGCCTAGACTGCACACGAATTTTCCCGCACGACAAAATTCTACTTCAGAAGTGATGTCATGTGTTGGTTTGCTTTCTTTGTGTTCGTTCTTCTCTGAGCATGCCCAGACTTGCTCATAAGATTTTTCCCTGTCGAAATCTGTACTGACTGCACGAAAATCGGCCGTGTTTTGACGGAGGACAAACATTTTATAGCCTGCACACCAGATTTTTTTCGGCCAAAAAGTCGGAGTCGGTTGTCGGAAGCACCATACTAACAAGCCGAAAATCGGCAGATCGGTCGTCGGACGAAAATTCCCGGCCAAATTTCAACTCGTGTGTACGGGGCTTTAAATTTCATATGCACAAAGTTGTTCAGGGGCTGTGTAATGACATTCCTTGGGCCCACTGCGTAAAGCATCCACATGTGCACTGATGTACGCTCCACACATACTGTATACTATCTGCATTCAGAGCATTTCTCAGTGCACAGCGTGCATAGCTTGTTTGATGATCTTCCCAAAACCCCCTACCACAGTGTGCAACCTCCAATGCATTAGAAAATCCCTCAAAAATCCCTCAAAAACTGTTCCAACACCGTACCATGCGGAAACCATGCAGTGGAAAACCAAACCGAGCCAAGCAGGGCCAAGAGGAGCCGAGCCGGTACTTGCAGTGGAAAAGTGCCAATAGTTACGAAAATTCTCCTACGACAGAATACTTCAGAAGTGATGTACCGTGCTGCATTGTATTGTAATATACAGTGCATCCGGAAAGTATTAACAGTGTTTCACTTTTTCCACCTTTTGTTAGGTTACAGCCTTATTCCAAAATGAATTAAAATCATTATTTTCCTCAAAATTCTACAAACAATACGCCATAATGACAATGTGAAATAAGAAGCTTGTTTGAAATCCTTGCAATATTTTTTTAAAATATTAATTAAAAATAAACGAAAAAAAAAAAAAAAAATCCAATGTACATAAGGGTCCTTTCACACGGGCTTTCCGCCCGGCGGACTCCGTTTTGCTCAGCAGGGATCGATCTGGCGATCCCCGCTGAGCAGGCGGATGACAGCTCCGTCTCCGCTTAATTTGCAGAGACGGAGCCGTCAGATCCCCGCTCTCCTCTATGGGAGATGGAAAAACGGAATTTTTGTAAAATCTTACCTGTAAAATTCCTTTCTCTGAGTCCTCCGACAGTCGCCGCCTCTTCATATTCGTCACATATGGGGTATTAGACTTTGCTCCGAAGGAGTAGCTAGGCAACAGAATATGTTAACAATAAAGCTTTTAACATATCCCACCCTCAAGGGGTGGTCCCCTCAGTCAATACCCTCCTACTTCCTGCAACCATATCTCAGTTTTAGTGGAATAGCAGTAGAGTATACAACCAAACCCCAAAAGAGGGGCGGGGGCGGCGACTGTCGGAGGACTCAGAGAAAGGAATTTTACAGGTAAGATTTTACAAAAATTCCGTTTTCTCTTACGTCCTCCGACAGTCGCCGCCTCTTCATATTCGTCACATATGGGGACGTCCCAAAGCAGTGCAAACATGAGGGGTGGGAAACGCATCCGCGCCGAAAAGGCAACGCAGTCTCCGCATCAAAGAAAGGAACCTTACCAAAGGAAGGAAACCAGCTGGGCAACAGTAAAAAACAACAAGTGCTCAACAGGAGCAACAACCCAGGAAAAGACAAAAAACCAGGGGATACAAAAAACTATCCCAACAGCCAGGAGTCCCCAACAAGGGACCCTATGGAACAGCCGCACTAAGAACCTTGCGGCCAAAGGAAGCATCCGCCGATGCCTGAACATCTACTTTGTAGAATTTTGTGAAAGTGTGCACGGTCGACCAGGTCGCCGCCTTACACACCTGGGCTACAGAAGCCCCATGACGACAGGCCCAAGACGTACTCAAAGATCTAGTAGAGTGCGCCTTCACAGGGACAGGAGGAGCCTTACCCTGCAAAGCATAGGCCTGTTCAATGGTCTGCCTGATCCATTTGGCGATGGTAGAGGCCGAAGCCGCCATGCCCTTCCGAGGACCCTCTGGAAGAACAAACAAGGAGTCAGTCCTACGAAAAGACTCAGTCGATTTAAGGTAAACCCTTATCGCCCGAACAACATCCAGAGAATGCAGTCTCACCTCCTTTGGATGTTTAGGCTTCGCGCACAGCGAAGGCAAGACAATATCCTCATTAAGATGGAATTCCGAAACTCGTTTCGGAAGAAAAGAAGGATTAGGTCGCAAGACCACCTTATCCAGATGAATAACCAGGTACGGAGACTTGCAGGACAAAGCTGCCAGCTCCGACACTCTGCGAGCCGAAGTGATCGCCACCAAAAAGGCGACCTTTTTGGACAACATAGACAACGAGATCTCCCTGATCTGTTCAAAAGGAGCACGTTGTAACACAGATAGAACGAGATTCAAGTCCCAAGGGGGCAAAGGATCCCTCCTAGGAGGAACCAGATGCCTCACACCCTGAATAAAAGTGCAAACCAAGGAGTTGGAAGCCACGGGACGTTGAAACAGAACGGCCAGCGCAGACACCTGACCCTTTATCGTAGCCAGCGCCAAACGCTGATCAACACCCGTCTGAAGAAAAGACAGCACACGGGAAACCGAGTACGTGCGGGGTGAAAACCCCCTGGACTCACACCAGGCAAAATAGGCCTTCCAAGTACGGTAATAAACCTTCCCCGAGGAAGACTTCCTAGCGTTGATCAAAGTATGAACGACCTCTGGAGAGAGACCCTTCTCCTTCAGGACCTCTGTCTCAACAGCCAGGCCGTCAAAGCCAGCGACTGTAAAGCAGGATGGTAAATCGGTCCCTGAGACAGTAGATCGTCTCGAAGAGGTAGACGCCAAGGGGCGTCGACCGCCAGATTCACGAGGTCTGCGTACCAGGACCGGCGAGGCCAGTCCGGTGCCACAAGAATCACCGTGCTGCGTTCCGAGTGTAACCTGCGAAGGAACCTGGACAGCAACTGAATCGGTGGGAACGCGTACATCAGCCTGTACTGATGCCACGGGACCACCAACGTGTCTGATGGTCGCGCGTCCTTGCCACGAACCTTCTCACCTTGTTGTTGAGACGAGACGCGAACAGGTCCACATCTGGAAGACCCCACTTCGCGCACAACATCTGGAAGACAGCCGGGTGAAGAGACCATTCCCCCTGATCCAGGGTCTGGCGACTCAGATAGTCCGCCTGCCAGTTCTCCACCCCCGGAATGTGAACTGCCGTTATCGCCGGGACATGAGTCTCGGCCCAAGACAGAATGTCGGCCACTTCTCGAGCCGCCCGGGCACTCCTGGTGCCCCCTTGGTGGTTGATGTAGGCCACCGCCGTGGCATTGTCCGTCTGCACCCGAACCGGGCAGCCCTGCAGCCGGTCCGTCCAGCGATGAAGACAGAGATTTATCGCACGTAATTCCAGAATGTTGATCGGAAGGGAAGACTCTCCCTCCGACCAAGTTCCCTGGGCAGACAGAACGCCCAGAACACCACCCCAGCCCGACAGGCTGGCATCCGTGGTGATCACCGTCCACGAGATAGGACGAAACGACTTGCCCCCGGACACCATCGGGGACTGGAGCCACCACAGAAGGTTTCTTCTGGTGCGATGACTCAACGAGATCTGAAGATCCAGAGATGGAGGTCGCCCATCCCACTTGAACAGGATCTCCGCTTGGAGACCCCGCGTGTGGAACTGGGCGAAGGGAATCGCCTCGAAGGCCGAGACCATCAATCCCAGACATCTCATGCACGTCCTTAAAGACGAGTGCGGAACGTCCCTGAGGGACCTGACTTCCTCCTGAAGAGTTCTGAGTTTGTCTTCCGGCAGGAAGACCTTCGCTTGTACCGAGTCCAGAATCATTCCCAGGTAGGGAAGACGAACCGACGGACTCAGCGTCGACTTTGGAAAATTTATCGTCCAACCAAACTCCTGTAGAGTTTGCATCGTGACAGACAGGTCCTCCTCCAGACCCTGGCTGGTCGCAGACCGAACCAGGATGTCGTCTAGATACCCCAGGACAGAAATGCCCTGGGCCCTCAACAATGCCAGAACCGGTGCAAGCACCTTGGTGAAGACCCGCGGAGCCGAGGCGAGACCAAAAGGTAACGCCACGAACTGGTAGTGATCCTCCGCAATGGCGAATCGAAGGTACCTCTGGTGACCTTCGAAAATGGGGATGTGAAGGTACGCATCCTTCAAATCGATGGAGGCCATGAATTCCCCCGGAACCAGGGCAGCCACCACCGACCGCAGGGATTCCATGCGGAACTTGCGAACCCGCACAGAGCGGTTCAGAGCCTTCAAGTCCAGAATTGGACGAACCTTGCCCTCCTTCCTGGGCAGGGTGAACAGATTGGAATAAAACCCCCGAAATCTGTCCCGATGAGGCACCGGAACCACCACTCCCTGAGCCCTCAGGTCCCGCACCGCCAGGTGCAGGTCCCGCAAACGCTCTGGAGACAGTTGAAGATTTGAGGGAAAAAATCTGCTCTCCGGCCGAGAGAGAAACTCGATCTTGTAACCAGATCGAACGACTTCCTGAACCCATCTGTCCCGCACACGGGCCAACCAGGGCTGAAGAAAACCGAGCAAGCGTCCCCCCACCCCAAAACTGGGTGAGGGCGCCCCTTCAGGCCGCACTGTTATGGGCTGCAGATCCGGATTGGCCGGACTTCTGTTTACCAGACCAGGGCTTCTTCTGAGAGCCTTGACCTTTGAACGGCTTGCCCTTGTAGTGCGGCCGAAAGGCACGAAAGGACCCCTGAGGGGGCCGAAAATTAGCATGCTTCTTCCCAGAAGCCCCCTTAGCTTTGGGGAAATGGGGCAAGAGAGTGCTCTTACCCCCGGTGATCCCCTTAATCAACACATCCAGGGACTCCCCAAAAAGGCGAGACCCATCATAAGGTAGATTGGCTAAGGTCTTACGTGAAGACTGGTCCACCGACCAACATTTTAACCAAATCAGGCGGCGAGACAACACCGCCACACTGTGCACACGTGCAGCCAACGGAACCAGGTCCAGGTCCGCATCACACAGATACATGACACCCTGGTGGATTTGATCCACCATATCCAGGGTCGCCGGTGAGGCCGAATCGGCCACTAGGACGCGCCTAAGCATCTGCGTCCAACTTGCGATCGCCTGGGCCGCCATGAGAGAAGCAAACAGAGCCTTAAGCATAGAACCCGTAACAAAATAAGTATGACGGGTAAGAGACTCCAGTCTCCTATCCGTGGCGTCACGGAACACCGGGGAATCCTCTGCAGGAATCGCAGTGGCTTTGTTTAAAACCGCAATTGCGTGATCCACTGGGGGTGGCACACACCACCTTTCATCAGTGGAAGGTGAAAAAGGATAACGCAGCTTGAATCTACTTGGTACAGCAAAAGGTTTGCGTAGATTGCGCCATTGTTCCTTAACAGCGCGCTGAAAATCATCATTGCAGGGAAAAACCTGCGGCGTCCTGCGTTTTCTCTGCGTCCCATAAGCCGCCAAGGCGGCGGGGGGACACACCTCATCCTGCAAACGCAGCGTTTGCTTTATGGAAGCAATCAACTCATCCATGATTGCAAGCTCTTCAGGCGAGCCAGGGGGAGAATTATCAACCCCCTCAACTTCAGCCTCCACCTCAGACCCTATTAGATCAAGAGAGGAGCGGGACCCCGATAAGGAGGCCCCTGCCATAACAGCCCTATCACCCTCACCCTCAGAATCAGAGGAAAGAGCAACTCTGGGCCTTTTAGTAGATTGAGCAGCCACCAGCATCTGCACCTGAGCAGCAAGGCCAGCCACAATAGTGGCCAAATCCCCCCCTGGGGGGGAGACAGCGGTCCCCTGGCTTTCCACCAAGGCTGTAGGAAATTTTCCCTCCTGAGAATCCATTGCCCCTGTATTGCCAGACAACAAAGGGTTAACTGCCCCTTTTAAGCAAGCGCGGCAAGCGCAGCCCACCGCACCACACTCACCACAATAAGACCCCCACAGGGAATATGCAAACTGAACACAGGCAATGGATAGCAAGAACAGAAGGGTAAAACCTGAGGAGACCCTCGCCGCTGCTGCTGCCTCGATCGGTGTTCCAGGAAAGAGGAAGTGATGCTGCCAGGGCGCTCTATGTAAGCCTATGGAGGCTACAAGAAAATGGCCGCCATGCATGTAAAACATGCGGCCGGAGCGGGAGTAGGCAAAATGGCGCCGTTTGGCGCCGAAACCGCAGCTCCACAGTGCAGTAAAAAACACACATTACATTCCAGTATCAGAATACATGTCAGATCGCCGCAGCGATCGCTGTACAGTGCCCAAACATGCCAAAAAACATGCCCCACAGCACACAGCTTCACACACTGATCAGCCTGACACAGACAGTGTCACACATCTCCCCCCCCCCCCCCTTGCAGCCCACAGCATGCAGCCGAGAGATAGGGAGACAAGCAGTGTGATTAAAGGCAGGTTACACAGTCCCAGACTGACACCCCCCCAGACAGACAGGTCCCCACATAAATACACTTACCTCACATGGCGTGGGGAACCCGCACAGGCGAACAAGCCGCTGCACATGAGGCAGGGAGAGTCGCATTCAAGACGCACAAAATGGGGGTTAAGAAACCGCACAGCGTCCAGTGAGGTAGCCACCTCACCATTCATCCCTGCACCGAACAGGGATGGGTCGTTCACTGTGCCAGGAGCGTTACCTGGCTGAACGCTCGAAGGCAGACTGGGAAGCCATTGACCCACGACCTGCGATCAGGGGGATCAGCCCGAGACCCAGTCTGCATGATCCTCTTCGTCCGAAGAACTAACTAATGCTGACAAAAATAACAGCTAAGTAAAGGTAGAGAGAAAACTCAAACAAAATTTTAAAAAGAAGAAAGAGTCTGGGGCAGAAAGCCCCAGCACAGAAAAAGCCAGCCACTCCTGACAAGCTAGACATTAAAACTGAGATATGGTTGCAGGAAGTAGGAGGGTATTGACTGAGGGGACCACCCCTTGAGGGTGGGATATGTTAAAAGCTTTATTGTTAACATATTCTGTTGCCTAGCTACTCCTTCGGAGCAAAGTCTAATACCCCATATGTGACGAATATGAAGAGGCGGCGACTGTCGGAGGACGTAAGAGAAATAAGGTTTACATCCGTCTGGATTTCACAGACAGGATCGGATAGCAGCCGGTGTCAGTGGAGATGTCACCGCTGACATCCGCTGCTCCATAGGGGTGCATGGAGCATCCGATCAGGTCCCCCTGAAAAACTGACAGGCGGACGAGATCGGAAAGCCCGTGTGAAAGGGACCTAGGTATTCACAGACTTTGCCATGACACTTAAAATTGAGCTCAGGTTCATCCTGTTTCCACGGATCATCCTTGAAAGGTTTCTACAACTTGATTGAGTCCACCTGTGGTAAATTTAATTGATTGGAAACGATTTGGAAAGGCACACACCTGTCTATATAAGGTCCCACAGTTAACAGTCAATGTCAGTGCACAAACCAAGCCATGAAGTCCAAGGAATTGTCTGTAGACCTCCGAGACAGGATTGTATGGAGGCACAGATACGAGGAAGGGTACAGAAAACTTTCTGCAGCATTGAAGGCCCCAATCAGCACAGTGGCCTCCATCATCCATAAATAGAAGAAGAAGTTTGGAACCATTAGGACTCTTCCTAGAGCGGGCTGCCAGCCAAACTGAGCGATCAGGGAATAAGGGACTTAGTCAGGGAGTTGACCAAGAACCCGATGGTCACTCAGAGAGCTCCAGCATTTCTCTGTGGAGGAAGGGGGAACCTTCCAGAAGAACAACCATCTCTGCAGCACTCCACCAATCAGGCCTGTATGGTAGAGTGGCCAGACGGAAGCCACTCCTCAGTACAAAAGGCACATGACAGCCCACCTTGAGTGTGCCAAAAGGCACCTGAAGGACTCAGACCATGAGAAACAAAATTCTCTGGTCTGATGAAACAAAGATCGAACTCTTTGGCCTGAATAGCAAGCGTCATGTCTGGAGGAAACCAGGCACCGCTCATCATTTGGCCAAAACCATCCGTAGAGTGAAACATGGTGGTGGCATCATGCTGTGGGGATGTTTTTCAGCGGCAGGAACTGGGAGACTAGTCAGGAATGAGAGAAAGATGAATGCAGCAATGTACAGAGACATTCCTGCTCCAGAGTGCTCTGGACCTCAGACTGGGGTGAAGGTTCATCTTCTAACAGGACAATGACCCTAAGCACACAGCCAAGATAACAAAGGAGTGGCTACAGAACAACTCTGTGAATGTCCTTGAGTGGCCCAGCCAGAGCCCAGAATTGAACCTGAATAAACCTCTCTGGAGAGATCTGAAAATGGCTGTGCACCGACGCTCCCTATCCAACCTGATGGAGCTTGAGAGGTCACACAAAAAAGAATGGGAGAAACTGCCCAAAAATAGGTGTGCTAAGCTTGTAGCATCATACTCAAAAAGACTTGATACTGTAATTGGTGCCAAAGGTGCTTCAACAAACTATTGAGCAAAGGCTGTGATACTTAATTGGGGTATACACTATAAGAAAATCGGGCCAATGATTGTCAGATTTTCCTCGTTGGGTTTCATAGCAAATCGGAACCGATGAAAGAATTCGTACGAAAATTCTTGAATTCTTGTACAACAAAGGCTTTTTTTTGTTGTTTATTGTTTCTGATCATACGCAGTCTTTCTTTTCTGATTTTTCTTGTACGAAAACGGTACACATTAAAAACGAAAATCATTCATTTTTTCCCGTACGAGAAAAATTTTGGAGTTTGTCCCTTTGAGAATTTACGTACAAAAATTCTGAATCGTCTGTAGAAAGTTCTGTACATAGTCACACTATACAAAAATCGTACGAAAATTCTTTGGAGGAAAATGTTCGCCCGATTTTCTTATAGTGTGTACGGGCCTTTATGTACATGTAAATTTTTTTGTTTTTTTATTTTGAATAAATGTGCAAAGATTTCAAACAAACTTCTTTCACGTTGTCATTATGGGTATTTGTAAAAGTTTGAGGGAAATAATGAATTTAATCTGTTTTGGAATAATTGTAAGCTCCTTGAGGGCAGGGACTGATGTGAATGTGCAATGTATATGTAAGGCGCTGCGTAAATTGACAGCGCTATACAAGTACCTGAAATAAATAAATAAAAAAAATAAGGCTGTAACATAACAAAATGTGGAAAAAGTAAAGCACTCTATACTTTTCGGATGCACTGTATTCTTTTATTTGCAAGCATGCGTGGTCTTGGTCTTCCAATTTTTTTTTTCAGACATCTACTGTACTGATTAAGTTAAAAATGTTTGTTCTGGTATCGTATGAGAACATTTTTTTGCGTTTGACTCTTCAGATAATTTTGCATGAACTGTTGTGATCGGCTTTTGAAAGCCGTGTGCTAACAGAATCAGATGATCGTACGATTGCATTGAAAGTGGCATTTTTCATCTGATTTTCTCATCTTGTGTACCATATGTTATAGAAACAGATTTATTCCAAGGCAAAATAAGGAAAACTTCCAGGTTTGTCTTCTATGTATTTTTGATGACTTTGTTCATCTTACTCATCCTCGTTCTATGTCCTGGACAATTATTTTTCAGGCTCACAAGTAATATGCCAGAGGAATCTGGACCTACCAAAGTACAAAATAATCTGCGATCTTTATAAAATATGACAGCAGTGGCTGGACTCGGTTATATATCTATGATCCTCCCTCCTCCAAAGGGTCCATCATAGATGCTCTTTTTCATGTTTATGTGCCCGTTTATACTCCTGCATATTTGGTCCTGTACTATGCCTAAAGCCTTGTACACACCACTAGTTTTTTTGACAGCTCAGGTCAGAGCCGCTGTACTAACAACCCGATGTTAGTACAGCGATCTCCCCTGCTGTGCTATTGTGTTCTGACATGGGGACAGGTAAAGCACAACCACTGCACCCTGTGAGGCCCCGTTTACATCTCTGCATTTCCGATGACCCGCAAACCCCACAAAAATCATGCACTTTGCTGTGCATTTTGGAAACGCACTGCAAAAGAGCATCAGGCTTGCGTTGTCATTAAATATTAAAGTGATTGTAAAGTCTCTCTTTTTTTTTTTTTTTTAATAACAAACATGTTATACTTACCTGCTCTGTGCAGTTGGTTTTGCACACAGCAGCCCTGATCCTCCTTTTCTCAGGTCCCTCATTGCCGCTCCTGGCCCCTCCCTCCTGTTGAGTGCACCCACAGCAAGCAGCTTGCTACGGGGGCACTCGACCTGAGCTGCAGCTCCTTGTGTCCATTCAGACACAGAGCTGCAGCCCAGGCCCACCCCCTCTCTCTCCTGATTGGCTAACTGACTGATTGACAGCCGTGGCAGCCAATAGCGTCGCATATGTGTCTCAGCTAAGCAGGAGGGAGAATCTGGGACAGCCGAGGGACTCGTGGAAAACTCTGGACAGAGATGGAGCTCAGGTAGGTATTAGGGGGTGCTGGGGAGGCTGCTACACCCAGAAGGTTTTTTATCTTAATGCATAGAATGCATTAAGATAAAAAACCTTCTGACTTTACAACTCCTTTAAAAAGGCACCCCAAACCCAGGTAGCAGGTGCATGTTTGCCACATGTTTTGTTAAGCAACATTCGTACAGCACAAAAAAACGCATCACGCTCTGCTCAAAAAAAGTACAGGAGCTTCTTTAGGGTGAATATAGCGAGTAGGGCAGCCCATTTGAACTGGCTGCCCTATGTACTTTGCGCATTAACCTGGTAAAAACGTGCAAAAAAAAAAAAAAGGGACATGTAAAATGCGAGTTCCTGCCATGTGCAGATGTGAATGGGTCCTAAAAAACAGTAGAACCTGCGTATATATCTGTAGCAGAAAATATGGCTTTCCCTGACCAACATATAAAATGATAAATTACACATAATGAAAAGGACTTTAACCACTTGCCGACTGTCGCACGACTATTTACTTCGGCGGTCAGCCCCTCACAGGCAAAGCGACGTAGGGCTACATCGCTAGCCTGTGAGGCTCTAGGGAGTGATGTCCGCCGGACACTCGCGATCATCCGTTACACCGGAAGAAAGGCAGGCGGCTAATGTAAACAAAGCCGCCTGTCATTCTTCCCTGTGTAAGAATAGAGATCATACGGTTCTACTATGTAGGACAGTTGATCACTGTTCTTACACATCAAGCCACATCCAATCACAGTAAAAAACACGCCCCTAGGGACACACTTAACCCCTCCCTCTCAAATAAAGTTAACCCCTTCACTGCCAGTGTCATTTTTACAGTAACAGTGCATATGTATAGCACTGATTACTGTAGTAATGTCACTGGTAACCCCAAAAGTGTCAAAAATTTCAGTCAAGGGTCCGCACAGGTGATCTAATACCACCAAAAGGAAGCTCCGTTTGTGGGAAAAAAAAAAAAAAAAAGGACGTCAAATTTGTTTAGGTACAGCGCCGCACGACCGCACAATTGTCCGTTAAAGTCCTGCAGTGCCGAATCGCAAAATAGGCCCTGGTCAGGAAGGGGGTAAAATCTCCCGGGGCTTAAGTGGTTAAAAACTTTAATGGCTCTCAGTCACATGAGCTTTGGTCTCTGAAAAGTGAGCCACATTCAGATCACTTTTCGGGAAGCATTTGACTTAAACCTCTTCGATTATCGCATTAGCAGTTGCAGGGTGCTTGCAGGGCGGTGCTACACCCACCGAAAGTCACAAGGGTGCAATTCCTGCCACGGCATGTGTACAGTTCCGGTTGCTGCCTCTGCAGAAGTCGAAGGGGAGGTAAACCGTGGCTCATCCATGGGGTTTTGTTGCCCTTCAACTCCTAGTGTGAACGAGTCCTTACACACAGTGATTACATCATTACTGTAAACTGATCTTAACAAAAAAAAAAAAAAAAAAAAAGGAAATCACATTTTAATATTTTCTCCTTGGGGGTTTCTTCTAACCAATCATACTCAAAAAATCACTTGGATTACTGCTGCATGATTTAGGAAAGCCTTTTTCAAACATTTTTATCCCAGGGGGAACCCCGGAAAACATTTTCAGGTGCCCAGGAACCTCTGCTATGATTAATCTATCAGGTGTCATACTCATAAGTACTGCAAAGCGCACGAAAAAAAAAAAAAAAAACGCACCGCGCTCTGCCCCACATTGGTGGTCAGTGGAAAGAAAGACCCCTTCACGGTCCACTGAAAAAATCAATGGTATCATGCTACCGGCTATGCCAAGTGACAATGGACCTGGAGGCACCACCGGATGGAAGGTCAATTAGCCACACCTGAAAGAAGCCCTTGCAACTTCTGGAGGAACTCTAGAGCTCCACAGAACCCTGGTTGAGGGATTTATGAATCAGCATGCACACACTGAATGGTAGTAACTGGTATTACATACATCAAAATGTACTGAATGCAGCATCACAAATGGCCACCAGGTGGCAATGTGGACCACACAATTGTAGCTATAGCTGAAATCATTGCAAACAAACATGCTTCTGTAAGGCTTATGTTCAAGGAAGTACCAACACCTGCAGACTGTACCCAATTAAGAGGGCAAAAGGAGAAATTACTATGCCAGAAGGGGCTCCCCCATAAAAAAATATCCAAAAATTCCTTTTTTTTTTTAAAATGCATCTTGCAAATCAATATTTTTACTACAACCAGCTCTATGGACATGTTCACACCAGCAAACTGCGCAAATTGCACTGGTGTGTGCTGTAAGGCACAGTGCCAATTCTGTATTAATTACTTTTTTCACAGAACTTTATCGAAATATAGGTAACTTTTCACCAGAGTTACATTCACTGCATTGGCGTTTGCAACACAACTTGCTATGCTTAAAAGAAATACTTCATGCATGCAATACTTTTTTTTTAACGCACACTACAGCACATCATACGAAAAAAAAAAAAAAAAGGCATGTTAAAAAGATATGTTGGGGCTGCATTGGAAATAGCAGCCAATGCAGCCCCAATGCACCTGGTGTGAGTAGGCACTAAATGTTTTTACTATGGTTTATTGTATCAGTTTTATAGTGGTTGCACACACTTCCATATACCCAGCGAAGTCAACAGAGGATACACAGAGATGAAACAATTCCTCCTTCATACGTTGCACCTGTTTTTTTTTGTGTTTTTTTTTCAGCCATCTTTTCTCTACAGCCTCCTAAAGCACACATTTTACATAGAATTCTTTAGCTCCAGAGGCAGGGGATGGAGATCTGACATCACCCACTACAAAGCACAGAGCAGGGAGCCGAGTGTAATCTGAGATCTGAGAGGAGCGAATGGACACACCCGCTCTCTAAAAAGTCTTGTAGGGAAAAAAGCTGAGGCTGTAAATCACCTTCTGGGTGCTGGTGCTGGAGGAGGAGGAGGAGGGGGGGGGGGGGGGGGGAATTCAGTGGTGTCGGCATACGGTAATTTGTCAGAAGTGATACATGCAGATAGACAGAGAAGAAAGTAGGTAGGAATGTGTTTCAGATTGAGACTAGCACACACTATAGAAGAATATGCTTTGTTCATTTGTTATTTCAGAGGTTTAAATTTACAACCCTTTTAAATGACATTTAGTAGCTCATGCGTATCATGGCATCACTGTGCTTGATTGGCCCGCAAACTTGTCAGACCTAAACCCCATAGAGAATCTGTGGGGTATTGTCAGGATGAAGATGAGACACCAGACCCAACAATGCAGAGGAGCTGAAGGCTGCCATCAAAGCAACCTGGGCTTCCATAACACCTCAGCAGTGACACAGGTAGATCTCCTCCATGCCACGCCGCATTGATGTAGTAATTTAAGCAAAAGGACAGAGTATTGAGTGTATACTATACTGTACATGGACATGCTTTTCAGTAAGCCAACATTTCTGTATTCAAAAAAAAAAAAAAAAATGTATTGGTGTTATGCAATACTCTAATTTTCTGAGATACTGAATTTTGGGTTGTCAGTAGCTGTAAGCCATGATCATCAAAATTAAAAGAAAGAAATGCTTGAAATACAGTGTATATCACTATGTGTGTAACACATCTGTATAAAATATATGGAGTTTACATTTTTTCATCGAATTACTGAAATAAATAATTTAACTTTTTGATAATATTAAAATTTTACGAGACGCACCTGTATATGCACAACCTCATAATGATGATGTGTCATTGAGAGAGTAAAGCCCCGTACACACGTACTGATCGTCGGCCGAACGATCGGCCGTCTTTTGTCCAGGGCTGTCGTGTCTGTTGAAAAGTGCAAAAGACTGCACACGAATTTTGTCGGCCAACAACAGCCAACTGCAGAAGTGATGTCATGTGATTGTTAACTTTCCGTGTGTTTTTTCTTTTCTGAGCATGCCCAGTCTTGCTAATCTGCTGTCTGTCGGCCGAAATCTGTACTGACTGGTGAACAATCGGCCGTTCTGGTGTTGGCCAACAAAAATTTTAATGCCTGCATGACAGATTCTGTTCGGCCGAAAATGCGCTGTCAGCTGTCGGAAGCATCATACTAACAAGCCTACAATCGGCCGATCGGTCGTCGGCCGAATATTTACGGCCGACAATCGGTACGTGTGTACGGGGCTTAAGCCAACTTCATAGTTATCATCTAGTAAATGAACAATATTGATCAAATTGAGGAAATTTTATGTAGAGATAAATCTAGGCAGCACTGCCAGGCTAGACCATCCTCCATATTGTGTTTTATACATTTATGTGGACAGAGGGTGTAAATACAAAAGGCTGAAGTTCTTCCCCTTATATGCATGTCATCTGACAAATTCTGCTATTCTGAAAAGGTTTCCCCATGTTATTCTTTTTCTATCATTTTGTCATTGTTTCAACACGATTGTTGCTGATTTTGCGAAGTATTTTAATTCTTTTGTATGAGGGGCACCCCAAACCTAAAGTCCCCTGGGTCTAAATCCATCCTGCCATAAGCATCCCCTAGATGTTTGAACTAGTTATTAATTATCCATGTGGGGAAAAAAAAAAATCTAGACAGTTCCCCGCACAAGGACAAGTAATGAGGAGGAGATGGGTGTCACGGGACAAGAACACAACAGAAACCTGGCAAATGCTCCAACTCCTCTCTGTTCTGCTACATAAATGTGCTTTTGTATGCGTCTCTGACACCATCTGGAAGAGGTTTCCTCACTCCTGGTTATAATATCCCTCAGGTCAGGTGAAATCCCTCCATGGGGGGGCGGGGGACACAAATGGCAATAAAAGCCTGACAGAGGTTAAAACCCCGCACCCCTCTGTACACAAAAAAAAAGGGCAGTTTAGCCGGGAGCTGTGAAATCCTCTAAATAAAATATGTTAAAGCTGAACTTCGGGCAAACAGCTAAATACAAAGATTCTGAAAGTGTAGTGAAAGCTGCCATTAATGAAATCTCCTTTGAGAATGCTTGTTCTCTGGATGTCATTGTGATGCTTTCACTTCAATGCTGTCTGAGTCGCTGACCCACAACAAGCATACCAGTAAGTAGTTCTGACACTACCTGTTTTGGGAACGTGACGGAAACATGCTTAACCACTTGCCAACTGCCCACCGCAGATATACTGCGGCAGGCTGGCTCAGCCGCGCGAACCGACACATAGATACATCGGCTCGCGGGAGTAATCCTGCCCCCATTAGGCAGCGGGAAAGCCGATCCCCGGAGCTAGTGGCCGCGATTGCTGCCGGGCACCTGCGATCGCTTCCTGCGAATAGAGAACGACGGTCTGCTGTTGTAAACACATCAGACTGTTGTTCTCTCTGGAATGAACACAGAGCGCCTTTGATCCTCCTATTCAGGAACACAAGTCTCTGTGTTGATTTCACAAGTCCCAGTCCCTCCCCCATACAGTTAGAAAACCTGGCCACACACTAGTTGGATTAAATTCATAATTTGCCGACTGATTAGGCAACAGGGAAGCCGATGCATGGGACCGGCGGCATCAATTGCCGCCGGCCACCCGCAATTGTTCCCCGTTGAGAGAGAAGAACTGTCGGCTGTTGTAAACACAGCTGACCGTTCTTTTCTCTGGAATGATCACAGAGCTCCTGTGATCCTTCTATATAGGATCACAGGTCTCTATGATCATTTCACAAGTCCCACCCCCATACAGTTAGAAAACACTCCCTAGGCTCACATTTAACCCTTTGATCGCCCCTGGGTTAACCCCTTCCCTGCAAGTGTAATTATTACACTAACAGTGCATATTTTTAGCGCTGATTAGTGTAGTAAAGTCACTGGTACCCCCAAAAGTGTCATAAATGTCAGTTAGGGGTCCGATCTGTCCGCTGCAATGTCACAGTTCCGCTAAAAATCCCTGATCACCCCCATTACTAGTAAAAATCAAATAAAAATTTGACATAAATCTTTCCCCTAGTTTGTAGATGCGATAACATTTGCGCAAACCAATCAAAATTTGCTTATTGGAATTTTAACAAAAATATGTAGCAGAATACAAATTGCCCTAAAATTATGAAAAAATTAGATTTTTAAATTTTTTTTGGGAACGTTATATAGCGGAAAGTGAAAAATATTGTTTTTTTCAGAATTGTCGCTCTTTTTTTTGTTTATAGCGCATAAAATAAAAATCGCACAGGTGATCAAATACCACCAAAAGAAAGCTCTATTTGTGCGAAAAAAAGGACATCAATTTTATTTGGGTACAGCGTCGCACGACCGCGCAATTGTCTGTTAAATTAACGCAGCTCCGAACTGCAAAAAATGACTTGGTCATTAAGGGGGAAAATCCTTCCGGTCCCTAAAAGTGGTTAAGTCAGACACTACCAGGCATTTAGAACAGAGGTCTCAAAACTTTATAAACAAAGAGGCAGCTTACTGTCCTTGCAATTTTTAGGGAGGCCAGACTGTGGCCACTGGGAGCAGAAAATGCCCCGGCGTCAGTGAGAGTGGACAATATGTAAGACTTGGTGGTCAGTGGAGTAAAAAAACATTACATAGTGACTATGGTTAGTAGGAGGAGGAATAAAGCCCCATCATTGGTATTAGGGGTCAGTAGGAGGAGGAATAAAGCCCCATCATTGGTATTAGGGGTCAGTAGGAGGAGGAATAAAGCCCCATCATTGGTATTAGGGGTCAGTAGGAGGAGGAATAAAGCCCCATCATTGGTATTAGGGGTCAGTAGGAGGAGGAATAAAGCCCCATCATTGGTATTAGGGGTCAGTAGGAGGAGGAATAAAGCCCCATCATTGGTATTAGGGGTCAGTAGGAGGTGGAATAAAGCCCCATCATTGGTATTAGGGGTCAGTAGGAGGAGGAATAAAGCCCCATCATTGGTATTAGGGGTCAGTAGGAGGAGGAATAAAGCCCCATCATTGGTATTAGGGGTCAGTAGGAGGTGGAATAAAGCCCCATCATTGGTATTAGGGGTCATTAGGAGGAGGAATAAAGCCCCATCATTGGTATTAGGGGTCAGTAGGAGGAGGAATAAAGCCCCATCATTGGTATTAGGGGTCAGTAGGAGGAGGAATAAAGCCCCATCATTGGTATTAGGGGTCAGTAGGAGGTGGAATAAAGCCCCATCATTGGTATTAGGGGTCATTAGGAGGAGGAATAAAGCCCCATCATTGGTATTAGGGGTCAGTAGGAGGAGGAATAAAGCACCATCATTGGTATTAGGGGTCAGTAGGAGGAGGAATAAAGCCCCATCATTGGTATTAGGGGTCAGTAGGAGGAGGAATAAAGCCCCATCATTGGTATTAGGGGTCAGTAGGAGGAGGAATAAAGCACCATCATTGGTATTAGGGGTCAGTAGAAGGAGGGATAAAGCACCATCATTGGTATTAGGGGTCAGTAGGAGGAGGAATAAAGCCCCATCATTGGTATTAGGGGTCAGTAGGAGGAGGAATAAAGCACCATCATTGGTATTAGGGGTCAGTAGGAGGAGGAATAAAGCCCCATCATTGGTATTAGGGGTCAGTAGGAGGAGGAATAAAGCACCATCATTGGTATTAGGGGTCAGTAGAAGGAGGGATAAAGCACCATCATTGGTATTAGGTGTCAGTAGAAGGAGGAATAAAGCCCCATCATTGGTATTAGGTGTCAAGAGGAGGAGGAATAAAGCCCCATCATTATTATTAGGGGTCAAGAGGAGGAGGAATAAAGCCCCATCATCGGTATTAGGGGTCATTAGGAGGAGGAATAAAGCCCCATCATTGGTATTAGGGGTCAAGAGGAGGAGGAATAAAGCCCCATCATTGGTATTAGGGGTCAAGAGGAGGAGAAATAAAGCCCCATCATTATTATTAGGGGTCAAGAGGAGGAGGAATAAAGCCTCATCATTGGTATTAGGTGTCAGTAGAAGGAGGAATAAAGCCCCATTATTGGTATTAGGGGTCAGTAGGAGGAGGAATAAAGCCCCATCACTGATATTAGGGGTCAGTAGGAAGAGGAATAAAGCCCCATCATTGGTATTAGGGGTCAGTAGAAGGAGGAATAAAGCCCCATAATTGGTATTAGGGGTGGAACCCCATCATTAATAGTATTGGAAGTAATGGAGCCCCATCATTGGTATTAGTGGGAGGAACAGTGCCCCATTATTGCGGTCAGTGGAAGGAATAATGCCCCATCACTGATGACAGTGGGGAGGAAAAGTGCCCCATTATTGCGGTCAGTGGAAGGAATGGTGCCTCATCGTTGGTGTAAGTAGGGGGGGGGAGTAGGGTCTCGTATCAGTGGGACGAATAGTGCTTCATATCAATGGGAGTAATAGTGCCCCAAAGGCCAGATAAAGGCAAGCAAAGGGTCACATCTGGCCCATGGGCAGCAGTTTGAACACCACTGATCTAAGATATTCAGAAGAAAGCCTGCAATGGCAGCCCTCCATACATCTTACATGACAGTCGCTTTAATCTCTACAGCAAAACTGAAAACAGATTGTACCTGAGAGCGTTTCCATTTGGCCATGTCCGGAACTGTGTGGATATCTTTCTTTGGGATAATAAAGATATGTCCTGCAAGAGATGGAAGAACCTCATCCCCATGTTGGGAGCCTGTGGGAGAAAAAAAAAAAAAAAAAAACTTACTACATGTAATGTATGAAATGGTTGTAATGGATTTGTATTCAAATGCAATAACCACAGCAATGTGCCTTTCTATTCTGCTTACTTCGGGGTTCTAAAGCAAGCAAAGCCCCATTTGTTTGCTGAGGGGAGGAGGTGGAGGACACAGGTCACATGACTGACAGGTCATGTGACAGGGTCCTCTCCTATTTTGGTGCAACCTTATCCAGAGATCACTGTAAAGCTGGCCATATATTATACAATTTTCTTGCTCAATTACTTTCAACCATATAGTGCAAGTGCCTGCCTGATTGGATACAAACTGAAAGTGTTTAGGTCTGACCTCATTAGATGGTTTTGATAAACCTAAAGCCAACTTCTTCAAGTAAATTGTAGAACGTATGGCCATCCTAAGGCGGCCATTCTCCACCAAGGCTCCATAGAACCATAGTGTTCCTCTAGACCAGGGGTCTTCAAACTACGGCCCTCCAGTTGTTCAAGAACTACGATTCCCATCATGCCTAGTCATGTCTGTTAATGTCAGAGTTTTACAATGCCTCATGGGATGTGTAGTTCCCCAACAGCTGGAGGGCCGTAGTTTGAGGATCCCTGCTCTAGATGTTGCTAGGGGTTCTTTGAGCAATGTATGATGGACTTCCCATACGATGGAGCCTCCAAAGCTCTGACTCCAATGCCACTTGGCAGAGCCACCAACATAAAAACAATGATCTATTTGGCTGTCTGTAAGGGGGGCAAATTGACCACCACTGTATCGGAGGCACTCTTCCCACTGACCATCTATTGCTGGGGGGTGCATTTCCCCAATGACCCCCATTTGTTTTTTGTAGCAGGGCTGCCCTGAGACCTGAAAACTATTTTTAGGGTTCCTCTAAGGTAAAACAGTTGAGAGATTATGCTCTAAAGGATACCAGAGTATCCACAGTGTACTCTATATTTTATGATTGCTATGAAAAATGCATTTATGCATTCAAAGTATTCAGATCCTGCAGAGATGTATTATCCACTTTCTCCTATAAACTGGCCTCTCAGTGTTATCCAAATCCAGGGTGGATAAAATAGAAAAAAAAAATACATTTTTTTTATATTAAATCAGATTTTTTTTTAATTTTATCACATTTTAAAACAATGCTTTTTTTTTTTTTTTTTTTTTTTTTTTTAACAAATCAGGGATGCTCTTTATTGAAAAAAAAAAAAAAAAAAAAAAAAGAAGGATAACACAGAATACAAACAAAATACAATGCTTTTAAAGTAAAACATTATATAAAAATAGAATTCTATTTAAGATACATTCATATTTTAGTTTATTCAGCATGAAATGGAGCTTAGTTATGTAGCATGAGGCTGTATATTCTGCAATATTTACATTTTTGGTAAACTCATTCTATAAATCCAAACTCTGCAAGCTGAGATAACATGCACTGCATTGATGGTTTTCCACAATTTCACAGTAACCATGAGATAAATCAAAGTTCAGGAATATTCCTTTGTCCCATTGTTTTGCAAATCTATTGTACACTACAAACTGTATGATTGAATCGGTTCTGATATCGCCGTTTTACTAACCTGACAGCTCACTATTCTAAATACGCAACCTTCATTTTGTTTGCAAATATTAAAGATTCTAACCACCAGCAAGACTGAGTCCTTACATTTAGAGCCCATTCACACAGGGGCGACATGACTTGCCGGGGCGACCTCAGCGCGACATGCACTGACTTCATATCATTGAAGTCAATGCAAGTCGCCTCCAGGTCACTGCATAGTAGTATAGGACCCTTTTTCTAAGTCGGAGCGACTTGTGTCGCTCCTATTAGAACGGGTCCTGTGCTAATCAATGGCAGGCGACCCACTGCAACTTGTCAGGCGACCAAGTCGCCTGACAAGTCACGCTAGTGTGAATGGGGACTTAAAAAGCACCTGTCATTTCAGATCCATCACGGCAGCGCCTGTTAGTGGGCATCCACTCACCTGCTGCCGCCACGTCCCTCACCTTGTTGCGTCACTGCCGCATCACCAGCTGCCCCATTAAAGTGAATGGGACTGTCGGTGAGTAAACAGCGGGTTAGAGGAGGAGCTTCCGCGGGACAGAGATGACAGTTTGCTCTTTAAAAAAATTAGAATTTAAAAATCGACTTGATTTAAATCAAATCCATCCTGGTTCACACCACACAGAAGGTCTCACCGCAAACATTAGAGCAAGAGCAATAATTCCAGCGCAAGAACACCTCTAACTCTAGACTGGTAACCTGTAAAGACGTTGAAAACATTGCCTAATGGAGATTTTTAAAGGAAGTTCACCTTTACATAAAATCTGTAAGGTGAACTTACACTGAACCCCCTTCCATCATTCCCCCCGGCCCCCACTGACCTGGAGTCCCACGATCACCAGCAGTGAGACATTATCACTTTACCGGTCCAGGGATTTTAAATCATCGTGGCATAATCTCCTAAACGTACCTCTTTGCATGAACGTATATGAGGCATCCTAATTGGTTGGCACTGTCACATGCTGACCAATCAGAACCCGCCCAGCCCTTCCTGTCAGCGCTGGAGAAGAGGAGAGAAAGCTGCGAGTCCTGATTTTTCACAGCGGGTGATCGCAGGACTCAAAGTCAGCAAGACCAGTGGGAGGGGATGATGGAAGGGGGTCCACTGTAAGTTCACCTTACAGATTTTCTGTAAAGGTGAACTTACACTTAAAGGAGGAGTTCTGCCCCCCGAAAAAATGAAAAGGCAGCAGCTACAAGTACTGTAGCTGCTGAATTTTAATATTAGGACACTTACCTGTCCAGGATTCCCATGATGTCGGCACCCAAAGCCGATTTTTGGATCTGCTCTCAGGGTGCTACCACGGTCATTCAAGGTAAGGGAAACCTTACCTACTGCACATGCGCAAAGCATTACTAACTGGCTCGGTGGTGGAGGAAGGAGGAGGAGGGCCGAACTTCTGAGGGACGGCGCCGCGGCGCTGTCTCCCAGGAGTGGGGAAGGGTACCTGTCAAAAATAGGTATGCTCCTCCCTGAAAAGGTGCCAAATATGGCACCGGAGGGAGGAACAAAGCATGTAAGCGGAAGTTCCACTTTTGGGTGGAACTCCGCTTTAACCACTCTACGACCGCTCACAGTAATACTACTGCGGCAGAGTGGTTCGTTATCGTCCAGCCACGTAGTATTAACGTGATTGGACACTCCCCCTTCTGGGCGGCGCTTGCGCGCCGCCGGAGGCTCGCTCCCGCTGTTTTCATTCACAGCGGGAGTCGGGCCAGGGGAGGAGCAGCGGCGATCGCCGCTGCTCTTACCCGATCGTCGGGGATCGAGTCTGGAGAATGGAGAATCGCAAAAAATGGCCTGGTCATTAAAGAGGAGTTCCACCGCCCCCCCATGAAAAAATTAAAAATCAGCAGCTACAAATACTGTAGCTGCTAACTTTTAATATTAGGACACTTACCTGTCCAGGGTTCAAGCGATGGCGGCACCCGAAACCGGTTTTTGTATTGGCTCTCGGGGTGCTACCACCGCCATTCGAGGAAAGGGACACCTTAACTACTGCACATGCTCGAATCGCCCTGCGCTTTCTTATTGGCCCCGGCAGCGGTGGAAGAAGGAGGGGGGCTGAACTTCTGAGGGACGGCGCCATGGGGCTGTCTCCCAAAAGTGGAGAAGGGTACCTGTCAAAACCAGGTACCTGTTCCCTCCCTCCCCCCTGAAAGGTGCCAAAAGGCTCTCGGGGTGCTACCACCGCCATTCAAGGTAAGGGAAACCTCACCTACTGCACATGCACGAAGCGCACTGCACTTCCTTATTGATCCAGCGGTGTGGGAAAAAGGGGGGGCAAAATTCTAAAGGAATGCACCGTGGTGCTGTCTCCCGGAAGTGGGGAAGGGTACCTGTCAAAGCCAGGTACCCGTTCCCCCATCCCCCCTGAAAGGTGCCAAATGGCTCTCAGGGTGCTACCACCGCCATTCAAGGTAAGGGAAACCTCACCTACTGCACATGCACGAACTGCGCTGCGCTTTGTTATTGGCCCGGCGGCGTGGGAAAAAGGGGGGAGCAATCTTCTGAGGGACAGCCCCGTGGTGCTGTCTCCCGAAAGTAGGGAAGAGTACCTGTCAAAACCAGGTACCCGTTCCCGCCTCCCCCCTGAAAAGGTGCCAAATGTGGCACTGAAAGGGGGGGGGGGGAGCATATAAGCGGAAGTTCCACTTTTGAGTGGAAATCCGCTTTAAGGAAGTAAAACCTTGCGGTCCAGAAGTGGTTAAAGAACCCTCACTTCCTGTCCCAAAGAGACACCACGGAAGTGAGGAGAAATCAACAATCGGTTCTCACCAGAACAGATCCCTCCATTGAGGAATCTCTTCACTTCCTGTTCTGGTGACAACCATAAAACTTTGGACTTCCCCACACATCTCTGCTGACGTTGGAAAGAAACTGTCTGAAGTTTTGGGGGGGGGGGGGGACTCAGGTTTGTGAGTTGTCACCGGCCCCTCCTCCTCCTACTCCTACTCCTATTCAGGTGACAATGGTAACATTTTGGATGTTCCTTTACTTCCTGTCAGGTGACAACAGTGATCAGGACAGATGAAGGTGTCCCCAGTGCAGACACAGTCAGCATAACAGGTATGAGAGGAAGGGAGTCCAGTACAGGTATGAGGAGAAGAAGGGAGTCCGGTACAGGTATGAGGAGAGGGAGTGAGGAGTCCGGTACAGGTATGAGGAGAAGAAAGGGAGTCCAGTACAGGTATGAGGAGAAGGAAGTGAATCCAGCACAGGTATGAGGAGAAGGAAGTGAGTCCGGCACAGGTATGAGGAGAAGGAAGTGAGTCCGGCACAGGTATGAGGAGAAGAAGGGAGTCCGGCACAGGTATGAGGAGAAGGAAGTGAGTCCGGCACAGGTATGAGGAGAAGAAAGGGAGTCCGGTACAGGTATGAGGAGAGGAAGGGAGTCCGGTACAGGTATGAGGAGAAGAAAGGGAGTCCGGTACAGGTATGAGGAGAAGAAAGGGAGTCCAGTACAGGTATGAGGAGAAGGAAGTGAGTCCGGCACAGGTATGAGGAGAAGAAAGGGAGTCCGGTACAGGTATGAGGAGAAGAAAGGGAGTCCGGTACAGGTATGAGGAGAGGAAGGGAGTCCGGTACAGGTATGAGGAGAGGAAGGGAGTCCGGTACAGGTATGAGGAGAGGAAGGGAGTCCAGTACAGGTATGAGGAGAAGGAAGTGAGTCCGGCACAGGTATGAGGAGAAGGAAGTGAGTCCGGCACAGGTATGAGGAGAAGAAAGGGAGTCCGGCACAGGTATGAGGAGAAGAAAGGGAGTCCGGTACAGGTATGAGGAGAGGAAGGGAGTCCGGTACAGGTATGAGGAGAGGAAGGGAGTCCAATACAGGTATGAGGAGAAGGAAGGGAGTCCAGCACAGGTATGAGGAGAAGAAAGGGAGTCCGGTACAGGTATGAGGAGAAGAAAGGGAGTCCGGTACAGGTATGAGGAGAGGAAGGGAGTCCGGTACAGGTATGAGGAGAAGGAAGTGAGTCCGGTATAGGTATGAGGAGAAGGAAGGGAGGAGTTCAGTACAGGTATGAGGAGAAGGAAGGGAGGAGTTCAGTACAGGTATGAGGAGAAGGAAGGGAGGAGTTCAGTACAGGTATGAGGAGAGAAAGGGAGTCCAGTACAGGTTTGAGGAGAGGAAGTGAGGAGTCCGGTACAGGTATGAGGAGAGGAAGGGAGGAGTTCAGTACAGGTATGAGGAGAGGAAGGGAGGAGTTCAGTACAGGTTTGAGGAGAGGAAGTGAGGAGTCCGGTACAGGTATGAGGAGAGGAAGGGAGGAGTTCAGTACAGGTATGAGGAGAGAAAGGGAGTCCAGTACAGGTTTGAGGAGAGGAAGTGAGGAGTCCGGTACAGGTATGAGGAGAGGAAGGGAGGAGTTCAGTACAGGTATGAGGAGAGGAAGGGAGGAGTTCAGTACAGGTTTGAGGAGAGGAAGTGAGGAGTCCGGTACAGGTATGAGGAGAGGAAATGAGGAGTACAGTACAGGTATGAGGAGAAGAAGGGAGTCCAGTACAGGTATGAGGAGAAGAAAGGGAGTCCAGTACAGGTATGAGGAGAGGAAGGGAGGAGTTCAGTACAGGTATGAGGAGAGAAAGGGAGTCCAGTACAGGTTTGAGGAGAGGAAGTGAGGAGTCCAGTACAGGTATGAGGAGAAGAAGGGAGTACAGTACAGGTATGAGGAGAGGAAGGGAGTCCAGGGAATTAAGGATTTTCCTGAAGCACACCTCCAGCACCAGGAACTGTCTCTTCATATATCATGCTGGGACTTCTAGTTCCACAGCAGTCATGGTACAAGCTGAACCCCCCCGCCTCCCCAAACCACGGTTACCATAGCAACAAAGGCCCAGCCTGGTAACAAGTCGGGACCCCTAGTGACAGACCTGTCTGTTGCTCCCTCTCAGCCATCTTCCTGCAGCCGGGAACTCCTCACCTTTCACCTTTCACCCCTACCCTCTAACAGACACGCCCCCTTTTTCTCCCCAGCTCACGTGTTTAATCCAAAAATAAACCCCCCTTCCTCTGTCCCTGTCAGAAACAACCCGGGCCTCATAACCCTCTTCTGTATTTCATCACCCCTCTCCCCTCACAATCCCCTCTCCCCTCGATCAATGGCATTGCCAACATCAAACATGGCGCCGGTGCCAGCTGCCCGCCATCCTGGATGAGGGCAAAGCTTTATCTTCCTATGTAAAAAAGTTATATGGCAACTGTTAGTCAGTCCCTGAATGATACAATTTTTCTGCTCTTTGAAAAGAAGAAAAATAAAATAAATTCCCCCAAAGATCTACTTTTGCCACTAGTAAAAATGGCAGCTGCTCGGGCGCCACGTTTGTTACTGGAAATGTGACGTAGTGTCATATTTCCAAACATTCCATGGTCCAGGTGGAATGTACATAACAGTGTCTCGGGTTAATGATTAATCCTCCCGGGGTAGGAGAACCGTTGAAAGGGGCATGCCCAATTTAAAAATGGCCGCTGCGCCCCACCCTGGTCACTATGGGCAATACCAGTTGTGTACTGGAGATCAGCAATGAAGTTTCCTTATACCCTTGTCACACTGTCCTTGTGAGTGACAGATCACACGGGGACTTTGTACCGGGACCGGAGCACGGCTCTCCGCACTCATCATGTTGGCTTTTATAGCGAGGAGTATGGTGAGTGACAACGTGTGAGTGTGTGTGAGAGAATGGGGACCACAGGAGCTCTGTACACTATACATACCATATACATTATATCCCATATACACTATACATACCATATACATTATATCCCATATACACTATACATACCATATACATTATATCCCATATACACTAAACATACCATATACGCTATATACTTCATATATCCCATATATACACTATACATACCATATACATTATATCCCATATACACTATACATACCATATACATTATATCCCATATACACTATATACTCCATATACATTATATCCCATATACACTATACATACCATATACATTATATCCCATATGCATACATACCATATACATTATATCCCATATACACTATATACTCCATATATCCCATATATACACTATATACTCCATATATACTTCATATATCCCACATATACACTATATACTCCATATATACTCCATGTATCCCATATATACATATATACTTCACATATCCCATATATACTCCATATAGATCCCATATACACTATATACTCCATGTATCCCATATATACACTATATACTCCATATATACTTCATATATCCCATATATACACTATATACTTCACATATCCCATATACACTATATACTTCACATATCCCATATACACTATATACTTCACATATCCCATATACACTATACATCCCATATACATTATACTCTCTATATATCCCATATACACTATATACTTCATATATACTTCACATATCCCATATACACTATATATTCAATATACATTATACTCCATATATATCCCATATACTCAATATATCATATATACGCTATATATACTTTTAATACTCCATACATATCCCATATACACTATATGCTCCATATATACACTATGTACACTATATACTCCATATATCCCATATACACTATATACTCCATATACATTATATATCCTATATATTTCATATATATATATATCCCATATACACTATATATTTCATATATATCACATATACACTATATACTTCATGTATCCCATATTCATTATATACTCCATATATCCTATATACACTATATACTCCATATATACTATATACTCTGTAAATACACTATGTACTTTATATATCCCATATACACTATATACACCATATATACTTCATATGTACCATGTACACTATATACACTGTATATCTCATATACACCATATAGTATACGCCATAGATACTTCATATATCCCATGTACACTATATACTCCGTATATCCCATATATGCTATATTCTCCATATACACTATATACTCAATATATCCTTCATATATCCCATATACGCTATATAATCCATATATCCTATATATCCAATAAATGCTATATACTCTATATATCCCATATACACTATATACTTCATATATCCCATATACACTATATACTCTGTATACCCCATATACACTATATACCCCATATACACTATATACCCCATATACATTATATACCCCATATGCCCTATAAACTGCAAATACACTGTATACTACTCCATATATCCCATATACACTATATACTTCATATATTCTATAGCTGGGGGATGCATCTTAATGTATGCAGCACTTCGAGGGCTATTGTGCAATATCATTAATCATAAATGTATATACAATATATCCTTTACGTATACACATATATTATATTTATATGTATGCACATATTTATAGTATTTACTTTATGTATATATATATATATATATATATATATATATCCTTTATGTATGCACCTCTAATATATTTATTATTTATAGTATATGCTTTATGTACGCTCATATCTATAGTATATGCTTTATGTATAGCATATTTGTTATTTTATATCCGTTAAAGAAATCTTGACTAGTATGAAAGGAGCACTGGCATGTTGTGAATATTTGTATACGTCATTTCTATTTGATTTTAGTATATGATCTGATTGCACATACTGGTGTTGTGGCGGTAGCACTGTCTTGTATACCAGTGGTGGGTTGCATCACATGGTTGTGAAAACCTTGCTTTTACATTGTGTCGGTGTCTCTGGAGTTAGCTCAGTGACCTCACTTTAGTATCCAAAGTCCCCTGAACTTGTTTTTGCATGGATACTGTGTAATGATTTGTGTGTGCCGTGACATTGTAGCAATGTACATAGTACAAAATGAATTGGGTGTCTTCTATGTAGTGGAATGTTCTTGGCCGTTCCTGGGTAGTACACCAGATGTAAGTGCAAAGTTATCTGTTAGTATACCATAAGATTTTACACTTTGTGGGGCATTTAACATTTTTGGGGATGAAACTATGGAATGACTATGGGATGACCTGTACCTTTTGGCCCTGAGGGGATCCCATTAGAGCGGCATTGAAAAGCCTTGGCTGTGTGTGTAGCCACCAGCGTTGTTGACCTTCTGTTATAGAAGGTTCCATATACAGTATATTACCAACACCTGCCTTTATACACTTAGTCCATAGGGCTCAATATTGAGTTGACCCACCCTTTGCAGCTATAACAGCTTCAACTCTTCTGGGAAGGCTGTCCACAAGGTTTAGGAGTGTGTCTATGGGAATGGTTGACAATTTTTCCGGAAGGGCATTTGTGAGGTCAGGCACAGATGTGGAAGAAAAGGCCTGGCTCGCAGTCTCCGCTCTAATTCATCCCAAAGCGGTTCTATCAGGTTGAGGTCAGGACTCTGTGCAGTCCAGTCAAGTTCCTCCACCCCAAACTCACTCATCCATGTCTTGCTTTGTGCACTGGTGTGCAATCACGTTGGACCTGGGAAGGGGTCATCCCCAAAGTGTTACCACAAAGTTGGAAGCATGAAATTGTCCAAAATGTCTTGGTATGCTGAAACCTTAAGAATTCCCTTTACTGGAACTAAGGGGCCAAGTCCAACCTCACACCATAATCCCCCCCCCCCTTCACCAAATGATTTGGACCAGTACACAAAGTAAGGTCCATAAAGGCATGGATGAGCCAGTTTGGGGTGGAGGAACCTGATTGGCTGGAGTTACACTTTAATGCTTGTAAATCCAAACCAATAACTAAATTGAATTTCTAGCAACACACAAACTTTCATTACCTATCGCAAGACTTAAAGCGGAGCTTTAGCCAAAACATGTTGGATAAAACGGTTACAGCCCTTTCACACTGAGGTGCTTGAAAACTGCTGAGCACTTTTGCACCACTTTTGAGAAGCTAGTAGTGCACTTTTTTGAAGGACATGGGACTCTAAAGTAGTGATCGACCGATATCATTTTTTTATTGGCGATACCAATTTTTTGGTCATTGCATATCAGTATCAGTCGATATCTGCTGATATTTTCAGACATTTAAAAAAACATTTTTTTTTTTTTTTTTTTTTACACGGGTACTCTTGAGGAGGGATCTGGGGGTCTAAAAGACCCCAAACCCCTCCTCTGCACTTAAAAGCATTCAAAACGCCAAGTTTGGCTGTTTTGAATGCTGTCATTTTTTTTAATTTAGCGCCAGTACCCGGAAGTGATGTCATGACATCACTTCCGGGTTTTACACGGAGACCCAATCAGAGCCGAATGCGGCTTTGATCAGGTCTTCGGCGGCCGTGCAGGTAGGATGCCTGGGTCTCCCGGTGGGACGGGAGACCCGGGCGAGCCGCGGAAGGCAGCGAGAGGGGGGGGGGGGGCGTCCCTTCCCGCTCCTTGTAATGACAGCTGAGAAGCTTCTCAGCCGCATCCGTTGTCATTACAAGACAGCTGACCATCGGCTGTGGACGCTGCTACCGGGGTGATGCCTCTAGCTGCAGGGATCACTCCGGTACAAGCACTTTCCCGAAATATCGGTAACCTCAGGGGCCGATTCCGATATATCGGGGAAAGTGCAGATCGGCCCTCAATATATCGGCTTTGCCGATAATTGGCCAATCCCTACTCAAAAGCTGCTTCAAGAACCATTTGAGGAACTTTTTAGGTACTTCTTATTCATTTAAATGGAGAGGAACGTTTTTGAGGCACTTTTTTTAGCGCTGCAAACGTGCTCCAAAGACGCGGCTTGCAGGATTTTTCTTACCGCCCCACCAGTGCACCGTTCCAATGTGAAAGCAATCATTTATTTTAATGGAAGTAGGTTTTCGTGAGCTTTCAAACTCTTTTTTTTTTAGCTCCAAAGCGCTTTAAAAGCGCCTCGGTGTGAAAAGGCTCTTAGGGTTAGAGTCTCTGACAGGGTTTTACTACTGTCTGTCATCAACTAAGATGTGTTCGGACTAGTATTTGAGTCTATGTAAGTTCAGTCTTTTGCTGGCAAAACAGGTTTCCACAATAAACGTTGGTACTCCCTGTGCTCCACACACAGATCTGGTGTCCGCCTTCACCACACCATAAGTGCTCCCCTTAAGAATGGGCACTCACCAGAAAATCAATGATCATTCGCCTGTAAGCATAGGTTGCTTGCACCCTTGGTAACCTCGAACAGGAACGCTCCTAATGGATGACCACTGCTATCTGGTGTTCCTCAGAAACCGGACCGTACCAATAAAGATAGGATAGGAGGCACAATAGTGTAATACTGTTTCCCAGTTTTATTCCATAAATAAATGTACAAACACCAAAGTAACCCCCCTAATCCAATCTGCTTACATCAAAATGTAAAAGACAAGGCAGTATAATCGTAAAATGGCAACCACGGCGTTCTGGCCAGCTCACCGCTGCTGATGGACCCTCCCACAGCTTGTCCGCGGTGAGTTCCGGATTCCCGCCGTGACAACTCAGGTTACCAAGGAGACAGCGTGCCTACGTCCTGGCGCGTTTCGTCACAAAGGACTTCAACTGAGGACGCAAGCACACTGCGCTGCGCTCCACTTTATACTCGGCAAACTGGGATTCCGCCCTCTACATCCGTGAGACGTCTTTCCCTGGGCGGAACAAAGTGACGCTTCTGCTTCTACTGCTCCGCCTACACCCGGAGAACATCCCCGGATGTGGATGCGTATTGTTGGTAAAGTTTTGATGATGCTTTCGCGTCCACCTAGTACCGCCCCCAACCGGAAGCTATCACTGTCCGGAATATTCCCATATACCCAATAGTAAACAAATGGGCAAACTACTCCGGGATGTCATTGATATCAGGGGCGGAATCCAAATTATGCACAAGTATGCCATTCACACAAAACAGCAGATAAGGTGCAAATAGTGCATATATAAAAACCAAATAACATCACATAATTATAATAATAAGTTAAAATAATTTTCCAAAACTTATTACCATTAAAACCAAAAATGTGCAGCAGACTAAAGAGTATACATATATGTACCAATACTCCATATCGGTTTGCTGTTTGCTTAGTTCAGGGCTCAACAAACCCCGGGAGTCAAGTCGCATTGGCGACTAGAATTAGCGACCTGGCGCCTGGGGTGCACTGCAGGAGGTGTCCTGTCCCTTTTTGCGCCCCCACCTACTCCCCGAGTGCATGGACTACCGCGCCATCCAATAATTGAGGCCGCAGCTTTTCGGCCTTCTTCAGTGAGAGAACGGGGAACTGGCGCCCCCTTGTGGTGGCCGGGAGTTTGACAAGCAGTCACTAATGGCTGTTTCCCCTGCCTGTTCTCAATGCCTGTCCATCCCTTTCCCAAGAGAAGATGAGAAGGAAGTTTTTGCAGGCTTCATCTCCCTGTCCACTTACCTTTGCTTAAAGGTAAGTGGACAGGGAGTGTGGTTATTATAATTATTTATTCATTTTTTAAATTATTAGAAGATAAGAAAAAAATAATAATTATTTTTCTTTTTCAATTATTATTAAAAAAAAAAAAAATATATATATATATATATATATATATATATATATATATATATATATAAAATATATAATTTTTTTTCCCTCATCGCCATGCCACAGCCACACAGCTGAAGGCCCCTTTCACACGGGCTGTCTGATCAGGTCCGCCTGTCAATTTTTCAGGCAGACCTGATCGGACCCTTCAGTCTCCTCTATGGAGCGGTAATCTGCCGCCATCTGATCCTGTCCGCCAAAAACAGACGGATGGTGGTTCTATTTTCTATACATCCCGTGGATCGGATCAGATGGCATCGGATGGAAACAGACAGACAGTCTGTTTCCATCCGAATGCGCTATAGAGGAGAGTGGGGTTCTAGTCGTCTTTATGTGTAAATTAAAATTTAATATGTTATTTTTTTGGAAATAAAGCTTGGTTGTTCGTTTAAAAAAAAACTGGCTCCTAACTTTTTTAGCTGGCTCCTAGATTTAAGGCAAATTTTTCAAGCCCTGGCTTAGCTGAATACAGTATGGTGCAGTTGGTGTCATTGAATAAGACAAGTCTGATGTCCTAGAACATGAGCGGGGGGCACATATGTTCCCTCCTGTCACGGCTCTGTCTTGCCTTTGCAGAATAGCGGAGATGTTTCCAGTGTATTGTATTACAGCTTGTAGCCGGCTGTGATTGTAGAAGGCACAGAGAACACACTGTACATCCTCTGGATAGTATTTTTTACATTTGTCATTCTACAACACTGAAGCTGCCTTATCAAGTGTCTGATCGTTTTTTAGGCTTTGTTTTTATTTTTTTTAAAAAAAAACATTTTTTTAGACGTTTTTTTTTTTTCATTTTTTTTAAGTTTATTGCAATAGGTAAATAGTGCTACGAAGTGCCTTTTAGGCTACGTTTCCACAAATGCAACTAAAAAGTTGTGCGATTTCAAGTGCGACTTTGTAATGCCACTTGTGATCGACTTTACAACGACTTCTTGCCTTCTATAAGGCCCCGTTTCCACTAGTTGTGACTTGTTGTGCGTCTTGACACATGTCAAGTCGCATGACAAGTCAAAAACCTGTTCAATCAGGACCATTCTAAAAATTGCGACTCAAGACGCAGTGACTCCAGAAAAGGTTTTTGCACTACTTTTTGACGACTTCAGTGCGACTTGTCCCTCATAGAAGGCAAGAGGTCGTTGTAAAGTCGCACACAAGTCACATTACAAAGTTGCACTTGAAATCGCGTGACTTTTTTAGTCGCATTAGTGGAAACGTAGCATGAGGGACAAGTCGCCAAAAAGTAGTGCAAAAAACTTTTCTGGAGTCGCTGCGTCTTGAGTCGCAATAGTTAGAATGGTCCTGATTGAACAGGTTTTTGACTTGTCATGCGACTTGACATGTGTCAAGACGCACAAAGAGTTGCACCAGTGGAAACAGGGCCTTTAAGTTATCAGTTGTGTTTGGCCTCATGCACACGAGGCGGACTCTGCGATCTCACGATCTTAATCCGGTGATCAGAATACCGCTACCTATCAGATTCTGCTACCGGAAGTGACGTTCGGACTAAAACAACTTACTGCGCATGCGCCATGCGTTGCAACATGGCCGCTATGCGTTCCAATAGGTTTTCTAATGTGACAGAACACGAAGCAGAGGTGGACATCTTCTCACACCCACGCAAGTCTTGAATTTTACATTTATTTTAGCAGTAAACTCACCTTATATACTGAATCACAGTATTTACATTTGTATTATTTTTATATTCTAGTAAGTAAAGTGAGAAACCTGCAGGCAGAAGGTGGTGACGGCCATCTTGGTACACCCAGAATTGCTCAGTGACAAACTGATTATATAGTGAAATAGACTATTTTTTTTTTTTTAAAGGAATCTTTATTTAGTTTTGCGTGTAAATCACAGATAAAGAAACAACAGTACACAAAGACAGAAGGCAGAGGGGAGGCCAAACGGTGCCACACACCCATGAACATAACATATCAGGTCAGAATACAAAGGCACATATTTGGCAAATATGATAACTGTAGCAGCTCAGGACAGAGGTCGGGCCGCCGGCATCTGAAATCATATAACAACCGCGGGCGTCCACAGGAGCAGTACATTACACAAAGCCAGCTCCAAGGGGCCCCAGGCCGGGGCCCACAATGAGGGAGGGGGGGCAAACTAGCCTTCATCAAACCACCCCCGTGGTGGTACCCCCAGCCAGGGTCCCCCCCCCAGTCATGTCCCCGTCACCCAAGACGGACAGCAGCCTTGGTCCCAACAGGGAAACATAGGCAGCCCCTCACGGCACAAATGGAGAGCAATCAAAGTGCCAGCAGTCCACCTAGCGAAGTCCAAAAACAAAGCCATCAATAGGTAGTATAAACATCATGTAATAAGGGAGAAAGAGAAGGGAGGAAGGGGGAAAATGGAGAAAAGGGAGGAGGAGAAAGAAAGGAAGAAAGTATTGTACCTGTCGACGTCCAGATCTCCCCGACTGCCGCGCGCCGACGTGGCCACCTCCAACATCCCTGAAGCTCAAGACACCACCTAGCAGATACTCTAAGCAAGAGATAAAGCAGGCTAACCCAGGGACGGGTCGGCCAGCACCAGCACCAGTAAGGCCCAGTTGAGGCTCGAGGGCAGCAGGGCCGGATCGCCCGCATAGTCAAGCCATGGCTGCTATTTCTCATCATTTCGTTCCCACACCCCTCTACATTTAGCCATCCGTGAAATAGACTATTTCACCTGGTCGCGGTGAAATAGTCTATTTCAGTATATAAGGTGAGTTTACTGCTAAAATAAATGAAAAATTCAAGACTTGGGTGGGTGTAAGAAGATGTCCACCTCTGCTTCGTGTTCTGTCACATTAGGAAACTTATTGGAATGCATAGCGGCCATGTTGGAACGCATGATGCATGACGCATGTGCAGTAAGTTTTCTCGTACTAACGTCACTTCCGGTTGCAGAATCTGATAGGTAGCGCTATTCTGATAGAACACCGGCATTTCCACGATTCATGTAACAAGTGCAGAGCAGTTCTGTGCTCACAGCTGTCAAACTTTGTCGACTTGTTTGTTTGTTTTTTTTTCTTTATCACAACATTGTTCAGCACTGAGAGATAAAATGAAACATTGTGAATCATTTGGTTCTTTTAGATCAAATGGATGAACTGTAAATGAGGTTAGTTTACCACTTAAAGACTTAAGCCCCTCATGGGGTGGACCTGCTCGGCGGACTCCGCTAGCTCAGTGGGGATCGCTCCGTTGATCGCTCCGTTGGGGATCGCTCCGTTGATCCCCACTGAGCAGGTGGATGACAGCTCCGTCTCCTCTCACTGTGCAGAGACGAACCGGTGAGAGTCCCGATCTCCTCTATGGGGAGTTCAGATGAAAACACAGTCTGTCCCGACCCGCTAGACGGATAATGAACGTATCGCCACCTTTCTGTTTTCAGTGAATCTAGTCAGATCGGATGAGAGACGGGTGTCCGCTGACATCTGCCTCTCCATAGAGAAGAATGGGTGAAAAACTGACAGGCAGACCTGATCAGTCCGATCGTGTGAAAGGGGCCTAAGCCTTTTTCTGACACTTGTTGCTTACAAGTTAAAATCTGTTTTTTTTTTTTTTGCTAGAAAATTACTTAGAACCCCCAAATATTATTATTATTATTTTTTTTTTTTGCAAGGAGACCCTAGAGAATAAAATGGCGGTCGTTGCAATATTTTAATTTTTACTTTAATATTTTTATTTGCAATATTTTATGTCACACTGTATTTGCACAGCGGTCTTTGAAACACAATTTTTTAAGGAAAAAAATACACTTCAATAAATAAAAAAAAAAAAAAAACTGAACAGTAAAGTTAGCCCAATTTTTTGTATAATGATGTTACGCCGAGAAGCGTGATCTTTATTCTAAGCAAAAAAATCGTGATTTTCATTTTATCCAGAATCGTGCAGCTCTAATCCACATTATCCTGTTCAGTAAATTTCACAAACTATTGCAGTATCTTCCTGTGCAATCCTAATCCCATGGCCCAACCTCAACCGGACAGAACACCTTTAAGATAAATTAGAGCGCAGACTGCGAGCCAGACCTTCTCATCCACATCAGTGCCTGACCTCACAAATGCGCTTCTGAAAGAATGGTCAAAAATTCCCATAGACACACTCCTAAACATTATGGACAGCCTTCCCAGAAGAGCTGAAGCTGTTATACAGTATCTCACAAAAGTAAATATACCCCTCACATTTTTGTAAATATTTTATTATATCTTTTCATGTGACAACACTGAAGAAATAATACTTTACTACAATGTAAAGTAGTGAGTGTACAGCTTGTTTAACAGTGTAAATTTGCTGTCCCCTCAAAATAACTCAACACACAGCCATTAATGTCTAAACTGCTGGCAACAAAAGTGAGTACACCCCTAAGTGGAAATGTCCAAATTGGGCCTAAAGTGTCAATATTTTGTGTGGCCACCATTATTTTCCAGCACTGCCTTAACCCTCTTGAGCATGGAGTTCACCACTCCTCCATGATGACATCACAGAGCTGGTGGATGTTAGAGACCTTGCGCTCCTCCACCTTCCATTTGAGGATGCCCCACAGATGCTCAATAGGGTTTAGGTCTGGAGACATGCTTGGCCAGTCCATCACCTTTACCCTCAGCTTCTTTAGCAAGGCAGTGGTCGTCTTGGAGGTGTGTTTGGGGTCGTTATCCTGTTGGAATACTGCCCTGCGGCCCAGTCTCTGAAGGGAGGGGATCATGCTCTGCTTCAGTATGTCACAGTACATGTTGGCATTCATGGTTCCCTCAATGAACTGTAGCTCCCCAGTGCCGGCAGCACTCATGCAGCCCCAGACCATGACACTCCCACCACCATGCTCGACTGTAGGCAAGACACACTTGTCTTTGTACTCATCATCTGGTTGCCACCACACACCCTTGACACCATCTGAACCAAATAAGTTTATCTTGTTTCATCAGACCACAGGACATGATTCTAGTAATCCATGTCCTTAGTCTGCTTGTCTTCAGCAAACTGTTTGCAGGCTTTCTTGTGCATCATCTTTAGAAGAGGCTTCCTTCTGGGATGACAGCCATGCAGACCAATTTGATGCAGTGTGCGGCGTATGGTCTGAGCACTGACAGGCTGACCCCCCCACCCCTTCAACCTCTGCAGCAATGCTGGCAGCACTCATACGTCTATTTCCCAAAGACAACCTCTGGATATGACGCTGAGCACATGCACTCATCTTCTTTGGTGGACCATGGTGAGGCCTGTTCTGAGTGGAACCTGTCCTGTTAAACCGCTGTATGGTCTTGGCCACCGTGCTGCAGCTCAGTTTGAGGGTCTTGGCAATCTTCTTATATTCTAGGCCAGGGGTCGGCAACCCGCGGCTCCGGAGCCGCATGTGGCTCTTTTACATCTTTGCCGCGGCTCCGGGGCGGATACTAGCGAGGGGAGGAGGCGCTCCTCACTGTGGCGGGTGCTGTACTGGCTGTGACTCGCATGGGGGCGGTGCGTGCGTTAGTCACGCACCGTCCCGACGTCACCTTCCCGCCCGCTGTCAGATCGGAGGGCAGCGGCGCGCATGCAGGAGAAAGATGACATCCATCCAGACTCCCGTGCCAGGCACCAGTGTGAGGTAAGTGAACTGATGCCTGGGGGGGGGGAGCCCGAGCGCGGCCCGGCCCACACACTGCATTGAAGGGGGTTATGTATGGTGGTCTCTGCAAGTGATGCCCCGGCCCACACACTGCATTGAAGGGGGTTATGTATGGTGGTCTCTGCAAGTGATGCCCCGGCCCACACACTGCATTGAAGGGGGTTATGTATGGTGGTCTCTGCAAGTGATGCCCCGGCCCACACACTGCATTGAAGGGGGTTATGTATGGTGGTCTCTGCAAGTGATGCCCCGGCCCACACACTGCATTGAAGGGGGTTATGTATGGTGGTCTCTGCAAGTGATGCCCCGGCCCACACACTGCATTGAAGGGGGTTATGTATGGTGGTCTCTGCAAGTGATGCCCCGGCCCACACACTGCATTGAAGGGGGCATGTATGGTGGTCTCTGCATATTCAGGGGGCATGGAAGTGAAGTGATGCCTCAGGGGGGGACCTGGCCCACACACTGCATTGAAAGGGGCATGTATGGTGGTCACTACATTGAAAGGGGCATGTACGCTGGTCACTACATTGTAAGGGGCATGTATGGTGGTCACTACATTGAAAGGGGCATGTATGGTGGTCACTACATTGTAAGGGGCATGTATGCTGGTCACTACATTGAAAGGGGCATGTATGGTGGTCACTACATTGTAAGGGGCATGTATGGTGGTCACTACATTGTAAGGGGCATGTATGCTGGTCACTACATTGAAAGGGGCATTATTAATTATTATTTACATCAGACACTGATTATTATTTATGGTACACTGGGGCCCTGAATAATTTTCTATGGCATTTTGGGGCATTGATTATTGGGCATAGCAAATTTTGCTATGGGGCCCTCTGATTTCTAATTACGTCCCTTTTTTGGACCCCCTGTGTATATATAGCATTAAGGTAAGAAACAATATATGCAGTGTTATATTTGTTTTAAAAGTCGCAATGGTTTTGCGGCTCCCAGTTTTTTTTTTTTCTTCGGAAACGGGTCCGAGTGGCTCTTTTTGTCTTAAAGGTTGCAGACCCCTGTTCTAGGCCATCTTTATGTAGAGCAACAATTGTTTTTTTTCAGATCCTCAGAGAGTTCTTTGCCATGAGGTGCCATGTTGAACTTCTAGTGACCAGTATGAGAGAGTGAGAGCGATAAACACCAACTTTAACACACCTGCTCCCCATTCACACCTGAGACCTTGTAACACTAACGAGTCACATGACACCGGGAGGGAAAATGGCTAATTGGGCCCAATTTGGACATTTTCACTTAGGGGTGTACTGACTTTTGTTGCCAGCAGTTTAGACATTAATGGCTGTGTGTTGAGTTATTTTGAAGGGACAGCAAATTTACACTGTAAGGCTCCATTCACACCTGAGCGTATCATTTTCAAGCGTTTTTTAGTCGTTTTTTTTGGTTGTTTTTCTGGCGTTTTTTAGGCCCTTTTTTGCAGGTGTTTGGAGGCAGGCATTGGCATCTAACAAGAATGCTGGTAATCTGCCAAAACAGAAGCTCATGTACTTTTTTGAGCTTCAGGCGATAAAACGCTCAGATGTGAACAGGGGCCATTGAAATAAATGAGATTTTGCTTGTTGGGCGTTTTATGAGCTGAAAAACGCTCGGGTGTGAACGGGGCCTTATACAAGCTGTACACTCACTACTTTACATTGTAGCAAAGTGTCATTTCTTCAGTGTTGTCACATGAAAAGATAGAATAAAATATTTACAAGAAGGTGAGGGGTTTACTCACTTTTGTGAGATACTGTAGCTGCAATGGGTGGGCCAACTCAATATTGAACCCTACGGACTAAGACTGGGATGCCAATAAAGTTCATGAGCGTGTAAAGGCAGGCGTCCCAATACTTTTGGTAATATAATGTATGTGAATAGGACAGTACCACAACTGCGAGTCAAACACTTGTTTTGCAGTTGCGGCATGGTGCCGCAACATAAAATTGGCATTCGGCAATAAAGAGAAAAGTGAAAAAAAAAAGGCATCAGGAGGCTGCTAACCTCCTTCCACCGTCTTCTGAAAAGTTCTCCACTGTGGATTGCTTTTCAGTGGGGTGGTAAATGATACAGCTGGTGTGAAAGGAGCCTTACAGTAGGGATCTGGGTGACGGAGCAGTATGCACTTGTTGCACTTTACTCAGTCTCTGTATCTTGTGACCTTGTCATCCAGCGGTTACGAGAGGTTAACCACCAGTGGAGGAATGTGCCCAGAAGAAGGAAATAAGTCCAACAGTCTAAGAAAGAACTAGATCAAAGTTTCATTCTTTATTATTGATTGTTGCACGCAACAGACACACTCATTGTATTTCAGTGGAGTTACAGGAACAGAACATGCCTTGTGTAAGGGGATGGTATGTTTGTTTGTTTTTTTTTAACAAGTTTTTATATATATATATATATATATATATATATATATATATATAGGGCTTTTTTTCTCAGAGAATAGGTGCAGGTACTTCCCTCATTTGAGTCACCCCTTTTCTCGCCACCCTACCCACCTCTGAGCGCTGTCCTTGGGTTCCACCCTCTACCCACCTCCCAGTACCCCCCTGGGTAATTTGTCTAGAATTTGTTCATGATAACTAGAAAATCAGTAAATGAGATCCCCTGGAATCGGCAACAATAGCCCCCCCCCCTCCCCGCCCCCGAACAATAGATCCCACCAGCCACAATAAATCTTCCCCTGCAACAATAGAAAAAACAGTAAAATAGATCCCCTGCATTGCATGTTTTAGAAGATATTTACGGTACCTACAGGTTAACCTTATTATAGGCTTTCCTGTAGGTATAAATAAAAAAGCGGACTTTACTACCACTTACATTGCAAATCTTCTCCTATTACTATTCCCATAGGCTCATTTGAAGGTTGATGATTGTTGGGGCGCAGAAGCAGGGCACCTGATAAATGTTCATTTTTTTTCATCCAGAACATGCTCCATCATGTATTTAGTAGGCTTCATTCACATATAGACGTCTCGTCTCGTATCAATTTTGCATGCGACTCCGAACAATTGCAAGTTGCGGGATGCCCGTGTTATTCCCGTGACTTGCAATGGTACCCCAAACGCGGCGAGATTTTGCCGCAATTGTCGCCCAAGCATAGCTGAAAAATAGCGCAAACAGAATCGTGGGGCGCCTGTCGCCCAAAATAAGTTCTTTTACTTTCTTTGGGCGACAGGCATCCTGCGATTCTGTTTGCGCGATTTTACTGCGTCAGGTGACAATCGTGGCAAAATGGCGCCACATTTGGGGTGCCAATGCAAGTCACGGGAATCGCACGGGTGTCCTGCGACTTGCAATGGTTCGGAATTGAGGGCAGAATCACGGCAATTCTGTCCGCGATCCGAGACGCCGAATGGGAATGGAGCCTTGGTTGCTGACACTGCACTAGTAATAAATCTGTTTTTACAGACACTGTGTGGAACCCAAGCTACTTAACTAATCCAGCCACCACAAGCCACCAGAGTACTTACTTTTACCATGGGTCCACTTCCTTTCTGTGTACACGGGTAGGCGGGTAAGAAGAATTCCAGGTATGGATATTTTATTCAGTTACATTGGCCCAGCTTGGACCAATGTAACTATGTACTGTATATATCATACCTGGCCAATCCCCCCTAGAGCCTGGAAATCACTGAAAAAGACATCAGTACTCTAGTGATCTCCACTTGCTTCTGGGTCTGGTACTAGGCAGACAGACTGATGCATTCTAAACACAGGAGGTTGGCCGCACGGCATGAACGCTTTTCAGAGAATGCATTGCATTTTCTGAACGGATGTAAAGCATTCTCTGATTGGATTACAGGCTACCCCTCAGACCTGAGACCACCATCTAGCATTGTGCAGCATTACAGGCCTCTTAGTCAGACCACCATCCCAGAGCACTGTGAATTTCAGGCTTCCCCTCAGACCACCATCCCAGAGCACTGTGCATTACAGGCTTCCCCTCAGACCACCATCCAGAGCTCTGTGCAGCATTTCTCAGACCACCATCCCAGAGCACTGTGAATTACAGGCTTCCCCTCAGACCACCATCCAGAGCACTGTGGAGCATTATAGGCCTCTCAGACCACCATTCAGAGAACTGTGTGCATTACAGACATCTCAAACCACTGTCCAGAGCACTGTGCATTACAGGCCTCCCCTCAGAACACTGTCCAGAGCAATGTGCAGCATTACAGGCCTCTCAGACCATTGTCCAGAGCACTGTGTGCTGAGTGGCTAAATCTTTATCTGTGAGATCACTTGCAGATGACTAAAATGGGACTAAAACTAAAATGGCATTTTAGCCAAAATACTATAACTAAAACTAATTCAAAATTTGATGCCAAAATTAACACTAATTGGTCCATACCTGAAATACCTCTTTCATGTCTCTGACTTCAGAACCACAGTATCTCACAAAAGTGAGTACACCCCTCACATTTTTGTAAATATTTTATATCTTTTCATGTGACAACACTGAAGAAATGACACTTTGCTACAATGTAAAGTAGTGAGTGTACAACTTGTATAACAGTGTAAATTTGCTGTCCCCTCAAAATAACTCAACACACAGCCATTAATGTCTAAACTGCTGGCAACAAAAGTGAGTACAACCCTAAGTGACAATGTCCACATTGGGCCCAATTAGCCACTTTCCCTCCCCGGTGTCATTTGACTTGTTAGTGTTACAAGGTCTCAGGTGTGAATAGGGAGCAGGTGTGTTAAATTTTGTGTTATCGCTCTCACTGTCTCATACTGGTCACTGGAAGTTCAACATGGCACCTCATGGCAAAGAACTCTCTAAGGATCTGAAAAAAAGAATTGTTGCTCTACATAAAGATGGCCTAGGCTATAAAAAGATTGCCAAGACCCTATAACTGAGCTGCAGCACGGTGGCCAAGACCATACAGTGGTTTAACAGGACAGGTTTCACTCAGAACAGACCTTGTCATGGTCAAAGAAGTTGAGTGTACGTGCTCAGCATCATATCCAGAGGTTGCTTTGGGATATAGACGTATGAGTGCTGCCAGGCTGCCAGCATTGCTGCAGAGGTTGAAGGGGTGGGGGGTCAGCCTGTCAGTGCTCAGACCATGCGCTACACACTGAATCAAATTGGTCTGCATGGCTGTTGTCCCAGAAGGAAGCCTCTTCTAAAGATGATGCACAAGAAAGGCCGCAAACAGTTTGCTGAAGACAAGCAGACTAAGGACATGGATTACTGGAACCATGTCCTGTGGTCTGATGAGGCCAAGATAACATTATTTGGTTAAGATGGTGTCAAGCATGTGTGGCGGCAACCAGGTGAGAAGTGCAAAGAAAAGTGTGTCCTGGCTACAATCAAGCATGGTGGTGGGAGTGTCATGGTCTGGTGCTGCATGAGTGCTGCCGGCACTGTGAAGCTACAGTTCATTGAAGGAACAATGAATGCCAACATGTACTGTGACATACTGTAGCAGAGCATGATCCCCTCCCTTCAGAGACTGGGCCGCAGGACAGTATTCCAACATGATAACGACCCCAAACACACCTCCAAGATGACCACTGCCTTGCTAAAGAAGCTGAGGGTAAAGGTGATGGACTGGCCAAGCATGTCTCCAGACCTAAACCCTATTGAGCATCTGTGGGGCATCCTCAAACGGAAGATGGAGGAGCGCAAGATCTCCAACATCCACCAGCTCTGTGATGTCATCATGGAGGAGTGGAAGAGGACTCCATTGGCAACCTGTGAAGCTCTGGTGAACACCATGAACAAGAGGGTTAAGGCAGTGCTGGAAAATAATGGTGGCCACACAAAGTTTAGACACTTTGGGCCCAATTTGGACATTTTCACTTAGGGGTGTACTGACTTTTGTTGCCAGCGGTTTAGACAATAATGCCTGTGTGTTGAGTTATTTTGAGGGGACACCAAATTTACACTGTAAGTGTCCATTCACACTGGTACGACTTGTCTGGCGACTTGGTCAGCCTGACAAGTCACGCACTGTCGCGGTCCATTGACTGGTACAGGATCCGTTCTAATAGGAGCAACACAAGTCGCTCCGACTTAGAAAAAGGGTCCTGTACTACTTTGGGCGACCTGGAGCGACTTGCATAGACATTCATTTTATGAAGTCCGTGCAAGTCGTGCCGAAGTCGCGGTGCACGCGACTTCACAGGTCGCCCCCGTAGTCGTGCCGCTGCAGTGTGAACCGGCACTTATACAAGCTGTACACTCACTACTTTACATTGTAGCAAAGTGTCATTTCTTCAGTGTTGTCACATGAAAAGATATAATAAAATAGTTACAAAAATGTGAGGGGTGTACTCACTTTTGTGAGATACTGTACCCCCCTCCCTTCCCACAGTCCTGCTTTCCAATGAAGGTGGGAAAGCTACCCAGATAGAGATCTGACAAATAATAAGGGACATAGAGTGACCTTGTTGTGCCCGCTGTTAATCTCTATCAATAGTTACTAAGGTTAGGAAGACCTGACAGGGTCACATTTAAGATACACGCTGCACATATTTCATTATGACAGGTGTGTTTAAGGTTCTGTTGATTACATGACAAGCTCAGGAACAAGGAGTCTTGCTTGAGTATCTTTGCAAACACTTTGACTGGATTCCCAGACATATTTCAGCTATCTATGTTAAACACAGCTCCTTGGAAATGACTAAACGTGAATAAGTGGGAACAAGGCCTACAGAAGAACATGGATCTTGAGAAATGTCACAAGCTAGCTTTTAATCGTATAAAAATACTTCATATATTGACTCTAATTATAAGGTATTGAGGTGGTACTGTGTATGGTTCCAACACTGTTGGCTTTTTTTCGTCCCAGGCGCCTCCCTACATTGCTCTTGAGGTTGCAGACAGGAGGGCATAGCATTCCACACATGGAATTAACCACGGCAAATACAATACACTATTGAACCAATTGATCAAGGAGACACCATTCCGTTTCAACTCTTTTGACTGATGAGTAATGAAACATTGGAAGCCCTAAATGATAGAATGAATACCTTTGAGAAGATCTGGGACCCTTGGATACAACAGATTTCAGGAGCTGTGGGAGATGCATAGACTGGTGTCCCCACAGGATGGACCAGGGTTTCGTGGAATCCTAGGGATCCTGCTGAGGTTTCTAGGGGATTCCTTGAGCAATGGGCAATTTCTGCCTCTCAGATAAGTTTCCAATGACACCATTGTTCCTTCCCACTGATTGTCACACTAATGTGTCATGAGTTGTGGATTTTTAATTTTTAGCAGGGTTTTCCCAAGACCAAGGGCTCCTCTGTGTTTAAAAAGGTTGAGAAAGACTGGGATGGACTATGCCTTTCTTGACCCTGCTACCCCCCCCCCCCCTTCCCCTTTTTCTCCCTTTCTCTCTCTTTTATCACTAACCCATTGGTCCCTTTATTTCTTGTTAAAGTGGAGCTTCACCCAAAAGGGTAAGTTCAACTTTAAAGTGTTACTAAACCCACAACAGTAAAATCAGTCTGTCAATTGTAAAATAAGGTCTGCAGGTATCGATAGCAGGGTTTGCTCTTGGATACGGAACTGGCTAAAAGGCCGGGTCCAAAGGGTGGTAATAAACAGCGCATATTCAGACTGGTCTGAGGTAGTAAGCGGGGTGCCCCAGGGCTCAGTCCTGGGACCAACCTTGTTCAATTTATTCATAAACAGCATTGAGGACGGGATCAGTAGTTCGTTATCAGTTTTTGCAGATGACACAAAATTGGCCAGGGCAATAACTGCACAGCATGAAGCAGATATCCTACAGAATGACCTGGACAAAATTACAGAGTGGGCAACGACATGGCAAATGAGGTTTAACGTGGAGAAGTGTAAGGTTTTGCACTTGGGGACTAAAAACATAAAAGCACAATACACGTTAAGAGGGGAACCCTTGGGGAATCAAAAATGGAGAAGGATCTGGGAGTCTTGGTTGATGATAGATTAGGCAACAGCATGCAATGTCAAGCGGCAGCTGCCAAAGCCAACAGAATATTAGCATGCATAAAGAAAGGGATGTATTCCAGAGATAAGACTATAATCCTTCCACTTTATAAAACTCTGGTCCGACCGCATCTGGAGTATTCTGTCCAGTTCTGGTCGCCAGTCCTCAGGAGGGATGTGTTGGAGCTGGAGAGAGTCCAGAGAAGGGCAACTAAACTTATTAGGGGGTTGGAGGACCTTAACTATGAAGAGCGGCTGCAATCGCTCGATTTATTCTCCCTGGAGAAGAGACGTCTGAGGGGGGACATGATAGCAATTTATAAATATCTTAATGGGGATCTCAGCTTAGAAAAAAAGCTGTTCATTCGAAGGAATTGCATGAGGACTCGAGGACATACAATGCGATTAGAGGAGAAGCGTTTTAACCTCAGGCAACGAGGAGGATTCTTTACTGTTAGGGCTACAAGATTGTGGAATTCTCTACCACAAGAGGTGGTTTCTGCGGGAAGTATGGTGGCTTTCAAAAGACTCTTAGATTTACATCTCATGGATCAGGACATTAAGGGGTATGTGAGATGATTACAGCCACACACACCTACACAGGTTGAACTAGATGGACTATTGTCTTTATTCAACCTCACCTACTATGTAACTATGAACCTAAGGGGTTAATCCTCTGCATTGTGTAAAAAGGCTGTTTGATCCTGTCTTCTCTGATCCTCCCCTCCTTCCACTGTCCCCTGATTATCCCCTGATAACAGAGTCTATGAAGTCAAGCTGCACAAGCTCAGTTTGGTGTGTATTGCTAGAGAGGTTTTGTTTTTGTTTTTTTTCTTGGAATAGTGCATGTGATCAGCACAGGGCCAGTCAGCACTGTCCAGACAGAGGGTCAGGGGTATTGCAGTCCCATAGGACAGTCAGAAAACTCAGACTACAACTACAACAGTTCATATTTACTTAAATAATTGTATTTCCATGCTCTGTGTACTGTGGGAGATCAGATATAGTGAATGCAGGCTCCTGGGATTAGTAACACTTTTTGCCGACCCCCCCCCCTCCTCTGCCACATTTGGCAGGTCATATTTTTTTTTTTGGGGGGGGGGGGGTACCAAGTTTTGACAGGTATCCGCTCCAACTTTCGCTCAGATCACCTAGGCGATCTGAGCAGGAGTTCTCCTCTACTCCTCCCTGCAGTCTTCTGGGACACGTCATGGGCAGCCTGCTGTGAAGCCTCAAGCAGCACAGCCGGCCGCCCACTGTTAAGATGCCGACGCAGGGAACCTGAAGGTTAGTGAAGAACCAGCCTGGGTGAGGACGGTACTGGATCCCTGAACAGGTGATTGGCCTGTTTTATTAAGGCTTCATGTACACACACACTGGGTTGACTACCGACCACAATTTTGCTGCGTTGTGCGGCCAGCGGTCAAAACCTTCCTTAAAAGTCAGCAGCTACATGATTTGTATCTGCTGAAATTATTATTTTTTTTTCCCGTGGAGCACCGCTTTAGACAGCAATACTATACAGTAGGGATCGACAGATTATCGGCAAAGCCGATATATCGGGGGGCCGATATGCACTTTCCTCGATATATCGGAATCGGTCCCTGAGGTTATCGATATTGCCGATATTTCAGGAAAGTTCTTGTACCGGAGTGATGCCTGCAGCTAGAGGCTTCACCCTGATACCAGCGTCCATAGCCGACGGTCGGCTGTCTTGTAATGACAACCGATGCGGCTGAGAAGCTGCTCGGCTGTCATTACAAGGAGCAGGAGTGGACTAAACCCCCCCTCCCCCTCCCGCTGGGAGACCTGGGCAACCAGCCTGCATGGCCACCAAAGAGAAGACCTGATCAAAGCTGCATTCGGCTCTGATTGGGTCTCCATGTAAAAACCCGTAAGTGGTGTCATGACATCACTTCCGGTACTCGGTGCCAAATTCAACAAAAATTACAGCATTAAAAACAGCCAAACTTGGCGTTTTGAATGCTTTTAAGTGCAGAGGAGGGGTTTGGGGTCTTTTAGATCCCCAGATCCCTCCACAAGAGTACCTGTCAAAAAAAATAAAAATAATAAATTTAATGTAAGAAAATATCGGCGATACAGATATGCGATGACCAAAATATTGGTGTCGGCAATAAAAAAACGATATCGGTCAATCACTACTATACAGATCCTTTTGAAATTCTTTTTGTAAATTATATAATAGGATAGTCTATGGTACTCCCATGCCTTTTTAGCTGAGGAGGAAGATCTCCCATCTGAGAACTCCTTTACCCCTCGCTCTAGAATGTCTTAGAGCATTATTTTAGGAACAGCACGGAAGGAACTGTTATCCTAAGTCTACAGTATATTCCTAGCACATGCCTTTGAATGTTAAGTCTCCGATAGAGTATGTAGTCTCTTTGTATTTCAAAAGCATCTTTTGTACTTAGGCCTCACGCACACGGGATGTTAAAAAAAATGCCAGTAAGTTCGTAGTGAGTTTTTCAGCGTTTTTGCATTAGCGTTTTTCAGCGTTTTCAAGCATTTTTTTTAGCGTTAGCGTTTTTTGGCGTTTTTTTTCGCTAAAAATTACCTCTCTGCTATTTTAGAAATTCCGGCTTTCCCAAAATGCAATGCTTGCCAGAATTGCATCACATGGATATTCACACCCATGCGATAAGATTTAGGTGCAAGAAAAAAGGGTCCCACAACATTTTGGTGCAAATGTGGACCCTTTTTTCCCTGCATCAAAATCAGATCGCGTGGGTGTGAACACTAATGTGATGCAATTCTGTCAAGCTCACTGCATTTTGCAATCTTTTATGGGGTGTCGTTTCTGGAACATTGGGCCCCCGTTCACATCCGGCAGATTTAATATGCGAAATCGCATGCCAAACCAGAACCTATGGCCGGCAACGTCACTATTAGAATTGGTGCAACCCTGAGGGAGTCACCTTGGCAGGGGGGCTCGTGAAACCCAGATTACTTTAGAGAGGTCAGGAAACTCCTTGTCCAGCTTCCCCGGCCCCTCTTATGTGTAAGTCACCCTGTGTCTATTAGGGGCACACTAATCAGACTCGCTGTACAACCACACCGGACTTTGGTGTTACCCCGGTTTTCCTGGGTTCTATACGTGTGGTTTGTGTTGAAAGAGAGAAGGGCCTCTTTCACATGGGACAATAATATTTCTGGACAATATCCCTCAAGAGATATATAAAGATAAACAATTTGACTTTTCAGATTGCTAGAATATTTCAGGAGTGTCTCATAGACCCTTGCTAGATAGTGAGGCGAGGTGGGGTTTGTTATTATTAAGTACCTGTATTCCATTGTTCTATTGTTTCTGTCTGCCTTTCTGTCTGCCTTAAGATCAACCTATTATGGCATGTATATGTGTATTTGGATTGGCTGCTAAGGGGGAGGGGGGGGTTGTCCCACAGTGTATATCTCTTTGTGCCTGTGTGTGAATAAACAGTTTATTTTCTGGTTGACTCCAAAACTTGTACTGTCTAATTCTTGGGGTAACTATAGCCAGATTCACGGATCTCGTGTTCCAGAGCTTAGGAAGCAGCTTCTTGGCGTAGATACCCTGTCGGGGTGTCCGGAGTCCGTCACACCTGACTTTGCGGTGCTGCACCGATTCCCAAAAGTAGTTTCTGCACTACTTTTGGCAACTTCAGGGCGATTTCAATAGACATCTGTGCATGCATGAACCCCCTAAAAAAAAAAAGGGTCCTACAACATTTTGGTGCAAATGTGATGCAATTTCAGCCATAGAAAATATATGGCTCAAATCGCATCACACAGACATCACATGTGATGTGCACAGGAATGTGGTGTATTTTTTTATGCAAATCCCATGCCGTGTTAAGCATGCACCAGTGTGAACCCAGGCTATGTTCCATGAACGACACCTCGAAACACAACCCAGGCTTAAAAATAGCAATGGAATAAAAAAGTCAAAAAACGCCAGCTAGCAGCGTTTTTTGGCATTTATTGGCGTTTATTGACGTTAAACGCCGCTCAAAACCCCCTATTTTTTGGGGCTTTTTTTTTCAGCCAGAAAACACCCTTGCCAAAAACTGCTGATAACAGCCTGTGTGTGCATGGAGACATAGGATAACATGCTGGGGCGTTTACAGGCTGCAGAAAAAAACGTCTGACGCCAAAAACAGCCGCTGTAAAATCGTCCCGTGTGCATGAGGCCTTGTACTAAAATGATTGAAGTGGGAACAAGGAATCTTAGAACACCAGGATAATGGTGGAGTAGGATGACCTGATTTTCACAAGCAATACCCCAGTGAAAAAGAAAGGGAAAGTTGGTTAATTACCCCATATGTTGATTAATTACCCCATTACCCCATATGTATAAAGCCTAGTACACACGGTCCAAATGTCGGGCGTCATTTTGCCTGTGTGTATGGCAGCCAGGCCAGCTTCTGTCGGATGTGCTTGCTGGAAAACCAGCAGCCAACCGTCTCCCAATCATTGTTCTCAGCCAATGGCTGAGAGTGCTGACCAGAGTGTTCTGGCAGGGTGGGGGCGTCCCTCTGTCAAAACACAATAGCTCAGCAGGGGGGGATCACTGTACTAACATCGGATTGTTAGTACAGTGGCTCCAAGTGGGGCTGTCAGTTTTTTATTTTTCCATTCAACCCAAAAAATACTAATAGTGTGTACCAGGCTTAAGCCATCCATCTTTTTGGGCTCAGTCATACTGACGCAAAGCGTATTTCCATGCCTGGGAGTCACAGGGGTTGGAGTATGCAATCTCTGCATTTAAAATTATTAAATGAAAACAAAAATACTGATAGTGAATACTTTTTCTGTACAGTAGTTTTATAAGTGTAGTAAGTTTCCTTATATTGGGTATTGTAGATGACTATACTTTTATGACTCATATTTTGTTTTCTTGACAGAGTAGTTATGCCTAACGCATTTTGAGCCTGCATGTTAATTAGGCAATATTGGCGTGCACAGGTTAAGCTTAGAGACAGGTACAACGATGGATAAGAAGCCCCAGTCTGAAGAGGTATAGTACAGCTCTAAGTGATTGTCACTCTTCTCCTTCTCTTGTTCCATCTTCTCCAGTCCCCTGCCCTATCTATAACCAATCCTTCGCTGGATTATCTAACAGATTATAAAACAACTGATTTAAAGTGACTTTCATGTATCTTTATCTGTCACTTTGCTAATTCGGTCTCTATAAAGCCACTCTCTTCTTTAAAAAGGCTGTACTTGCAAAGAAGCAAGGGAAATACCTACAGTGCCTTGAAAAAGTATTCATACCCTTGAAATTTTCCACATATTGTCATGTTACAACCAAAAATGTAAATGTATTTTATTGGGATTTTATGTAATAGACCGACACAAAGTGGCACATACCGTATATATATACTCGTGTATAAGCCGAGTTTTTCAGCACATTTTTTGTGCTGAAAACGTCCCCCCTCAGCCTATACTCGACCCGACGTGCTCCTGAGGCGCCTTCGATTTAAAAATGACGCCGTCCGACGCCAACATGTCACCGCGCATGCGCCACTCGGGAAAGGCCGTACACGCTCGGCTATTCCCAGGAATAGCCGAACGTATACGAGCTTTCCCGAGCGGTGGTGGCGCATGCGTAAAGACTTGTTGGCCCCGGGCGGCGCCATTTTTAAATCTAAGGCACCTCAGGAACAGGTAAGTGAGACTCCTCCACAGCCGCACTACCTGCCATTATGTGGGGCTGAGGGCATACTACAAGAGATGCAGTGCTGCGGGCATAGTACACCTGTACAATGCCCACAGCACTGCATCTCCTGTAGTATGCCTGCAGCCCCGCATTCTCTTGTACTGTGCCCACAGCCCTGCATTCTCCTGTACCATTACCATGCCCACAGCCCTGCATTCTCCTGTACCATTACCATGACCACAGCCCTGCATTCTCCTGTACCATGCCCGCAGCCCTTCATTCTCCTGTACCATGCCCGCAGCCCTGCATTGTCCTGTATCATGCCCGCAGCCCTGCATTCTCCTGTACCATGCCCACAGCTCTGCATTCCCCTGTACCATGCCCTCAGCCCTGCATTCCACTGTGTTATGCCCGCAGCCCTGCATTCTCCTGTACCATGCCCGCAGCCCTGCATTCTCCTGTACCATGCCCGCAGCCCTGCATTCTCCTGTACCATGCCGCAGCACTGCATTCTCCTGCACCATGCCCGCAGCACTGCATTCTCCTGTACCATGCCCGCAGCTCTGCATATTCCTGTACCATGCACGCAGCACTGCATTCTCCTGTACCATGCCCGCAGCACTGCATTCTCCTGTACCATGCCCACAGCCCTGCATTCTCCTGTACCATGCCCGCAGCCCCTGTTTTGGGTCTCGTGGTGGTCCAGTAGCTGCTGCATTTCCCACCCTAGGCTTATACTTGAGTCAATCATTTTTCCCATTTTTTTTTTTTTTTTGTGGTAAAGTTAGGGGCCTCGGCTTATATTCGGGTCGGCTTATACTCGAGTATATACGGTAATTTTGAAGTGGAAGGAAAATTATAAATGGTTTTCAAATTTTTCACAAATAAATATCTGGAAAGTGTGGCATGCATTTGTATTCACCCCCCTTTACTCTGATACCCCCAGACTAAAATCCAGTGGAATCAATTGCCTTCAGAGGTCACCTAATATGTAAATTGAGGCCGGCTGTGCGTAATTTCATCTCAGTATAAATACAGCTGTTCTGTGAAGCTCTGAGGTTTGTTAGAGAATCTTAGTGAACAAACTGCATGATGAAGGCCAAGGAACACACCAGACAGGTCAGGGATAAAGTTGTGAAGAAGTTTAAAGCAGGGTTAGGTTATAAAAAAAATATCCCAAGCTTTGAACATCTAACAGAGCACTGTTCAATCCAATCTCCTGAAAATGGAAAGAGTATGACACAACTGCAAACCTACCAAGACATGGCCGTCCACCTAAAATGACAGGCCGGGCAAGGAGAGCATTCATCAGAGAAGCAGCCAAGAGGCCCATGGTAACTCTGGAGGAGCTTCAGTGATCCACAGCTCAGGTGGGAATCTGTCCACAGGACAACTATTAGTCATGCACTCCACAAATCTGGCCTTTATGGAAGAGTGGCGAGAAGAAATCCGTTGCTGAAAGACAGTCAAAAGAAGTCCTGTTTACAGTTTGCGAGAAGGTGCTCTGGTCAGATGAGACCAAAATTGAAATTTCTGGCCTAAAAGCAAATCGCTGTGTGGCGGAAAACTAACACTGCACATTACCCTGAACACACCATCCCCACTGTGAAACATTGTGGTGGCAGCATCATGTTGTGGGGATGCTTCTCTTCAGCAGAGACAGGAAAGCTGGTCAGAGTTGTTGGGAAGTTGGATGGAGCCAAATACAGGGCAATCTTAGAAGAAAACCTGTTAGAGTCTGTAAAAGACTTGAGACTGGGGCGGAGGTTCACCATCCAGCACACCTCCCACACATCCCACATATGGGAAATTTAAAAATTAGAACGGGACAGGACTTTGTAGGTGCCAGAGACAACTACTTCACACAGTAGGTAAAATTAAATGAAACGTACATTTTATTACATACCAAAGAATAAAAAAGTAATTATAAAAACCATCACAAAAGATGCGATCGTCTACCTAAGGATTGTTTGTCTTCTCTATCTGTAGTATCAGCAATATGCAGCATTCATAAGACTCCTGAGGAAGCCTATACAGTGAAACATGTAGAGTGGACCTGCTGCACTCCTGTTCAAAATCGCATCTTTTGTGATGGTTTTTATAATTCCTTTTTTAAAGCGGAGTTCCACCCTCAGAAAGTTTTTTTTAATAAAAAATACCCCCGGGACAGTCAGGGCTAGTGCATTCCACAATGGTAGCCTCTGAACTGTCCCGGGTCGCACTTACCTTTTAGAAGAAATACTTACCTTAAAAATGTCTTGTCCAGCGGTGCATCTCAGGTGTGGGCAGCTGAAGCCAGCGCGTCCTCTTCGGCATCCTCTTTGTCCCAGAATGCCCTGCACCGGCCCCGCTCGTCATGTCCGGTGCAGGCACGTCATTCCTGCACAGCTTCTGGGCATGCCCAGAAGCTGTTTAGCAGTGAATGACGTGCCTGCACCGGAACTGACGAACGGGGACGGTGCAGGCGCATTGATTCCTGGGAGCGATGACGCTCAGCTCCCAGGAATCAATACAAGCAGGAAGTGATGGCCCAGGCCACGGCCGAAGAGAGAGGAAGAGGAAGTAAGGTGAGTATATTTTCTTCAAAAACAAGGTAAGTAAAGAAAAAAAAATCGTGATTATCCATTTATTTTTCAGGTGACACAGATCAAGCAGATGGGGCAAAGTGACTTTTAAGGGTGGAACTCCGCTTTAACTTGATATGTAATAAAATTTACGTTTTTTATTGAATTTTACCTACTATGTGAAGTAATTGTCTCTGACACCTGCAGAGTCCTGTCCCATTCCAATTTTTGCCCTGCCCTGTTGTCCAACTTTGGCCTTTACCACACTAGCTATTGAACTCAACTGTGAGTGATCAGTAATACTCAACTAACCCTCTCCTTCTTTGGTGTCTCTCCCTTGCTAGCAATGAGGAATCTTCGCCATTTCTGCCAGTAAGGGAGCAACTGTAGTTGGTCGATATCTCTTCAGTGTTTCATGGTCTAGGGCAGTGATGACTAACCTTGGCACCCCAGATGTTTTGGAACTACATTTCTCATGATGCTCAACTACACTGCAGAGTGCATATGAGCATCATGGGAAACATAGTTCCAAAACCTCTGGGGTGCCAAGGTTCGCCATCACTGGCCTAGGGTAATAGTTGCATAAGTCAAGTTCTTTTCTATCTAGTTAGGAGGTTATTGTGCAAACTCTCTAGTACATGTCTATCTGAGGTGCATGTACTTGACGCTTATCATTTTCCATTTCATTATGGCTGTAAAACCATAAAAAAATGTTTTTTTATATTTACTGTTTCGAAGGAAAAGTCTGGGCATAGGACTGGAAACACAACCTGTCTCTTATAACATCCTGCTTCCTTGTGCTTCTGGCTGAATTAGTCATTCTACACAATAATGTAGCTTGAGCCATCAATGGCCACCCCACTATCCATACAATGCTTGTTGAGAACTGATTTGTAACCTTCAGCTCAGGCACTTTCCAGTATTCTACCACTTTTGATTTAGACAGGAGTAATCCTTTAAACGTGGTTATCTTTTTTTAATCTATTTCATAACAAAGATAAATAATGTGCTGCCACCCTGCAAAGCAAGTCAGATATTCGCTTTGAGCAGTTTAACGCAGTCAGACTAATAAAAACTGCTTGTTATTGATTGTTCTTTCTGCTTATACCTTCCGGGTATACCAACAGTTCAGCTGATCAGCTTCAGACATCATCATTTGTTACACCGTCTTATGCCTAACTGGATAAACATGCTGAGAAAACGTACTTGCATATCCAAGAGCAAAAGAAGGTTTTATTTTCCAACTTTGCTTTTTTACCATGCTGCAAATATATTTAGCCAGTTTTCTTTATAGGTACAGTATCTCACAAAAGTGAGTACACACCTCACATTTTTGTAAATATTTTATTCTATCTTTTCATGTGACAACACTGAAGAAATGACACTTTGCTACAATGTAAAGTAGTGAGTGTACAGCTTGTATAACAGTGTACATTTGCTGTCCCCTCAAAATAACTCAACACACAGCCATTAATGTCTAAACTGCTGGCAACAAAAGTGAGTACATCCCCAAGTGGAAACGTCCAAATTAGGCCCAAAGTGTCAATATTTTGTGTGGCCATTGTTATTTTCCAACACTGCCTTAACCCTCTTGGGCATGGAGTTCACCAGAGCTTCACAGGTTGCCACTGGAGTCCTCTTCCACTCCTCCATGACGACATCACGGAGCTGGTGGATGTTAGAGACCTTGCGTTCCTCCACCTTCCGTTTGAGGATGCCCCACAGATGCTCTATAGGGTTTAATTCTGGAGACCTGCTTGGCCAGTCCATCACCTTTTCCCTCAGCTTCTTTAGCAAGACCGTGGTCGTATTGGAGGTGTGTTTGGGGTCGTTATCGTGTTGGAATACTGCCCTGCGGCCCAGTCTCTGAAGGGAGGGGATTATGCTCTGCTTCAGTATGTGACAGTACATGTTGGCATTCATGGTCCCCTCAATGAACTGTAGCTCTTCAGTGCCAGCAGCACTCATGCAGCCCCAGACCATGACACTCCCACCACCATGCTTGACTGTAGGCAAGACACACTTGTCTTTGTACTCCTCACCTGGTCGCCACCACACACGCTCCGACCACAGAACATGGCTCCAGTAATCCATGTCCTTAGTCTGCTTGTCTTCAGCAAACTGTTTGCGGGCCTTCTTGTGCATCATCTTTAGAAGATGCTTCCTTCTGGGAAGACAGCCATGCAGACCAATTTGATGCAGTATGCGGCGCATGGTCTTAGCACTGACAGGCTGACCCCTCACCCCTTCAACCTCTGCAGCAATGCTGGCAGCACTCACACGTCTATTTCCCAAAGACAACCTCTGGATATGACGCTAAGCACGTGCACTCAACTTCTTTGGTCGACTATGGCGAGGCGTGTTTGGAGTGGTACCTGTCCTGTTAAACCGCTGTATGGTCTTGGGCACTGTGCTGTAGCTCAGTTTCAGGGTCTTGGCAATCTTCTTATAGCCTAGGTTATCTTTATGTAGAGCAACAATTATTTATTTCAGATCCTCAGAGTTCTTTGCCATGAGGTGCCACGTTAAACTTCCAGTGACCAGTATGAGAGAGCGATAACACCAAAATTTAACACACCTGCTCCCCTTTCACACCTGAGACCTTGTAACACTAACGATTCACATGACACCGGGGAGGGAAATTGGCTAATTGGGCTCAATTTGGACATGTTCACTTAGGGGTGTACTCACTTTTGTTGCCAGTGGTTTAGACATTAATGTCTGTGCGTTGAGTTTTTTTGAGGGGACAGCAAGTTTACACTGTTATACAAGCTGTATACTCCCTACTTTACATTGTAGCAAAGTGTCATTTCTTCAGTGTTGTCACATGAAAATATTTAGAATAATTTGAGGGGTGTACTCACTTTTGTGAGATACTGTATGTAAACACCTTTATTCAGTATGATGCCCCATCTTTGCTGTAAGTGGGAGGAATAGTGTCCCATTGTTGGTGTCAGTGGGAGGAATTGTGCTCCATCATTAGTGTTATTGGGCAACAGTTGTTGGTGTGTTTGGGAGGAATTGTGTGCCATTGTTGGTGTCTTTGGGAGGAATTGTGCCCCATCTTTGGTGTCATTGGGAGGCATTGTACTTCATTGTTGGTATCATTGGGAATATTTCTGCCCCTTCAATGATGTAATTGGGGGAAATTGTGCCCCAATTTTTGGTATCATTGAATAAAAATAGTACCCCGAGGGCCAGAAAAAAGCAAGCAAAGGGCCGCATCTGGCCCCCTGGCCACAGTTAGACCACCTCATTAAACAATGAAGGGGATCAAGGGGAGCTACAAGAATATCTATAGTTGAGGACACATACAGCAATCTACCCTTTGCTTTGTTTAGTGGGTGATACAGTTGACCAGTTTTCTGCATGTACTGTAAAGCAAACAGTATGCCGTCTCACAAAAGGCTGTCATTATTTACCTGTGCCCAGGACAACCAAATGTTTACAGGCTGTCGCTACTTACCTCTGCCCAGTGTGACAATGTTTGAAAAGAGCCATGCCCTGCTGGCACAGGCATTCAAATTATTTTTGAGCATTTCAGAGGGGTCATTTCTGATTAAAATGGTAAAAGGCCGAGCTCTGAATGCTGGCCATATACACTCAAATTTGTTAGCCGATTATCAGCCAGCTTTCATTTGAAAAAAATACAATAGATGAATGCAACAGATTAGTGCCACTAACTGTTTATATGGACACCCTGAATGATTCAAAGTGTTAGTGATAGATTGCTTTGAACCATTTTGGTTATTTTTGTGAATGAAAACCGGATTAAAGTGGTTATTCTGGCTAAATAATTTAAATTGTTCATGCTTTCCACCACAAATGTTTACACATTTCAGGTACAAAAATGTTTGGTTGAATTGCTTTTAATTGATTTGCAGCTGCTTTTTAATCATTTGCTTTCAACCATTGAGGTTGAAGGCCTCCAACCTGCCTACTGTGTGACTAGCATTTAGGTTACTAGTAACCCGCAGAGGTTCCTGGTCATTACAAGTTCCAAGAGGTCTAAATTTATTGATCTCCACTGACATTCTACAGGGTTGTTTCTGGAAATCCTCGATCATTGGTCTCCATTGACATGTTGCATGTTCATACTATGACTTCCATAGTAAGTGGCCTCTGCTTGTTCTAGAAGATGCATCTCGAACAATGTCGTCTGACATTCTACAGGCTTGTTTCTGGAAATCCAAAGCCAGTGATATCCCCTGATATTCTACAGGTTTGTTCTAGGAGATCCATAGTAAGCAATCTCCAGTGACAGTTTACAGCAGTGGTTCTCATCTCCGGTCCTCAGAACCCACTAACAGGCCAGATTTTAAGTATCACCTTGGGGAGATGCAGACTAGAATACTGAAATCACTGAGCAGCAAAATAAGCCACCTGTGATGTATTTCAATTATCTTGCAAACCTGGCCTGTTAGTGGGTCCCGAGGCCGGAGTTGAGAACCACTGGTCTACAGGCTCATCCCGTGAGGTCTATAGTGTGTGGGTCCCATTGACATTTTTACAGGCTTGTTTATGAGGATCCTACAGGTTCTTTCCAGGAGTATCCTATCAATGTGAGTGGTCTCTACAGCCCACTTCAATAAGTAAAGTACAAAATGTAGTTTACCATTGTTTTATTCATATATGTCTTCGTTGGCAAGATTTTTCTCTAACTTCCTGTCCTGCAGACCATACAAGAAAGGATATTTCCCTTATGGGGACAGAGACACAAGCAAAACCTAACAGTGTTTTTAAGCCTTTAATACTTATGAAAAAAACTGTGTTTTGGATCGATTTAGCTGAGTTTAGTATAATAATGTGCCTTATGCTTGCTATTATGTTCCCTATCTATTTCCAAACACATTTGGGTTTTTTGTCAGCACATGTACTGGAGGAGAGGGACATATGCTTTAGAAGCCACCTGATGTCAAGCGCTAAGCACCCTTGTGATGTAGCAGTCAAGAGCTAAGTGTCCCTTTGTTAATCAACAACAGGCTTCCGGTGATCTCATTGACTGTAGGCCCATTAAACTTACTGGCTGTAGGCCATTGCTCCAAGGCAGCGTTGGCCAATAGACTTTCTATTACATGAGTCATGATTGCTATTACATGAGAGATAATACAGACACTGATTTTCTCACTATACTGGCTCAGTCATTAAAATGCCTGCCCTAATATTAAATACCCCTTTGGCTACAAATCCTGTGTGTACAAATTGTGTGTATTAGGTGATCTGCCAAGTAAGACTTTAAGTATTATGTAGTGTACCCAAAGTCATAATATATCTCAATTGATTTTCCATTTTGATGAGGTCTCCAAATATGTATTTGCAAAACAACTTTTTTTGGTCCTCTGACGTTAATTAGTAACACATAATTGTTTTTCCTCTTATAGGCCAAGCCGGTCCGCTTAGTAAAGCCAGTGTCATTGATGAAACTGCCAGGCAGGTACCTGGCACATCAGGAGGCATTGCCAAACCTACCCGTCCCTGCACTTGATCAGACACTGGATAAATATCTTTTGGCCTTGAAACCTTTGATAAGTCAGGAGGAATGGAGCCACACCAACGAAATGGTGGATGAATTCCGGACTTCAGGAGTAGGAGAAAGGCTGCAGAAGAGCTTAGAAAGGAGAGCAAAGAAGACAGAAAACTGGGTAGGTAGACAATGCCATTTGACTAAAGATGCAACTTGGGCTTACTAGTAGACATTCTAGTAATTGATATTGATGACTGTGTAATGGAGTTTATATCTCAGCTTACAATAATTTCTTTGAAAGCCAGAGTCCATTGTTTTAAAGCAGAGTCTCTTTGTCTTTTTTGTTGAGATGTTGGTGTCTCTGTGACCTCCATGAGCAAATTAATATGAAAAAAAGTACACCATCGAATACTTTGTCTATCTCCACAATAAATCAAAATCAGTGACTCTTTAAAAAGTAGATCAGTGTTAACAAAGAGCAAATAAACTATAAAGACAGCTTTAATCTGTCAAAAGGCAGTGGTCGCTCCATATTTTGGTCCTAGCAGATGTCCTTGAGAATATACCCATTCTTAACTGTTTACAGGACTGAAATACATGCATTTAAATTGTCATTAAACCCGTTCAGACAACTTCATATGGGTCATCAGCAAATGTACCAATAAAAGCAATACCTTATATAGCACACTTCATAATACTCCCAAGTACCTGAGTTACAGCACCATATACTGCAGTCATGTGACATGAGAACTTTGCTCCCTACCGCAAATGGGGGAAGGAGCAAGAAGAAAGGCTGAAGATGCAGTTGTATGTGCTTATGTCAGTCCTGGAAGTGGTTTGTAATAATTTAACTTGGAGCCTCCTCGACAGTTGATGCCCAGTCCCTTAAAAGTTTTTTGGCTTTAATAACCCTTTAAGATAGCAATACACAACTTGATTTTCTCTCGTTCAGTCGTGCAAATATGTTCAACACAAACACCTGAAATTGAATCCAAAAATACAGGTGTTCAAAACATCAGTACCATGTGCAAGAGTCCTAACAGTGTGGCTATAGGAATCCCCACTAACGGCTTTTGTATTCGCAATACTCACAGCTGCCTGAATACAATGGTTTTGCAGAACATTGACTGCATCTAATAGGTCGTAACCACCATTCGGTAGATAATTTTCCGGCAGGGTCCCCCACTGCTTGAATTTTAGCCAGAATCGGCCAAAATGTAAACTTTCTATGATCAGCTTTGAAATTGCCCAGCCATGCATTTAGATATCTTCTCAAGAACATCAGGTGCCCCAAATCTCAGGAAGCTTGAGAATGACAATATCAACACTTTAATAGTGTTAATACTGGACTGTCTCTTTGACCCCTCTTAGACCCCATTCACACTAGCGCGACTTGTCAGGCGACTTGGTCGCCTGACAAGTCGCGGTGGGTCGCCTGCCATTGATTAGCACAGGACCCGTTCTAATAGGAGCGACACAAGTCGCTACGACTTAGAAAAAGGGTCCTGTACTACGTTGGGGCGACCTGGAGGCGACTTGCATTGACTTCAATTATATGAAGTCCGTGCATGTTGCGCCGAGGTCGCAGTGCACGCTGTGCACCGCGACTTCACAGGTCGCCCCAGCAAGTCGTGTCGCCCCTGTGTGAATGGGCTCTAACTCTTAAAAACTGATGCTGTTAATTGGAAAAAAAAAAACACTCCTCCTCTTCAGCTGCTTTATATGCTAGAATCAAAGATGTAGAATTCATGGAGAAATTGATAGCTAGAGTCCAGGATAAGTTAGAGGCCCATAGTCTCACCTGGGAACTGTGGCATCTTAAAGAAGAGCTCCAGCCCCCACCACCAAAAAACTAAAAGTCAGAAGCTACAAATACTGTAGCTGCTGACCTTTAATATTGGGACACTTACCAGTCTAGGGATCCTGCAATGTCAGCACCCCAGCCAATATTTCATTCCGCTCTCTGGTGCTGCCGCCACCATTTCTTGTAAGGGCAACCGGCAGTGAAGCCTTGGAGCTTCACATCTGGTTTCCTACTGTGAAGGCGAGAAGCACACTGCGCTCTGTGAATGGCCCAGCAGTGGGGGAAGGAAGAGAGGGGCCAAACTTTCCGGTGGACCTCTCTGCGGCGACCTCACCTGGAAGTGGGGACAGGTACCTGTCAAAAACAGGTACCCACTCCACCCGTAAGGTGCCAAATGTGGCACTGGAGGGGAGAGGAAGCAAACAAGTGGAACTTCCCCTTTTGGGTGGAGCTCTGCTTTAAGGAAGACCCACCCTGAGGGCCTCCCCTAGTTTTTGTTTCCCCTCTTGTCGTTGGGTCTCCATCAAGGGACTGGGACATTGTGGTAGTCCTCAATCTTTTCACTCTTTTCTGCACTTCTTCCTTTTTTTTTTCTAGCCTATTCTGGGTATTTTTATTTCTCGTATTATTTTCTTCTTACTGTTTTGTGGTACTTTGCACTAAACTGCTTAAGTCGCACTGAAGTCATGGCAGTGAGCCTTTCTTTGATATTTAAATGCTTGCATGCGGGGCATTATAAGTGCCTTATGTCACCCGTATTAATGGCCTTAGTTGAGGCACTTCTCTACTGTTCAGGCTTTTTATTTTTATTTATTGTCATCCAGCATGTCTTTGGTGTGCTATGATTGTAATTTGTTTACTATGTATATAGTGCCTGTATTTTCTAATTTGTTTTAATAAATTAAAAAAATTTCCAAAAAAAATGTTTTTGAAAAAAATAAACTGATGCTGTTAAATAGAAAGAAAAACAAAACTGTGTAGATTAGCTTAATAGTATTTGGGCAGCTTTTATGGTAATCATCACCAGCTTCTCTCTGGCACCTTGTCAGTGGCTTGCTAAAATCGCATGATGATTAGCAGCATTACAATAAGAAGCTTTGGCTTTCCATGCCATTACTTTCGTTGTAAAGTGTCTATACTATAGATATTTTCCTGAAGTTGATGCACTTAGTGCCTGTATTTTATTGTACTTTAAGTGTATTGTATTGTATTTTACTGTATTTAGCTCTTTGTAAACATATGACTACTGCAATTTTATTCTCTCTGGAAAAGAGGAGATTAAGGGGGGATATGATCAACATGTCTAAATACATAAGGGGTCTATATAGTGAACTTGGTGTTGAGTTATTCACTTTAAGGTTATTACAGAGGACAAGGGGGCTCTTTTCACATCTAGAGGAAAAGAGATTTCGTCTCCAAATACAGAAAGGTTTCTTCACAGTAAGAGATGTGAAAATGTGGAATAGACTCCCTCCAGAGGTGGTTCTGGCCAGCTCAGTAGATTGCTTTAAAAAAGCCTGGATTCTTTCCTAGGTGTACATAATATGACTGTGTACTATTATTTATAGGTAAATTGATCCAGGGAATATCCAATTGCCTAAATTGTATGTAGGGGGTATGGGCCTATGCTGGTCTGCACACCAAAGGAGTACAGTCCAAAGCATTAAGCCTAGGGGTTTGAGTGTGCCACGAATACCAATATGAAAAATAAAAATATTTCCACACTTCCAGAAGGTATAAAAATGAAAAAGATATATAAGTTTATTCAAAGTTCATTTACATAATTTAGGGATATATGGAATTGGGTAGACAATACAAAAATTACATATGACAATACATATTACATTTCAAAAGACCAAGAGAAAACAAAGAGAGTGGTGCAAAAAGATCATTAATTTTTAGGAGCTTTACAAAATGGAAAAGAAAGCTGGAACTACGCGTTTCGCAAAATATGCTTCTTCAGGCTCCAGCAGGTTAAGGATATAGGTACTTCTATGAAATAAACAATATATATATTATTTTATAATAGAAATACATGCTCTTATACAACACATCTAATCAAGACATACATAATTACCAAAAATTAAAAAAGGTTTGGTTATTTACCAATATTGTTCGATATTAGATATTCATAAATATTCAGGTATTGAATGTTCATTTAAAAACACAAATTAATTCATTTTAGCCAGTATTAGATGAATATATATTTATTGTATATTCCTTAGATTTTAAAGCTAGGAATGACTTAGCGGATATTATCTTATCTGATATTCAATTATATAAAATGACAAAACAAGAAAAAGGAGGGAAAAAAAAAAAAGGGGGTATATCGAGTAATCTATCAGAGAAGCTTGAGGGGGGGCGTTTAGGCCAACACCCTAAACCAGGGGTCTGCAACCTTTAAGACAAAAAGAGCCACTTGGACCCGTTTCCAAAGAAAAAAAAAAAACTGGGAGCCGCAAAACCATTGCGACTTTTAAAACAAATATAACACTGCATATATTGTTTCTTACCTTAATGCTATATATACACAGGGGGTCCAAAAAAGGGACGTAATTAGAAATCAGAGGGCCCCATAGCAAAATTTGCTATGCCCAATAATCAATGCCCCAAAATGCCATAGAAAATTATTCAGGGCCCCAGTGTACCATAAATAATAATCAGTGTCTGATGTAAATAATAATTAATAATGCCCCTTTCAATGTAGTGACCACCATACATGCCCCTTACAATGTAGTGACCACCATACATGCCCCTTACAATGTAGTGACCACCATACATGCCCCTTTCAATGTAGTGACCACCATACATGCCCCTTTCAATGTAGTGACCACCATACATGCCCCTTTCAATGCAGTGTGTGGGCCAGGTCCCCCCCCTGAGGCATCACTTCACTTCCATGCCCCCTGAATATGCAGAGACCACCATACATGCCCCCTTCAATGCAGTGTGTGGGCCGGGGCATCACTTGCAGAGACCACCATACATAACCCCCTTCAATGCAGTGTGTGGGCCGGGGCATCACTTGCAGAGACCACCATACATAACCCCCTTCAATGCAGTGTGTGGGCCGGGCCGCGCTCGGGCTCCCCCCCCCCAGGCATCAGTTCACTTACCTCACACTGGTGCCTGGCACGGGAGTCTGGATGGACGTCATCTTTCTCCTGCATGCGCGCCGCTGCCCTCCGATCTGACAGCGGGCGGGAAGGTGACGTCGGGACGGTGCGTGACTAACGCACGCACCGCCCCCATGCGAGTCACAGCCAGTACAGCACCCGCCACAGTGAGGAGCGCCTCCTCCCCTCGCTAGTATCCGCCCCGGAGCCGCGGCAAAGATGTAAAAGAGCCACATGCGGCTCCGGAGCCGCGGGTTGCCGACCCCTGCCCTAAACAATCCCTGGATAGGAAGTCCAGGGTATGTCTGGGAAAGGGCCAGACATGAAGGGAAGTGATTGGCAAATATATGAGGAAAATCAGTATTATACAAATGGCAAAGAAAGCTTACCTATGATCTTGTTTTAACGTTGTTTTTTACTGGATATATATATCTGGTCAATTGACTGAGTATATGTCTTTTCCGTATGGTCACATAATAGGAAGAAGGGAAGGGGGAAATAGGAAATATCCAATTGCCTCTCGGGGGATCAGGAAGGAATTTTTTCCCCTGCTGTAACAAATTGGATCATGCTTTGCTGGGGTTTTTCGCCTTCCTCTGGATCAACTGCGGGTATAAGATTGTGTATATGGGATTGTATGGTTGGGTTTTTTTTACTGTTTTTGGTTTATTGGTTGAGCCAGATGGACTTGTCTTTTTTCAACCTGACTAACTATGTAACTATGTAGCAATGAGCACAAAAATGGGAATTCATGGAAATCCAGCAGTACTGCTGCCATTGGTTACCCAGTTAATTGTCCATGCCTCCTCCGTGCTGCTTATATTTACATTTCTTTTGATCCCCCCACTTTCAAGTTTCTCTGCTGGAGCAAGGAGAAACGGCCCAGTGTAAGCTCCAAGTGAGTGTGCTTGCCCCAATGTGACAGCACATGTACCTTGTGATAGGCTACCAACGCACCCAGCCCTTCACGTAAGGAAGAGAAAAAAGACACATGCTCCCATAAAGTCCCAGAAGTGCCAGCAATAACACCTCATTCCAACAAGCAAATGGAACCGCAGGAAGAGAGAAGGTGAAAATAAGCAACAGGGGGAGGCCTGGGCAGTTAAAAGAGAAGTTCGGGATTAAAAAAAGATAAACTTACATACTTAGCTAGGTGGATGCATCATCGGTCTGATGCTGCATCTGTCCCCCACCACCTCTAGACTAAGGAACCTAGAGATCAAAGGCCGCTGATCACTCAGGACTTCAGTGAGCAGAGAGTGGTGACAGTCAGCGGTGATCTGCTCTGTCCCTCCAGTGCTCACTGGAGTGTTGGGCTTTGCAGGGGACGGGAGCGGCTGGCTCACGCTCTCAGCGGCATGCTATAAAGCTGAGCCAGCTGCCAGTAAGGCATCTGGGGGGATCCCGACATTAAAGTCAGGATCCATCCAGAACCTGGACCGGCAGAGTCACGTCAGTTGACAGCAGTCTTTAGCCCACTGTTGTCTGAATATGGGGCACAGGAATGCAGAACGAAGTACACTCCTGTGACTCACAGGAGAGGTAAGGCCAAAAGAGGCCTCCTTTAAAAGTGTATGCATAGCCAATACTTATCATTTTCGTTGTCCCTGGAACAAGTGCCCTCCTTAACATTTAGGATCTCCCTTCACTTTTTGCCTTGGTGTCAAAGGCCAATGGGACAATAAGAGATGGGGGATCATCTCTCTAGGGCACATGTGTCAAGCACAAGGCCTGTGGGTCGAATCCGGCCCTCCAGGCCATTTTATGTGGCCTTCACATTTCTCCTGCAGCTGCTGGAGAGCTCCAGTCCTCCTCCTCTGGTCCTCTTTCAGACCCTGTACTTTATGCTTTCCAGCATTGCCTCCAGCTTCTTCCCAGCAGCAGCACAGGGTAAGGGGGTGCACTGTGATGTAAGGGAGGGTAAAGGACTCAACTTCTGATGGTGGAGAGGCTTTTGATGTCTTATGTAAGGGTAGGGGATGCTCTGGACATCTAGTCTTACAGATACAGCTGGCCCTTTTGAGGGCGATCATAATGCTGATGCGGCCCGCGATTAAATTGAGTTTGTCACTTCTGCTCTAGGGAAACACAGACCGCAATAAAATCCAGACAGAGGCCCAACCCTTGCCTTTCCTTTCAAAACAAAAAAAAGAAAAAAGTTTGGGCTATGCAATCACATGCTCTGAACCTATTGCTTTGCCATGCATCAACAAACATAGGTTCACTTCAAAATGATTCAATTTACTCATAATACATTAATGAAGAACTATAGGCAATTTTTTTACCACTTTGGATAGAGCAAGGGAGGGTTATAATCCCTATTAGTTTATTTTTTGCCCTCTGTGCCCTATTGGGGAGATTTATGTTCACTTCCTGTCCCATAGCCAAAACAGGAAGTAAGAAGAAAATCACTGAAAATGAAGGTAATTCCTTGGGGACCCCCAGGCCATCAGAACTAATGTCCCTGTAGGAAGATTTCCTCTCTTATTATTTTTCTGAGGACAACCCAAAATTTGGGATTTTCTTTTACTTTCACTTTCAATGCTAGTGGTGAGCAGGGCAAATGGAGAGGGCAAACCTCCCTAATGGACAGACAGCAATAAAACTGACTGGGATTCTAATACCTCTCCACTAAGCCTAAAACTAAAGAAAACATTTTGCCTTTAGTTATACTTTAACAGTATCATTATGGTACAATATAGGGTCCTTCGCTATTTTATTAGTAGCAGTTTTTAAAGCGGTTGTATACCCCGCTTTGTTATTTTTACCTACAGGCAAGCCTATACTAAGGCCTACTTGTAGGTAAAATAAATATCTCCTAAATGTGTACCATTTAGGAGATATCCAACCTGCATGCAGCCGCTGACGTCAGCAGCGCATGCGCCCTGAAGGTTCGGCATATAGTGTTGGAACCGAGGGCTCCCACGTACATGTGCGGGAGTGACGTCGTCGCGCCTCCAGCCAGTCACGGGGCCGGAGCCCGCGAACCTGGAAGAAACGCCGGCAGGACATGCCAGCCCCCTCGTTCTAAGGTAAGTATTTCAGAATATGCTAGTATGCAGTGCATACTAGCACATTATGCCATTGTCTTGCAGGTTTTTTTTGTTTTGTTTTGTTTTTTCAGGGTAATCAACCGCTTTAAGTCAAACTTGAGTTTTCTTTTAAAACGATTTACATTTTATTTTATTTTTTTTTCTTCTTAAATTATTTTAAAACAGTTGACATTTTTCTAAAGCCCTTTATAATTGTTCCTTATTATACTCCTCAGCTTTCAGATTGGTGGCTGCAGATCGCTTACCTAGAGTATCGTATGCCAGTCGTAGTTCATTCGAGCCCTGGTGTGGTACTACCAAAACAAGACTTTTTGGACAGACAAGGACAACTCCGGTAAAGTACCATTATTTTGTGATTTTTAGGATAATGTGACCGTTGCCTGTCTTGTGAAAGAAGGTGGCTGATTTCTGAAAGAGATAAAAGCTGGCCTTTGCTTGTACTGACCTTTCCCACACATACGGTGAACTATTTATTACTGTGTACTGTGCTGAGCTCAAAATACAAGCCAGTAATATTTATCAAAGAGGGATTGTCTGCCACTCCCCCTTTACACAGCACAGTTATAACTGCCGGTGACCCTTGCTATGCACACAGATAGAGCTATTACATGTTTCTATGTGCATAGTCTGCCTTTAACCACTTTAAGACCGGAAGGATTTGCCCCCTTAATGACCAGGCCCTATTTTGCGATTCGGCACTGCGTTACTGTAACCGATAACTGCGTGGTCGTGCGACGCTGTACCCAAAGGAAATTTATGTCCTTTTTCCCCACAAATAGAGCTTTCTTTTACTGGTATTTGATCACCTGTGCAATTTTTATTTTTTGCGCTATAAACAAAACAAGAGCGACAATTTTGAAAAAAAAAAAACATTTTTCACATTCTGCTATATGACATTCTCAAAAAAAACTTAAAAATCTAAATTTTTTAACATTTTAGGCCAATTTGTTTTCTGCTACATATTTTCGGTAAAAAAAAAAATCTCAATAAGCGTATTTTGATTGGTTTGCGCAAAAGTCATCGCGTCTACAAACTACGGGAAAGATTTATGTAATTTTTAATGTTTTGTGTTTTTTTTTTTACTAGTAATGGCGGCGATCTGCGTTTTTTTGCAGGACTGCGGCATTGGGGTGGACAGATCGTACCCCTTACTGACATTTTTTACATTTTTGGGGGTACTGGTGACATTACTACAGTAATCAGTGCTAAAAATATGCACTGTTACTGTAATAATGACACTGGCAGGGTAGGGGTTAACGGTATAGGTTTTCAAGGGGTTAAATGTGACCCTAGGGGAGTGATTCTAACTGTGGGGGCGTGTCTCCTGAGATGACCACAGAGACATGTGATCCTGTATAGAAGGATTACATGAGCTCTGTGATCATTTCAGGGAGAAGGATGGTCGGCTGTGTTTACAACAGCCGACCGTCCTCCTCTCTCAGCGGGGAGAGATCGCGGGTGTCAGGCAGCAATCGGAGCCGCCTGACACCCGCAGCGGCTTCCCCGCTGACGATCGGGGGTGGGAGCAGGCCCCCAGCGGCACGCGCCCCCTAGCTGTCTTCAGGCGAGTGACGTCGATCTATGTCGCTTTGCCTGTAGGAGCCAGCCTGCCACAGTAAATATAAAGAAGGCGGTCGGCAAGTGGTTAAAATGCAAATTTACTGAGACCATAAATGGAGGGAATTGTTGCATAATCCTAGGAGTGTGACGAGATTTTTAAATTCCTCGGCAAACATTTTTTCAAGAACACCCACTAAACGTTTTGCAGCTACCCCGTTTTAATAAAACGTATTTATTTATTTTTTTATTTTATCATGCCCGTCTTTACACACCTGCACAGTCCAATGCAGCAGCAAAACAATCTGCCTTACTTTAAAGCAGGGGTCTCAAACTAGCGGCCCTCCAGCTGTTGCAGAACTACAAGTCTGATCATGCCTCTGCCTATAGGAGTCATGCTTGTAACTGTAAATGCCTCATGGGAATTGTAGTTCTGCAACAGCTGGAGGGCTTTCAGTTTGAGACTCCTGCTTTAAAGTGATGACTATGAGACTGGAGCACCAACTGGATGAACTGGAACATTTTGGAAGGTTTTCTTAAAGAGTAACGTCTCATCTCTTTAAAAAAAAAAAACATTATTAGGAGGACAGAGAGGGCATTTTGTCACAAAGACCGTAAGCGCCGAACAGTATGCTGTTTACCGGGCGCTCGGGTTTGGATCTGGTGGACAGATTATTAGGTGGGGCTCGGGAGGACCCAGCTGTCCTGGTACACATAGGTACCAATGACAAAGTTAGAGGAAGGTGGAAAGTCCTAAAAAACGATTTCAGTGACTTAGGATCTAAATTCAAGAGTAGGCCCTCCAAGGTAGTATTCTCGAAAATACTACCTGTACCTCGAGCCACGCCAGAGAGGCAGCAGGAGATTAAGGAAATTAACAAGTGGCTGAGGAACTGGTGTAGAAAGGAGGGGTTCAGGTTCCTGGAGAACTGGGCTGACTTTTCAGTCGGTTACTGGCTCTTTAGAAGGGGAGGGTGCAGCCGTACTGGGAAAGAAGATGGCCGAAAAGTTAGAGGGGCTTTGAAAATAGGTGGTGGGGGGAGGGTCCAGTTGTAGAGCTATCCAGCAGGGAACAAGGTTTAGCAGGCAATATTGGGGGCATTAGTGGTAGGGTGACCAGAGATCCAAAACCCAAGGTAGGTAAGTTGAAAAATCCAAAATACATCGAACAAGGGTATAGTATGCGACCAAACAAAATTAAAAAGGTTTGTATACTAATTCTAGAAGTCTGGCAGACAAGATGGGAGAACTAGAGCTGTTAATATATGAGGAAGATTTTGATTTTGTGGGAATTTCAGAAACTTGGTTTGACAGCTCTCATGATTGGCTGGCAAACCATTCAGGAGTTTTCCCTTTATTGCAGAGATGGGGAGGGGTATGCCTATATATCATGAACAATGTGTAAGTGAATATGGGCGATATCACTAATGGAGTTGGAAGGAGGTGGAATCCCTATGGGTAGAGGTTCAAAGGGAAGATACTAAGGGGAAAGTAATATTGGGCAAATACTATAGGCCCCCCAACCAGAGGGAGGAGGGGGAGGTGGACCTCCTCTCACAGCTTAGAATGGCAGCTAGGATTGTAAATGGCATTATAATGGGGGATTTTAATTATCCAGATATAGACTGGGCAGAAGGAACCACACATTCGTGTAAGGCTCGCCATTTCCTAAATGTTTTGCAGGACAACTTCATGGGTCAGATGGTGGATGCACCAACGAGAAACAATGCGTAACTAGACCTACTAATTATGAATTATACAGACCTGAATGCGGATTTAGAAATAAGGGGCAACTTAGGAAACCGTGACCATGGGTCAATTCGTTTCAGTATAAATCACAGAAATGGGAAACATAAGGGTAATACACAGACACTGAACTTCAAAAGAGCCAATTTTCCTGAACTGCGCTCTATGCTAAACAATATTAAATGGGATAGAATCCTGGGAACAAAGAACACTGGGAAAAATTGGGAGTGATTTAAGAACATACTTAATAAAGGTATTGGCCAGTGCATTCCGACAGGGAATATGTTTAAAAGAGCTAAAACAAAAAACCCTGGATGGCTAAACTCCATCTTAAAATTACAAATTAAACAAAAGAAAGGGCCTTCAAGAAATACAAAGCAGAGGGCGTCATTGGCCGCAATCCACCACTACAAAGAATGCAAAATGAAATGTAAGCATGCAATCAAGGCAGCTAGGATAGAACACAAAAGGCACATAGCGGAAGAGAGTAAGAAAAACCCTAAGAAATCCTTTAGGTATATAAATAGTAAGAAAGTGAGGCCAGAACATATTGGCCCTGTAAAGGATGATGAAGGGAATCTGGCTATAAAGGACAGAAAGAAGGCCGAGGTTCTAAATAAATTCTTCTCCTCAGTCTTCACAAAAGAATTGGGGGGATACAGTAACATATTAAAAAAGAATAGCGCAACCATGCAAAAGAAATGACTATTAAATATGGAGACAATCCATAAATAAAAATGGGGGTTTAGTCCCACCATATGGCCATATCGTGCTCAAGCCCACCACTGCGTCAAAGTACCCCATTATCAGTGGGTCCTACACTATCCATAGAAAAGGGGTGAATCCAGCCTCTCTTACCCTTGGAGACAACACTCCTTGCTGGGAAGGTGTGCTAATGCACTACAGGGGACTCCTCCTATATCTACTTGATAGTGGACACTGATAGAGTACAGATGTGTGTGGGGGGGGTGCTCAACCTCAGAAGTCTGGTCAGATCGAATACATAATAAACAAGCAAAAAATTGGGGGAGCAAACCCTGAACATGTATATCTAAAGCCGGTGCAGCTAATAGTCATTTCTTTTGCATGGTTGCGCTATTCTTTTTTAATATACATGTTGCTTGGTCAACATGGTTGAGCATCCCACCCCCCACACACACCTGTACTCTATCAGAGTCCACCATCAAGTAGATATAGGAGGAGTCCTTTGTAGTGCATTAGCACATCCATCCCAGCAAGGAGTGTTGTCTCCAAGGGTTGGAGAGGCTGGATTCACCCCTTTTTTATGGATAGTGTAGGACCCACTGATAATGGGGTACTTTGACGCAGTGGTGGGCTTGAGCACGATATGGCCATATGGTAGGACCAAATCCCCATTTTTATTTATGGATTGTCTCTATATTTAATAGTCATTTCTTTTGCATGGTTGCGCTATTCTTTTTTAATATACATGTTGCTTGGTCCATAGCTGCACCGGCTTTAGATATACATGTTCAGGGTTTGCTCCCCCAATTTTTTGCTTGTTTGATACAGTAACATAGACTGTAATGTGATGTGTTAATAGCACGTCACAGGAAGCACCCTCATTGGTAAATGAAGACAGACTCAGAACTAGACTCGAAAAACTTAACATAAATAAGTCACCGGGACCAGATGGCTTACACTTGAGGGTCCTTAAGGAACTGAGCCAGGTGTTAGCCAGACCATTGTTCCCAATTTTTAAGGACAGTCTATTGACGGCAACAGTACCAGCTGATTGGAGAAAAGCCAATGTGGCAATAATATTTAAAAAAAGGTTGACATATATCCCTGGGAACTACGGGCCGGTTAGCCTAATATCAAGAGTCTGCAAGCTATTGGAGTGGATGATAAGGGACAATATACAAGATTTTAGTAATAAAAACGGTATCAATAGTGGTAATCAGCATGGATTCATGAAGAATCGTTCTTGCCAATCTATTAACCTTCAATGAAGAAGTGAGCAGCCATCTAGATAATGGAAAGCCTGTAGATGTGGTGTATCTGGAGTTTGAAAAGGCATTTGATACAGTTCCCCAAAAAAGCTTACTGTACAAACTAAGGTTCATAGGTATGGACCATAGGGTGAGTATCTGAATTGAAAACTGGCTTCAGGGGCAAGTCCAGAGAGTGGTGATAAATGGGGAGTACTCGGATTGGTCAGGTGTGAAAGTGGGGTCCCCCAAGGATCTTTCCTGGGACCAATCCTGTTTATTTATTCATAAACTATCAGGAGGAAGGGATGACCAGCACAATCTCAGTATTTTTCGGATGATACTAAGCTTTGCAGGACAAAATAATGGGGTGGGCAACTACATGGCAAATGAGGTTTAATGTTGAAAAATGTAAGGTAATGCACTTGCGTGCCAAGGGAGAACCTCTGGGGGAATCTAATGCCTCGTTCCCACTGAGTGGTACGGTACGGTTCGGTTCAGTATGGTACGGTTCGGTACGGTTTGGTATGGTACACATTGCGTTTCCACTGCCAATAGTACCCTTTCATGATAGGCGTGGTGTAGCAGGAAAGCTGTGATAGAGAATTCTCTGTCAACCAATCAAAGTTCTGCAGAGTGTAGCTCCACCCAGTTGGTACGGTACTAATGTGCTTGGTACCCCAACGAAAGGGTACCAAAAAAGTGGTACGGTACGGTTCGGAATTAGGGTACCAGTCATAATGGAAACGGCATAAATAGCGTACCGTACCGAAACGAACCATAAGATGGAAAAGGACCTGGGGTTCCAGTAGACAACAAGTTCAGCAATGGCATGCAATGCCAAGCTGCTGCAAGCAAAGCCAATTTGCCAAATTGGGATTTTAATGTGCCACACAGACAAATTATTTTATAAAAGTAACAACATTTTTATTGAACCTTTTAAAATCAACATTTCGTGCTTAAAACTATCATATAATATCCATGTGATTATGACTTTGGCTTTACATGTTTCGCCAGGCTTTGGCTTCTTCAGGAGTCTTATATAAGTACTGCATACATAATCTCAAGAAGTTAAAGACAGCATATTAGTCAAAGCTACAACTTTTTGTTACTTTTATAAAATAATATATCTGTGTGACACCTTAAAAAATCTCAATTTTCTGTTTTTATCAATATTTTCATTATTCAGGGATGTGGTGCCTATGACTCCCTGACACCCAGCATTTTTTCCATTGTACTGCTCCTACATGGATACATTACTGGCAGGATCACCAGTTGTAAAAAAACAAAGGACCTGAAAAAAAAAAATGAATGCAGCTACCACATATAAGCTCCGGCAAGCTGCAAAATGTAAAATTTTTGTTCTTGGGTTTAGATACAATTTAATACCGCTCTTTTTTTCTTTGCAGATTTGCTGCTAAGCTGATTGAAGGTGTTCTTGACTTTAAATCTATGATAGACAAGTAAGTCTTAAAATTAACCTGATGCATTCTTTTCAGATCCTCTGTCCATTTGTCTCATTTTTGTTTTTTTATCTTTCAATTAGTCAGACTTTGCCCGTAGAACATCTTGGTGGTAAACCGCTCTGTATGAATCAATACTACCAAATATTATCTTCCTGTCGCGTTCCGGGCCAAAAGAGAGACTCAGTCGTCAACTATAGCCAAGCCAAGAAGCCCCCCACTCACATTACAGTGGTCCATAACTTTCAGGTGAGGCTCTCTCTATCTTTTCAGTGATAGGTGCTTGGTACACAGCCAGTGGCCGGGTGGGGAAAAACCTGAATTCTTAGTGGTATAGATTCAACCAGATGCTATAAACATCCCTAAGGGTTTCTGCTCTTTGCTGACTCAGTAGCATCATATAGTTCCAGCAGATTTGCTGCCCACAGATTCATACTGCAAGCCTTTTGTTCAACCTCATCCCAAAATATTCATGCCACGTACTCCAAATTCTGACCCTACCATCTATGCACATCATAATGGTATTTATATTCATCAGGGAAGGGACCATTTTTGCAGGATTCGTTTTCTCTATCGCTCATTGACAGACGTAGTCTTCTTGATTCTCAAGAGCTGGGTTATGTTGTCTCCGCAGGAGTAGGACTAGGCAGAATGACAAAACGTTCTGGCTCCACCCTAGGGGGCAGTCCCTGAGGGTATATCCTCCCTCTCTCTGCTACAGGGAATCAGTTTTTTTCTGTCTAGTCAGGAGTAAGGACCTAAGTTCCTTGCTGGGATCTTTTGGTCCTGGCAAGACTTTTTTTCTTTAAGAAAAAGACATTTTTTAGGTAGTTTTCTCCAGTGTTTTTTTCCTGTGAGATCTTCAAGCAAAAATGCCGGACTGGGCGACACTTGTGGTCACCCCAGCCGGCCTACGAGCGTGTGCAGACCAGGCATTGCGCTTGGTCGGCCGCGACATATTCAAGTAAGTATGCGGGGCCGGGCGACGGGCTGGATGTGAGATCCAGTGGTCACCCCGGTTTCTGCCTAAAAGCGCGTGCAGACCAGTGCGCTGAGTCGGCCGCGACGGAGTCCCAGTAAAGGGACTGACTTTGCGAGTTAAAAGCTCGCTTGGACGCCAGGACCAGAGAGTCGAGGCGTCCACAAACCCCCACCTCGGTGGAGAGGGTATTATGAAGAGAGGGTGCCTGTCGGTTCGGTATGGTGAGTAAAACGTTCCCTTTTTTCCTCATTTATGAGGCAGTATATATTATGGGCCCCTCCATATATGGTCAGTATATATCTGACACTTACAAGTCCCCCTTGTAATACAGCATGTGTTTGTGGGAAGTGGACTTGGTTCAAGAGCTAACACTCTACCCAGCAGACTGTAACATTACAGCAAACATAGGAGGTATAATCCTACCTTATGTGCAGTGTATCTCTGTAGATCCATATGTCACCTCTCAGCAGAGTGCAGGTGGATGTGCTGGGAAGACGATATCGGCGGTCCGCCGCCATTTTGCCGTAGACCGAATGCATGTATGTCCTCAGGTCACGCCGGCCGCCATGTTTTTGGAGTCTTATGTCTCTTCTATGGGGGCGGCCATGTTTTGTGAGCCCAGCTTCCTCGTGGAGGGCTGGGAACGCCGGAAGGCGTACACAGGGAGCGGAGCCACGCCTTCTGCCCGGGAAAAAGCAAACGGCTCCTTCCAGTCTGTGTAAGACAGACGCTGGCTGCAGTTTGTTGGAAACTGCACTGCATCGGTTGGTGAGCCTTGGGGGTCCCTCTCTCTCTCTCTGGGATCGAGAAGCAGGTACTCTGAGGGGCGCTATTGCGCTAGGGGGAGACACACAAAAAAAAAAAAAAAAAAAGTTTTTTTGTTTATTGCTGGCAAAAGTGTCCTGTATTAACATGGACCCTGCCACTCATGTATCTCCTCCGGATCCCCTCAAGGGGTCTGCGGGATCCTCCAGCACCCCATTGACAATTGAATCTTTGTCAGCCATTATGGAAACTTTTGTGTCCCGGGTGGAAGTGGCTTGTCAGGGACAGGGCGCAAGAAAGCGACCCCCGCCTAACCCCTTATTATCTGAAACCTCGGATTCAGACTCTGAGCCTATTTCTGCAGTTGCAGGTACTTCATCTGGTATTGGTGTCTCGGGTCCTGTCTCTTCAGACAGTGAGGAGGATGTTTCGGCATCTGCCATAGCCCGAGAGGAAGCGTTGGTAAACGCACTCATTGTATCTGTTCAAGAGACTTTAAGGTTACAGGGTATTCCATCAGAAATAGCTGAAACTGAGATCCCTTTTGGGACTAAAAAGCGCATCAAAGTGGCAAAGGTTTTTCCATTGCCCAAATGTTTTGGCAATCCAATCGATGAAGAATGGCGTCTGCCAAAACGCACTTTTAATATTTCCAAACGCATTGACAGGCGTTATCCGTTTGAGGAAACCCTTATTAAGAAATGGACAGAACCACCTGTGGTGGATTCACCAATTGCTAGATTGAATAAAGCCACGGTTATTCCTTTAGAAGACGCTCCGTCTTTCAAAGATCCAGTGGATCGCAAGATAGAAGCTATGTCTCGCACCATGTTTTCCTTGATTGGATCAGCTTTCAGGCCAATAATTGCTATTGGTCTGGTTTCGCAGGCTGTAACTGAATGGACCAAGTGGTTACGCCGGGACTTAGAAGAAGTCCCTCAGGCGGTATCAGATTTGTTGGAACAAATGATACAGGGGTTACAGTTTGTATGTGATGCGGCGTTAGACGCCACTCCATTAATGGCGCGAGCATCAGTCTCAGCAGTGGTTCTCAGGCGTACACTGTGGCTAAAAGGTTGGATAGCCGACCAAGGTTCCAAAAAAGCATTGGCTAATATCCCCTTTTCAGGAGAACGTCTATTTGGAGCCAACTTAGATGAGATCATTAAGGATCTCACCGGTGGAAAAAGCACCTTTTTACCGCAAAATTTTAAAGGTAGAGGAACTCGTCAAAGACGAGGGCCTTCTTTTTCTGCTCACAAGAGGTTTTTTCGTCCAGCGGGTGAAAAAACTAAGTCCTCCAAGGTTCCTACAGGAGGCGTCAGGGGTCGTTGGTCGGGCAAGCAAAAGCCCGCCCCCTCCAGACCTGAAGATAAACCATCCAAAGCCTGAAGGTGCGCCCCCACCCATAACTGGGGTGGGGGGACGTCTTCGCCGGTTCCCGGATCCATGGCTTTCCAGAATCCCGGACAAATGGGTTTGCGAAGTCATAAAGTCAGGGTACAAGATCGAGTTTCGATCTCTCCCACCGGCGCGATTCTTCCCTTCCAATATCCGACTATCTCCGGATCGTCTAGAAGATCTGCGGAGAGCAGTCACAGATCTACTACAACAAGGAGTGGTAGTCCACGTTCCTTGGACAGAACGGTTTCAAGGGTTTTATTCAAACCTGTTTACAATACCCAGGAAAGAGGGCAAAGTGCGTCCAATTCTGGACTTAAGAGCACTCAATTCTTTCGTCAACATAAGAAGATTCAGAATGGAGTCCATTCGCACGGTAGCAGCCTTCCTGCATCCAGGGGATGTCCTAGCGTCCATAGACATCAAGGACGCCTATCTTCACATTCCCATTTTCGCAGGACATCAGCGTTTTCTACGCTTTTCCGTAGAGGAGGACCACTATCAGTTTGTGGCGTTACCTTTCGGTCTCGCCACGGTTCCGCGGGTCTTCACAAAAGTGTTGACCCCAATGTTGGCACTTCTGCGCCAAAGAGGTATATCGATTCTAGGTTACCTAGACGATCTTCTGCTTCATGCAGAGTCTCCTCAGACCTTGCTACAAAACATAGAAATTACTATGATTTCTTTACAGGAATTCGGGTGGCTGGTGAACCAGCAAAAGTCTTTTCTGGTTCCCACCCAGAGGCTCGAATATCTGGGTCTAATTCTAGACACAGTCAGGACAAGAGTGTTTCTTCCGGTAGGGAAACTTCGAAAGATTCAATCAGCAGTCCAGTTGTTACTGTCCAACAGCTGGTCTTCCCTTCGGACTTGCATGAGGGTTCTGGGGTTGATGGTGGCTTCATTCGAAGCAGTCCCATTTGCCCAGTCCCATACCCGAATTCTTCAGCAAGAGATTCTCCTCAGATGGAATCGGAATCCGGAATCCCTGGACAATCAGATACGATTGAGCAAACAGACCAGAGAGTCTCTGGTTTGGTGGCTTCGGTCTCCAATGCTCAGCCAGGGAAAGTCTTTTCTGCCAATATATTGGACGATAGTGACCACGGATGCCAGTCTATCCGGATGGGGAGGAATTCTCGGTCAATTATCTGCCCAGGGACTTTGGTCCCCGGAAGAATCCAGATTACCGATAAATGTATTGGAACTGAGAGCGATCAGACTTTGTCTGATTCACTGGACCGAGCAGCTCCAGGGCAGCCCGGTTCGGATCCAGTCGGACAATGCCACGGCCGTGGCTTATGTCAATCACCAGGGGGGCACCAAGAGTGTCCGAGCGGCCAAAGAAGTGGCTTGCATTCTTCGCTGGGCGGAACGATTTGTTCCAGCAATCTCTGCGGTGTTCATTCCGGGGGTGGAGAATTGGCAGGCAGATTATCTCAGCCGTCAGACCCTGGATCAGGGGGAATGGTCCCTCCATCCAGACGTTTTCCACCAGTTGTGCCTACGGTGGGGCACCCCGGATGTGGATCTGTTGGCATCACGATTCAACAGGAAAGTTCAGAGATTCGTGGCTCGCTCCCGCGATCCTCTAGCAGAAACCGCAGACGCACTGATCGCCCCGTGGGGGTAATACCAGCTAATATATGCCTTCCCTCCTCTCGCGTTACTGCCAAGACTTCTTCGCAGGGTAGAGGAGGAAGGAATCCCAGTAATCCTGGTAGCTCCGGACTGGCCTCGTCGAGCTTGGTACGCCGACATGGTCAGACTGGTGGCGGACGTCCCGTGGAGACTTCCTCTCAGAGAGGATCTACTGTCTCAGGGACCGATCTTCCATCCTGCTTTACGATCGCTGGCTTTAACGGCCTGGCTATTGAGACCCAGGTGCTGAAGGACAAAGGTTTGTCAGCTTCAGTTATTCCTACTCTAGTTGAAGCAAGGAAAGCGACTTCCAGAAAGATTTATCATCGCACATGGAAGTCCTACATTGCATGGTGTGAACCTTTGGGGTTCCGTCCTCGGTCTTATTCGATTAGTCGAATATTGGCTTTTCTGCAACAAGGGGTTGAGCAGAAACTGGCCTTGAGTACTATCAAGGGTCAGGTCTCAGCATTAGCCATCTTCTTTCAGAAGCCTTTGGCTACTCATTCCTTGGTGCGGAATTTCATCCAGGGGGTGCGACATCTGGCTCCGCCAGTGCACGCGCCGTTACCCCCCTGGGATCTTAATTTAGTGTTGTCGGTTCTTCAGAAACCTCCCTTTGAAGATATTAGGGAGATTCCTCTACCCACGTTGTCCCAGAAGGTGGCCTTCTTGGTGGCTATTACTTCTGCACGCAGGGTGTCAGAACTGGCCGCATTATCTTGTCGTTCACCATATCTGGTGGTTCATAGAGATAAGGTGGTTCTTCGTCCGAATCCATCCTTCCTACCAAAAGTAGTTTCAGAATTTCATCTGAATGAAGAAATTGTATTACCTTCCCTGTGTCCTAAGCCCAGTCATCCTCGGGAATTTGCTTTGCACTCCTTGGATGTGGTCCGGGCGATCAGGGTATACTTGAAAACGACAGACTCGTTTCGCAAGACGGATTCACTTTTTGTGATCCCAGATGGACCCAAAAAGGGGTTGCCTGCATCTGCCGCGACCATTTCCAGATGGATCAGACAGACGGTAGTGCAGGCTTATTCTATTAAGGGTCGGGAGCCCCCGTTCCCTGTTAAGGCGCACTCCACTCGGGCACTTAGTGCGTCATGGGCCTTTCGCCATCAGGCGTCAGTGGTCCAGGTGTGCAAGGCGGCTACCTGGTCGTCGGTGCATACCTTCTCTAAACATTATAAAGTTGATGTTATGGCATCGTCTGATGCCTCATTTGGCCGCAAGGTTCTGCAGGCCGCAATTTGAGGAGACCAGTGGTCTACCTCGAGGGTTTTTTCCGTTGGAAAATTTTTTCTTTTAGTCTCATTCTTTGTTTATAATGAGCCTTTAAAACTTCTAGTTTGGCACCGGTTGGGCCTACTAGATTGGATTTGATTTTGTCAATCCCACCCCTCATTTGTGGCACTGCTTCTGGATGTCCCAGCTCTTGAGAATCAAGAAGACTACGTCTGTCAATGAGCGATAGAGAAAAATGGATTTTTGTAAGAACTTACCGTAAAATCCTTTTCTCTTAAGCTCATTGACAGACGTAGTACCCGCCCCTCTATCATTGAGTTGGGTTGGGTTAATTTCTCTGTACTGCTTTAAACAGAACTGATTCCCTGTAGCAGAGAGAGGGAGGATATACCCTCAGGGACTGCCCCCTAGGGTGGAGCCAGAACGTTTTGTCATTCTGCCTAGTCCTACTCCTGCGGAGACAACATAACCCAGCTCTTGAGAATCAAGAAGACTACGTCTGTCAATGAGCTTAAGAGAAAAGGATTTTACGGTAAGTTCTTACAAAAATCCATTTTTTCTACTTTTGGTGATCTAATGCCCACTGTAGTCTCATAATCCCCTTTCATACTGACAAGAATAGGATCCATGATAGTTTTTTTGTGGCTGCAACTCTTTCTTGAAGAACTGATGTTTTTTTTTTTTTATGTTTTTTTTTTTTATTCACAAATTCCTTTCTGCACACCACCATTATAAATAGTGGCCATTTACGCAGTTAAAGGGTAACTCCACTTTTGTGGGAAAAAAAATAACAAAAAAAGAAAAAACAATATAGCGTATAGCCGTATACAATTGCGACACAAGTCATATTGTAATTGAATATTCTTAAAAACTACCTTTCCTTTTCAATCTGCAACTGTTGTAATTTTCTGAAAAAACGCAATGCAAGATGGCTACCTGGAGGTGTCTGTATACAGAATGTATACTGACCACACCCCAGAAACATTATTTCCTGCTTGTGTGATTGGCTCACCAATTTTCCCAGAAGTCTGCACTAAGATACAAGTCAGATTTCTGGCATCCCCTGCAACACAAATGTCATTTTTGGTGACATACTCTTAACAGGAACACGTCTAAAGGGATGCAGGCCCAGCAGATTTCCTCATTCAAAGCCCTGCAGCTGCCACAGCTGATTGATAATTATGAAACCACTCTCATCAGACCCACTCGGCACAGAGGGACAAACAATGATTTCTTGAGAATAATAAAAGGTAGGAATCTGCAACAAAGTTTGTTAAAATCCTTGCAATGTATAGAGATCACCCAGAGGGGAATATTTTTTTCTCAACAAAAATGGAGTTACACTTTAAGGACTTTCTGCTTGCTCAAACCTGGTAATATTTCTCTAGCTACTCTCATTAATTATTTTCACCCACAGAACTTGTTCTGTTTTTTTTTTTTTCTCATTCTTTGGAAACTGTATGGAGTGAAATGTTTGAAAATCCCAGAGTGTTAGCTCTTTTGGATGCTGCATCTGTTGTGTTTGGCACCAACTAAATTTCATGGTCAAAATCTGTTAACATCTTCCCAATTCCATTATTCTTTTAAGTATTGTCACCATGTCTTCATGATTTACATAGGGAGTTTCAAACACCTGATATTCTGTTTGCCTTTGTGTTATCAACCAAGTGTACTGCTCTTTTTTTTGCATTCATCTACTTTTAGCGTCTCTTTTGGTTTCCTCTTTGGATTTGTCTACTTCTTTCGTTTTCTGTTCTCTTTGCATTTTGTTCACTGCTCTTTTACTTTCTAAATGTCTCTGTCACTTTCATATTTTGCAATTTCAGCCACCCTAATGTCTATGGTAAACAGATACCGCACCCTTATTTCTTATGTTTATTATATTTACATTTCTATTTTTCTGTCCTCTTCTTTGTCCCCTTTTCACTTTCTATCTTTTCTGGTTTTTGCCCACTTCTTTCTGCCCTCTTCTCTTTTGCTTTCTGTCTGCTTCTTTTTTTCACCATCTGTCCTCTTTGCCTCTTTGCTTTCTGTCGACTTCCCTTTCTCTCCTCTATTTATCCCCCATTACGTTCTGTTCTCTACTTTCTCTCATCTTGTCCTCTTTTCTCATCCTATCTGCCTCTGCCCATTTTCACACTGCTCAAACATGAAAGTCGCACGACTTCCGATCCGACTCCGATCCGACTTTGCCCTGCAACTTCAGTCCGGCTTTGATCCAACTTAAATTGGAGTTCCACCCAAAAGTGGAACTTCCACTCATTTGCCTGTTTTTGACAGGTACCCTTCCCCACTTCCAGGATATGGCGCCGCGGCACTGTCCCTCAGAAGTTTGGCTCCCCTCCTCCTTCCTCCCCCGCCAAGCCAATAGGAATGCGCAGGGCGCTTCGCGCATTCGCAGTAGGGACCTGCCCGTGAAGCCGCCGGGTTCCTTTACCGGCAATGGCGGCAGCAGCACCCGACAGCCGATGGAAACATCGGCTGCGGTGCCAACATCACAAAACTCCAGAACAGGTAAGTGTCCTAATATTAAAAGTCAGCAGCTACAGTATGTGTACAGTATGTGTAGCTGCTGACTTTTAATTTTTGGTGGGGGAGAGCGAAACTCTGCTTTAAAGAGGAAGTAAACTTCCTTTCCTAACTTTTACCTATAGGTAAGCCTATAATAAGGCTTACCTATAGGTAGTTTAAATATCTCCTAAACCTGCACTATTTAGGAGATATTTTCATTGCATGCAGCCACTGTTATCACTGGCACATGCCCTCTGAAGGAATGGCCATCCATGCTTTTCCTTTCAAGCCCTGTGCAGTGAACGGCAGCTCATGCGCGGGAGTGACATCATCGCTGCCTTGGCCAGTCACAGAGCTGGAGCCCGCTAACCTGGAAGCAAGACGGGTGAAGATGGAAGCGGCTATATCACTGACATCCCGGCGCTGAAACAGCTTTGTTTTACGGTAAGTTTCACATAATGTGCTAATATGTGATGCATACTAGCACATTATGACTTTACCTTGCAGGGGAAAAAAAAGGCCAGCGATAAACAACTGCTATAATGTGACTTTTTACAAACTATGGCATTGAAGTGGTATAAAAAGTCAGACCAAAGTAGTGCAGGAACATTTCACATGTCATCCAACTGGTGCTATCACAAGTCAGATCCCATGTCGCACCAGTGTGAACCGGGCCTAATTGCTCGTACACACGATCCGAAAATTAGACGAAAAATACTGCTTTTGAAGCGACCGCACGATATTCTGGTCCTTAGTATAGAGCTTTTGAGAGCGGATCAAGACAGTTCGCTCGATATTATCCGATCGGACAAACACAAACATTTTTCTCTTACGATACCAGATCGTAGGATTTTCATTTAACCACTTTAGGACCAGGCCTTTTTCTGACACTTGTTGTTTACAAGTTAAAAAAAATTTTTTTCTTTGCTAGAAAATGACTTAGAACCCCCAAACGTTATATATTTTTTAGCAGAAACCCTAGAGAATAAAATGGAGATTATTGCAATATTATCACACCGTATTTGCGTAGCGATCTTACAAACGCAATTTTTTTGGAAAAATTCACTTTTTTAAATTAAAAAATAATAAAACAGTAAAGTTAGCCTAATTTTTTTCTATGATGTAAAAGCTAATGTTATGCCGAGTAAATTGATACCCAACATGTCATGCTTCAAAATTGCGCACGCTTGTGGAATGGCGACAAACATTGGTACTTAAAAATCTCCATAGGCGACACTTTAAAAATTTTCTACAGGTTACCAGTTTAATGCTACAGGGGAGTTCTAAAGGAGGAGGAAGGCTAAAATGATTGTTCTCCCTCTAATGATCGCGGCGATACCTCACATGTGGGCGCGACTTGCGTATGTGTTCGCTTCTGCACGCGAGCTAACAGGGACGGGTCACTTTAATTTTTAATTTTTTTTCCTATTTATTTTATTTTTTATTTTTACACTGTCCTTTTTACAAAAAAAAATATTTTGATCACTTTTGTTTCCTATTAAAAGGAATGTGAACATCCCTTGTAATAGAAATAGGCATGACAGGACCTCTTTAATTTGAGATCTGGGGTCAAAAAGACCTCACACCTCACATCTACACTAAAGAAAAAAAAAGTAATTTTTTTCATGATGGAAAACAAAATGGACTCTTTAAATCCGTTGTTAGGAAGCGACGTATGACGCCTTTCCGGTCCTCCAAGGCCATAGAGTGGAGTGGCATACATGATAACAGAAAAAGCCGCTCAGGTGAGGTGAAGCACTCCGGTGCAGGTCGGATCCGCCATCCAGATACTAAGCAATCGAAGAAAGGTTTACCGCACTCAGGAGTATGGTGAAGTGGAAGTGTTTTATTCCCCATAAAACATAAATACATGCAGTGCATCACACAGACATGGGACAGGTTGACGCTGTTCACGATTCAAAAGATCGTTTACTCATAACCAATTCGATTGCTTCGAGGAGTGGAGTGGAGGCCATCTTGCCCTCACTTGACTTCCTGCCTGAGGGGACAGCGGACCGGATCGTTTTCCCCGCTACCGACGAGTCCCGTAAGCTGGGAAGACGACCGGGACGTGGCGGGAGGAGGGGGGCACCTCTCCCACCACGCATAAAGGTGATCCCACTGGGACCACCCTTATGTTAAAACGGACCGCCCCGCCGTTTAAAAAAATACTGGGGTTATGATAGCTATCTGCTGCCATAACCCCGGTATTTAACGTCAAAATACCGACGTAAAAACACGGTGGATAATCAGTACAGTTGTCATTCAAAAATACAATACAAAGGCACTACAACACATTACATCGCTTCCGAATTTTTATTCTGTCATACAATAATTTTTGTAACTTTAGTAAACTCTTCATTGTTGATATGAGACTAGCATGCAAAGAAAAATGGATGATCTGTCGTCCGATGTTCGGATCGCGTGTACGAGCCATTACTCTCTTCCTTCTCTGCTCACTTGTCTTTCTTGTGCTCTCTAAAGCAGACCTAAACTGTAGCATTATGCCCACTTACATTGACTACATGGACTGTCGAAGACAGGCTAGGGGCGGTAAATTATTCCAAAATGTGCCTAGGAGTCAGAAATGGTGGCCACATATCAAGTTCTAGGTTACTCAGGTTGCCACTGTGGTGTCACTGGGGTATTAATGTGAGCAGAGACTTCAATAAAAATGAACAAAGGCATTGCTGACCGTGAGTCTTGTGACCTTGCATGCTGACTTCACTTCACATGACCCAGAGGTGCCATGCTTCTCATAGTTCAGAAGTTAGCCTTTAATACATTTTACTACTTCTAGTCTGCTTTCCTGCAGCCTAAGTAATCTAAAAAAGAAAACCTTATCCTAAAGTCAACAGCTGCAATAAAGCTCCGGACACAAAGAATTTAATCTAAATATATTCCTCAATAACCACAAAATATAGAAATCCGCTGACAGTTGCAAAAATTTGCCCTTGGGACTTTGAATGAGGCGCAACATGCCCAATGATACAATGTAAAAAGCAAGTTTATGGGAACATACAATGTCAGCAAGTAAACACAGACAAGTACCATATTATGAAACAGATTTGTGATTTGTGATGTTATACATAGTATATTAATATACATTGTATCATTGGGCGTGTTGCACATCATTTAAAGTCCCAAGAGGGTATACACATGGATGGAGGTGCATCACGGGGTATTTTTTATTATTGTATTATATAAATCTGCTGCATGGGTTCAAATGCCTTTTATTAACCCAGCTATTACTTCGTAAAGTAGTGGTGATCTCATTGCTAGGCTGCACATAGATTATACAAAGATTAGAGCTGTTGGAGAAACCTCGCAGGTCTACCCACTACAGCAGGGATGTCAAACTTAGTTTTTTTGCTGGCTGCATCAGCATTATGGTTTCCCTCAAAGGGCCAGTTGTTTATGTAAGACTAGATGTCCAGAGCACCCATTACATCAGATGTTAAGAGTCCCCCACCATCCATTACATCACAGTCCACCGCCCTTTATATGAATTGTGAGAACAGGGGAGAAGAAGACGGGGGGGGGGGGTGCTGTGGCTGCACAGAGAGAGCACAGGATCTGTAGGAAGAGTTCTGTCCTCCTCTCTGCTGCCGACTGCTGAGACAAGATGGGTGCAGAGACGAGGGGGGGAGCCACAACTGCAGGAGAGATGCGAGGGGCCACATATAATGGCCTGGCGGGCCGCATTTGGCCTGTGGGCCTTTTGTTTAACACGTGCACTACAGCATGGGTGCTCAAGCTGTTGCAGAGCTACAAATCCCATCATTCCTCTGCCCTTGGAAGTCATGCTTGTATCTGTCAGCCTTGCAATGCCTCATAGGGCTTTTAGTTCCGCAACAGCTTGAGGACCACAGGTTGAGCACCCATGCACTACAGGATGCTTACAGAAAACTACAGGAGGGGCGGAGACCAGACCAGTCCGCCTGCACAAGGAGAGAGAGCCGCAGTGAGCGGGCTTTATTACAGGAAATTCCTGTACAGAGGCAAAGTTTTACACTGGATTGCTGCACAGATCTGGAAGAAATACACAAATCGCAGCAAGATTCACAGTAGAATACACATGGCCCCTTGTATATAGACAATATTTGATTATCAAAGAGTTCATCTTTAATCTTATTGTTCACTCTATTCTTTGGAACTCCTAATTTTTATATTTATTTATGGTATTTTTTTCTCTCTTTTCTCTATTTAAATCTTCTTGTCATTTTGTGTACTTTCCAACTGTTGGCACATCCCTTCATGTGTGTCTGAGCGTGGTTCATTTCACAGAACCCCTAAGGCCCCTTTCCTATTTGTACGACCTGAAAGTCATGTGACTTTGACACAACTTTTGATGCGACTTGAAGCAATGCCTGTGTAATGTTGAGGTCTATGGACCTCAAGTCACATCAAAGTTAGACCAAAGTAGTGCAAAACTACTTTGAAGTTGCACAGATATGAATGGTACTCATTGGAAATCATGGGGTACGACTTGTCAAGCGACTTTGCAGTCCCAAAGTCACACAAGTGTGAAAGGGGCCTAACTCTAAGATGGTAATGGAGAAATGTGTACTCTGCACACTACTCGGTCCCTTCTCTTGAAAGAGTGCTCTTATCCATTCACAGTTCTTTGAGCTAGATGTGTATCGCAGTGATGGAACGCCGCTCACCGTAGATCAGATTTTCATTCAGCTGGAGAAGATCTGGGGAACCTCACTTCAGTCTAATAAAGAGCCCATTGGCATCCTAACCTCAAATCACAGGAACAGCTGGGCCAAGGCCTACAATAATCTCATCAAAGGTAAGCCAAAAAAAGCCTTGCCTAAGACCAGAAACCACAAGATGCTTCCCACTAAGTTTATTAAAGTGGACCTTTAGTCAGAAAATGAAGTCCTGCTAGATTTCTTTTTGCAGGTATAGCTATGTAAAACTGTTTAACCACTTTACCACCGGAGGATTTTGCTGTCTTACGTCTGGGCCACTTTTTGCGATTCAGCGCTGTGCGACTTTAACTGACAATTGCGCGGTCGTGCGACGCCGTACCCAAACGAAATGTATGTCCTTTTTTTCCCACAAACAGTGCTTTCTTTTGGTGGTATTTGATCACCTGTGCGATTTTTACTTTTTGCGCTATAAACAAAAAAAGAGCATTTATTTTGAAAAAATAACAATATTTTTAACATTTTTTTATATGAAATTCCCCCCAAAAAAATTTAAAAATCAAATTTTTTTTAAATTTTTGGCCAATTTGTTTTCTGCTACCTATGTTTGGTAAAAAAAAATCACAATAAGCGTATTTTGATTGGTTTGCGCAAAAGTTATTGCGTTTACTAACAAAGGGAAAGATTTCTGTCATTTTTGGTGTTTTTTTCTTTAACGCGTAATGGCGGCGATCTGCGTTTTTTTTTTTTGCGGGACTGCGACATTGCGGCGGACAGATCGGACCCTTGACTGACATTTTTGACACTTTTGGGGGTACCAGTGACATTACTGCAGTAATCAGTGCTATATATATGCACTGTTACTGTAAAAATGACACTGGCAGGGAAGGGGTTAATTTTATTGGAGAGGGAGGGGTTAATGTATGCCTGGTGCTTACTAACGTGTGGGGGGGAGGTGACTGAGTGACACAAGGACAGATCGAGGGTTCAGTGCATCCTCCTCCCCTGGCCCGACTGACTGAAAACAGCTGGAGCGAGCCTTCGGCGGCACGCGCGCCACCGAGGGAGGGGAATGTCTGGTGACGTAGACCTACGTCGCCAGACGATAACGAGCCACTGTGCCGCAGTAGCAGCACAGTGAGCAGTGGTAAAGAGCTAAAATCCTACTCTGCACATGCTCAATTGCTCTTTATTTTTAGGCACTGTGCCGAATTTGTAGAGGCTGATCTGCTGACAGCCTAAAGATTTACTACTGTCATTGGCTCTGGGCTACAGCAAAATGGCAGCCTTCAGCAAGAAGAGACAGGAACAGTTCTGGAGGCAATTTACAGCACTCACTAAATTTGGTAGCATAAATATTAATGTGGAACGTATGTTCCTTGCTAAAGAACATTATTTTTATTAAGTTGTTATGGGTAAAGTTCTACTTTAACAAGAAAAGCCTCTTCTCTTCCAATCTCTAATTAATGTTTCTTTGTCGGTGAGGCCTGATGTTTCCTGACTTTATGGGTAGGTGCAGATGGAGAAGGTGAATGTACTATGTTCGTTGCACTCCGTTCTGTGCCCCAAGCTATCTAAGCTGCAACTTCAGCCCAGAACTTTTTCCAGCAGTTGGCACTCAATCCACCCCTCAAAAATTTCTGGGGCTTATAGATTCCTAAAACTGACCATACACTAATAAATAACTTTAATTTAGCCTGTGGGCTGAACAAAAGAAATCTAATGGATTCCTCCATCCACACCAACAGTTTGGATGGACGAATCTTCCCTGCTGGGCTATAGTATTCTGACAGTCGTTAGCAGCTGCTGTCAAAATGCCTGAACATTATCTGCAGCTGATTGGCTGCAGGCACTGTTCATCTGACAATGTTTGTTTGTCTGACTCCTCCTAGAGAATCCCCAACAACCAGATCTAATAAAATTGCAGATTAAAGGATCAGGCATCAGAGTGTGATTAACATTCCTTTAGATCAACCTTTCTCAACCTTTTCAACACAGAGGAATTCTTGAAATAATTTTCAAGTCTCAGTGAACCCCTGCTAAAAATGACTATATCTACAACTCATGATACGTTAGTGTGATGGTCAGTGGGATGAATGCTCCTTACACTTGTGGATATTGGGAATAATTACTTTCTTCCAGATAGCTAAAAAGATCCATGGGGTCAGGGGAACTTATCTGAGAGGCAGAAATTGCTTGTTGCTCAAGGAACCCATAGCAACCTCTGGAGGAACCCTAGGGTTCCATGGATCCCTGGTTGAAAACCACTGCTTTAGATTGTAAGTTTCATAAGCAGGGCCCTCCTATTCCTTCTGTATTGAACTGTATTGTAATTGTACTGTCCCCCTATATAAAGTGCTACGCAAACAGTTGGCGATATATAAATCCTGTATTTTTATAATTATAATGTATCTCCCTAAGTCCTCTTTTTTTTCTGTTTCAATGTCTTTATTAAAGTATTTCACAAGATTAAAGAAAATACAATGAGATAATAAAAAGAACATGTCTTCCCCAATTGTCCAACATATATCAAAATTACAAGCCCACCAGTTTATGCCAAGAAATCTTCTTGAGGCAATGAAAATCTTCCCAAACTTTACGGAACATTGCAACCTTGTGGGCTATATTCTATGCTGAGTAAATGTTTATGTTCGAATAAAATACAATAAGGCGCTGTCCTCCTTCTTTTTTTTTTTCTGAAGTCCATTTAATGTCCAATTGAACTCACAAAAGTAGACTTCTGTCACAACAAACAACCCTACTGGAAAATGAGCATTTTATCAGCACTTGCAGCCAATGGTTGCAAACGCTGATCTGTGAATTCTGGGGGCGGGGTCAGAATACATTCGTTCGGCTGGGGAGATCCCTGGATCAGACATCCTTTGTGTTGATGCAGAGATCTGTCAGTTTTTTTTTGTTCTGCCCACAGGCTGAACAAAAAAAAAATGAACGTGTATACCCTGCATCTATGTATGAGTCCACAGTCCAGAAGGCACCAGAGTCTATCCATACTGCCCAGTGCACAAACCTAGCCAGCCATGACTACTCTGTTCATCTGCATTATGTGGACATTTATACAGTAATGAGTGGTGTGGGTTTACTCTTCTATGCCTGCACAAAGCACTGGGGAGGTAGGCAGAAAAAGGAATATTTTAAGGAGTTTCCATGTAAAACGTAGATAAAAGCATAGCATACAATGATGCAGTACTATAAGATAATTAAATGCTTGAGTTTTCAAATGAGCTTTAAAGATTACTGATTGTTAAACTAGGCACATTGCCATCACTGATGACAATATATTTTCTCTCTAGATAAGATCAACAAAGAGTCCGTGCGTATAATCCAGAACAGTATCTTCACAGTGTGCCTGGATGCTCCAATGCCAAATGTCTCTGATGATCTCTACAAGAGTCGGGTGGCAGCCCAAATGTTACATGGTGGAGGCAGCCATCTGAACAGTGGGAATAGATGGTTCGACAAAACCCTGCAGGTATGTAAGGAAAATTAATGATGACACTTCATGGGAATCAAAATTACATGTGTTGACGTCACCAAATTGCATACCTTTTTTCAGGAAAATAAAGCTTATTTTTTTATTAGCTTGAGCAAAAATGACATTGTCTCTACCTAACAAAGGGTCCGTGGGTGTTTCACATCATTAGATACTCCCAAGAGTCTCTTGTTTTTTGATGGACCCATCCTAATAAACTAGCAGTGATATAGGAGGATCAGCAAGGCATAATTATGGCATACCCATGATTAAAAAAAAAGACAGGGTCTCTTTAAAAGGTCAGTCCACCAATTTCGGATACTTCAAGTGTTCTGTAGATGCTGGAGGGTTGAATCATCTGATGGCTCTACTATTGGTGAGTCCCTCTGACTTTTGCATTTGACTTCCTTGGTTTGCAGACAAGCTGTGCTTATTATGAGGAGCACTTACTCTCCCTGTTGGAATTGTGTATTATTTTTATGTGTTGGAGACAGGAACGGTCAAGACCAGGAATTGGGATAGTGATATCTTACTGTTAGACAAATCCAACCCCTTTCACCGCTCACAGGCCAGCCTGTTACCTCCCTGATTCTGTAAAATCAGCTGGGTGCCAAGGCCCTGAAGTCCACTCCTTCTTCACTGCAATCCACCATCCAAATATTGGGCCACACACAAAAGGCGTTCAACTCCAGCTAAGGTTTTTTTCAGAGACAGCACACTGCTCACTTCCACCCAAACCCATGTGTGCATGTGTCAGGGGCCTACTGCTGTGCACAGGGGCACTGGAAACCTTCCTGCGTGAACGCAGAGGCGCCCTCACGTAGCGTTCTCACGTTCGCGAACACTTGTGCGCGCACAAATTACCATAGGTGCCAAACGACCTATTTAAATGCAGCAGCCACACAGCATTTGCTGTTTGATCTTCAGCTTTCCTGTGTCTCCTGTGCCCGTACCTGTTGTTTCCTGATCATCTGACCCGGCTTATCTTTGACCTTGATTGCCTGCTACCCGCCCTGACCCCTTACTCTGATCTGTTAATTTGATATTGGACCTGGACCTGCTCTTTGCCTGGTTGAGGAATCCTGAGGACCGCAACCTGGTGCTAGCACGCAGCCAAATCCATCTCCACCATCAGGAGCCCTGGTGAACACCGGCTAGCACTTACACCCCATCCCTCAGGTTAACCTGTGTATTCCGCCAAGGTGTCCTGTCGGCATTCCCGTCCCTGGATTCCACGTAGCATTCTGGGTTCTCTATCAGGTGAGAAATCCTTCTATGCGTCAGGCTCTGCTACGTCGATCCTGACAGGGTTACTTTGTGAGTGAGCAGCTTTGTCAGTGAGTAGTGGGCTGTAATTTCAATAAACCTTGTTTGGAGTTGAACCTCTTCAGTTTGCGGCCTTTTTTTGAATGAGGGAATTCTTGCTGTTCCAGTATCCAAGACATAAAAGAAGCCAGGTGCTGACAAAGCCCGCCAGGTACCTCCTATAACTAAATATCACTTTTGGATGGATTGACCCTTTAAAAAAAAGTCACATGATTTCCCCCAGTGTTCTAATAAGAAAAATGCTGTGGGAAAACCAATCAGCAAAAAAATAAATTTCTGCGGTTATTCTGTACATTTAAGCCATCTTTACTTGGACCTAGCTGTTTACTCACAATCCGCGTTCGATTTGTCAGTAGTGACTGGTCCATGGTTAGCAGGTGACCTTCCACATGCCTGTATGAAGAGGGTTTCATACCGAAACATGACCCCATTCACGTTTATGGGGGTATTGGCAGCCAGGAGACCAATTCTTCCTACTTTTGTGCCATCCAGTGGCCATTGGCAAGTTTTTACAGGTGGCTGAGGTGCAATAAAAATCCACCTACACCGATTTAATTTACCACACTGACATGCCCCTGTGAGAGGGGCCAAAGTGCACAGAACCCTCTTGTTGTATTTGACATGGGTATTAAAAGTGAAGTTACACTTGCTCATGTATACCTGCACCTGTACCAATTGCACACATATGCTGTAGGAACCCCTGCCACTAGCCCCTTATACATACCTCTCTTCGCTCCTGTGAGATAGCCTAGTCTGCCCATGGATTAGGATTTATTTACAGAGGACTAGTCACTCCCGATGGTGGGGTAGTGAAGGGAAGGTAATTATAAGCAGCTGCATGTGCCAGCATTAAAGTGAATCTGTTTTACATTTTGTTTTTCCCCAGTTTATAGTAGCAGAAGATGGTTCTTGTGGGCTGGTGTATGAACATGCTCCTGCAGAAGGACCTCCCATTGTAGCCTTGGTTGACCATGTTGTTGAGTACACGTAAGTTGTTGCGTGTGCTTTTTATTTTATTTTTTGTATCAAATATGCTTAGATGTTTATAAACTGAAGAAGATGCTTTAACTTTAGAACTTTAGAAACTTTAGATGCTTAGAAACCACCTGCAAGGAAAGGCTGAAGAGAATTTGCCCCCTTATGTCAGTTGGACTTCTTCAAAAGAGGTCCCACCCTTGATTCACCCGCTGTTTTCAAGGAGAAGAAATGTCAAATGATGGGATATAGCTGCTGAACATTTATTTCTGCTGCATTATTACCCATAATTCCCTGTCACTGGAAGCACAATGCTGCTGTGTAATCTCGTGCTTATCCTATAAGACAGATGTTTCCGAACTTTTTAATTCTTTGTATAATTTACAAATGATTGCAGGACGAAAAGGAAATTAAATGAATAAACAAACTCCAAGAAATAATTTCCTTTTAGAAGCCTTCCCATTACACCAGAACCCCCCTCCCTCCCCAGACATCATCAGCACCCCCCTAATATCACAGTCCAGTTTTTACATCAGAACTGCCCCCCCCCCCCCCTTCGCATCAGAAGCCCCCTGTCACAAGTCCCCACTTCACATCAGAAGTGTTCGTTAATTCAGGGTCCCTACCAGAAGAAAAGGCCAACTGATCTGAATCCTCAGTCTGTACGGCATGTCTGACCATATCCCACTGTCCCTATTTGTGGGCCAGAATGCAGTAAAGCAACAAAGTGATTGCTACAGCAATTGCTTAGTGTACACTTATAACTGGACCCCTCAATCCAGCCAATTGTGGAGTACTAATAGGGTCTCTTTCACCAAAGTAAATTATTTAAATAATCCTAAAGTGCTTCTCTTTAGTCAACCAGTATCACACTGAAATATACTTATATCCTGATCCCTTACCTAACTCCCAGATTCAAGGGCAGCATTTTCACACAAACCATCCACTATATGCTGCATATAGAATAAGAATTGTGGAAATATCTACAAAAAAATGTAAACAAACCCAAAGGTCTCTCATGGTTTTACTCCACTCTCCAACATGAAGGGATCTTTCCAATGTCCTCTAATATGATCAACTGGGAAAGAGATCTGGGATCCACATTCACCCCAGTGGAATGGCAACAAGCCATTAGAGCAGTAAGAAGTAGGATGTGCCTGCTTTCTCATTGAAATGTATCCATTGTGATATAGCTTGCTGATTGTTTATGTAACCCAATGTATATTATAACATAATTGATGTAATCATTTTTTTCTGGTCTAAGCTTCAATAAAAAACGGGTTGAAAGAAATGTACTTCTATCCTAATTTTATATTTTGTTTTAGGAAAAAGCCAGATCTAGTCAGGTCACCCATGATTCCTTTACCGATGCCCAAGAAATTGCGCTTTAACATCACTCCAGAGATTAAGAATGACATTGAGAAAGCCAAGCAAAACCTAAATATGTGAGTACAAATTTAACAAGGTTTTTTTTATTTTATTTTGGATAGAGTAATAGAGGGTTATAACCCCTGTTAGATTTGGTTTTGCCATGTGTCCCATTGTAAAGATTTTCCTTCACTTCCTGTCCAATAGCCAAAAAGGAAGTGAGAGAAAATCCCTGCCAATTAGGGGAATTCCCCTCTATTAGTAAAAAGGGAAAAAAACCTTATAAAATTACAAGGGATCTCCACCTTGCGCCAAAATCTACAAATAATATAGTACCTTATTTAAGCAGCTACCAATACATTTAAAACTGAATGAGTAGAGGGAGCCAGCGTACGCAACTCCGTAAAAGCCGCATGGTCACGCCCTAACGCGTTTCGTCATCACTTTGTCATTTGGTTAAACTTACCTCACTTGGTGTGCTTCATGGACATTCACTACTTTGAGTGCTATTGGCTCATTTTGATGGTTCTATTGGGACTATTATCTAAATGGGACCTTCTAACTTCTGTTAGTGCTTATCCTAATTTTATCTAGCGCTGCCTGGTGTTTGATTATTTATCTGATAACACCCCATGCTCATTCCCCTCTATTAGTTTTCTGGGGACAACCCAAAATTTAGGATTCTCTTTTACTTTCACTTTCAATTTCAATTATAAGGCCCCTTTCACACAGACGGACTGTTCATATCCGCCTGTCTGTTTTTTTGGCGGATCTGAACAGTCCCCCCCATGCATCCCTATGGGGCATCGGATGTCAGCGGAGACATGTCCGCTGACATCCGATCCGATCTGTCAAATCTGGACGGATGGAAACCCTATTTTCCATCCATCCAGTGGCTCAGATGAGAACGGACCGATGGTCCGTTCCCATCCGATTCCCCCATAGAGATGTATGGGAACTGACAACTGTGTCTCCGCACATGGTGCGGAGAACAGCTGTCGTCATCCTGCTCAGCGGTGGATCGGCGGATTGATCCCCCGCTGAGATAAACGGAGTCTGTCCAACGGACGGGCTGTGCGAAAGGGGCCTTATAGTAAATAGGATGAATCTCCCTTACCGGGAAGCAGACAGCATCCCTCTCCACTCTATACAAAACAAAAAAAAAGTTTTGCCTTTAGGTATACTTTAAATTTAATTCTTAATTTGTTTCTTCTCCTTTCTTTTTTGACCTGTAGAATGGTTAACGATCTGGATGTCGAAGTCTTTGTTTTTAATGCATTTGGGAAAAACTTCCCCAAGTCTGAGAAGCTAAGCCCAGATGCCTTCATCCAGGTGGCTCTCCAGCTGGCTTATTATCGGTAAGTAAATGAAAGGGTTGGTTTTACTGCTAATACCGGCATCGTTCAGTCCTGGAAATACAGCGGTATGGCCTTTTAAATAGGGATGGGCTCAGGCGTGTTTGGATTGAAGTCACAACCCACCTGAGCAATCCTGCCAGGAAGCCGCCACACCGCCAATCATAGACAGTGAGGCATTTCCTGGCCCGCCACTGCGCATACATACGCTGCCTATGATTGGCAGTGTGCAGTGACGGCTTCCTGGCGGGATTGCTCAGGTGGGTTGGGACTAGGATCCGAACAAGCCTGAGCCCATCTCTACTTTTAAAATGTAAAAAACATGGGACATTAATATACAAATTACCTAAATAGTCACTGTCATCATTCAGGGCGAAATGACAGCAGGTTAAATCTGAGATGGGATCCAGATCTGCACATACATTAAACTGTCTTTCTCCAGTGTCTCTCTTCCCTCTTGTTCTCTTTATAACTTTTCTTTATTTTCATTGTTTTTTTTATTTTTATTTATGTATACTATCATTGTGTAGTTTGTGGATATTAAGTGGCACATACATGGGTTTCCTTAGTATATACTACAACTGATTCTAACTTTTTGCTAATTGTCTGCAATTAAATATATTTCAAAGTTTTGTGTCTAAATGTAGTTATGACTAAGGCCTTATACTAGGCTGAAACACGTCAACTGATCTTATCAGCAGTTGTGTTCTGTGGTTCCTGAATAAAGATGCAATGCAATCTTTGTGTGAAAAGCAATAACTTTTTTAATAGTGACTTGTCTGCGTGGATTTCCTCCCACACTCCAAAGACATGCTGGTAGGTTGATTGGTTCCTGTCTAAATTGGCCCCAGTATGTGTATGAATGTATGTGAGATAGGGACCTTAGATTGTAAGCTCCTTGAGGGCAGGGACTGATGTCGATGTAGAATATGCAAAGCGTTGTGTAAATCGTCAGTGCTATAAAAATACCTGTAGTAAATAAATAAAAATAACATAGACTATGTGCTTGCTGAGAATGCATTATACTTTCTCTTTAAGGATTTACGGGAGGGCCTGTGCCACCTATGAGAGTGCATCACTTCGAATGTTCCGCTTGGGGAGGACAGATACCATTCGGTCTGCTTCGGTTCAGTCTCTAGAATTTGTCCAAGGCATGGAGGATTCTGGGAAACAGGTGATATCATAAGTCCATAAAGTTGAAATCCAGGCATATTTTTATTATTTTGTGTAATTTAGTTATGCTTTAATTAAAATTGATGTATCTGGATCAGTCTTTATGAGACTAGTGTACTCCCCTGCACAGTGACACTCAGACAGGAAGAGGGAGGGGCAGCACTCTGAACCAATCAGGGCTCAGCTTAAAAGTGGTATTAAAGCGGAGTTCCACCCAAAAGTGGAACTTCCGCTCATTTTTTTTCTCCCCCCTCCGGTGCTACATTTGGCACCTTTCATGGGGGAGGGGGGAAAGGGGTACCTGTTTTTGACAGGTACCCTTCCCCACTTCCAGGAGACGTCCCTCGGAAGTTTGGCCCCCTCCTCCTTCCCCCGCTGCCGAGCCAATTCGAATGTGCAGCGCGCTTCGCGCATGCGCAGTAGGGACCCGTCCGTGAAGCCGCAAGGCTTCACTGCCGGATTCCCTTACCGGCAATGGCGGCGGCAGCAGCACCCGACAGCCGATGGAAACTGCGGTGCCAACATCGCTGGACTCCAGGACAGTTAAGTGTCCTAATATTAAAAGTCAGCAGCTACGTCAGTGTAGAACTCAGTTTTAACCCCAAAAGCAAACCATTATTATAGTGCAGCTTACTAATGCTTAGATGGTATGGCTGCATTCGTTTTATTTTTTTAGACTTTTTTCTTCTGTCACCTGGCGATCCTGCCAGTAAGTCAGAACAAGTTGCCCTGCAGATTTGGCACTTAGAGGGTTGAGACAAACCATTTACCACTGACAGGGGTGCTTGCGATGCTTAACTTTTTTATTTATTTATGTAAAACCTTTATCCCAAAATAATGGTTCCAAAAGAAAAAAACTGTCGCAGTAACAGTCCCTCCCCCAGACTGACAATGTTGCTGTCCAAAGGCTGCTCCTCCATCCAGAAGGTACATAATAATACAGATGGTGTGTTAACCACTTCTGGACCGGAAGATTTTGCCCCCATAATGACCAGGCCATTTTTTGCGATTTGGCACTGCATTATTTTAACTGACAGTTGCGTGGTCGTTCGACGCTGTACCCAAATTTTTTTTTTTTTTTTGCGCTATAAACAAAAAAAGAGCGACAATTCTGAAAAAAAAAAAAAAACAATATTTTTCACTTTCTGCTACATACCATTCCCCCCCAAAAAAAAATTGAAAAATCTATTTTTTTCATTCTTTTAGGCCAATTTGTATTCTGCTACATGTTTTTTGAAAAAAAAATCCCAATAAGTGTATATTGATTGGTTTGCGCAAAAGTTATCGCGTCTACAAACGGGGAAAGATTTCTGTTATTTTTATTTATTTATTTATGTTTACTAGTAATGGCGGTGATCTGCAATTTTTAATGGGACTGCGACCTGCTTCCTAATGGGGGTGGGAGCGCGGGGCATGTTCGCCCCTAGGAGTGCTCCCGCGCATTGCCGTACAGGTACGGTGATTCGCACAGCTGAGCCAGCCTGCCGCAGTATATATGCAGCGGACGGTTGGCAAGTGGTTATAGACCAGATGAAAACAGTTGGGGGGAAACCCTAAAAAAGAAAACAAATGCAGCCACCACATCCAATGTTACATTTTTCATTTTGGGTTTAATACCGGTTTAGACCCCATTCAAACAGGGGCGACGCGACTTGCTGGGGTGACCTGTGAAGTCGCGGTGCACGGACTTCATATCATTAAAGTCAATGCAAGTCGCCTCCATATCGCCCCAAAGTAGTACAGGACCCTTTTTCTAAGTCGGAGCGACTTGTGTCGCTCCTATTAGAACGGGTCCTGTGCTAATCAATGGCAGGCGACCCACCGCCACTGGTCAGGCGACCAAGTCGCCTGACAAGTCGCGCTAGTGTGAATGGGGTCTTAGGCAGTACTTATACTGAACATGTCTGAAGAAGAGAGCAGAGATGATTTCATTATTATGTTACAGCTTTTTTTTTTTTATCCAATCAGCAGTCTAACAATGTAGATTTTGTTTTTTACTGTTTCTCTTATCCAATTTATATATTTTTGACATACACCTGGCATATGACATACATTCAGTGTATAAACTTGGATCTTTGACTGGTGTTCCTTTATAAAAAAAAAAAAAAAATATTTTTTTTTTTTGTTTGTTTCTTTGTCAATTTAATTTATTTTTCCTGGAGTCTTGTGAGTAGTTGGTTATTCAGTGTGGGTTTTGTGTTTTATTTCTCAATCCTTAGAACCAAGAAAAAGTGGATCTGCTGAGGAAAGCAGTGCAAGCTCATCGAGTCTACACAGACATGGTAAGATTAAAGTGTAATTATCACATGCAAAGTGAGATCACAGTGCTGTAGAGTCAATTATAATAATATTAAAATCTACTGAGACAAATGCATAGGCTATGACTGCTGGTCACCTTCTAAAATACTACTTTCCAGGTTGTCATGTTGATCTTTTGTTTTCAGCATCACTGACCTGGAAGAAGTATACAAATCAGGAATTCTGACTTTATTCTGCCTTCATTGGCTGCTTACTTGTCCCAGGTCAGTGACCTAGAGTGTAATAAAGCAAGAGACAGGTAATTAGCATTTTCCATTACCTCAATACCTGGCACTTAGACCCCTTTCCTGTCCAGGCCAGTTTTCAGATTTCGCCGCTGATGCATTTTGAATGAAAATTGCGCGGTCATGCAACACTGTACCCATATGACATTTTGGTTTATTTAAAACTCTATTCTAAAAGAAAACTCTATTTGTGTGAAAAAAATTTTTTATATAAATATAATTTGCGTACAGTGTTGCATGACCACAAAATTGCCATTTAAAGGAGCACAGTGCTAAATAGCACAAAATAGCCCTTAATGAAAGGGGTAAAAGGAGGTTAAGGGATGAAATAATATAATTATATACTTCTTGAGTACAGTGACAATTCACCTTGATCGGCCATCAGGAGTAGCAGTAGTGCAAAGCAACCGTGCCAACCTGAATGATACTTAAAGTGTAAGTTCACAAAAAATGGATAGGAGAACGAACATCCTATACCCTACCTACCCCCACCCCACTGTACTTGCCTCCAAAAGGTAATGAGAGGTCAGTCCACGCACAGCAGTTCGGGGGATTTAAAATCTCTTCTCCCTTTCTTTCTGCAGGGCTTCTGGGACAGGTCAGAGTGAGTCTTTGCACTGACCAATCAGAATCGCTCTGATCCGTCCCAAAAGCCCTGCCGAAAGAAAGAAGGAGAAGAAAAGTTTTTTCCTGTACGGATGAGGCAGCACTGACAGGCACTGATGAGGAGGCACTGATGGGGTGGCACTGATGAGGAGGCACTAATATGCAGCACTGATGGGCACTGATAGGCGGCACGGATATGCAGCACTGATGGGCACTGATATGTAGCACTGATATGCAGCATTTGTGGGCACTGATGGTTATAGGTGGGCAGCACTGATAATGGGCACTGGTGGGTGGCATTGATAGATGGCAATGATGGGCAACACTGAGGAGGGCACTGGCAGGCTCCCTGAGCCCTGATTGGCATCCCTGGTGGTCATGGGTGGGAAATCCCTGGTGGCTCTAGTGGTCTGCACTGGTAATCAATGCTCTGATTACCAACACAGACCCCCCGTCAGGAGAGCGGCTGATCGGGTCTCCTCTACTCGCGCCTGTCAGGCGTGAGCTGAGAAAAGCCGATCAACGGCACTTCCTATTTAGTATGTGACCAGCTGTGACTGGACACAGCTGCTCACATGGTAAAGAGCCTACATCATTAGGCTCTTTACCGGGATCGGAGATGCGGTGTGTCAGAGTGACACACTGCACAACCGATCGCTGCTCTGCGCGCGGTCTATCCTGCTGGACATCATATGAGGGCCAGTCAGAATAGTGCAACCACTTTGCCGCCGTCATTTTGCTATATGGCAGGCGGCAAGTGGTTAAAGGATTAGTTCATCTTTTTAGAAAAAAATGACAAAAGGTAAACTAACACTCTACTGTACATTCTTCCCATCCCTCAAGTCCCTGTTGAACTTACCTCTCTAGGTGATGAACTGTCAGTCCCCATGCAGCCAGCGTAGCAGTCCGGGATTTAAAATCTCTGATTTATTTTCAAAATTTTATAACCTATATGAAAAAACTTTTTTTTTTTCAAACTTTTCGGTCTTTTTTTATTTGTTTAGCAAAAAAGAAAAAACCTTGCAGTGATCAAATACCACCAAAAGAAAGCTCTATTTGTGGTAAAAAATGACATAAATTTGGCTTAGGTACAGTGTTGCATGACGGCGCAATTGTCATTTAAATTGCAACAGTGCTGAAAGCTGAAAATTGGCCTGGGCAGGAAGGGGGTGAAAGTGCCCGGTATTGAAGTGGTTAAACTAGGTTTGAGCGCTTTGCTTTTCTTCCCCCTTCAGGCCATCACTGGTAAAGCCATAGACCGCCATTTACTGGGACTGAAACTTCAAGCTATTGAAGATTTGGTTAGCATTCCCGAAATCTTCATGGACACATCATACGCCATTGCAATGCATTTTAATCTCTCTACCAGCCAGGTATGAATAAAAATCCGAAGCATCTATAGTATTTTTTATGTATTTCCTTAACAAGTCATATAAATAATTTTTGATCTTGCACATAGGTGCCCGCTAAGACAGACTGTGTCATGTGCTTTGGCCCGGTGGTCCCGGATGGATATGGCGTTTGCTACAACCCCATGGAAGATCATATCAACTTTTCAGTGTCTGCCTTTAACAGCTGTGCAGAGACCAATGCAGCCAGGATGGCTCACTACTTGGAGAAGGCTCTGTTGGATATTCAGCAGCTGATCCAGCATTCTCCTAAATCCAAGCTGTAACCAGCTGAGGCAAGCCTTACCCTGAGCAAGAGACTCTGAATGGATTTTATGGTGCATTAACTATATACGTGCAAGCTTGGGCTCTCCTTACTGGCTTCTGAAGCTAGGTGGATAGGTGGACTACAGCCAATGCTATGTCTCTCCTACTCTGGATAGCACTCACAACCATGGAAGTATCGGCAAGATCAATTCAAGATTCACTAACCGCATTTAATTCTGAATATGAAAACAATCACACAGATCTATTTTGTAAAAAAAAAAAAATAATAATTTTAGACTTTAATATTCATTAATAGAAAATGCCAACACATCCAAAGGAAGCTAAACTAAGGTCTGATTCAGTTTATTGTTTACCTAAATTTCATGGTACAAAGATAGTTTACTTGCATGGGCGTCTGCAGAACTTTTTCCGGGGGGAGCGGGGGGGGCATCATTTTAAGGTCAGCCATGCTCCGCCCCTTTTCAACAATGTCATGAAGGGGAGGGGCTTAGTCCTTATCACATAAAGCGCAGGCATTCAAAGGTTTGAGAAACCTGATGCGAAAGCAAGGCTGACCCTCTCTGTTTTGGGGTCCGTGCAGGCGGCGCATGCATGCACGTGACGTCAGTACATGCTGTGACGTCACGTGCCGTGCCTCTGTGCATGGGGCCACAAATCTTCTCAATTTCCTTGCCCCGGGCTCCCCTCTCCTGGAATGATAGCACCGGGGCCTGGGGCTGAGGACAGTGATCCACGCAGCTGCTGATGTCAGTCAGTGCGAAAGCCGCGACTTGCGAGTATTTATTTTTAAAAGGGAAAAATAAGCTGTTCTTTACCAGTTTTCAGAGCGCTGATCGCCGCTCACGTGACCCGCAACCTCTCTCCTCTCCTCCTATGAAAACTGGTATAAGACCGGCTTATCTTTTTAAAACACAGACACAGGGGCATGGGCACACAGGATTATTAAACAGACCAGACAGGATAGTATAAAGTGGATTAACAACCACTTTAAAGGGGAGGTTGAGATTACGGGGGGGGCACCTCCCCCCCCCCCCTTGCCCCCCATGCAGGCGCCCATGTTTACTTGCACTAAAATATATAGTGTGTGAACAGAACGTAACGATTTACCAGCTTGCTGGCTGTTTAATAGGGCAAAACAGTTGGTAAACTAAAGAAACCTACAATAGCCAATCAGGATGTATCTGATTTAATGAAACGAAGATCTAACTGGCTACTACACTTTGTTCTAAAGGCCATATGAAGCTAAATCTGTAGCCTGTTCACATATTAAACTCTAGCCATATGTGTATGGAGTCAAATGTTTAAAGAGACCTCGTTACTTGGCCCAAGTAACAATGGCTGTGGAAAGGGTCCCCCCGCCTCCTAAAACTCGCCCTGCCAGTATCCTGTGAATGCGATCTCCTCCCATATGACAGTTCTTGGTTCTAGCAACTAATCACTAGGCCTCAACACTGTCCCATGACAAACGCAACATCATTAGCGTCCGTCGCCAGCCACCACTTGTGCTGGCTGCAATGGCAGAAAGAGTGGCGAGGAAGCACTATTAAGGTATCATTATATTGGGGGTCCCTTTTGCACAGACGCGGTCACTTTGCCCTGAATAGTTAAAGAGTAACTCCAGTTTTGTGGGGGAAAAAATAGCAAATAAAGAAAAAATAATATAGCGTATACAATTGCAACAAAAATCATATTGTAATTTAATGTTATTAAAAATGTCCTTTCCTTTTCAATCTACAGCTGTTGTAATTTTTTGAAAATGCAATACAATATGGCTACCTGGAGGTGTTCTGTACACAGAATGTATACTAACCACACCCCCAGACACATCATTTCCTGCTTGTGTGATTGGCTCACCAATTTTCCCCGAAGTCTGCCTAAGATACAAGTCAGATTTCTGGCATCCCCTGCAACAAAAATTTCATTTTTGGTGAGATACTCCCAATAGGAACACGACTAAAGGGATGCAGGCCCAGCAGATTTCCGAATTAGAGCCCTGCAGCTGCCACAGCTGATAGATAATTATGAAGCCACTCCTATTAGACCCACTCAGCACAGAGGAACAAACAATGATTTCTTGAGAATAACAAAAGGTAGGAATCTGCAACAAAGTTGGTTAAAATCCTTGTAATGTACAGAGATCACCCAGAGGGGAATGTTTTCTTCTCAGCAAAAGTGGAGATACGCTTTGTGACAATGTCTGTAAACCGTTTCAATACCCTGAACAAATCTAGCAACTATTAATAATTTTGTATTATGTTTTCAAAGACTAATTTCGTTGGTTTAAAGATAAAAAGAGAACAGATGCTTAGAAAATTCAGTTGTTTTTCAAGCTGATCATGCTGTATATGGAGCTCACCATTTGATTCTTTTTTTACTTTTGATTTTGGTTTATTTTTCCGTTAAGCTTCTGGAACTGAGTGGTAAGACTGAAGCAGGCAAATGTAAGGTTTGTGTTGAGTCAAATAATTGATTCAGACACCTCATGGAAAAAAAAAATTGAAACAAATGTGGTCAACCACATGAAAAATCAACAGGGCCAGCATTACGTAACCTGTTAAAGCAACTACTGTCTATATAAATTTGCAGCAAACTTTTTTTTTCGCAACCAGGCAGGTTAACGCTATCATTTCTGTAGGGCATGATAAAAATATGTAGTAATAATAGTAGTAATAAAGTATTTTTATTAGTTGCTGAGGGCAAAACTGCACTACAGTTCTTTAGTTGTGTCACCAACTGTAAGTCCCTGTTCACACTACAGCGATGACAGACATCGCATATGATTGCAGCGCAATGCTATGAAAATCACAAGCGATGTCTGTGCCATGCAAATTCAGCCATACAGATTGTATGGCTGAATTCGCATCGGATTCGGACGCAACACGCACAGGACCCTTTTTTTGGGTCCACAGCAGAATTGGATTGCATGGTGGTTCACACCAATGCCATTCGATTCATGTCCAAACTGACAGTTCTCACTGCGATATGCGAACTGATCTGGGGGTGTCGTTACCTATTGTATTGACACCCGCAGCGATTTGCATGTGGCAGTGTGAACTGCCTGTAATTTCGATGCGATTTCAGGGGATTCACAGGGTTCCCGCATCGCATATATGTGAACCAGCACTAAGGGATGAAGACAGCAAGTTGCCAAAAAATGATTTCTTTTGTTTTCTTTTAGGCAGATGATAGGTTGCTTTTAATAGGCATTAGATGTGTGCATTGGACAGCAGATCTAAGCATGTAAAACCAGCAGAAGTGGAATGGATTATGTGATCACTGCCACTTGTTGGAATGTGCCTTTTAAATGGAACAAATTTTATCTCTTCACATTCAGTTTTTAAATCCAATGTGATCATGTATAGAAAATCACAAGTCGCACTCAGATTCCGAAAGATTGTTTGAGAATAATTCACTATGATGGTGGTATTTTCTGTAAGACTGTAAGGTCTTGTTTTGCTTTGGAAGCGTATGTAGAAGGGAAATGTATTATCAGTAAGCACAAATTTTTAATTACTATTGTAATGTTTACCGTGTTTAACATATGCTTCTCATTTTTACATGCTTCATACGTATATCATATTTCAATCATTGTATTGAATATATAGATTTGTTGACTGTCCTTCAATCTCTATATTACCACAGTTTTGTAGCCTGTCTTCTCAACAACTGCTGAGATAAAGTCTCAACTATATACCGGTAATATATATATATATTTTTTAATCCATTAGACTTCGTAAGACTTCTATTAAGAGTAGCAGAAAGACACAAACCTTGTGCAGCGCTAATACGAGGGGGCGGATCCTTTATTTGTATTGAATAAATATGACTGCCTCCATGTACAAACAGTACATTAAAATATGACTTGTAAATCATGAATCAGATAAACAATATCTAAAATAGGAACAGTGCTGATGTGGGGCACTGTTGCTATCTTAGAATCATTTAGCTCAGTCTCATGTAATCCACCACACAACACCAATCTAGACCAAGCAGGCCTCTGTTTTCCAATCATAGGCTGGAGCAGATTGTGACTATGCTTTACTTGCTTAATTGTAGAGGAAAATCAAATTACTGTTGAGTCTGAGCACAGATCTAATCTTGTGGCAGGTAAAACAATTCTATGTATGTAAATGTTTGCCTGGAGTTCAGCTTTAAGGAAGAAGTATCACCAAAACGTGAAAATCATGGAATCCTCCAGGGGACCAGATGCATGTAGCATTTGATCCTGTTCAGATCTGTGGCTGTGTTGCACAATTTAACACATCTTTGTGTATGTCTGTATTTGCTGACTGTCAGCTCCACCCCAGGCTGAAGCCCAATTTATGGTGGCTTGTGTTAAAGTGAATGAAGCTGTAATCCACAGCTTGCAGCACCATTCACAATAACACAAGCTGACAGTATTCTAGTCTCTACCAAGAACAGCTGGCATTCTGGTCTTTGGGTGTACAAGGAAGAAACTAGGTTGGAACATGGCAGGGCTGCAGATGTATTCTAGTCTCTACCAAGAACAGCTGGCATTCTGGTCTTTGGGTGTACAAGGAAGAAACTAGGTTGGAACATGGCAGGGCTGCAGATGTATTCTAGTCTCTACCAAGAACAGCTGGCATTCTGGTCTTTGGGTGTACAAGGAAGAAACTAGGTTGGAATATGGCAGGGCTGCAGATGTATTCTAGTCTCTACCAGGAACAGCTGGCATTCTGGTGTTTGGGTGTACAAGGAAGAAACTAGGTTGGAACATGGCAGGGCTGCAGATGTATTCTAGTCTCTACCAGGAACAGCTGGCATTCTGGTGTTTGGGTGTACAAGGAAGAAACTAGGTTGGAACATGGCAGGGCTGCAGAGGTATTCTAGTCTCTACCAAGAACAGCTGGCATTCTGGTCTTTGGATGTACAAGGAAGAAACTAGGTTGGAACATGGCAGGGCTGCAGGTGTTAAAGGAGGCTATTCCTTGGCAAGCTGTTTCTGTTTGATTGCAATGTCCGAGACATGCACTGTCACCCACAACTAATTATGTATTTGTCTCCTTCTGAGCAGCATGGTCAAACAGTGGTAGAGGGAGGGAGGCAAGCGTGCTGTTGGCTACAATATCTCAGCAATCACAGCATGGATTATAACAGGAGTGAACACTACCAACATTTGGTCCCCTGGGGGATTTAATAAAATGTTCAGTATGTGGTTGGCCCCTTTCACACAAGTGGTGCGCCCGACGAACTCCGTTTTGCCTCGCTGGGGATCGATCCGCCGATCCCCGCTGAGCAGGCGGATGACAGCTGCGTCTCCGCTTACTTTGCAGAGATGGAGCTGTCAAAGCCCCGCTCTCCTCTATGGGAGATCGGATGAAAACAGATCGCCTGTCCGTTTTCATCCGATCCTCCAGACGGATGGAAAATAGGGTTTCCATTCGTCTGGATTTCACAGACAGGATTGCATCGGATAGCAGCAGGTGTTAGCTGAGATGTCTCCGCTGACATCCGCTGCTCTATAGGGGTGCATGGAGCATCCGATCAGGTCCCCCTGAAAAACTGACAGGTGGACTGGATCGGAAAGCCTGTGTGAAAGGGGCCTTACTGCTTTAGTTTTTATTGGTAAATTTCAGGTAATGCATACCAAACAAACACAAATATCTGATAGAAAGAATGGTTATCCATCACGATCTACCAATGGTAACATTCAAAACCGGAGGAGGCCTGAGATTAGGCCTTTACACCTACCCCCTCTTAAATATAGGAATTCCCAGACTTCAGATAACCAGTCTGTGGGTGTAGTCGAAAAAAAGAAAGGGAAGAGAAAAAGGGAATAGTGAAGGATAAGTAAGATGTTTGGTGCAATGATCATGCTCCAAGCTTGGACTCCAGAACCGCCTTCTGACTCTACAAGTGCCCGCCCTATCAGGTAGTTAAGGTTTTACTGCTTTAAATGCAGCAATAAGGATAACTAGAGGGTAGAAGAATGTTCATTTTAATATGAAAAGTTGGTTCTTAGCAAACCAGATGGAGGAAAAGTGTCTTTCCTTTAGCAAGGAGGTTCTATTCGAGGTTCAGACATTGCCCTAGCATACAGACACTTCCTTTTTCCAGTGTGTATTTATAAGGCCTGTGATGAAAGAAGATGTCTTGGTTTTGTCATTTATGTTAACAGAATGTTGTGTCACTTTTTATGTGTATATAAAGTGAAGAATAAGTAATACAGTATGTGCATATTGAAATGTAACCTTTATGTACTGGGGCCATTTATAACATGCAGGCCAAAAACTGTACTTTCTGCACTCTTACTGAAACATACGCAGATTTTATAATGTACTTGTCACATTAGAAAAGATCAACGTGTGTTTTATTAATTGTAGTTCACGTCGCAAAAAAGTAAGATAAGCAATATGCAGCCATCATGTGCTCTTCAACACCTGGCGTGTAAAAATGTGCCATAATTTTGGAATTTAATTCAGAAATGCTCAAGCAGCTCTAATACTGGACCTCTGGTAAGAAAGTTTCTGAAAGCAAAACTATCTCTGATGCCCACGGCAACAAGTTTCTCGCTTCTAAGCTCCAGTGAAGCAAGGCAACACTTTATTGAAGGCTCTATCTGTCAGTGTAGACCCCATGTATCTCCTACATTTGTCCCCCTTCCCCCTTTCCAATCAGTTTAGGTGCAGCACCAGCCTTAACTGTAAAGAGGGTCTCTCCGCTATTATTGTCAGCCTTGGTGAACCAGTACCTTTTTAACAAGAACGATCAAAAAACCTTCTAGTGGGACTTTAACAGGCACTACACTGAGAACTGTTGTATTAAAATTTAAATTTATTGGTACATACAGAATATAGAGAAAGCATAAACTTGCACAATTTACAAATTAAAAACATAGAGACTATAATGAAGAAAGACCATGTTAGGACAGAGTTGTCCCCAAGATGGGTCTCTGCAGTCCAGTGGGGACAACTCTGTCCTAAGATGGTCTTTCTTCATTATAGTCACTATGTTTTTGTGCAAGTTTATGCTTTCTCTACATTCTGTATGTACCAATAAATTTATATTTTAATACGACCACAGTTCTCAGTGTAGTGCCCATTAAAGTCCCACTAGAGCAGGGGTCTCCAAACTTTTCAAACAAAGGTCCAGTTTATTGTCCTTCAGACTTTAGGAGGGCTGGATTTTGGCCAGTGGGGGCAGAAAATGTCCCAGGCCCAGCATCAGTGAGAATAAATATGGCCTCAGGGCTGATGGTCAGTAGGAGGAGTAGTGCCCCTATTAGTAGGAGGAATAGTATCCCATCATTGGTATCAGTGGAGGATATAATGCCCCCTTGTTGGTGTCAGTGGGAGGAATAGTGCCCTGAGGGCCAGATAAAGGCTAGCAAAGGGCCACATCTGGCCCTCGGGCCGCAGTTTGGAGACCCCTGCACTAGACGTTTTTCTTTATCTTTCTTGTGTCAGTTTAGGGATGTGGGCACTCTGAGATGCTTCCAATAGTGACCTAACTGTTAACAATTTGCTCTGTACCTTTTTAAGACCTGCTGTGGTACCCAAAGAATGTCCAGGGACCATTGGTAAGCTTTGGTAACCTCAAAGTTGTTTGGGTAATATTGACTGACTGAGTGGGACAGACTGTGTGATCAGCAGGAAGGGGTGCTAATGCCTCGCTCTTAAAGTAGAGCACCTCTTTAACCTAAAGAATGATATGTGAACCACAAATGGAATGTATAGTGTTTTATACATTTTTTTTCTTTTTTATTTACATATTTTCCTGTTTATTATGGTCAAGACTACAAAAATAACATTTTAAAGATATCTGTTTTTAGTCATGTATATATTACAAAATAATAGCATGCCATCTTCTATCTGGCCAGCAGGTGGAGCCATTGTTTCTTTTTCAAACAATTAGCTATTTCTAACTCTTAGCTGTGCTGAAAGAAGCCCTTTGTTTACAGAATTTGAATAAGTCATCAGTCACAGAAGTGACCTCTCTTATCAGAGAGCCCAGTAGGTGGTTTCAGATAGGTGAAGGAAGCTGCAAAGCTTTCTTTAGCTAACTGTAGGGATTTGGTAATTATTATTTTAAAACCAAGATTGTATATAGTGTGTAAAACAAAAAAAAAAGATAACAAAATATATTAATTGAAAACAAAACTTTAACAAATTTAACCCAGCTCTAATATAGTTTCCCTTTATAACAACACACTAGCTGCCCTTCAGTTATTTTTTTGCCAACTCACTGTTCAATTATGCTCATTAGGGCAGAGTGAGAAGGGACTTTTTAGCGCATTTAGGCCTCTTTTACATGGCCTTTCCAATCAGGTCCGCCTGTCAGTCTTTTTTTTCAGGCAAACCTGATCGAATGGAGTAGCGGATGTGAGGGGGGACATGTCCGCTGACACCCGATCCGATCCTGTCTGTGAAATGCAGACGGATGGAAATCCTATTTTCCATCCGTCTGGAGGATCGGATTGGATGAAAATGGACAGGCGGTCCATTTTCATCCAATCTCCCATAGAAGAACAGGGGGATCTGACAGGTCTGTCTGTGCAAAGTAAGCAAAGACGGACCTGTCTTTCGCCTGCTCAGCAGGGATCGATCCCCGCTGAGCAAAACGGAGTCCCCTGCGTGGAAAGCCCGTGTGAAAGGAACCTAAGTTCCACTTTAGCACTGTTGTTGATTAAAAAAAAAAAAAAAAGTTTAGTTCAGATTGGGTTCACTTTTAAAAGACCCTCCCACCAACTTAAGAAAAAATTGCAGGTAAAAGCAAAGAAAAAAAAAATGTATTTAAAATATTTACTTAGTGTTTTTCTTTCCATAAATGATTTTTATCCACTTGCAATGTGCCTTTGAACTTGCTAGAAATTTAGAATACTCCAGGAGTATCAATTGTTTAGCACAGCGCCCTGCCTTCCTTGCATGCCATAGCCCTTCTAGTAGTGTTTAATTACTCTCTGTGCTGGCCCAGCTCCACTGCCCCTCATCTCCCTACATAAAAGGTTATATAGCAGCCAGGGGAGGTGCAAAGTGGAATACTATAGCGTTTCACTTGAGTCTGCTGAGGTTGCTAACATCAAATCCAAGATGGTGATCCCAGCGGCAATCTCCTGGCTTTAAGATGTGTATACAAGGGAGGCTTTTACATGTAAGAACATGCATTAAATGCACATATAATCTTATGGGAAGATTTTTGTTGCAATGAATGTTCTAGTGACCAGGTCTTTTTTAGGAAAAGCACTAAAAAAGAAAGACCATCTCTACAGGCTGTTCCCCCCAAGTGATGCATTGTTATGGACACACATATGTGCCCTATTGTGTTTAATTTAAATGTGTTCTTTTATTCATTACCATGTTCTATATATAAAAAAAAAAAAAATCAAGTTATCAATAACTGCAGTGTAACGATTAATCCATCTAGACTTGAATGCACCCAATTATGATTTTTAAACACCTATAAGTGTCTTATCAGTCTAATTGTGAGTTTCCTAATTTGTCAGTGATGTTTACTTCTGTAACTGTGACTAATGGATTTTTTCCCAGTATTTGCTAACCATATTTCTAATAAACCTGTATGGAATAAGCATTGATTCCCAGATGTTGTGGAGTGTTTTGCGCACAAGCACAATTTGTGTTATACAAATTTATAGCAGTAACCATGTTTTACAGCAGTAGCATTTGTCACTGGGGATTAGATGTGGTAGTAGTTTGTCATGGGCTGGTGACCACCCTGACCCTTAGGTTTCCCTTTCTGTCCCACTGGAACAAGGTAAAGCTCTGTTTAACTATACCTGGTTGGAGCTTACACCGATTAGTGGTGCACCAAAATTTCGGCCGAAAATGGGCCTATCCCATTTCGGCCAAAAACAGGTCATATATGCCGAAACTTATTAATGGCCACCGCAGCAGCAGCTTTCACTTTAATTTATATGGTGCGTGACTGGCCGCGGCTGGCTCCAGAGATCTGCCGTTTGTACCTCCTCGCCCGCCCTGTGGTAGACTGGTTGCTAGAATTGCCAACCACCTGGCGTACAGCAACCAGTGACGTCAAGGTCTCAAGAGGAAAGCGAGGCCCAGAAGAGGACCCAGCATGCAGAGCGGAGGAGGATCTTCCTCATCCTCCTCTGCGCCTATTACTGGCTCTCTGGCTCCACCCACCTCCATCTTCTACTGTATGGCCGCTGCACATAGGAAGAACATTTTTGGTTTCGTTTTGGGCTAAAGGCATCCTGAATTTTTGGTTTCTGTTTTGGCCCAGAATTTTCATTTTGGTGCATCCCTAACCCAGACATACGGGCTTTCTTCCTGCAACCAGCCTTGGGCCTAGGAATTGGAAGCTCAGGGACCCAGCAATGCATTGTGGGAGAAAGGGGAGCTCCGCCACCTACAGAAGTGCCAGGTATTTCACCAAGCTCGGTCAGGCAAACCGATATGCATAGTTCCTGGTCAAAGTCAGCAATTGGGTCATAGCACTGAACACAGTTTTATAATTAGGCAACCTTGTGACCAAAGTGCAATCTTATGGGCTAGAAGGGTAAGACTTTGTAAGGCCTCTTAAAACAGACAGCTGAGCTGCTGTTTTACTGCCCCCGGCCACCCACCGGAATGCTAACACTGCATCCTGACAGGATTGTACACACACCCCAGATGCAGCATTTGTTAACAACGGCTGCAGCGTTTGACAGGTGGCACCGCCTGCATGAAAACAGGAACTGATTTGCAGAAAAATGGCAGCAGGTGCTCTGGACTGAGTCAAAATGTAAAATATTTGGCTGTATCAGGAGGCAGTTTTTTTGCCAAAGGGCTGGAAAATGGTACAATGAGGAGTGTCAGCAGGGAACAGTGAAGCATTGTGAGGGTTCCTTGCATGTTTGGACCTGCATTTCTGCAAATGGAGTTGGAGATTTGGTCAGGATCAATGGTGCCTCAATGCTGAGAAATGCAGGCAGATACTTATTTATCCATCATGCCATACCATCAGGGAGGCATGTGATTGGCCCCAACTTTATTCTGCAGCAGGACAAAGACCTCAACCATGAAGCCAATGTCATTAGGAAATATCTTCAGTGAGGAGAGAAAAAAAAAAAGGAGTCCTTACTTAAAGTGATAGTTTGGCCCCCACAGAGCCCTGATCTCAACTTCGTGGAGTTTGTCTGGGATTACATGAAGAGAGAGAAGGATTTGAGACAGAATACAGCCACAGAAGATCTCTTAAAAGTTCTCCAAGTGGGATGAACAAGCAGGTTTCTATTTGCAAAAGTAGGGGCACAACCTCATGCAGAAGACTGAGAAGATGATACAGAGGGCTTCTGGTTTTGAGATTAGCAGCTTGAGCGGAAGGTAAGCAGTAGTCGTCTACCGAATACTCCTGCAGTAGCAGATGAAGGTTGGGGATCCTCTGTTCTATCAACAGATCTCCTACACAGAGGCAGGAGCACAGTATGACCACCAGTAGCATTCAGGACAGGCCTAAAACACATTCCTTGAAAGGGAAAGGCAATCATATGTTCTGTGGGCATAGTCTTGATCTCTCAGGCATGTAGCCAAAGTGCCCTTTGCATATGAGCAGACATTCACCCGACTTAAGAAAGAAGTTTAGTGGTGGAATTTGTATTGGCGCTTTATTATTTGTAAAATCTTCAATAAACTCTTTGAAAGAAGAAACAAGTTTAGATGCTTGTAAGAGGCCATCACAGCTGAAACACAGGGCTCCAGACATTTGTTCCAAAAGCTCCAGGACACAAGCATTTGTCAAATCATGTCACTATGGGTAAAATCCCTAATGTGGACTCCCCATCACAAAGTCACTGCCAACAGGGGATGAAGATTAGCTTCAGTTAATTCCAACTGAGACCTAAGGAGTCCAACTGCCTGTCAGTGAAAGAACACCACCAACTTTTTTGGTGGTATGCATGCTACGGTGTATGATTAGAGTGTCTACAGTAGGCGTCAAGTTTTTGTAACGTTTGAGTAATGTTTTAAATAACAAAAATATCAGAAAGGTCTTCCCAGCCATTTGAGCTTTAAAAGGCCCCTGGCCTAAAATCAGGTAGATCCCTTAAAGAGGAAGTAAACCCTCTGAAAAAAATGAGAAAAAAAAAAGTGCAATCGCACACTAGCTCATTATGAAGTACTTACCTAAAAACGAAGCCCCCGCAGTGCCGCCCACTCAGCGACAGGACGGCCGACATGTTCAGCCTTCCTGGTTCGCGTCCTCCGGCCATCTGATTGGCCAGGGGCGCGATTACATCACTCCCGCGGGAGCCGCCGTTCACGGCACGGGGCTCTGAAGGAATGGCACGGGTGGCCGTTCCTTCAGAGCGCAAGCACCGATGATGTCATCGGCTGCATGCACTGTAAATATCTCCTAAACGGTACATGTTTAGGAGATATTTATAGCACCTATAGGTAAGCCTTAATATAGGCTTACCTATAGGTAAAAGTCTTTAAAGTGGGTTTACAACCACTTTAAATGCAGGGTAAAACATATTGCATTAACCAGGTTAGAAACAACTCCTTGTAAATCCAAGTTGAAATTTTCCTAAAGACAATATCTTCAGGAGTAGACTTTGAATCATAGATCGGAATTGTGGGCCTCAGGCACATTCCGAGATGGAGGGCACAGTAGGGTCAAAATTAGAATCTACTGTGGATGGTGCCGAAGCATGCTTAGAATCTCTGCAAGTAAATTGCTTGATTAATTGTGCACAAACCAACAAGAAATCTGATTTGGATATAAGAAGAGGCCCTAGAAGCAGTAGAAGAGTATGGGCTGTGGTTATCTGCTGAGGTGGGGTTGTCCTCTGTGTGTCTTTGAAAAGACACATTGCACCGCGGAAAAGAAAACAACTAAACCAAAGATAAGGCAAGGTCTCCTGTATGCACAAATCCAATCAGCTTGAGCTGATGCAGGTGACTGAAAGTGACAAAGTTACAGTAGGCCGGCAGTGAACCAGATCTTTATAATGCTTAAGAAGCAGGAGCAGCAGAGGAAGACTTCATCTAGTGGATGACATTAGCAATCAGTTCCCTCAGCTTTAACCAATACATCGGTAATATGGCAGTGGCAGGAATTTTACAATGGCACCCAACAATACCAATTGTAAAGTAGCTCCCAATGCTGCAGCCTCACTCACTACAGGAGTCTTTAGAAACTGGGCCACACTCCAACACAGTATACAAAGGTCTGAAAAGCGCCACAATGTAGAGACCAGTGTCCGAAAGTCATATTCTAACCCCACAATCTTTGGTCCAGCAGGGTGTACGTGTAGCCTTCAAAAGCGGTTACTGAGTATATTCTGATCCAGATAGCTACCATGTAGAGACTAGATCAAGCTGTGTTTTTTTCATTAAAGTCACCAATCAAAAAAAAAAAAGTAACAAAAAATTAAAAAGAAAGAATAAAAAAAAAAGTAGCAATTATTGTTTGCCTTTTTTTTCTTTAGCAGAGCTGCTGAAAACTGGATTTTTGTCTTTTCTCTGAGGTTCACTGACGAACACAGCTTCAAGTCTTCAGACCATTGGGCTTTATGCCGTCTCTCTTCAGGAGTAGGACTGGGCAGAAACCTTTTTGGTTACGCCCCTTGGCCAGTCGCAGAGGGTATACCATCACTTCCTACTGTAGGACCCCACAGATTGTAACAAGCAGTGTCAGAACATATAACTCAACCCCAACAGAGGGGCGGGTACTGTGTCTGTCAGTGAACCTCAGAGAAAAGGATTTTACGGTAAGACAAAAATCCAGTTTTCTCTTTCGTCAACTGACGGACACAGCTTCAAGTCTTCAGACTATTAGGATGTCCCAAAGCAGTGTCAATATGAGGCGTGGGAAAAAACACAGCAAATGCAGAAATCCCAACAAGGCTATACATAGCCAACCAGATAACAGGAGCTCCCCAAAAATAACAAAAGAAAGGGGCGCACCGACCTAGTGCATTACCACTAAAAATGTTTTTAGTGGTAATGCGCTAGGTCGGTGCGCTCCTTCCTTTTGTTGTATTCAGATACCCTTGGTCCTGAGGGGGCAGCAAGACCAGTAGTCATATCCATCTAAGCCCTTTGGAAGTGTTCCTCTTTTTTCCCCCCCATTGTTTGTTTTTTCACTCGAGCGCAGGAGGATTGTTTTGCAAACTGGAGCTCCCCATCAGGAAAAAATTACACCCTCAAGAAGCGGAAGCCTCTGCAACCGCAGCCTGCAAAACTTTGCGGCCAAACACCGCATCCGAAGATGCAAGTATGGATTATCCACCTTCTAAAACTTTGTGAATGTGTGTACAGACGACCACTTGCACACATTAACCACTAATGTCTGATGACGGAAAGCCCAGGAAGCACTAAGCGCCCTCGTAGAATGCGCTTTAACAGGTATAGGAGGAACCTGACCCTTAATAGAACAGGCCTGCACCACCGTCTGCCTGATCCACTTGGAAATGGTCGCAGCAGATGTGACCTGCCCCTTACGAGGTCCATCCATAAAAACAAAGTCGTATTTTCAAATCAGTTCAGTCACCACCAGGTACACCCGAATCGCCCTCATCACATCTAAGGAATGGAAGGCAATTTCCTTAGGATGTTTCATCTTAGGATATAGGGACGGTAACACAATATTTTCATTCGAATGAAACCCCGAGACCTTGGGAAGGAACGCCTGACAGGGTCGCAACACCACCTTGTCCCTATGAATCACCAGGTACGGTGACAGACAGGACAACGTGGCCAACTCCGACACCCTACGTGCGCCTAAGAAGCCACCTTCTGCGACAGAGAGAGCAGAGGAAGTTCTTGAATATTTTCAAAGGGAGGCTTTTGAAGCATCGACAGTACCAAATTGAGATCCCATGGAGGCAACAGGGATCTCAGCAGCATAGCCAGATGGCGAACTGCTTGCACAAAAGTGTGAACCAAGGACTTTGCTGCCACCGGTCTTTGGAAAAAGATGGCTAAAGAGGAAATCTGGCCCTTGATGGTGCCCAGAGCCAAACGTTGATCTACACCTAGTTGTAGAAACTCCAACAGGCGAAACACTGAAAAGGAGCCCCCGAACTAGGCAGAAAAAAAAAAAAAACTGGAGTCCTACAGTAGGAAGTGATGGCATACTCTCTGGGACCGCCCCAGGGACGTAAACAAAAAGGTTTCCGCCTAGTCCTACTCCTGAAGAGAGACATCATAAAGCCCAATGGTCTCACGACTTGAAGCTGTGTCCGTCAGTGAACGAAAGAAAAGGCATCCAACCTCCTGGGATACTAGTAAAAAAAACCAAAGCATTGGAGTTGGAGGCCAGGCTATTCAGGGGCTGGCTTAATGTTTTTGTTTGCCAGTGTCCTAACCTGGAGTAGGCAGTAGTATAACCTGACGTTTTAATAATTCCTAACTTTCCATGAGTCCCTCAATAAAAGAATGAAGCAATATACATAAAATACATTTGAGATTAGAAGCAATGGAACACTTTTCTCTTGCAACAGCATCTAAGCAACCTCTGTTCCTCGAAGACCGCATTCACACTAAAGCGGCACGACTTCTGGGGCGACCTGTGAAGTCGCACGCACCGCGACTTTGCCACGACTTGCACGGACTTCCTATAATGGAAGTCTATGCAAGTCGCTCCGAGGTCGCCCTGAAGTAGTACAGGACCCTTTTTCTAAGTCGGAGCGACTTATGTTGCTCCTATTAGAACCGGTCCTGTAGCACTGCATGGACCGCGACTTGTCAGGCTGACAAGTCGCGGTAGTGTGAATGGAGACTAACCCAGTGATGGCTAATCTTGGCACCCCAGATGTTTTGGAACTACATTTCCCACAATGCTCAACTACACTGCAGAGTGCATGAGCATCATGGGAAATGTAGTTCCAAAACATCTGGGGTGCCAAGGTTTTCCATCACTGCGTCTAGCCTCACAGAAGCTTTTCAAGAGGTTTCTAAGCATATTCAGTTTAGTTCTGCTCTCATCTACATTATTATAGGGGGCAGAGTCTGGATATGGGAAGAGCTGCTCCATTGACACATGCAATGGATGAAAAAGAGGTCCTGGGCTACAAAGCAGCACCAACTCTAAATGGTAAATTATTCACGACTTGTTTTGCACTGTTTAAAGGATAAGATTGCTTTCAGATTTATATATTTTAATACTTACTGACTACAGGCACTCGGGCACAGTGGAGTTCTTTGAAGCTTTTCATCAAGTTAACTAAGACCTCAACAGGAAACCATAACAGCCAGGTAACCAGCATTTTAAAAGGGTTAAGCAACGGTAGCCTTCATATTTCAATCTTTGCAGGTTTTTTTTTATTGACAGATTGCCTTCAAAAATGTATTGGTAGATGTTTTTCCTTTTGTCTAAGCAGCTTCAATATATTTCAGGAGTCTGGTAGGTGGTCTACCAGCAGTGACACATCTGCATAGACTGAGCAGCTGTCTCTTATATAACGGTTGGAAGAAACAGCTGAGGGGCAGGTAAGCAGACCAACAAATCACTAATCTGGATAAGTTTAATATTGGCTTTACCCAGTGCACTCTAGGCAAGGTCAAATGCGAACCATGTGGAAGGCTATAGAGCAGAAGTCTTCAACCACTGTCAGAATGGACTAAAACAGAGCACTCCACAAAAACCTCTATTTAGAATCAATTTGAACGGTTTAATGAATTATGTAAATCAGGCAAACTCCTCTTGGTTTCATGCTTACGGGAAATGTATAATGCAGTGGATATTTAAATGTACGGAAACTGAGCACCCGATGAGACGCTGCGGCCAGCAACATAATAAGGCAGCCGAGAGCCCCATGTGACTTACAAGCCACTGAATGGGGACCACCGCTCTAGAGCTTTGTCAGTTCACCAGATACTACAGAAATCATCCTTAATGAGTAACCGCTCCAACAAATACTTATACCTTTCTCTTATTTTTTTTCACACAAACAATAATAAAAAAACAAAGATCACTAGTGTTAAAAGGATTATTTGTAGTCCTTAATTGAAATCTTGTTCAAAGTGCAACAGGAATTGCTTCAAGCCCTCCAGCTGTCATCTTTCTGTAGGCACCGTGGCGAGCATAGCTGCAGTAGAGTGTGACATCCGGCCGAGCACGCCAGTTGTTCTTGAGTGCTTCACCATCCATGTTCAACAGGGTATGTGAGGGCAAGTACAAAAAAAAAAAAAAAGCGCAGCATTATCCAAAAAAAAGTTGCCGGAATTCACAGCATTATCCACCCCATACTTATTATGTTTAATTTATATTTTTAAAAAATAAATAAAAATAAAAAGGTGGGTTTTCATGCAATAAAAATGGTTTAGTTCTTTCAGTAATTTTTTTTCAGGAAAAGGAAAATAAAGTGGGAGGAAACAAAAAAAAAAAAAAACTTGTAGCTCTTATAATATTCCATCAGTCTGTCTTCCATCAATTGACTGATCATTGAACAGCGTGCATTTGAGTGCTTGGCCCCTAGTCCTGACATGCAGAGGAGGGCCACTGGCCAGACAGGCATTGTAAACCCAGTGAAGGCCTCTTTCTTTCTCTTTTGGTCCGTCAGTTTAAATGTTCCTCGGTGCGCCATGGGCTGTACTGGCTTCAGTTCCTTCCGACTGCCGTGATATTGTGGACGCTACCGTCATACCCCACCCTGTCAGTTTGCTCGTTGTTGTCTCACTGAAGCTTTGTACCGAGTTTACGTTGTCTGTTTCTGGAAGGGTAGTAAAAAAAATAAAAATAACAGTCACTATGGTAACAGCATGGTAATTGATCCTAGCAGAAAAACTTAGATTATATGGCCAAATGTTTATGGACACCTGACCATCAAACCTATATGAGCTTGTTGGATATCCCATACGAAAATCATGGACATTTGATATGGCGTTGTCCCCCATATCTCTCCGTGGCTTGAATAGTATGCGTTGCATACTAGCACATTATGACTTGCAGGGGATTTTTTTTTCCTTTTTTTAAGCTGCAGTTTCCTACCGCTTTAACTATCATATTCCAATCTGTGTTACAAAATGACAGCTAAAGCCCGACTTGTTTCTACAGGCAACAAAAACATGCATACATGCCATAATTTTACAATCTTCTTTAAAAAATACCAATAATGATACAGTGTAAAGGGATTGCTTAACCACTTACGGACCACCCGCCGCATTTTTACGGCGGTACTTTGACGTTAAATACTGCCATAACCCCCTGTCCGCTTTAACATAAGGGTGGTCCCAGCATCACCCTTATGGGCGGCGGGAGAGGTGCTCTCCCCAGCCCCCCCTCCGCTGCGTCCGGTCATTCACCCAGCATACCAGAGCAGCCGGTAGCGGATAAAAACGATCCAGTCCGCTGTCCACTCAGGCAGGAAGTCGAGTGAGGGCAAGATGGCCCTCACTCGACTCTATGGCCTTGGAGGACCGGAGCGACGTAATACGTCACTTCCTAGCAGCGGATTTAAAGAGTCCATTTTTCATCATTTTGTTTTTTAGTGTAGAGGTGAGATGTGAGATCTTTTTGGCCCCAGATCACACATTAAAGAGGACCTGTCATGCTTATTTCTATTACAAGGGATGATTACATTCCTTGTAATAGGAGTAAAAGTGATCAAAAATTTTATTTTTTTTATTTTTTTTAAAAAAGTGTAACAAGAAAAGATAAAATAAATAGGAAAAAAAATAAAAATAAAACTGAAGCGCCCCATCCCCGTTAGCTCGCGCGCAGAAGCGTATGCATACCCAAGTCGCGCCCACATATGTAAAACGGTGATCAAACTACACGTGTGAGGTATTGCCGCGATTGTTAGAGTGAGAGCAATAATTTGAGCACTAGACCCCTCTAACTCTAAACTGATAACCTGTAGAAATTTTTAAAGTGTCGCCTATGGGGATTTTTTAAGTACCAATGTTTGTCGCCATTCCACGAGCGTGCGCAATTTTGAAGCATGACATTTTGGGTATCAATTTACTCAGCGTAACATTATCTTTCACATTATAGACACAAATTAAGCTACCATTTCTGTTTCTTATTTTTTTATTTCATAAAAGTGTATTTTGAAAAAAAAAAAATTGCATTCGTAAGACCGCTGCGCGCATACGGTGTGATAAAAAATATTGCAACGATCTCCTTTTTATTCTCTAGGATCTATGCTAAAAAAATATATTATATATATATATATATATATATATACACACACACACACACTGTTTGAGGGGTTCTTAGTAATTTTCTAGCAAAAAAAAAAAAAAAAGAAGATTTTAACTTGTAAACAACCAGTGTAAAATAAAAAGGCCCAGTCCAGAAGTGGTTACAAAAAAATACCAATAATGACAGTGTTAGAGCCGGTTTACACTAGGGCGACTTGGTCGCCTGACAAGTAGCGGTCCATTCAGTGCAATGGAACCGTTCTAATCAGAGCGACTCAAGTCGCTCCGACTTAGAAAAAGGTTCCTGCACTACTTGGGGGCGACTTCGGAGCGGCTTGCATTGACTTCTATTAAAAGAAGTCGTTTGCAAGCCATGTCGCGCTGCAGGGGGCGGCTTCAGAGTCCGGTGGCTTTGAAGTCCCCCCAGTGTGAACCGGCTCTAAGGGATTGCTTAAACAATACCCAATGTTGGTAAATCTAAAGACGATTGCACTGATTGTTACGTGTGTGACCAGGTGTAGGCCAAATGGATCTTTGGAATATTTCCTAGTTGTTTTTCACATTGTCTTTCATTAAAAAAAAAAAAAAATAATATATAAAAATGTTTTTTTTTTTTTTCTCTTGTTCAATGGCACTACCAAAATGAAAAATACATGTGGTTTTCTCTTCCTGTAAGCAGGCCTTTTGCAGAAGATAAGAAGAAAAAAAAATTTTATGAAGACAAGTGTAAAATGATTACAGGTAGTGATCTATATTGCAAATGTTATTTCTGTGTGTAACAAAGGACTATAAAAAAAAAAAAAAAAAAAAAACAATTTACCTGGCTTCTGATCGAGTGACTGTGTACTCAAACCACAAGATGTTGGGAATCAAACTGGTGTCACGGATAAGGAAGAATTCTGCGATCGGCCTGCGGACAATAAAATACAGATATAAAAATATAATTGCATGTAACCAATTTAAAGCAAATCAATGCTTCTCCCATGCAGAGCAAAGCAACAGGTTCACTTTGACCGGGCCCCACCAGCAGTACATGCTAATCTTGTCTGTGCTCCCCACTAGGACAAAGTTCACTGGTACTTTTAAGTATAGGGGAACATGTGACAAATACGGTGCGCTGATACAAGGAACTCCGGAGAGAGAAGAGGAGGAGTATGTGCAGCTGATTGGACCAACATTAAAGAGAACCTTTTTTTTTTGGTCTGCATAGGTAAATCACAACCACTTTAAAAGAGAAGAAACAAAAAAGATACTCTAGACCAGGCATGTCCAACCTGCGGCCCGGGGGCCGCATGCGGCCCGAAACCACAGGCAATGCGGCCCACTGCCCCCTGACAACTTTTTTTTTTTTGCTGGGGAGGAAGTAAGTCGAGTCGGGGGAATGGCCACAGAGGCTGCGTCGGAGGGGATCATCCACTAGTTGTGTTAAATTAGTGCTGGGGGGGGGGGGCGCGGCAGCACGGGAAGGGGACAGCGGCGTTTTATTACTTATATACCTTAACTATAGTATATATGTTATATGCGCCCCGAGAAAATTTCTCTACACTCAATGTGGCCCAGAGAAGCCAAAAGGTTGGACACCCATGCTCTAGACAGAAGGGCTGGTGACTCCGTGTGCTCTTGAAGAAAAGTACTTTATTACTGCAAGGTACAAAGTATATACTGACGCGTTTCGGCCATAGAGCCTTCATCAAAGCAAGAATAAAAGATCACTGAGGGAATAGATTAATGATTTTTGCAGAATATGGCATGACTATTTTGGTGAGATAGTGTAAAGAGTAAAGGCGCCTCCCTTTATGATATAGCACTTGTGTAGTGTAGAGCTGCCTTCAATTTAAGTACAATAAACTTAAATATAAGATAGTAAGTGTCGTGAGGCACTGCCACTATGCCATAAGTATATATGAAAACCAACGAAATATATTTTACAACAAAACCAGCACTAAACGCATTTACAACTGTGACGCGAGACAGTATAAAAATATAAGAATATAAGTGACGGCAATAAATGCAAATAAATAAAACTGGATAATAAAAAACATAATACCAGTGCTGATATATAGAAGGTGTAGTGACGGCAATAAATGCAAATAAATAAAATTGAATAATAAAAAAAAGATAATACCAGTGCTGATATAGAAGGAGTTGGGATGGCAATAAATGCTGCATAAATTAGTGCACTACAAAAGAATATATATCATAATGGACAATAGTGTCGTGTGTGATTTATTTGCATTTATTGCCGTCACTACACATTTTATATCAGCACTGGTAATATGCTATTTATCTATTTTTATACTGTCTCACCTCACATTTGGTGAAATTTATAGTTGAAAATGCGTTTAGTGCTGGTTTTGTTGTAAAATATATTTCGTTGGTTTTATTATATACTTACGGCATAGTGGCAGCGCCTCGTCACACACTTTTTATGACTATTTTGGTGTCTCAATGATTTCTTGTGCAATTTTTTTTCAGTGCTGGACTGGGAACACTTGAAAGCGACCCTGTCATGTATTTAAAAGCTCCAAAAATGCATACCCTGCAAAAGATTATATGTACATGCCTTGCTTGTGCACGCCGTTGAATACTTCATCAATGCCAGAGGAATAATCTCCTGAATTCTGCTGCAAAATTGACTTTTCTGGGATTGTTGATTTCCTGGGTCCCTTGTAGCTCTCCCTGGTTCCTCACTATAACTTTTATGGTATTACAGGATAAAGCTATGACAGAGGTCAGCAGAAGGAACCAGTAAGAGTTGCCGGGGACCCTGGACATTGACAGTCTCAGAGTGTCAGCTTCCTAGTGGACTTTAAAGACCCCCCCCTCCTCTAGAATGAAGCAGCACAGGAAAGGCAAGTATATACACTCTTCTTTTGTGGTGCATGTTTATGTGGAGTTTAAAATAGAGGACACAGAGGTTGATTTACTAAAAGCAAATATACTGTGCACTGCAAGTGCAGTTGGAAGTGCAATTGCTGTATATCTGAGGGGAAGCTCTGAAATGAGGGGAGCTCTGCTGATTTCTATCATACAATCATGTGCAAGCAAAAATGCTGTTTTTTTTTTTGTTTTTTTTTCCCTGCATGTTCCTCTAAGATCTAGAGCACTGTTTCTCAACCTCTTGTCAGTTGTGGCGCCCTTAACAATTCTGCACAATCTCGAGGCACCCCATTCTAAAATGTAAAAACAAAACCCTAAAATAATAGTTTTACATATTGCAGCAACATCCATACACATGGGCCATCCAACATTAGAAGTGATTTATTTTTCCACTATTGCAAACTGGTACGGACTAGTGTTCTAGGGTTTCTCTTCTTCTATTTGCTAATGTGACCCCAGTGCTGATGGAGAGGAGTAAATAGGTATGCTGTGCAAGCACCCATCCTTCTCCTTATCAACCAGTGATGTCACTGGTGACTGGTTGTCAGGGTGCCAGTGGCTTGACCCGCACAGTGCCCAGGGTTATCAGGGTGCCAGTGGCTTGACCCACACAGTGCCAAAGCTTATCAGGGTGCAAGTGGCTTAACCCGCACAGAGCCCAGGGTTATCAGGGTGCCAGTGGATTGACCCGCACAGTGCCCAGGGATATCAGGGTGCCAGTGGATTGACCCGCACAGTGCCCAGGGATATCAGGGTGCCAGTAGATTGACCCGCACAGAGCCCAGGGTTATCAGGGTGCCAGTGGCTTGACCCGCACAGTGGCCAGAGTTGTAATTCTCCAAAGTAAAAACCTGTTGCAATTTGTTGCCATTTTGCTAAGGCATCCCTGAAGAAGCCACGAGGCACCCTGGTTGAAAAAGGTTGGTCTAGAGCAACTTCACTTGTGGGTGCATGGGCAGGTGCACTTGAAGCGCACAGACTATTTGCCTTTAGTAAACCAACCCCATAGTCTCTTGAAACAATGCAATTATGGTTAAACTTTAGCTTAAAAAAAATAAGTTTAAGAGCCTGGAAGGGTTAAACCTTTCGCAAGATTAAGCTCCATCTATATTGGCTTTTGAGGGATTTCACCTTACTTGATGCTTGACACAATAGAAAGTGAATAAAATCACCCAAAGGAAAGTTTGGGATCAGAACTGTAATGCTGTCTATGATCCCACGAGGGGGGTTTTCACCTACATTTCTTGCACAGGTGTAAGGCAGAACAGAAAATTGTCCTCTATATAGATACAGACAGGATTTAGATTGGATCCAAGATGTAACTATGCAAAAACAAACAACCCCTTCCAACCATAAGCTTGAGTTTAAAAAAATTGCTTGAAATTGGGCTTTAAGAAAAAAGGGACATGTCATGACCTACTATTATACCCTACTCCAAATTTGGAGATGTCAAAACTGGTATTACGCCATTTGCCTGGGAAGAGTGGCGCTCCCTGGACATACAGAATGGAAGTTATACAAATGTATGCGCAACTACCTTGCAGTGTCTACTCTAAAGCCTCGTACACACGATCAGATTATCGGACGGACTTACGTCCGATTTGTGTTGCATGCTATTCTCATATGTTAAGCGGTTACTTTCATACGAAAATTCTCATGCAAAAGAATCCAACTTCACAAGTGATGTCATGTGTTGAATTGTTTTGTATATATTATTTCATTTCCAAGTATGCGTAGTCTTGCTCTTAGGATTTTTTTCGGACGAAAACTGTACTAATTAAACTACATTTTTATTGCAGGGTATGCCTGAAGTCTGATTTGTATATAGTGCAGGCTTCTGGGAAAATTGGTGAGCCAATCACACAAGCAGGAAATTATGTTTCTGGGGGTGTGGTCAGTATACATTCTATGTACAGAACACCTCCAGGTGGCCATATTGCATTGCATTTTCAAAAAATTACAGCGGCTGCAGATTGAAAAGGAAAGGTAATTTTTGATAACATTCTATTACAATATGATTTGTGTCACAATTTTATACGCTAGATTGGTTTTTCTTTTGTTGCTATTTTTTTCTCCATGAATGTCGAGTTACCATTTAATGTACAGAAGGGCAATACTAATAACCTCTGTAACAATAATGACCTTCAGTGAAGGAAAAATAAAAATGCTTCAGAATAACTTCTAATGCAGGGTGCATGTGTTTAATAAACCCACTTTCTCCATTTATTTGAAATTATGTTATTACACTTTACAGATAGGAGTGTTTCAATACACAATCCAAGTTTGGACAGATTTTCAAAGTCTCTACTATTACACATAGCTTACCAGGCTGCGATTCTTGGGAACAGGGGTGTTAGGATCTCCTGTGTGAAAACAAACCAGGCTATAGCCAAGATGCTTCCAGCCACAGCTCCATACGCAACTTGACTCCAGCTGTGATATATGAGATACACTCTGCCAGGGAAGCACAGTTGTTAGACAGAATGCAGCACAATGTGCTTGATAGTACACAGGAGAGCGTGTGTGCTCTATTGTGCTTACCTACTATACGACACAAGACACGCCCCTGTCAGGAGACACAAGGACAGTACATGGCGCCAGAGCAGGTCCAAGAACCGAGCGTTGTTGGTCTGGTGCATTCTGATAAGACAGCAACATGAGATGAAGTTCAGAAACAAGCCAATTTAAAGCTGATCTTAAAATGTACACTAAAGTTGGCCATAGATGGATCGAAAATTCAGCTGGTTCGGCACAGACTGGCCAAGTTTTGATCCATGTATGGCCATCCCTGTTCAACAGAACTTGGACGTTAGACCAACTTCTGTTGAACATGATCGTTAAAAAAATGTTCTCGATCAGCAACTGCAGCTGCTGATCATTGTATTCTGACAGCAGAGGTGTCCTACTGTCAGAATAACAATGTCTCAGCGGGGAGGATTTCTTCATTCTCCTCAATTGTGTGGATGGAGCAATCCGTTTGTTCGTTTTTTTTTCAATCAGCCTGCTAGCTAATCGGGAAAAACGTGCCACCTTTACATTGATCCAGCCTGGACCAATTTAAGTATGAATATCTCATACTTGAGAGACCGCTGTGGAAGCTGACAACCATTGTAGTAGTCAGAACTACTAAAGCGATTGCTGATTTTTCAACGTATTCCAGGCGTCACTGCGCAAGCGCCGTCTGCCTGGGAATAGCCGAACATGTACAGGCTTTCCCGAGCATCGGCAGCGCATGCACGGTGACGGGTTGGCGCCATTTTTAAATGGAAGGCGCCTCACCGACAGGTGAGACTCCTCCGCAGCCCCTGCATTTCCTCATGCAGTGCTGCAGGCATGGTACAGGACATTCTCCTGTACTATGCTCGCAGCACTGCATCTCCTGTACCATCTGTGCCATGCCTGTACCATCTCCTGTACTATGCCTGTACCATCTCCTGTACTATGCCCACAGCCCTGCATCTCCTGTACCATGCCCGCAGCCCCTGTTTTGTGTCTCATGGTTGTCCAGTTGGGTCTAGTAGCTGCTGCATTTCCCACCCTAGGCTTCTACTCGAATCAATAAGTTTTCCCACTTTTTTGCGGTAAAATTAGGTGCCTAGGCTTATATTCAGGTCAGCTTATACTCAAGTATATACGGTGTGCGAGAAGGTGTTCTGTCAATGGCAGCAATGTCAAGTGAATGAACCCATGAGCAGTGTGCAGTGCAGCAGCCACACAGGGCCTGAAAAATCGCAGCAATTACCTGTAGTAGTGATGACTACTACAACAACAGATGACAGCTTCTACAGCAGCCCCTCACATATAAGATATGCATACTTACATTGGACCAATGTAAGTACGCAATTAAGATCATACCTAGAGTTCAGCTTTAACTCAGTTTTAATCGAAGACCTGCTTTTCTTTAGGGAATGTAAAGATGTATGTATATGTAACTGTGCCCAGATTCTATAGTCCTGTTCCCCTATAGCTGTACATCTGCAGTGAGAGATCTCTAAGGCACTGCTGTCTCTGATATCTATTCTTATGAGATTGATTAGTTCACTGCCATGCCGCCAACTGTTCTCCTTGCTGGAGTGAAAACTGTACCCGAGAACCTGCAGTACAGAAATATCCCTGCTTTCGCTGTATTTAGTCTGTGAATGTGTGCTTCCTCCAGCAAGTGAAGGAAAGGTAAGCTAAAGCAGTGGTCCTCAACTCCTGTCCTCAGGGCCCACTAACAGGCCAGATTTTAAGTATTTCCTTGGGGAGATGCAGACTAGAATACTGCAATCACTGAGCAGCAAATGAGATCACCTGTGATGTAATTTAGTTATCTTGCAAACCTGGCCTGTTGGTGGGCCCTGAGGACCGGAGTTGAGGACCACTAAGCTAAAGCACTAAAAGGTGCCCGCTTTACACCACGAAGGGCTATTCTTTTGAAAAAAAATTTTTTGCATCAATTACACACACTACATTTTCCCTTAAAGACAATACACTACCCTTTTATTTATGGTCGAGTTAACTTTTAACAATCCAACTCACCTTAAATAAAGGAAGAGGAATGAATATACAGAGAAAAACCACATGAACTGAGAATGACTGGAGGGTAACCCATACTCTGTTGTGACTGTTGTGTGTGTCCCTGTCAAATTAAGGGGAGAAATTACCAAGTGAAAAATCAGCATCTTCTACAAATCGAATTCAACAAAGCCTTTTCCACACAGGTGAACCTAAGGCAGTGAGCCTTCATCACACAATAACTCACCTTCACAAGGACGTGGCTCCCTCACTATATTCTTTATTAACCAGTTTACACCTTCATTCGTTACCAAGCCCCCCAGAAAGGAAATCTGCAAACAGAAAGAGACAATGAGATGCCATGATCTGGGACAACTGGATGATCAACAAAGACGAACGGTAATGATATGTGAACTGACCGTGTGAAGTTCTCTCTTGAATATGATTAGCGTCACAAAACTGACAAGAATGAAGACTGGAGATAGGCTGAGGTAGGCCAACAGCTGCCCATAGACATCCCCTGTAAAAGATTGGCAGAGAGCAGAAACAACATCATTATCCAACACAATCAGGTTATTTTGTTATTTCATTTTTTTAATTTGAATACCAGAAACCAAAACGGGACTGAGGCAGCATAATGTATCCTCCCCCCTCTTAACACCTATGCGGACTAACCTGTGTAAAAAAAAGATATAGTGATTTGGACTGTGTAAAAAAGATGTTCACTCGCCTATTATCAGCCCGTTCCAGTCCTGTCGCATGACGGGCTCCCCTTTGTCTGCCAGCGGTGGCTGCAGGGGAGAGGAGGGAACGCCGGCAATGGCTGGGACATGGATGCCTATCGATGACATCACCCCTCCAGGTTTTAAAAGCTGCCGTTGAATGCTCTCCCCTGCAGCCAGCTGACGCAGGAGCTCACGTGACTGGACCGTAGCGGACTGAAAATAGGCAAGTGCATGTCTTTCTTACACAGGTTAGTCAGCATAGGTGTCAGTAAGAGGGAAGGGACATTTTTAAGGCTAGTTAGTTTTAAGCTGAAATTCTACTTTAACTATCACCTGTATTTATTAATAAAAAGCAGGGTGGATTTGATTTAAATCGAGTCAATTTAAAGCACCAGAAAAAAGGCTTAATTTAAATCAGCTTGATTACAATCGTAATTTTTAAAACAGCAAAGATCATCTCTGTCCCTCGGAGGCTCCTCCTCTGACCCGCTGTTGACTCACTGACTGTCCCATTCACTTTAATGGGACGGCTGGTGATGCGGCAGTGACACAGCAAGGTGAGGGACGTGGCGGCAGCAGGGTAGTGGATGCCCGCTAACAGGCGCTGCCATGAGGGATCTGAAATGACAGGTGCTCTTTAAATATAAGGACTCATTCTTGCTGGTAGTTGGTGTGAAATTGTGTGAATAGATCAATGCAGTGCATGATATCTCAGCTTGCAGAGCTTTGATTCATTGAATGAGTTTACCAAAAATGTAAATATTGCAGAATATATATATATATATATATATATATATACATACACACACACATATACACACTAGGGATAGACAGATATGTTTTTTTCAGGGCCGATACCGATATTTTGGTCACAACATATTGGTATCGGCCGATATTTTGTACATTTAAAGTTTTGAAAAATAAAGACAATTTTTGACACAAATCTGGTACTGAACAGGTTAATTTTTGTTTAATGCTTAATGGCTGGTTTGCTGGCACCCTGTGGTGGATGGCTGGCTGGCACCCTGTGGTGGATAGCTGGCTTGCTGGCATCCTGTGGTGGATAGCTGGCAGGCTCCCTGTGGTGGATGGCTGGCTTGCTGGCACCCTGTGGTGGATAGCTGGCTGGCTGGCACCCTGTGGTGGATGGCTGGCACCCTGTGGTGGATGGCTGGCACCCTGTGGTGGATGGCTGGCTGGCACCCTGTGGTGGATAGCTGGCTGGCACCCTGTGGTGGATAGCTGGCTTGCTGGCATCCTGCGGTGGGTGGCTGGCTGGCTGGCACCCTGTGGTGGATAGCTGGCAGGCTCCCTGTGGTGGATGGCTGGCTTGCTGGCACCCTGTGGTGGATAGCTGGCTGGCTGGCACCCTGTGGTGGATAGCTGACACCCTGTGGTGGATGGCTGGCACCCTGTGGTGGATGGCTGGCACCCTGTGGTGGATGGCTGGCTGGCTGGCACCCTGTGGTGGATAGCTGGCTGGCTGGCACCCTGTGGTGGATAGCTGGCTGGCTGGCACCCTGTGGTGGATGGCTGGCTGGCTGGCACCCTGTGGTGGATGGCTGGCTGGCTGGCACCCTGTGGTGGGTGGCTGGCTGGCACATTGTGATGGGTGGCTGGCTGGCTGGTACAGGGCCTGTGGCTGGCTGGCTCGCTGGTACAGTGCCTGTGGCTGGCTGGTAAAGGGCCTGTGGATGTGGGTGGTTGGCTGGCACCGGGCTGCTGTTAGTGGGTGTATGGCTGTAATACACTCCCGAGAGACTAGTCCCAACTCCAGACAAGGCTGTCCAAGGCAAGATAGACGGCAGAATGACGTCACAAAAATATCGGCAATATTGGCCAGTTCTGGGGCCAATACGGATTTATCAGGGAAAGTACATATCGGCCCCCGATAACCGGTCTATCCCTAATATATACATACATACATACATACATACGTACCCACATATATAACTAAGCTCCATTTCATGCTGAATAAACTAAATTATGTATTTATCTTAAATAGAAAACTATCCTAAAAAGGTAGCTGTTTACTCCACAAGCATTTTATTAAAATAAAATTTGATAAAAAAAAATCCAATTTTAAATTTCAAAAAATCAGATTTTTTTAAAAATTTTTTTTTTTTTAATCATTGATTTTTATCCACTCTGATAAGTAGAGGTACCTTAAACTGGTTTGAGCTTCTTGTAATCCCCTACACAGCAGGATACGCTGCCCAGTGTTCTCAAACACTGGGAGCCTGCTAAAAATCATGATCTCAGTGTGTGGATTTCTGTTCACTACTAGCCAATTGGCAGCATTGAGATGGATCAGTAACCAAGCTAAAGCTATCTTGCCTGCAGTTGGAGCAAACGGTTATTGACCTCGCTTTGCAGTCTGGCAGGGCTCTGCACATAACAGGATTTGCCGGACATAATCACAAATCCTTCAGCAGCTAAACAGTTCCCATGCAATTTTTTAAGTTTTAATCATTTAATTGTCTGCCAATAGAGAACGATTTAGCAAAGGTTTGACATTTTCCTGACTGTAAGCTGGTTTTGCAAGTAAGCAATGCAATATTTTAATTCCAATTTGTGGTTTTCCAAATCTATAATGTGGCTCCTCTATAACTCTAATGGAGCTTAGTAGTATTATTTATTAACCACTTAAGCCCCGGAAGATTTTACCCCCTTCCTGACCAGGGCCTATTTTGTGATTCGGCACTGCGTGACTTTAACGGACAATTGCGCGGTCGTGTGACGCTGTACCTAAACTAATTTGACGTCCTTTTTTTCCCACAAACAGAGCTTTCTTTTGGTGGTATTTAATCACCTGTGCGATTTTTTGATCATGCGCTATAAACAAAAAAAGAGCGTCAATTTTGCAAAAATAACAATATTTTTCACTTTTTTTTTTTATATGAAATTCCCCCAAAAAAATGTAAAAATCAAAATTTTTTAACATTTTCGGCCAATTTGTTTTATGCTACATATGTTTGGTAAAAAAAAAAATCACAATAAGCGTATTTTGATTGGTTTGCGCAAAAGTTATTGCGTTTACTAACAAAGGGAAAGATTTTTGTCATTTTTTTTTTAACGCGTAATGGCGGCGATCTGCGATTTTTTTTGCGGGACTGCGACATTGGGGCGGACAGATCGGACCCCTGACTGACATTTATTACACTTTTGGGGTTACCAGTGACATTTCTACAGTAATCAGTGCTATACATATGCACTGTTACTGTAAAATTACACTGGCAGTGAAGGGGTTAACTTTTTTTGAGAGGGAGGGGCTATGTGTGTCCCTAGGGGCGTGATTCTAACTGTGATTGGCTGTGGCTTGAGGTGTAGGAACAGTGATCAACGGTCCTACATAGTAGAACCGTATGATCACTATTCCTACACAGGGGAGAATGACAGGCGGCTTGTTTACATTAGCCGCCTGCCTTTCTCCCTCTGCACCAACGATCGCGAGTGACCGGCGGACGATCGGGTTCGCCGGTCACACGCGTGGGGGGGTCCGTGACCGCGCGGGAGCACGCATCCGGCGGCTCGCGCTCGCTCCCTAGAGCCCTCACAGGCTAGCGACGTAGACCTACGTCGCTCTGCCTGTGAGGGGCTGACTGCTGCAGTAAATATACTGTGAGCAGTCGGCAAGGCGGTCGTGCAGGTAGGATGCCCGGGTCTCCCGGTGGGACGGGAGGATGACAGGTCTGTGTCCGCTCCGCTATGCGGAGCAGACATGGACACAGGCAGTTCTCCTCTATTGGGCGGTCGGATTAAAAATGGACTGCATGTCCGTTTCCATCTTATTGTCATCCGATTCGCAGGTTTTATCAGGTCAGATTTTTGGCAGGTGTATCTGCCACCCCATAGAGTACAACGGGTGGTCTGATCGGGTCCGCCTGAAAAACTGACAGGCAGACCGATCAGTCTGCTGGTGTGAAAGGGGCCTTAGGAGAGGGGGGAGGGAGCATTTTTAAGATTAGTTAGGTATATCCTGGATTTCTATTTTAACCACTTCCCGACCGCCCGCCACAGTAGGGCGGCCCTCCTGTGCGAACCGGCATTTGTCGGTCGCGTGCCTGCAGCGGGGACTCCGACGCACGGGGCAGGCGGCTCAGATTGCCGCCTGACACCCGTGATCGCTCCCCGCTGAGACAGAACGGTCAGCTGTTGTAAACACAGCTGACCGTTCTCCCTGGAATGATCACAGAGCTCATGTGATCCTTCTATATAGGAACACATGTCTCTGTGATCATTTCAGAAGCCACGCCCCCATACAGTTAGAAACAGGCCCCTAGGTACACACTTAACCCCTTGATCATTTACTGTGTTAACCCCTCCCCTGCCAGTGTCATTATTACCCCTCCCCTGCCAGTGTCATTATTACAGTAACAATGCATATTTTTAGCACTGATTACTGTAGTAATGTCACTGGTCCCCCCCAAAAGTGTCAAAAATGTCAGACAGGGGTCCGATCTGTCTGCTGCAATGTCGCAGTCCCGCATATAAAAATTAAAAAAAAAAAAAAAAAAAAAATCGCAGATCGCCGACATTACTAGTAAAAAATAAATAAAAACATAAATCTATCCCGTAGTTGGTAGACGCAATAATTTTTGCGCCAACCAATTTAAAAAATGTTTATTGCAATTCTTTTTGTGGCAGAAAACAAAATTGGCCTAAAATGTTAAAAAAAATTTGGATTTTTGATTTTTTTGGGGGGGAATGTTACATAGCAGAATGTAGAAAAAATTTTTTTTTTTTTTTTTTTTTTTTTTCAGAATTGTCGCTCTTTTTTTGTTTATAGCGCAAAAAAATGAAAATCACACAGTTGATCAAATAACACCAAAAGAAAGCTCTATTTGTGGGAAAAAAAAGGACATAAATTAAATTTGGGTACAGCGTCGCACGACCGCGCAATTGTCAGTTAAAGTAACGCAGCGCCGAATCGCAAAATATGGCCTGGTCATTAAGGGGGCAAATCCTTCCGGTCCAGAACTGGTTAAATGGGGGGGATAGGGAAACATAATATAAAACCACATTTTAGGTTGCCAGACTTGTATTAAAAAAAAAAAAAAAACATATTGAATGATATTAACGAACGAATTCCTTTTACATTTGCTTGCAGTCATGCTTTAAACAAGCCGAATGCATACCGTTATCTTCATAACTGCCATCCCACACAGTCATAGAGAGACAGAATTCTAAGCAGCTGACTGATAAGATACTGTCCATCCACAACCGTCTCTTTCCTCCATCCACTATAATATATTCAGTATCATAGAAGAAACATTTTACAAACTATCTGAAAGCAACATACAGGGGCTGCCAGCTTCCTTCTGAAAATGCTAGCTTGCTTGGCCAAAATGCTGACCTAATGGCTTCACCAATTTAATTTTAAAGTGGTTGTAAACCCACCTCTATAACTTGTATCTATCTATAATAAGACTTACCTATAGGTGCTGCAAATATCTCCTAAACTTGCACCGTTTAGGAGATATTTACATTGCATGCAGCCGATGACATCATCGGCGCATGCGCTCTGAAGAAACAGCCGCCCGGGCCGTTTCTTCAGAGCCCTGTGGCGTGACCGGCGGGCACCTGCGCACAAATGCGTGGGAGTCCACAGACCTGGAAGGAAGACGGACGAAGATAGATGCGGCCTCCAGCGGGGACAACGCCGGCTTCGTTTGCAGGTAAATGTCACATAATGTGCTAGTATGCAATGCATATTAGCACATTATGCATTTATTTTGCAGGGAAGAAAAAACAAAAAAAAAAAAAAAGATAAAACCGGAAGATTTTACTTCCTCTTTAATTAGAAATTTTTGCCATATAAATATTTTTTTGTATCAGCTGGGTACAGTCTGCTTCATTTATGTTTTGTTTTTTTAGACATAAAGTATCAATTTATGATTCAATAGGATTTTTATTGAAGTTTTCAATTAAAAAAATATAACACAATAACAACAACAGCGTAAATACAACAAAATGAGACATACAACACAGTGACAATCAGAAGATTCGGTAGTTATCGAATTTAGCTACCAATGAAAATTTACGCATACAGTCTTTTTTTTTTTTTTTTATAAACCCGTTATGCTGGGAGAACTAAGAAAAAGGGGGGGTCCAAGAGAAGCAAGCAAAAGGAGAAGAGGGGAAAAAAAAAAAAAAAAAAAAAAAAAAAAGAAGAAGAAGAAGGAGGGGTAAGGAAAAGTCAAAAACAAGAACAAGGGCACGCACCATTGCCCGGACAATCTTTTGTTGATAGGTTGTCAAATTATCAATTTAAATACATAGAATGAAAAGAAGATAGAATACATTCTGTAGTCTCTTAGGCCCCCTTCACACAGGGCGGATCTGTTTTGACGAACTCCGCTTGCTCAGTGGGGATCGCTCCGTTGATCCCCACTGATCAGTCTCCGCTCGCTGTGCGGACACAGACCTGTCAGAGTCCCGCTTTCCTCTATGAGGGGATCAGATGAAAACAGACAGACTGCATATTTTCATTTGATCCGACAAGTTCGACAGAAGGAGAATATATCGCCATACGTCTGTTTTCAGCGGATCTTGTCAGATTAGATGCCAGACGGTGTACACGTCCACCTCCAGACGGGTGTACACGTCCGCCTCCAGACGGGTGTACACGTCCCGCCTCCAGACGGGTGTACACGTCCCGCCTCCAGACGGGTGTACACGTCCCGCCTCCAGACGGGTGTACACGTCCGCCGATGTCCGCCTCCAGACGGGTGTACACGTCCCGCCTCCAGACGGGTGTACACGTGCCGCCCCCAGACGGGTGTACACGTCCCGCCTCCAGACGGGTGTACACGTCCCGCCTCCAGACGGGTGTACACGTCCCGCCTCCAGACGGGTGTACACGTCCCGCCTCCAGACGGGTGTACACGTCCCGCCTCCAGACGGGTGTACACGTCCGCCGGCGTCCGCCTCCAGACGGGTGTACACGTCCGCCTCCAGACGGGTGTACATGTCCGCCTCCAGACGGGTGTAAAGGGACCAGAAGAAAACTAGTAAAATAGTCTCTTTATTGAACTGTCTATAGACCAAAATTTAAGGTACAACCAAATTGCTCAATGGAAGAGACGATTTTAGAGCCCATTCACACTAGCGCGACTTATGAGGAGACTTGTGTGGCCCCGGGTCGCTTGACATAACAAAAGCAATGTTAATCAATCAGTGCCGTCTTAATTGACACTACTGAAGTCGCTCCGACTTCAGAAAAGGGTCCTGTACTACTTTGAGGCGACCTGTGATCCGACTTGTCCCATATACTTCAATGGGAGTCGCCTCCTGATCTTAATTGACACGACTTGTGATCCGACTTTCCATAACAATGGTATTGAACAAGAAAAAAAAGAGCATTTTTCTTATAATTTTTATTAAAACATGAATATGTCTTCTCTCCACCTGGCCGTTTTTCTTGTAGGCATTTATTGGGCATTTTTGGAGGCAGGCATGACCTTTTTTGGATTTAGTGTCTGGGGGGTCAAAAAAAGTGTCCCTGTGAAGTTTCAGCTCTGTAGCATGTCCAGAACCCACACTGCTGTATTAATAATAAGAAAAATGCTTTTTTGTCTGGTTCTGGACATGCTACAGAGATGAAACTTCACATGTACACTTTTTAGACCCCCCAGACACTAAAGACATGCCTGCCTCCAAAGACGCCCAAAAAAATGCCCGATAAATGCCAGCAAAAAAAAGGAAAGGGAAATTAGGTCACAAAACATCATATTCTGATTGGCCAAATACAAAGTTCTACAAAGTCGTCTCGCGACAAGTCGCGCTGAAGTCGCACTAGAAGTCGCCCCTTATGAGGCGACTTTAGTGGGCGCGGCAGTGTGAACCGGCTCTTACTGGTTTTCTTCTGGTCCCTTTTATTATGTATGTATATTTATTCATGACTGGCCACACCTCATATAAAGTCCCAACTGGCTCTTTTGCCCCTTTTTTCGCTTCATGCAACAGGGATGGAGACTCTGTTGGTCAGGAGTCTCATTTAAAGTCCCAATTTCCCCCTTTCCTCTCAAACAGTAAAGTTAGCCCGATTTTATTGTATGAAGTGAAAAATGATGGTATGCCGGGATTGGTGATCTTTATTATAAGCAAAATACCGTATTTATCGGCGTATAACACGCGCCGGCGTAGAACACGCACCCCAATATTTGGAGAGAAATTTCAGGAAAAAAGCTTAAATTTAACATAAACAGCTTTGAACTCAGCCCACCAGCAGTGTCCATAAATGCAGCCCACCAGCAGTGTCCATAAATGCAGCCCACCAGCAGTGTCCATAAATGCAGCCCACCAGCAGTGTCCATAAATGCAGCCTCAATATATGCAGCCCACCAGCAGTGTCCATATATCCAGCCTCAATATATGCAGCCCACCAGCAGTGTCCATATATCCAGCCTCAATATATGCAGCCCACCAGCAGTGTCAATGAATGCAGCCCACCAGCAGTGTCCATAGATGCAGCCCACAAGCAGTGTCCATAGATGCAGCCCACCAAGTGTCCATACATGCAGCCTAGCAAGCGCAATGTCCAAATATGCAGCATCGCAAGCGCCATTGGAACTAACCTCATTTTGTTTTAAAAAAGACCGGGAAGCAGCGCTGAGAGCAGAAGGGGCGGGCCGGGCCGAGAAGGAAGGACGAGCTGTCATACCGTAAGAGCAGAAGGGGGCGGGCCGAGCCGAGGAGAAGGGAGAACGAGCGAGCGCAGTCATCGGAAGTCCCGCCTCCTCTGCCGAGACGTGTGACGTCTGTCATAGGCGGGACTTCCGATGACTGCGTTCGCTCGTTCTCTCTTCTCCTCGGCTCGGCCCGCCCCCTTCTGCTCTAATGACAGCTAGTCCTTCCTTCTCCTCGGCCCGGCCCGCCCCTTCTGCTCTCGGCCCGGCCCGCCCCTTCTGCTCTCGGCGATGCTTCCTTGCCGTTTTTTTTTTTTTTTTAATATCGGCGTATAACACGCACTGCTGCTTTTTCCTCCATTTTTAGGAGGAAAAAGTGCGTGTTATACGCCGATAAATATGGTAATTGTCATTCTCATTTAATCCAGAATTGTACAGCTCTAATTTCTGTGTACAGCTGCATCTGATTTGCACTCTCCAGTTTTAGCAAATCAACCCCAAAGCATTCCCTGATTCTGTGAATGTCTGCACTGGTCACCTTCCCATCATCAATGGTGTTATGTCTAGATTAAATGTTTGTCATCCTCGTGACAAGGTCAGGAGCCAGCTCAGCACGGGAACATTTCAGAGAATGCTTTGCAAAATCACTCCCCCCCCCCCCCCTCGCCCAAGCCGCTAAGCAGGGGAATAGGAAGAAGCATTCAGGGGCATCAGCCAGGTATGGTATATACATAGTTATATGGGTCCAACTTGTTACACATGTAACTGTATTACATAACAATGCTGGAAATTATTCCTTAAGTGCTGGTTCACACTGAAGCGGCACAACTTCAGGGGCGACCTGTGAAGTCGGACTTCGGCGCGACTAGCATGGACTTCACAGAATGAATGTCTATGCAAGTCGCTCCAGGTCACCCTGAAGTAGTACAGGAACCTTTTTCTAAGTCGGAGTGACTTGTGTCGCTCCTATTAGAACGGTTCATGTAGCACACAATGGACCGCAACTTGCCAGGCTGACAAGTTGTACTAGTGTGAACCGGCACTAAAGCGGAGTTTCACTGGCTTTTGTGTTTAATAAAAGTAAGCAGCTACAAAAGGTGTAGCTGATTTTTAATAAACAAGCACTAACCTTTCCCACAGTCCAGCGATGTTTGCCGGGGGAGCCTCGGTTCTCTCCGTCTTCTCCCAGCGGCGCCGGTGTTGTAAAATTTTGTCGGACCCGTGAAAAAAAATCGGACCTCGTCACTTCCGGCTGGTGCGAGCCCTGGTGCGCATGCGCACAAGGTCCGAGGAAATTCTAAGACTTGGCGAACAGCTGATTGAGAGGAGGAGGGACGCACACACCACCGCGGGAAAATTGCTGTCACGGGCGAACCAAAGCTGCTAGAGACCCCAAAATTATATCGCAGGTAGCCAAAACGCTCCCCTATAGCTGATAGAAATTTGGGGTCCCGGGGATGAAAGGGCGCGGAGTAGTGACCCCGTGGGTCTCGGGGATGAAAGGGTGCGGAGCAGTGACCCCGAGAATCGGGGACCACTGCTCCGCACCCTTTCATCCCCGAGACCCCAAAATTTTAACAGCTGTAGGGGAGCGTCTTGGCTACCTGCGATTTTGGGGTCTCTAGCACATATGGTTCGCCTGTGACAGCAATTTTCCCGCGGCGGTGTGTGCATCCCACCTCAGCCCCTCCTCCTCTCAATCAGCTGTTCTCGAAGTCTTAGAATTTCCTCGGACCTTGTGCGCATGCGCACTGGGGCTCGCACCAGCCGGAAGTGACGAGGTCCGGAATTTTCATGGGTCCGATAAAATTTTAGAACACCGGCATCCCTACTGTGGGTACCTGGCTGTGACAGCTTGGGTGGGCACTGCGCATGCACGAGTCACGCTGCGCATGCTAAATGGATGGGCAATCGTCTGGGACCTCTGATGTGTCCCAGAAGATTGCAGGGAGGGAGGGGGAAAGGAGAACGTCAACCCGAGCTGCCTAGATGGTCCGAGTGGAAGTGGGAGCGGGTACCTGTCAAATCTAGGTACCCGCTCCCCCCCCCCCCAAAAAAAGAGGACATGACAAATGTGGTATGTCAGGGGGGTCGAGACCACTTAAAGTGGAGGTTCCATTTTTGAGTGGAACTCCGCTTTAATGCATTCGAGAACTGCACGACAAAATGAGAAATCACAATTTTTAATTTGCCTAAAATAAAGATCACGGTTCTCGGGGTAACCTCATCTTTTACATTATACAAAAAATTTGGGCTAACTTTAATGTTTTATTTATTTAATGAAATGTATTTTTTTCCCTAAAAATTGTGTTTGAAAGACCGCTGCACAAATACGGTGTGACATAAAATATTGCAACGACCGCCATTTCATTCTCTAGGGTCTCTGCTAAAAAATATATAAAATGTTTGGGGGTTCGAGGTAACTTTCTAGCAAAAAATACAGATTTTAACTTGTAAGCAACAAGTGTCAAAAAAAGGCTTAGTCTTTAAGAGGTTAAACTGCCCTTACAGACGGAAGTTCAACCCTTTGATCTAAAAGAACCAAATGATACAATGTTTCTATTTATGTCTCAGCGCTGAGCAATGTTGTAATAAACTTTTTTTTTTGACAGCTGGGAGCACGGAACTGCACTGCATTGTTACATAAATCGTGGAAATCCCGGATTAAGATCGTAAGGGGGGTTGAAGCGAGATCACAATTTTTTAACGATTATTCATGCAGCTCTAATGCATTCTATGCATTAAGGTGAAAAACCTTCTGTGCTGCAACTCCCTCTAAGGCCCCCAATTTTTCTTACCTGAGCCTGATCTGATCCAGCGATGTGCACGAGCGCAGCGGCACTAGCCGCTGTCTCTCTTCTCATTGGACAGATTCATAGCCATCGGCTCCTGCTGCTGTCAACTAAAAGCTGTGACATGGGAGCAGGGGGTGGGGCCAAGTCCCGCTGTCTGTGTAAATAGACACAGCAGCCGGACTCGGGAGCAAGCCCAAACGGTTGACCCCAGGGAAAACCGATTTCCCTGGGGGCACCCGATGAAGAGGAGGGGCCTGGAGCCCCGCCTGGGGACCCCAGAAGAAAATGATCAGGGCTGCTCTGTGCAAAACCATTGCACAGAGCAGGTAAGTATAACAGGTTTGTTATTTATTTAAAAAAAAAAAAAAAGCAACATTTTTCAGTCATTTTAAAGTGATTGTAAGGTCTCATTTTTTTATATATTAAAATAACAAACATGTTATACTTACCTGCTCTGTGCAATGGTTTTGCACAGAGCAGCCTGGATCCTCCTCTTCGGCTCTCCTGGCTCCTCCCTCATGTTGAGTGCCTCCACAGCAAACAGCTTGCTATAGGGCACCCAAGCCGTGCTGCAGCTCTGTGTATCCATTCAGACATGGAGCTGCCATTCGGCCACGCCCCCTCTCTCCCGATTAGCTAGCTGAGTTTGATTGACAGCAGCGTGAGCCAATGGCGCCGCTGCTGTGTCTCTTATCACTGTATAGAAAGGGGACACAGGTAAGTATAGACCCCAGATCCTTCCATAAAAATACCTGACACGTGACTATTGCCGTCACAAGGGATTTTTACATTCCTTGTGACAGCAATAAAAGTGATAAAAAAAAAAATATTTTAAAAAGGGACAGTGTGAAAAAAAAATAAATAAAGAAAAAAAAAAAAAAAAGTTTAACCGCTAGCCGACCGCCGCAAGTACATATACTGAGGCGGTCAGCCCCTCAAAGGCAGAAGGACGTATCGGTACGTCACTAGCCTGTGAGGCTCTGGGGAGCGAGCGCACTCCCTCACGGTTACGGACCCCCCCCCCCCCCGCGCCACATCGGGTCCTTCGGTCACTCTGTGATCGTCGGGGGAGAGGGAGAAAGGTAGGCAGCTAGTGTAAACAAGCCGCCTGTCATTCTCCCCTGTGTAGAAACACTGATCATACGGTTCTACTATGTAGGACCGTTGATCACTGTTCCTACAGCTCAAGCAACAGCCAATCACAGTTAGAATCACGCCCCTAGGGACACACACAGCCCCTCCCTCTCAAATAAAGTTAACCCCTTCACTGCCAGTGTAATTTTACAGTAACAGTGCATATTTATAGCACTGATTACTGTAGAAATGTCACTGGTAACCCCAAAAGTGTCAAAAATGTCAGTTAGGGGTCCGATCTGTCCGCCGCAATGTCGCAGTACCGCAAAAAAAAAAAAATATCGCAGATCGCCGCCATTTAAAAAGTTGCGTTTGAAAGACTGCTGCGCAAATACAGTGACAAAATATTGCAACGACCGCCATTTTATTTTCTAGGGTCTCTGCTAAAAAAATTATATTATATATATATATATATATATATATATATATATATATATATAATGTTTGGAGGTTCTAAGTAATTTTATAGCAAAAAAATACAGATTTTTACCTTGTAAGCGACAAGTGTCAGAAAAAGACTTAGTCGTCAAGGGGTTAATAAATTAATGGGTGACCGGGGGAAGTGTTGAGGCTGCAGCTTTATAACCTTTGACCTCTGTGGGAAGTCAAGGTGTGCAGGAATGCTGAACTAGGATGAAAAGTCCTGATATTTGAAGACGTGTATGTATCACACAGACTGCAGTACAGTCCCCCCTACGTCCACTAGGTGTCGCACTATACAGGTACAAGAGGTGGCCAGACAAAGGCTTGTCCAGTCCTCAATCCCATTAGACAGGCCAGCTAAACACACCGCAGTCCTTCTACGCATGCGCAATCTTAGCAGCCAGACCATCGTACAGCGCTTGCGCAGAAGCCAGACAGTCCCATAAAGGGATCGCAGTTTCGCCGATAAACCCCTCCCCGTCACTCCAATTCAGCCAGCGCAGGCCGAGAGACTGAAACTATAAGCCCGTCTTTACCTGCAGGATATTCAACGTGCGTGAGGGAAACTGGGCGCCATTGAGCTGAGAGCGAGCACTGTTCTACTGCCGCCATCTTACCCGGATACCGGGCGTTTGGAAACGACCAATGGCAAAGCAGGGAGAGGCGCCGGCCAATGGGAGGGAAAAGACAGAGGACACGTCAGAAGGAGCCAATGGCAAAGCAGAACAGGTAGAAGATGCGCCCAATGGCGACCTCATCTAGGAGACAGGGAGGAAGCTGGCGCGTATACGCCAATGTCTCGACCAATCCGAGGGAAGAAGTGCACCGCACTAGCCAATCGGCTTTGGCAGAACTTCTTTCAGCGGACGGACGACGCTGTGGTAGACTGAGTTTAGGGCAGCGGCCAGTTCCTATGCGGTAGAGGAGTTCCTGGTGACGTGAGGTCACGTGGTGCTGGCTCTATACTGGCTTCTGTGGAGAGAGAGAGAGTGAGACCTCCTGAAGGAATGTGAGCGCGGGAATTCGAATGCCACACCGTCTTCTTGTGACCAATGAGGACCTGTCTTACTCAGACTCCTCATGAGGGAGGCCTCATTTACAAACAACTGAGCAGGGGGAGAGTAGAGAGAGCGGCCAATAAAGGGCCACTAAATCCACATCATAAAATGGAGTAGCGCCCTCTTAGGTAGGTGCTGGGGTTTCTGTACAACCGGTTTTGGTTTCTCTACTTAAAGCGGAGTTCCACTCAAAAGTTCCCCCCCCCCTCAGGTTCCACTCAAAAGTGCAACGTCCGCTTATCTGTCCCCCCCCCCCGTTCCACTCAAAAGTTCCCCCCCCCCTCAGGTTCCACTCAAAAGTGCAACGTCCGCTTATCTGTCCCCCCCCCCGTTCCACTCAAAAGTTCCCCCCCCCCCTCAGGTTCCACTCAAAAGTGCAATGTCCGCTTATCTGTCTCCCCCCCCCCCCTGTTCCGCTCAAAAGTTCTCCCCCCCCCCCCTCAGGTTCCACTCAAAAGTGCAACGTCCGCTTATCTGTCTCCCCCCCCCCCCCGTTCCACTCAAAAGTTCCCCCCCCCCCTCAGGTTCCACTCAAAAGTGCAACGTCCGCTTATCTGTCTCCCCCCCCCCCCCCGTTCCACTCAAAAGTTCTCCGCCCCCCCCTCAGGTTCCACTGAAAAGTGCAATGTCCGCTTATCTGTCCCCCCCCCCCCGTTCCACTCAAAAGTTCTCCGCCCCCCCCCTCAGGTTCCACTCAAAAGTGCAACGTCCGCTTATCTGTCTCCCCCCCCCCCCCCCGTTCCACTCAAAAGTTCTCCACCCCCCCCCCCTCAGGTTCCACTCAAAAGTGCAACGTCCGCTTATCTGTCTCCCCCCCCCCGTTCCACTCAAAAGTGCAACTTCCGCTTATCTGCCCCCCCCCCTCCTGTTCCACTCCAAAGTGAAACTTATGCTTATCTGTCGCTCCCCCCCCTCTGGTTCCAATCAAAAGTGCAACTTCTGCTTATCTGTTTCTCCCCCTCCGGTTCCTATCAAGAGTGGAATTGCTGCTTATCTGTCTCTCCCCCCCCCCCCCCCCCTCCAGTGTCCTTACTTCTGTCAAACCTTGCTGCGGTGAGGTACATAAGAAGTTTGGCCCCCTTCTCCTTCTTCTGCTTCTAGCCCAGTAAGAGAGCGCAGCGCACTTTGCACATGCGCAGTAGGGATCCGGCCATGAACCCGCAAGGCTTCACTGCCGTGGTTCCCTTAACGACAATGGCGGTGGCAGCACCCAACAACCAATGGAAACATTGGCTGCTGCGCCGACATTTCTGTATTCCAGGACAGGTAGGTGTCTTATTTGATAGAAACAGGAAGGTGGGACTTTCTGGGTAGCCACAACCAACCCCCATATAAAGACTCAAGTATTCAATAAAAAAAAAAAAAATAGTTTATTATAACATCATAAAAATTCTATTATAAAATCAGTTATTGAAAAATACAGATGTAGAATATAAAGTAATGTCTCCCCATTAATACAGAGTCTCTCCGGGTGATCAGATAAGTATGTGTAGATTTCGCGCCAGGATATCTAAGGACTAGATTGGCTGCTGCCTACCTTGAATACCCCTGAGGGGTACAACAGTGTAAAGAAGAAGAAGAAGGAAGGTATGGTGGCGCTGCCTTAAGAACAAATTAATATATGTACACAGGAATTAATAAATGTGTGATCTATATAAAAATGTGCTTATGAAAAAAATATATTGAATGAGTCAATAGTAATCAGTGAAAAACAATAAAGAAGTATAAACCAATACTGAATCAATTACAAATAAATAATTATAAAGTCCAATGATCTCAATAAAAAGTGCAAAAATACAAAAAATTTGCCGCAGTGCTGGAAATCAATTCATCATACGTGCAAAGTCATAAATGCATAAAAAATAATAAGTATAATGATAAAAAAAAATGTATAAAAAGTGCTGAAAATCACAAATCAATTCAAAGTAAATATCATATAGATCAGGGCTTCCCAAACTTTTTTGGGCTGAGACCCACTTCTGAATACAGTTTTTTTTTTCGGGACCCACTTGCTTGTAATTGAATATTGTAAAGCGCTACAGAACTTGTTGGTTCTACAGTGGGTACGGAAAGTATTCAGACCCCCTTAAATTTTTCACTCTTTGTTATATTGCAGCCATTTGCTAAAATCATTTAAGTTCATTCTTCTTCCTCATACACATAGCACCCCATACTGACAGAAAAACACAGAATTGTTGACATTGTTGCAGATTTATTAAAAAAGAAAAACTGAAATATCACATGGTCCTAAGTATTCAGACCCTTTGCTCAGTATTTAGTAGAAGCCCCCTTTTGATCTAATACAGCCAGGAGTCTTTTTGGGAAAGATGCAACAAGTCTTTCACACCTGGATTTGGGGATCCTCTGCCATTCCTCCTTGCAGATCCTCTCCAGTTCTGTCAGGTTGGATGGTAAACGTTGGTGGACAGCCATTTTTAGGTCTCTCCAGAGATGCTCAATTGGGTTTAAGTCAGGGCTATTCAAGAACAGTCACAGAGTTGTTGTGAAGCCACTCCTTCGTTATTTTAGCTGTGTGCTTAGGGTCATTGTCTTGTTGGAAGGTAAACCTTCGGCCCAGTCTGAGGTCCAGAGCACTCTGGAGAAGGTTTTTGTCCAGGATATCCCTGTACTTGGCCGCATTCATCTTTCCCTCGATTGCAACCAGTCGTCCTGTCCCTGCAGCTGAAAAACACCCCCACAGCATGATGCTGCCACCACCATGCTTCACTGTTGGGACTGTATTGGACAGGTGATGAGCAGTGCCTGGTTTTCTCCACACATACCGCTTAGAATTAAGGCCCAAAAGTTCTATTTTGGTCTCATCAGACCAGAGAATCTTATTTCTCACCATCTTGGAGTCCTTCAGGTGTTTTTTTAGCAAACTCCATGCGGGCTTTCATGTGTCTTACACTGAGGAGAGGCTTCCGTCGGGCCACTCTGCCATAAAGCCCCGACTGGTGGAGGGCTGCAGTGATGGTTGACTTTCTACAACTTTCTCCCATCTCCTGACTGCATCTCTGGAGCTCAGCCACAGTGATCTTTGGGTTCTTCTTTACCTCTCTCGCCAAGGCTCTTCTCCCCCGATAGCTCAGTTTGGCCGGACGGCCAGCTCTAGGAAGGGTTCTGGTCGTCCCAAAAGTCTTCCATTTGAGGATTATGGAGGCCACTGTGCTCTTAGGAACCTTAAGTGCAGCAGAAATCTTTTTGTAACCTTGGCCAGATCTGTGCCTTGCCACAATTCTGTCTCTGAGCTCTTCAGGCAGTTCCTTTGACCTCATGATTCTCATTTGCTCTGACATGCATTGTGATCTGGAAGGTCTTATATAGACAGGTGTGTGGCTTTCCTAATCAAGTCCAATCAGTATAATCAAACACAGCTGGACTCAAATGAAGGTGTAGAACCATCTCAAGGATGATCAGAAGAAATGGAAAGCACCTGAGTTAAATATATGAGTGTCACAGCAAAGGGTCTGAATACTTAGGACCATGTGATATTTCAGTTTTTCTTTTTTAATAAATCTGCAACAATGTCAACAATTCTGTGTTTTTCTGTCAGTATGGGGTGCTATGTGTACATTCATGAGGAAGAAGAATGAACTTAAATGATTTTAGCAAATGGCTGCAATATAACAAAGAGTGAAAAATTTAAGGGGGTCTGAATACTTTCCGTACCCACTGTATATAAATGCTATTAATAGTTGTAAGTAATCAGCACCCTCATAGACAGTATAAGGCAGGCAGAGGACAGAAATCGACCACCCCAGGACAGTGATCAGCAGGCTATATGGCACTCACCCTCCTTCCTCTCCCAGCAGTCCACAGTGAAGGTGAAGCCCCTGTTTGCCCTCTCCAGGGCCCAGCACACCTCACCCAGAGTCTCCATGATGAGGAGCTCTATGCTGGTCTTGGTGTCCTGGCTCTTCTTCTTCAGATTCTCTACTGGGGTCACAGAAGCTGCCATGAACTCCTGACATCACCGGGCCCCCTGATCCTTCTATGACACAAAGGCTGCTGTCCATGCCCGCTATAGCTGAGAGAATCCCACCTCCAGTCTAGCTACCACCCCTGCCGCCTGCAGGACCGAGGAGCTGGCACTGCACCCCATGAACATATCCTACATAACAGCCCACATACGTACAAATACAACATTACAATGCCATAGAAATGGTTACTTACTGATGCAGGTATCCTCTTTGCAGGAAATGCAGACCAGCCTCAGTAAACTGCGTGGGCGGGGTACTAAATCCATCACAATTTGACTTCTCTGGCTCTCTGTAATTTGTGCGGGCTCGCACAGCACAATTTAAGCGGGCCCGCTCTCAGTGATTTCAGGTCTTAGTGCGACCCACTCAAACACAGCTCGCGACCCACCAGTGGGTCCCGACCCACAGTTTGGGAACTGCTGATATAGATAATAAAATTATGAAGTCCAAATATTTCAAGTGGTGCAAAAAAAGGTGCAGAAAATGTCTGTGATTATCAAAATCAATCTGTGCAAGTTGTGCAACAGTGAAAATGGTGCTCCCCCCCAATAGGACCGCACTCACCAGATAGGAGTACCCCTACAGGGGTCGTTAGTATACGGCCAGAACCAGGTTAGATGTTCCCAACCACTGTGGCATCAATCAACCCAGATGGACCTTTGTGTGTAAAAGAGTGACTCTTCTCCAACGTTTCTAGGGGTATTCCTCAACGGGTATATAAGGAAAGAGAATTGCATAGCGTAAATCCGTTTAGAATAAACAATTTATTGGTAGCAGTAATCGTACATTAAAATTCGTAGACACAAATGTATGTCAGCAATGTGGATTCTGTGTTCCAGGTGCTAGAGCGCAATGCGCTCCAAACACCGGAAATTAATGGGGCGGCAGTTACACGGTGACATTTTACGCGTTTCGTCAGAGTGACGTCATCAGGAGCGGTGCGATCATGCGTTTCGCTTGTAGCTTCATCAGGGGATCCTGTTATTGCCAAATCCCACAAGGGGGAAAGAAAAAGAAGAGAACGCGGAGGGGCAGAAAAATCCCAGACACACCCACTCCAGCCGAGAGATGGGAAATGAACACACAGCATGGATGTCTGTCTGGGGTCACAGCTTCCGAAGTGTCTTACGGGAGCCAAAAACACTTTTCAAAGGTATATTAAGCTTGATATAAACCAATTGCAGGCCCACAGAGGGTGGGTGTTCCTATGGCGGTCCTTTAAAATATTTCCCTCTGTTGATGAAGTGCTAATCCATTGTGCCATAACTCCCCTCCCTCAGGGAATCCAAAATGCCTCAATTTATGTCCTAATATTAAATTTCAGCAGCTACAGTATGGGTAGTTGCTGACTTTTCTTTTTTTTTTTTGGGGGGGGGGGGGGGGGGGCAGAACACCGCCCTAACCTCTTCTGGACCGCCCCATGATGATACACTGTGGCAGGGCAACCCTCCTGCGTGAATATGTACGCGATTTCATGCAGTGGCTCTGGGGTGCGCGCGTGCCCCGCTGATGAGCTGTTGTGATTGGACACAATGTTCTCCGGTGTTCTATCAGACTACCGCTACCCATCAGATTGTGTAACGGAAGTGATCTTCTGACCAAAAAATACTGTGCGTTCTACACACTTCACCAACAGAGCCTACCAGATTGTTCGATAACAGCGGACATCTTACTACACTCAGCTTTGTCTTCAATTTCCGAGTAATTTTGGCAAAAAAACTAGTGGATATAAATATTAATATTAATATCTCTGATGCTGTTTGAATGTTTAACCTCTTCCTGTAAACCGATGTACCTGTACGTCCGCTTGAAGTGGCTGTACAGGGGTGATGCCTACAGCTAGAGGTATCACTGTTTTTAAGAGCCAGCGGTCTGCTCTCTAATGATAACAACCGACACAGCTATAAAGCCACTTGGCCGCTATCACAGGGAGTGGGAGGGTACGTCTTCCGCAACCCTACCCAAGTCTCCCGTCGCACCAGGCATGTCCGCCAGCTGGTCAGAGTCCTGAACAAAGCTGTATTCGGCTTTGATTGGGTTTCCGATGAAGTAACCCGGAAGCGACGTCACCTCCGGTTTACTTGGCTGCCAACTGCGTTGATTTTAAAAAAGTGACAGTATTCAAAAATGCAGATTTTGGCATTTTCAATACTTTTAAGTGCAAAGGAGGGGTTTGGGGTCTTTTAGATCCCAGATCCCTCCATAAAGAGTACCTGTCACTGCCTATTAAGGCAATAAAAGTGGATGACTTGAGGGCCTGAATTGAGAGAGATTGTGCTGCCATGTGGCCTCAGGTGATTGACCTGAGGGCTTAAATTGAGAGAAAGATTGCGCTGCCATGCGGCCTCAGGTGGGAGTCCTGGGGACCTGAAGTTAGTGAGATTGACCTGGTTCTGCAGAGAGCTAGCTGAAGGAACTGTCTATTCAAGATATGGTCTGATATCACTGGTATAGAGTGTCGCTTGGTAGGAGGCTACCAGCTGTCGGACATTTTGTGAGTACAGACAACCTAAAGGATCAATAGACCTGTGCTTTTAACCTCCTATGGTGTGCTATATAGTCAACTAATGGTCTGAACAAAAAGAAGACTGGCTAGTGTTCTGAAGAGCTTTGTCCATAGGACATTGCTCAGTTCTACTACTTTGAGACTGCCAGCCGGTCATAATTGGCTTGTACCTGAGGAGCTTTGCCCTGCTACTACTGAGGGACTTTGCTCACTTATGAAACTACTGTGTGCTATTTATAGGGAGAAGGCTGCTATTGGCTTTTAGCAAGGACTTCATCAGAGCTGAACCCGAAAGATCAGTTAGAGGTCCTCAACTGTGAATAGTTCTATTTTGTAGAGTATCCCACTAAATTCCCTTCCCTATCCAAGTGTCCAAGACCTCCAAAAAAAAAATCCAAAAAAAGAAAAACCAAAACCGCTAGAATGATCATTGAAGACAACAAGCCGAAGTGTGTGTGCACCTGGCTGTGCGAATCTACCTTGTGCCTGGCTACAGAGCAAATGTGAGAAACACCTGGGGAAAATACCAGCGCCTCTTGTGGGAGTAGCTCTACAAAACTATCAGTAAATGCTGCATTACATGCTGTTGATACTTACTCAGTCACTATGAGATTCGTTTTATGTATTCTGCAAAAATCCTGGATGACCCTGCTGCTTTCTATCTCCCCCTTCTGTCCAAGTCCCCAAGCTAGGGATTTTACAGAACTGTGGTGGCAACTCTGCACTTGCTCAGTTTTCAGCGAGTTTCTATGTTGAGCATTTCCTCCTTATCACATCTGAGCAACCCATGTTACTATAGAGCAGTGATGGTGAACCTTGGCACCCCAGATGTTATGCAGAGTGCATGAGCATCATGGGAAATGTAGTTCCAAAACTTCTGGGGTGCCAAGGTTCGCCATCATTGCTATAGAGTCACACATGTGGGCGTATACACAGTGGTAAATGACAGTCCACTCCCTTCCTCCTCCTCCATGACCACTAACCAATTAAACACAATAGGGGTGGGATATTACCTGAAGATCAACAGAGACTTCACCTCCCTCCTTTTCTAAGACACAGGCTGGAGGGGTGTGACATAGCTTGTGACTGACAGAAATCCGCCACACCATGTTAGTGACAAAAAAATATTTGATTTCAAATACAATGTGTATGACAATTTAAAACAGTTTATTGATATTATTTTTACTCTGTTTTGCAAAGGCTGTTTTTTAACCACTTGCTGACCAGCCGCCGGATATATACTGCGGCAGTTCGGCTCTATTGCACAAAAGGATGTACCTGTATGTCCTTCCATGCAAAAGCCAGTAGGGGGTGCCTGCGCGCTGATTGGCCGGCGGGGGAACCAGTCAGCGGTTCCGGCGGACGCCATGTTTGCCGGCCACCCTGATCGCTCCCCAAGGCAGACCACTGTTGTGTCAGAGATGAACACAGGGTTCTTTTGTTCCTGCTTTTTAGGAACATGGATTTCTGTGTTCATCTAGTGCAGTGGTCCTCAACTCCGGTCCTCAGGGCCCACTAACAGGCCAGATTTTAAGTATTACCTTGGGGAGATGCAGACTAGAGTACTGCAATCACTGAGCAGCAAATGATATCACCTGGGATGTATTTCAGTTATCTTGCAAATCTGGCCTGTTAGTGGGCCCTGTAGGCCAGGGTTGAGGACCACTGATCTAGTGAGTCATTAGTACAGTAATAGTGCATATTTTTAGCACTGATTACTGTAGTAATGTCACTGGTCCCCTCAAAAGTGGACTGTGCTCTCACACCTGTGTATTTAAGTAATCTTCTCTCAGCATGGCTCCACCCCAGCCTCTAACAGGAAACACTATTTTAACTCACGCACTGCAAGCCATCTATGTCTGAGCAACAATTGTGTGAAGGCTTCCCTGTGTGTTTTATGCCGCGTGCGCTACATCTGATCTCTGTGTACGATTTTGGCTTGTTCACCTGACCATCCCTGTCTGCTTGTTGCACCGACCTTTGGCTTGTTCTCCTGACTATCCTTTGTGGCCCTGTACTGCTGCTTCCTTTCCATCTACCTGAGCCAGCCGTGAGCTGGGAGACCCTGGGGGCCGCGACCTGGAGTTAGCTGCAGCCAAGTCCATCCTCCCCATCAGAGGCTCTGGTGAAAACCTGCTAGCTCTTAGACTCTGCGCCCTGGGGAATCTTATGGTCTAGCTTCCAATGCAGGACTGTGGCTGCGACCCTATGTAGCTGCTTCTCTGAACCACTGACCCTCCGCAGTTGGCCGTTGGGTTCACAACCTCCGTGGTGTGCTCCCGGTCACTTACTCCCGCAGGTGACGCTGACACCTAGTTTGTAGATGCGCAAACCAATCAAGATACACTTATTAGGTGGTTTTTTTTTTTTTTTTTTTTTTTTTTTTTTTACCAAAAATAGGTGGCAGATTAAATTTTGGCCTAAAATGATAAAAATGATAAAAATAAAAACAAATATAGATTTTTTTGACTGTGACTTTATAGCGGAAAGTAAAAAATTTCGGGTTTTTTTTTTTTTTTTTCCAGACCCAGAATTTACCAAAAATAGGTGGCAGATTAAATTTTGGCCTAAAATGGAAAAAAATGATAAAAATAAAAAAAAATATAGATTTTTTTTGACTGTGACTTTATAGCAGAAAGTAAAAATTTTTTTCCAGACCCAGAATTGTCGCTCTTTTTTTGTTTATAGCGCAAAAAATAAAAACCGCAGAGGTGGTCAAATACCACCAAAAAAGCTTTATTTGTGGGGAAAAAAAGGACATCAGTATTATTTGAGTACAGCATCGCACTACCCCGCAATTGTCAGTTAAAGTAACGCAGTGCCATATCGCAAAAAAATTGTTTGGTCATTAAGGGGGGTAAACCGTCTGATCTAGAAGTGGTTAAACAGTGTGTGTTTAGTATCACCTTAAATTAAGCTTTTGCAAGTGCAACAGATTCTGGTAGTTCCTTTTCGAGCTTCTTTCGCAATGTGATGCTATGGCTGCAGCAAATTCCAAAATTACTGTAAGTGTCACTGCTTCCTACTTAGGGCTTGCTGTTTGCTAGGATGCTGGCAGGCGCTGGAGTCCTAGCAACCAAAGATGGACCTGGTATTTTTTAGCTTGGAGATTTCCCAGCCAACAGCTGAATGTAAACAAATGGATGAAGGGTGCTGTCTGGTGTCATTAAAGCAGAAAAACAAAGTCTGCTTTCCAGGTGGCTCTAGCACCCCCTCGGCACAAGCATTATGGTGCCTGTACAGATGTGCCCATGGATGCCTTGGACATGGAAACATGGCTAAACGACTCAACACTACATGAAAACATAGGAACGAACATTGAATCTGGGATTACATGAAGAGACAAAAGGATGTGATGCAGCCTACAATCGCAGAAGATCTCCAATATGTTTGGAACGACCTACCTGCAGTTCCTTCAAAAACTCTGAGCAAACGTACCTAGAAGAATTAATGCTGTATTGAAAGCAAATGGTGGTCATACCAAATATTGATTTGATTTGGACTTCTCTTCTGTTTACTTTCCATTTTGCTAATTAATAAAAAAAAAAAAAAAAACTATTAACACTTCTATTTCTGAAAGCATTCCTAATTTACATAATTATTTTTCACAAATGCCTACACCTTTTGCACAGTAGTGTAAGTAGGAAGGGGGAAGGGCAGGAGAAAACAACATGCCCTAAAGGGTGAAGCTCCACTTTAACCAAATGCATCCCCTTGTCCTTTGTGATAGATTTTAGGTGAATAACTCAACACCAAGTTCACTATATGGACCCCTTATGTCTCTGCAGTATACATGTTGATCATATCCCCCCCTTAATCTTCTCTTCTCAAGAGAATAAAATCAGTTCCTCTAATCTTTCCCCATAGCTGAGCTCCTCCATGCCTCTTCTCAGTTTGGTTGCTCTTTGCTGTACTTTCTCCAGCTCCCCAATATCCTTTTTGTGAACTGGTGCTAAAAACTGAACTGCATATTCCAGATGAGGTATTTCTAATGATTTTTTTCAGGGGCAAAATTATATTTCTCTCTCTGGAGTCTATACCTCTCTTAATAGAAGAAGGATTTTGTTAGCTTTAGGAACTGCAGCTTGACATTGCATGCCATTATTAAAGTGTTTGTTACCATAAGAGATCCTGTTTCCTTATATGAAGGTTAAATCAGCACAACCTGCCCCTCTGGAAACTGTAAAAAAAAAAAAAAAAACCTGGCTGATCCTGCCACTTCCTATATTCCCCTCCGTGTGCTGACCACGATAATCATGGCTGCTGAGCCCTGACTACCTTGGTCTGCCTGCATGCCTCTTTCATCTGCTGTGTCTCCTCTCTGCTCTCCCCTGTCCCCTCCCCCCTCTCCTCCCTGCCTGTCTCCACCCCCCCCCCTCCACCCACTGCTGTTAAAAAAAAAAAAAAAAAAATAACGCCACCACTGCCAGCCCCTTTCTTTTAAGCTTCCATCCTGCACTGTATAATTGTTTGTAAGAATCAAAACCTCTAAATGCCTTTTTTCTGAAGTAACTTCATGCTGTGCGACTCGGGGTTGTGCGTCTGACCGGGCTGTGCGACTCGGGGTTGTGCGTCTGACCGGGCTGTGCGATAGGGGTTGTGCGTCTGACCGGGCTGTGCGACTCAGTGTTGTGCGTCTGACCGGGCTGTGAGACTCAGTGTTGTGCGTCTGACCGGGCTGTGCGACTCAGTGTTGTGCGTCTGACCGGGCTGTGCGACTTGGTGTTGTGCGTCTGACCAGGCTGTGCGACTCAGCGTTGTGCGTCTGACCGGGCTGTGCGACTCAGCGTTGTGCATCTGACTGGGCTGTGCGACTCGGTGTTGTGCATCTGACCGGGCTGTGCGACTCGGTGTTGTGCGTCTGACCGGGCTGTGCGACTTAGTGTTGTGCGTCTGACCGGGCTGTGCGACTTAGTGTTGTGCGTCTGACTGGGCTGTGCGACTTAGTGTTGTGCGTCTGACCGGGCTGTGCGACTTAGTGTTGTGCGTCTGACCGGGCTGTGCGACTTAGTGTGTGCGTCTGACCGGGCTGTGCGACTTAGTGTTGTGCGTCTGACTGGGCTGTGCGACTTAGTGTTGTGCGTCTGACCGGGCTGTGCGACTGAGGGTTGTGCGTCTGACCGGGCGGTGCGACTCAGTGTTGTGCGTCTGACCTGGCTGTGAGATTGTGAGTGTTGTGCAACTGAGTGTCAAGTGAGTGGAGCGGAATACCAGAGGGTGAGAAGGTAGCGTTAGGAAGCCAGGAAATAGCCACATAGGATAGGCTTAAATTACTGAATCCCCATTAGATTAGATAGTAGGTACAATGCCCGGCGGGTGTGGAGATGCGACTCGGTGTACATCTTGTGATATGTATGCGTTCCTCGGTCATGTGATCGAAGGCGAATACAAATGTGCAAAATGTGAGCACGTTGCTTCCCTGGAAGCTCAGGTCCTGAATCTAGGGAAGCAGCTGGCAACACTGAGACGAATGTCCATGCCGGAGGAGAGCCAGGATTGTACCAATCAGGTGCAGGCAGGGGTCTGCACAGAGGTGGGCGGAGTATCGGAGGTGCAGGCATCAGAGCAGAGTAGAGGGGTGACAGTTAGGAGGGGTAGAAGGGAACAAGGCAAGGAGGCTGATCCTGGGCTGGAGCACCCCAATAGATACGCCCCGTTGTGTGATGTTGGGGAAACCAGTCAGGGACCAGCATTGCTGGAGCAGAGCGACGCCCCTAGCTGCCAGGGGAAGAACTCCTCCAGTGAGGCTGGGAGAAAGGGAAAGGAAAGACAGGTGCTGGTGGTAGGGGACTCAATTATTAGAAGGGCAGACAGTGTAATCTGTGACCAAGACCGTGTGCGCCGAACAGTCTGTTGTTTGCCGGGCGCTCGGGTTCGGCACATAGCGGATTGGGTGGACAGATTATTGGGTGGGGCTGGGGAAGACCCAGCTGTCATGGTACACGTGGGTACCAATGACATAGGCAGAGGAAGACGGAGAGTCCTAAACGATTTCAGGGACTTAGGCGCTAAGTTGAGGACTAGGACCTCCAAGGTAATATTTTCCGAAATACTACCTGTACCTCGAGCCACACCAGAGAGGCAGCGGGAGATTAGGGAAGTTAACGAGTGGCTGAGGAGCTGGTGTAGTAAGGAGGGTTTCGGGTTCCTGGAGAACTGGGCCGACTTCTCAGTCGGTCACCGGCTCTTTGGTAGGGACGGATTGCACCTAAATGGGGTGGGTGCAGCCGTACTGGGTGCGAGGATGGCCGAAAAGTTAGAGGGGCTTTTAAACTAGGGAATGGGGGGGGGAGGGTACAGATGTAGAATTACCCAGTGGAAAGCAAGTTTCAGAGGGCAGAAATGGGGGCATTAGCGGTAGGGTGTTCGGAGCTCCTATACCCAGGGTGGGTACGGGGAAAAATCAAGAGAGCAGCCTAAAAACATCAAAAGAGGATAAATATAACCGATCAAAGTTACGAGGTTTGTATACCAATGCCAGAAGCCTGGCCAACAAGATGGGAGAGCTGGAGCTGCTGATATTTGAGGAGGACTTAGATTTTGTGGGGATAACTGAGACTTGGTTTGACAGCTCTCATGACTGGATGGCGTCCATTCAGGGGTATTCCCTTTATCGCAGAGATAGAGAAAGTAAAAAAGGGGGAGGGGTATGTTTGTATATTAAGAACAGTATACAGGTAAATATGAGGGATGATATTAATAATGGAGCTATGGACGAGGCAGAATCCCTATGGGTAGAGCTTCAAAGGGAAGGCACGGCGGGGAAGGTAATATTGGGCGTATGCTATAGGCCCCCCAACCAGAGGGAGGAGGGTGAGGCGGACCTCATGTTACAGATAGGATTGGCAGCAAGGATGGGAAATGTCATTATAATGGGGGACTTTAATTATCCAGATATAGACTGGGCAGAAGGAACCGCACACTCAGCCAAGGCTCGGCAGTTCCTAAATGTTTTGCAGGACAATTTCATGGGTCAGATGGTGAATGCACCGACAAGAAGCAATGCGGTACTTGACCTACTGATTACCAACAATACAGACCTGATCACGGATATAGAAATACGGGACAACTTAGGGAACAGTGACCATAGGTCAATTGGTTTCAGTATTAATTACAGTAATAGGAAACACAAGGGTAATATAAGGACGCTGAATTTCACAAGAGCCAATTTCCCTAAACTGCGCTCGCTGCTAGAAAATATCAAATGGGATAGAACCCTGGGAACAAAGAACACGGAGGAAAAATGGGAGTGCTTCAAGAGCATACTTAACAAGGGAGTGGGCCAGTGCATTCCACAGGGAAATAAATTTAAAAGAGCAAAACTAAACCCTGGGTGGCTAAACTCCAACATTAAAATGTATATTAGAGCTAAAGAAAAGGCCTTCAAAAAATACAAGACTGAGGGGTCATTGGCAGCATTTAAGCACTACAAAGAGTGTAATAAGAAATGTAAAGATGAAATCAGGGCGGCTAAAATAGAACACGAGAGACATATAGCGGAGGAGAGCAAAAAGAACCCCAAGAAGTTCTTTAAGTATATAAACAGTAAGAAAGCCAGGCCAGAGCACATTGGCCCCATAAAAGATGATAAAGGAAAAATGGCCACTGAGGACAGAGAAAAGGCGGAAGTGTTAAATAATTTCTTTTCTTCAGTCTTCACAAAGGAATCGGGGGGCTACACGAAACCCGCTTGTAAGGCCGAACTAAATAATACACCTCAGGAAGTGCCGCCATGGCTAACAGAGGATAGACTTAGAGCTAAACTAGAGAAACTTAACATAAATAAATCCCCGGGACCGGATGGCTTGCACCCGAGGGTTCTTAATGAGCTCAGCCAGGTGATTGCCAGACCATTATTCTTGATCTTTAAGGATAGTTTACAGACGGGTATGGTGCCAGCTGATTGGAAAAAAGCCAACGTGGTACCAATATTTAAAAAGGGGCCGAGATATATCCCGGGTAACTATAGGCCGGTCAGCCTAACATCAGTAGTCTGCAAAATTTTGGAGGGGATGATAAGGGACCACATACAAGACTTTAGTAATGAAAATGGTATTATAAGTAGAAATCAGCATGGATTCATGAAAAATCGTTCGTGCCAAACCAATCTGTTAACCTTCTACGATGAAGTGAGCTGCCACCTAGATAAAGGTAAGCCTGTGGATGTGGTGTATCTGGACTTCGCAAAGGCCTTTGACACCGTTCCTCACAAACGCTTACTGTACAAACTAAGGAAGGTAGGTATGGATCATAAGGTGAGTACCTGGATAGAGACCTGGCTCCAGGGGAGAGTCCAGAGGGTGGTGATTAATGGGGAGTACTCGGATTGGGCGGGTGTGGAAAGTGGGGTCCCCCAGGGTTCTGTCCTGGGACCAATCCTGTTTAATTTATTCATAAATGATCTAGAGGAGGGGATATCTAGTACAATCTCAGTATTTGCAGATGATACTAAATTAGGCATGCCAATATCTTCTATGCAGGATGTGGAAATCTTGCAAGCAGACCTGAACAAAATAACGGGGTGGGCAACCACATGGCAGATGAGGTTTAATGTAGAAAAATGTAAAGTAATGCACTTGGGTGCCAGAAACCAGAAAGCAAGCTATTCACTAGGGGGTGAACCTCTGGGTGAGTCTAGGATGGAAAAGGACTTGGGGGTACTGGTAGACAACAGGCTTGGCAGTGGCATGCAATGCCAAGCCGCCGCAAGCAAAGCCAACAGAATACTGGGATGTATAAAAAGGGGGATTCACTCCAGAAATAAAGAGATTATTCTCCCGCTCTACAAGACTCTGGTCCGGCCACATCTGGAGTATGCTGTCCAGTTCTGGGCACCGGTCCGCAGGAAGGATGTGCTGGAACTGGAGAAAGTCCAGAGGAGGGCAACAAAAATAATTAGGGGAATGGAGGACATCGGCTATGAGGAAAGACTACAAGCACTGAACCTATTCTCTCTGGAGAAGAGACGATTGAGGGGGGATATGATATCAATGTACAAATACTGTACTGGCGACCCTAGCATAAGGAACAAACTATTCAGAGAAAGGGAATACAATAAGACACGTGGCCACTCACTAAAACTTGAGGAAAGGCGGTTTAACCTTAAAGTGCGTAAGGGGTTCTTCACTGTAAGAGCGGTAAGGATGTGGAATTCTCTTCCACAAGCAGTCGTATCAGCGGGGAGCATAGATAGTTTCAAAAAACTATTAGATGTACACCTTAAAGACCACAACATACAGGGGTACACAATGTACGGTTAAAAGCAAACACACACGCATCATGGTTGAACTGGATGGACTTGTGTCTTTTTTCAACCTCACTAACTATGTAACTATGTCACGTGACACCCGGCCGCTGTAATACTACAATCCAGGGCTACAGCGGGTGGGCTGAGCGGCCAGCTCTGCGGTCACGTGACTCCTGGCTGATGTCAGAGGGAGAGCTTGGCTCTTCCTGCTGTAGCCCTGGAGGATAGTAGTAGCTGAGCTGCTGGGACTCACATGACCGGCCTGAAGATTCTTCACAAAAAAGGTATTTAGATGCTTTGTTTCTTACAAACACTTATAACAGTGCAGGATGGGAGCTTGAAAGAGAGGGGCTGGCAGCAAGGCATAATATAGGGTTAGACTCTTTAAGCCTATGATCTACCAGAACACCCAGATTCTTCACCATTGATTCCCCCAGTTGTACTCCTCCTGGTATGTATGATGCATGTTTTTAGCTCCCAAGTGCATAACTTTACATTTATCAACATTAAACCTCATTTGCCACATAGTTGCATGAAATGAAAGGTCTAGAACTGTTGTCATAGGTGTATTTTAAATGATAAAAACAGAATATGAGCCAAAAATCTAGAAAAAACACATGATACAAATGTTAAAAAAAGAGTTGCAGTTTAGCGAGTAAAATAAGTATTTGATCCCCAAGCAAGACGTGACTTAGTACCAGAGTTGTATAAAGTACTCGAAACCCATACTTGAGTAAAAGTACAAGTGCTCGATCAAAAAGTGACTTGAGTAGAAGTGGAAGTGCTCGATCAAAAAGTGACTTGAGTAGAAGTACTAAAGTATTCAACATTTTTTGTACTTAAGTATTGCAAGTAGTTTTTTTTAAAATTTTGCTACTCAAGTACTGAAAGTAAAAGTACCAGTAGTTTTTTTTTTTTTTTAAATTGCTACTCAAGTACTGAAAGTAAAAGTACAAGTACTGTGTTATATAAAGAAAGAAGTCAAAAGTTTATTAAAGTTAAAGTTATTAAAGTTAAAGTTATTAAAGAAAAGTCAAAAGAAGTCAAAAGTACACATGACATTATACACATTTTTTTGAGCTTCATGAAACCTGCCATCTACTGTTCTGGCAGTGGTAATTTCTATAATAGTAACGAGTAACTATGCAGCACAAAAAAAAAAATATCAGAGTAGAAGTATTGAAATCATCGAAAAAATGTAGTGAAGTAAAAGTGGAAGTAGGAGAAAAAAATTCTACTCTAGGAAAGTACAGATACCGCCTTTCGGTACTTAAGTACAGTAGTGAAGTAGTTCTACTTAGTTACTATACATCTCTGCTTAGTACTTGGTGAAGAAACCCTTGTTGGCAAGCACAGAGGTAAGACGTTTCTTGGAGTTAGTGACACTGCACAAATCTCAGGAGGGATTTTGGTCCACTTTTGTTTATAGCTCCTCCCTAAGTCCCTAAGGTTTCTTGGTTGTCGCTTAGCAACATGAAGTTTCAGCTCCCTCCATAAATTTTCTATGGGATTAAGGTCTGGAGACTGACTTGGCCATTCCATGACCTTAATGTGCTTCTTCTTGAGCCACTCCTTTGTTGCTTTGGCAGTATGTTTTGGGGCATTGTCATCCTGAAAGACCCATCCCTGATCCATCTTCAGTGTTCTGGCTGAGGGAAGAAGGTTCTCGTCCAAGATTTTACAATACATGGTCCAGTATATTGGCCCCTCAATACGACAGTGTCAGCCTGTACCTTTAGCAGAGAAACTGCCCCAAAGCATATGTTTACAACTGCATGCTTGACTGTAGGGATGGTGTTCTTAGGGTCATAGTCAGCAAGTCTTGGAGAGCAGAGCTCAGCCTTGAAAAGGTTTGCTCTTTTAAAATTAAGGATTCTCTTAAGTCCTCCGACAGTCGCCGCCGCCTCTAAGTCATCACTGTTGGGTATTGACTTCCGCTCTGCAGGAGTAGCTAGGCATAAAGACTTAGTCAAAAGAACAAAGGCATTTGCATATACACACCCATGGGGGCTGTCCCATCTGGTCAATACCCCCCTGCAGTGACCACTCCCAACTCAGTTTTAATCTGCCTAACGTCAGGAGTAGTTAGGCTTCCCTGTGCTGGGGCTACAGTCTCAGCCTATCTAATCTTTTATTTTATTTTCTTTGAAAATGTCAGTTTTTTCTTACTTTACTAGCTGTTTATTTTGTCAGCTTTAGTTAACTCATCGGAAGAAGATGGATTCATGCGGTGCTGGGATTCGGACTGGCCGCCCTGGGTCTCCAGGGCAGAGGGTCAGATGGACCCCCAGCCCGCCATCGAGCGTTCAGCTATGGTTCGCCCTGGCATTATGAACGACCCATCCCTGTTCGCAGCAGGGATGCAGCTGTGAGGTGGCTACCTCACTGGACGCATCTGCGATGCTGCAGTGCAATGTCTCTAGCTAATGGCATTCCCTGTCAGATGAGGAAATCGGCTTTCCGTTCTGAGAGGCTCCCCACGCCATCTGGTACAGGTAAGTACTTCTGTGTGGGGCCTCTGTCTGGGGTGGCAGTCTGTGTTGCTGTGTGTTCCCCATGTCTGTGCCTGTGTGACTCCCTGGTGCGACTCCCTGGTGCGGTCCCTGCGGGGATCGCTTGTACATGCGCTGCGGTGCTATGTGTTTTTGGGAGTCCCCTTCCCTGTGTCACTTCGGTGTTGGTGGGGGTGCAGACTGAGTGTGTGGCGACCGCAGGGGGTGAATCCGCACGGTCCGCCATTTTACATATGGGCAGGCATGTTGGGCTTCTTTGAGGGCTATCTACATGCTGTTTTTGGCGCCATCCGCCGCCATTTTGCGGTAGCCGAACGATCGTTACGACCGCATGTTCGGTGGCCATTTTGGCGGAGCCTTCCATGCAATCCTATGGGGCAGCCATTTTTCCTGGGTCATGCAGCCTATATGTTCAGCCTACTCTAGCAGCAAGGACATCGGTGGCAACACTCTGCGGGGCTCTGCAGGTTATTGCTCTCAATATTTTTTTCTGTATTGTCATTTCTTGCTCAGTTTTGTCTTCTCCTGTTTGGGGGGTCTTTGTCACTGTAGCTGTAGCGGTGGGCTGCGCACTCCGCAGCGATCTTAAAGGGGAAGTACAAACCTTTTTTTTTGCACTGTTTGTCATTTGAGCGATGGATTCTCAGGACAGAAAATCCCCCCCCACCTCTGGTGGGGGGTTCCCAGTTCTCCTGTGGCCCCTCTGAGATCTGATTTGGCCACTGTAGTGGCGTCCTTGGTGTCAATCATGGAAATGCTGATGGCTGAACATGCTGCTAAAAAAGAGGCTCAGATTGTCTCTCTCCTCTGATTCAGATGGTGATATGGCTGCTGCGAGCATGCCCTTTTCAGGTTCTCGCTCATCCTTGGACCCGCTGGGGTCTGAGGGGGAGGCAGAGGTGGAAGGGGTTGATACCTCTTCCCCGGGGTCGCCTGAAGAGCGGGCGACCATGGATGAAATAATTGTTTTCTTTTAAGGAAACACTGCATTTGGAGGATGAGCCCAGTCCTCCGGGCGTTGTGTCCTCATTTGGGATGCACAGGACCCGCAAGTCGGCGCAGGTTTTTCCCTGCCCCGCTGAGTTTCATCACGCGGTTAATGAAATATGGCGCACGTTAAAACGTCCATTCCTGGTGCCTAGTCGGTTCAAATTGCTTTATCCCTTTGCTCCGGCTACGGAATCACGATGGTGTGTGCCTCCACAGGTAGATCACACTGTGGCCGTGTTCAACAAGGCTACATTGGTTCCTTCTGCGGATACCCCGGTTTTCCGGGATCCCACAGACCGGCGGTTGGAGTCTCTAGCCCGCCATTCCTATACGGGGGCGGGCTCGTTGCTCAGACCCATTTTCGTGTCCGTTTTGGTGGCTCAGGCAGTGGCTGAATGGACTAGGGTGCTTAGGAGCAACCTCGTGTCTGATGATGTTCCGCCTGCCCGGCTGGAAATGGTGGATCATATTCACCAAGGAATCATGTATTTGTGTGATGCGCCCTTAAATGAGGCCCCTTTAGTGGCACGGCTCTCTAGTGTCTCGGTGCTTAACCGGTGACTGATATGGCGGAAGAGCTGGTCGGCTGACCAGTCCTCGCGGGAAACAGTTGCTGATTTTCCCTATGCTGGCTCTCGCCTTTTTGGCGAGGCAATGGCTACCCTGGTGAAAGGCGTCACAGGGGGCAAGAGCACTTTGCTGCCCCAGAACCCGAAGAACAAGTCCTTTCGAGGCAAGCGGGGTTCTGCGTCTAGATCCACTCAGGGGTCCTTTCGTGCCTTTCGGAACCAATCCAAGGGCAAGCGCTTCAAGGCTCAGGGCAGTCAGAAGAAGCCCTGGGCGGGTAAGCAGAAGTCAGGCAATGCCGGCTCGGCGGGCCAGTCCGCCTCTGTCTGAAGGGGCGCCCTCACCCATTTATGGGGTGGGGGGACATTTGCGCGGTTTCCTCCGACCTTGGCTGCTCCGGATATCAGACAGGTGGGTTCTGGAAATCGTTCGATCGGGTTACAGGATCGAACTCCTTTCTCAGCCGGCGAACGGATTCTTTCCCTCAAATCTTAATTTGCCTCTGGGGCGTCTGCAGGACCTGCACCAAGCGGTGCAGGACCTTACTTGCTCAGGGGGTGATTGTCCCGGTGCCTCATCGGGACAGGTTTCGGGGGTTTTTTCTTCATATCTGTTCGCTGTGCCCAGAAAGGGGGGCAAAGTGTGTCCTATTCTGGACCTGAAAGTACTGAACCGCTTCATGCGTGTTCGAAAGTTCCGTATGGAGTCTCTCCATTCGGTGGTGGCCTCCTTGAGTCCAGGAGCATTCCTGGCCTCGATAGATCTGAAAGATGCGTACCTGCACATCCCCATATTCGAGGGTCATAAGCGGTACCTTCGATTTGCTATCGCAGAGGACCACTACCAGTTTGGGGCGTTACCTTTCGGTCTCGCTTCGGCACCAAGGGTTTTTACCAAAGTGTTGGTGCCGGTTCTGAGCCTGCTGAGGGCACAGGGCATTGCGGTCTTGGGTTTCCTGGACGATCTACTTCTGGGATCACGTGCCAGCCAGGACCTAGTGCGCCTTCTGTCCACCACGGTACAGACGCTCCAGGAGTTCGGATGGACCATCAACGTTCAGAAATCGACGTTGTCTCCATCGGTTCGTCTTCCCTATCTGGGAATGATTCTGGACTCTGCTCAGGCAAAGGTGTTCTTGCCGGAGGACAAGCAGGACGAGCTCAGGTCCCTCAGGGACAACCCGTCCTCGTCACTCAGGACTTGTATGCGGGGCCTGGGGTTGATGGTGTCGGCCTTCGAGGCGATACCCTTTGCTCAGTTTCACACATGGGCTCTCCAAGCGGAGATCCTGGACAGGTGGGACAGACTGCCTCAGTCCCTGGATCTGAGTGTCTCCTTGAGGAGTCAGACCAGATTGGTTCTTCTGTGGTGGCTCCAGTCCCTGTCGGTGGCGGAAGGCAAGTCCTTCCGTCCGTAGGTGTGGACGGTGATTACCACCGATGCCAGCCTGTCGGGCTGGGGTGGAGTCCTGGGCAACCTGTTTGCCCAGGGCACTTGGTCGGAGGAGGAGTCCTCCCTCCCGATAAATGTGCTGGAATTGCGAGCGATAAAACTCTGTCTCTTCCAGTGGTCGGACCGTTTTTGGGGCCGTCCTGTCCGGGTACAGATGGACAATGCTACCGCGGTGGCTTACATCAACCACCAAGGGGGCACCAGGAGTGCTCGGGCGGCCCGGGAGGTGACCGACATTTTGTCTTGGGCCGAGACTCATGTCCCGGCGGTCTCAGCAGTTCACTTCCAAATGCTGTGTGCGAAGTGGGGATCCCCGGACGTGGCTCTGTTCGCATCTCGGCTAAACCGACAGGTGGAAAGGTTCGTGGCATGAACGTGCGATCCGCTGGCGGACACCTCGGATGCGTTAGTGGCCCCTTGGCATCAGTATCGTCTGATGTATGCCTTTACTCCGATTCAGTTGCTATCCAGGTTCCTCCGCAGGTTAGCCTCGGAACCGCACCTGGTGATTCTGGTGGCGCCGGACTGGACACGCCGGTCCTGGTGCGCCGACGTTGTTCACCTGGCAGTGGCGCCTCCATGGCGACGACCTCTGCGGGAAGATCTCCTGTCTCAGGGTCCGATCTTCCATCCTGCTTTACAGTCGCTGGCTTTAACGGCCTGGCTGTTGAGACCCAGGTCCTGAGGGACAGGGGTCTCTCTTCTGAAGTCATTCCTACCTCCTCTGGTAAGATCTATTACCGTACTTGGAAGGCTTCTTTCGCCTGGTGTGAGTCCAGGGGGTTCTCCCCTCGCTCGTACGCGGTGTCTAGAGTGTTGGATTTCCTCCAGTCTGGGGTGGACCAGCGCCTGGCGCTGGCCACGATCAAGGGCCAGGTGTTCGCACTGGCTATTCTTTTCCAACGCCCTGTGGCATCTCATTCTCTGGTTCGCACCTTCATTCAAGGTGTGCGACATTTGGCTCCTCCCAGGAAGGAGCCCTTACCTCCGTGGGACTTGAACTTGGTTCTGTCCGTGTTACAGCGTGTTCCCTTTGAAAACATTTGGGATATATCGTTGTCTCTGCTGTCTAAGAAGGTTGCCTTTTTGGTGGCAATCACTTCGGCTCGCAGGGTGTCGGAACTGGCAGCGTTATCTTGCCGTTCTCCATACTTGGTGATTCACCGGGATAAGGTGGTCTTGCGTCCGCATCCCTCCTTTCTTCCTAAGGTGGTCTCTGAGTTCCACATTAATGAGGACATTGCCCCGTCTTCGCTTTGTACAAAGCCTAAGCATCCTAAGGAGGTTGCTCTGCACTTCTTGGATGTTGTCAGGGCGATAAGGGTTTACCTGTCATCTACGGAATCCTTTCGGAAGACAGATTCCCTCTTTGTCCTTCCTGAGGGACCTCGGAAGGGCATGGCTACATCTGCAGCGACTATTGCCAAATGGATCAGACAGACCATTGCACAGCCTTACGCCTTGAAGGAACAGGTTCCTCCCTTCCCTGTTAAGGCGCACTCTACCAGATCTGTGAGTGCGTCCTGGACCTATTGGCATCGGGCCTTGGTGGCCCAGGTGTGCAAGACTGCGACTTGGTCGTCGGTGCACACTTTTTTCCAAGTTCTACAAAGTAGATGTTCTGGCATCAGCTGATGCTTCCTTTGGCCCCAAGGTTCTCAGTGCGACTGTGCCATGAAGGACCCTTATTTTTTTGTGGGTCCCTGGCTGTTGGTATTTGCTTTCCTGGGCTGTTGCTCCTATTGAGCATTGTTTTTCTGTTGCCCAGCAGGTTCTCTTACTGTTATGTAAGGTTCCTTTCTCTGATGTGGGTACTGCGTTGCCTTTTTCTATGGTTGCGTCTCCCTCCCCTCATGTCTATACTGCTTTGGGACATCCCAACAGTGATGACTTAGAGGCGGCGGCGACTGTCGGAGGACGTAAGAGAAAACTGAATTTTTGTAAAATCTTACCTGTAAAATTCCTTTCTCTGAGTCCTCCGACAGTCGCCACCCGCACCCCTCTTTTGGGGTTCTTATTACCTACTGCTATGCTACCAAACTGAGTTGGGAGTGGTCACTGCAGGGGGGTATTGACTAGATGGGACAGCCCCCATGGGTGTGTATATGCAAATGCCTTTGTTCTTTTGACTAAGTCTTTATGCCTAGCTACTCCTGCGGAGCGGAAGTCAATACCCAACAGTGATGACTTAGAGGCGGCGGCGACTGTCGGAGGACTCAGAGAAAGGAATTTTACAGGTAAGATTTTACAAAAATTCATTTTTTTTTCATCTTTCCAGTATGTGCTTTTTGTTTACAACTTACATTAAATAAAATCATGTTAAAGTCACTGCCACCCAGATGTTCTGTATGAACAATAGTAATAAACTGCCTGGTTTGATAATATAAGGTCAAGCAGAGCATCATTTCTAGTCAGCGCTTCTCATCACTTCTTCACCCAGAGTCAGAGGGGGGAACGGCTGCAGCTGCCATCAGTATTGCAGCCATCTAGCTGAGTATGATTTTTTTTTTCTCTAATCGTCTTCCATGGCAGCATCTGAAAGATAGGCTCCTCCCACCTAAAAAAGAAAACACTATAGTCCACCATTATAAAAATGTCAGTCATAGCTGCATGCCTCAGTTTGATTGTGTTTCCTCTGGATCCACAGGAGCTGCAGACGTTTATTTTTTCTAGTCTCTGTGCTATTTGCAGGGGACTCCCTGGCCAGCCTCCCATCCAGCTCAGCAGGCTTTCGGTAGTGCAGGTCAGGTGCAGCAATTCAGAGCAAGCTGCCCCCTACCTGAGGTTTCAGCCCTACTGAGGGGTATGCAACCATCCCCCCAGCTGCACAGAATATTGATGGCATTCCCCCCAAAAGACCTCTGCACCTGGAGTCAAGCCAGCTGTTCAGTCATCCCATCTTCATGGCACCAGCTGACCTCGAGCTGCCCCTCTGGCCTACACCCTGCCCACACAGAACAGCTGATCCACGCTGCTGGGGGAGCAAGAAGGCGGTGGTTGGCGACAGTACTGGAGCCCAGCGGCACTTCTGGTGACGCATTTCCAATCTGCAGCCAGCTTGGTGAAGGCGGAACCCTCAGAGATGGACGACAGGGATGCACTTCCGCTGATGTCACTTCCCGGTGGCGGAACGATTTTTAAAAAAGAAAACAAAAGCAAAAGAGAAAGACAAACAGGGAAAAAGGCACAGATGGACTCTCTTCCGTAAAGAAACAGCAGGCTGAAAGGATACCAGGAGAGCAGATGGCAGTGCAGGTATGTCCGCCAATTTGCATGAGGTCAGCTGGGGGCAGGGCTGGAGCTGTAGCAGGAAGCTTCCCCACCCTGCCCTGTAGATCCTGCTGGTCAGGACAGCTCCAAGGTAACCAGAGTGTTTCCTCTGTCTTTGCCTCACTACAAACTGTTACTTATGTTTGTGTATGGCAACTGCCTGTCTTCCTGGGTTCTTTGTGCTTATTTACAAAGAACCCAGAAGAGAAAAGGGCAAAGACCAGCGGCAAGGCATGCGCCTCTTGCAGTCACAGGTTTCCTCCGGAATGGAAAAAAAACATTATGCCAAAAATGTATCAACAAAATGGTGGCCAAAGAATTACAGGTGTTTCTTAACCACTTACCGCAAACTGACGTATATATACGTCAGCAGACTTTGCGGGGTTATACCGGGATGATGCCTCTAGCAGAGGCATCATCCCGGTACCTTGGTTTACAGCCAACAGTCGGCTTTCCGTCCGTAACGACCGATGTGGCTCCGAAGCCGTTCGATCGTTACCCGGGTGAGCGGGAGGGGACGTCCCCTCCCCTCCCGCCACCTTTCGTGACTTCGCTCGGGCCTCCCGTCCCATCGGGAGACCTGAGCACCCAGCTGGCACGTCTACCGGCTGAATGGGGTCCCGATCAAAGCTGGAAGCGGCTTTGATCGGGTCTCAGATGATGTCACTTCCGGGTTACTGTGCTGCAAAAGGCGGCAAATTTAAAAAACGGCTGTATGCAAAAGCACTGTTTTTGGCGTTTTGCATACATGGAAGTGTAGTGGAGGGGTCTTTTAGACCCTCGATCCCTCCATAAAGAGTACCTGTCACTGCATATTGGTGTCACAAGGGATGTTTACATTGCTTGCGACAGCAATAAAAGTGATCAGATTTTTATTTTTTTTTTAAAAAACCTGTAATAAAGTTAAAAAAAATAACTCGCGCACAAGAAAAAACGTATACGGAAGTCAAGCCGCAAATGAAATCGCTGTTCAAACCACACATGTGAGGTATCGCCGCGATCGCCAGAGCGTGAGCAATAATTAAAAAAAAAGAGCTACACTCTAACTCTAAACTAGTAACCGTTAAAAACATTTAAAGAGTCGCCTATTGAGATTTCTATTGACCGTAGTTTGTCGCCATTCCACGGGTGCGCGCAATTTTAAACCACAACATGTTGGGTATCTATTTACTCACCGTGATATCATATTTCACAATATACAAAAAAAATGGGCTAACTTTACTGTTTAGTATTTTTTAAATGCAGTGAAATGTGATTTTTCGTAATTTTTCCAAAAAAATTGTGTTTTAAAGACCGCTGCGCAAATACCGCGTGACAAAAAATATTGCAATGACCGCCATTTGATTCTCCAGAGTCTTTGCTAAAATAATATATATAATGTTTGGGGGTTCTAAGTAGTTTTCTAGGAAAAAATACTGATTTTAACTTGTGAACAAAAAGTGTCCGAAATAGGGCTGGGGCTTAAGTGGTTAAAGACATTCTCAACACTTTTAAAAAGGAAATAAAAAGGCCGATTGGCCAACTACGTTTGGCTATAGAAAAGCTGGAGCTTCCAGCAAGTTCCAGCCAGACCAGTACCCCATCTACCAGTAAGCCATCCATTCCCCAATGTAGCGGGAAGAGGTGGACCTAGCGAAGCTAGAAACCGAATCCAATGGCCCAGAATCAGAATCCAAAGACGGCCTATGCTTGGACTCAGATGATGATGACCCAGCGTCAGAAGGCACCCTTTTTCCTTGGGAAGGCAGAGGCACTTTGCTGAGAGCCATAGCAGATACATTTGGCATCAAAGAGCAAAAAGTCACAGAGCTTTCCTTACACAATAAGATGTACAAAGGCTTATAACCAAAAAAAACAAGAACATTCCCGGTACATGAGACCATGGAAGAGCTGCGATTAAGTGCAGATATCCTTTCACAGAGGAGGATATGAAATCCTGGACAAAATGCCCTAAAGTAGATGCCTCCCTCGTCAGAGTCTCAAACAAGTCCGACATAGCCTTTGATGATTCCAGGACCCTCCGTGATCCCATGGATATAAAGATGGAGGCATTGCTAAAGAGAGCTTGGGAAGCTGGAGCAGCAAATCTAAATCCAGCCATAGCTTCCACCTGGACGGCTAGGACCTTGCTAATTTGGCTGACTCAGCTGCAAGAGCTGCTAGGAGATACCCCAAGAGAAGAGTTAGTAAGTACCATACCCACACTAAACGAAGCAGCAGTATTCCTCGCAGATGCTTCGGCTGAAGCTGTGAGGGTATCGGCCAGGACCACTGGCCTAAAATAATTCAGCCACGGTAGCCCTGTGGCTGAAGTGGTGGGGAGAGGACATTGCTTCCAAAAATTGTGTGGAATCCCCTTCACAGGCGATTTACTGTTTGGACCGGACTTGGAAATGGTTCTGTACAGTATATGCAAGGTGCGTCCAGTCCTGGACCTGAAGGCACTAAATTGCTTAGTGCGAGTTCAAAAATTCAAGATGGAATCTGTTAGGAGTATGGGTGGATTCTGAACCTTCAGAAGTTGCCCCTGGTCCCTTCCATGAGACTGGACTATATGGGCCTGACTTTGGACTCGTCCTCAGCCAGGGTGTTTCTTCCTCCGGCAAAACTCCAGACTGCGATTCACCTGTTGCTGTCCAGCAAATGGTCCTCCCTTCGGACCTGTATGAGAGTTCTGGGACTGATGGTGTTGTCCTTCGAGGTGTTCCCCTTCGCTCAATTCCACACGAGAATCCTCCAGAAGGAAATCCTTCTCAAATGGAACAAGAATCCAAATTCCCTGGACAATCAGATCCAGGTGACCAGGGAGTCCCTTATATGGTGGCTTCGGTCCTCGGCGCTCAAACAAGGAAAATCCTTCCTTCCTATATATTGGACAATTGTCACTACGGATGCCAGTCTGTCCAGGAGGGGAGGGGTTCTCGGCAGGTTTTCTGCTTGATGAGTCTGGTCCCTGGAAGAATCCAGGTTACCGATAAATGTACTGGAGCTGAGAGAGATCAGGCTTTGCCTAGTCCACTGGACCAAGTACCTTCAGGGTTGTCCAGTGCGTATTCAATCAGACAATGCCAAGGCCGTGGCTTATGTCAATCACCAAGGGGGCACCAAAAGTGTTCTTGCGGCCTTGGAAGTGGCCGGCGTTCTCCGATGGGCGGAACGCTTTGTTCCAGCTCTCCCAGGGGAATGGTCTCTCCATCCGGAGGTGTTCCAGCAGTTGTGCCTTCATTGGGGCACTCCAGATGTAGATCTGTTGGCGTCTCAGATCAACAGAAAAGTGAAAAGGTTTGTGGCCCGCTCCCGGGACCCTCTGGCAGATGATACGGACGCGCTGGTGGCCCCTTGGGGTCAGTATCAGCTGATATATGCCTTTCCTCTTCTCAAGTTGCTGCAAAGACTTCTTCGCAGGATCGAAGCGGAAGGGATTCCAGTCATTCTTGTGGCTCCGGACTGGACTGGCTTTGTTGAGCTTGGTACACCGACCTGGTCAGGCTAGTTGCAGACACTCCTTTGAGACATCCTCTCAGGGAGGATCTACTGTCTCAAGGGCCAATCTTCCATCCTTCTTTACAGTCGCTGGCTTTGACATATTGGCTGTTGAAAGCCAGGTGCTGAAGGACAGGGGGTTGTCTGCTTCAGGGATTCCTACTGTTCTTAAAGCGAGTAAAGTGACTTCTAGGCAGATCTATCATCGTACATGGAAGTCGTATATTGCGTGGTGTGGGTCTCTTGGGGTTCCCCCTCGCTCTTACTCAGTGGCTCGGATCTTGGCTTTCCCTCAACGGGGAGTTGATCAAAAGTTAGCCTTAAATACTAACAAGGGTCTGGTTTCGGCCTTGGCAATTTTCTTCCGAAGGCCAGTAGCCACCCTTTCCCTGGTGCGTAACTTTATCCAGGGGGTGCGACACTTGGCACCTCCGGTTCGTCCTCCGTTGCCACCTTGGGACCTTAATTTGGTGCTGTTGGTTCTCCAGAAACCTTCTTTTGAAAGTATTCGGGAGATTACTCTGCTTACCTTATCCCAGAAGGTGGCCTTCTTGGTGGCTATTACTTCTGCGCGCACGGTGTCGGAACTGGCGGCGTTAGCCTGTCGTTCTCCCTATCTGGTGGCTCATAGGGATAAAGTGGTACTTCGTCCGGATCCGTCCTTCCTTCCTAAGGCGGTTTCCAGTTTTCACTTAAATGAGGACATCGTGTTACCCTCTCTGTCTGAAGCCTAAACATCCTAAGGAAATTGCATTACATACTTTTGGATGTGGTTCGGGCAATCAGGGTGTACTTGGCTACTACCGAGTCTTTTCAGAAGTCAGATTCGCTGCCTATGTCTGTTGCGACTATTTCCAGATGGATCAGACAGACAGTGGTGCAGGCTTATTCTATTAAGGGCCAGGTTCCACCTTTCCCTGTTTGGGCGCATTCTACTGTGGCACTTACTGCTTCCTGGGCTTTTCGCCATCAGGCATCTGTGCTTCCTGTTTGCAAGGCGGCTACCTGGTAGTCTGTTCACACTTTCACAAAGTTTTACAAGGTGGATGTGCTTGCCTCTGCAGATGCTTCTTTTGGCCGAAAAGTTTTGCAGACTGCCGTTTAAGGGTGTTTTAGTCTCCCTTGAGGGTGTTTTATGTTTTTCAGTTGGGTCTCATCTTGTTGTTCTGATGAGTCCTATGTTGCCTGGTTGGCTATGGTTTAGCCTTGGGAAATTATTTTTCTGCTGTTCCCACCCCCTCATTTTTATGGCACTGCTTTGGGACGTCCCTACTGATATAAAGATCATGGGTGGGTACTGCGTCCATCAATGAACGATAGAGAAAATTGGATTTTCATCTTACCGTAAAATCCTTTTCTCTGATGTTCATTGACAGACGCAGTACCCACCCCTCTATTTGAGTTGGGTTGGTATTATTTCTCTGACCCTGCTACAAAACTGACATCCTATAGCAGGAAGAGAGGGTATACCCCCTTGGACTGCCCAGAACTTTTTTCTGCCTAGTGTCCTAGTCCTGTAGGGGGCAGTATAACCCTGCTGATATGAAGATCAGAGACTGCGTCCGTCAATGAACATCAGAGAAAAGTATTTTATGGTAAGACAAAAATCCAATTTTTCCACTCGTCCCCCAACCAAGTACTTGGTGATGACACTCCCGAAAGGTGCAGAGGCCTTTTTATCCGCACTAGAAAACCTACTAAAACAAAAAGGGATTTGTCACATACCGCCATAAGAAGAAAAAACAAGAGTTTATTCGCACATATTTGCGAAGAAAAGCCATCAGGCAAGCTAAGGCTCATACTGCACCTCAAACCACTCAACAAAAAGGTACAAGAGATTCAGGATGGAGCACATCGACTGTCAGGAATATCCTTCCGGCGGGAGTATTCCTGGCTACAGTAGATCTGCAAGATGCATATTTACATGTACCAATAAAAATGAGCCATCAAATATCCTTAAGATTTGCGGTCCAAGGCCTGGCTACCACTCTACATTTTCAGTACACAGCTCTACCTTTCAGAATCACCTCTGTACCCAGGATTTTCTCAAAAATAGCAGCAGAAGCCCTGAAAAAACCTAAGCCAGCAAGGCATAGGCATGGTGCCATATGTAGACGATCTACTGTTCTTTTTTGAATCAGTAGACAGCCTGGGAGGCAATCTGCACAAAAGCATCTCTTACTTACAAAGCCTGGGATGGATTGTGAATGAAGAAAAATCTCAATTAAACTCAAGCCAGAGAGTACTTGGGCTACATACTAGATGGCAAAATAACCAAGAACGAAGGAAAAGGTCGAGAAAATCATAGAGGTGATCGTATCTCTAATAGGGGCCAAATTCATAGCCATCAAACGGGGCATGGCAGTGTTGGGACTAATGACGTCCTCAATTCCAGCCATCACCTGGGCACAGCTCCATATGAGGCCTCTGCAAAAACACATCCTGGCCCGATGGGATGGTAACCCATCATCCGTAGAGACGAATATTTTGGTTCCTCGTTCAATCAAAAGAATGCTCCAGTGGTGGCTCTACCCACTTATTTACTTCAATGGATGCAGACCGATCTAGTGTGAATCACTGCGGACGCCAGCACTCTGGGTTGGGAAACTCACATGGTGGATCGCTGCATAGAAGGAAAATGGAACCCTTATTGAATGCCGAGCATCTTCAAACATGAGTAAATTAAAAGCTGTAGAGGAGGAGCCAAGAGCATTCCAACCGGGCCATTCAGGACAAAGATTGTCGGATTCAGTCAGACAACACCACAACTGTGGCATACCTCAACAGACAGGGGGGAATAAAATCGACTCGTCTAATGAGTCTGACAGAAACTACACTGCCATTGGCCAAGAGAAACATCAGATCCATCTCCGCCATCTATCTGAAGGGAACAGGCAACACGCTGGCAGACTTAAGTCGAAAAACCATAAAACAGACAGAGTGGTCCCTAAATAGAGCTTGTGGATCACCCAAAACTGGGGGTACCCGAGGTGGATCTGTTCACGTCAAAAATAAATCCGAAACTTCCAAAATTCTTCTCCCTGAACCCCACAGATTGAAACATCGGTGTAGACGCATTGAACCAAAATTGGGCATACCAGCTGTGTTATGCATTTTCTCCAACTGCCCTAATACCAAAGGTAGTACAAAAGATCGGGGAAGAAAGGGCAATAGTGATACTTATTGCACTCCATTGGCCCCAGAGACACTAGAAAAACCTCAGTGTTCAACCACATCTAACGCTTCCAGACATGCCAGACCTCCTAGCGCAGGTGCCAGTAAACCACCTGAACCACAAGGTCATGAAGCTCTCAGCCTGGTTCCTGAAAGGGTGAGGCTACAGAGAAAGGGTCTTGTCGAACAAGGTGATAGAAACCATTTTAGCCAGGAGAAAACCAGTAACCAGAGCCATCTACAAGCGAGGAAAAAGTTTGTTTTCTGGTACAGGAGCAAAAGAGACCCCGACAAGAGAACTATTCCAGCAATCTTAGATTTCTTACAGGGAGTAGCGGATAAGAGCATTTTCCATAACACTTTGAAGGTCCAAGTGGCGACCCTGTCTTCCTGCCTAGATATCAGGCTGGCAGAAGACCCCCCTCATAAGAAGATTCCTTCTCTCATTAAAAAACACCAGACCCACGAAGTTCAGCAAAACCCCGACATGGGACCTCGCCACGGTACTTAAAGGATTCCTCTCTGTACCCTTTGAACCATTGGAAGAATGCTCAGATAAATACCTTACATTAAAAACAGTTCTCCTAGTAGCGCTTGTGTCAGCGAGGAGAGTCAGCGAAATACAGGCTCTATCTGTGATAGAACCCTATTGTCTGATTTAGACAGATAATAAAATCCGCACCCCAGACCCAGCTTTTCTACAAAAAGTTTCCTATGTGGTTATCCTCTCCCTTCCAGGTTCGATGGATAGGAAGAAAAGAGATACATACAACAAGCTAGATGTAAGGAAAATTCTAATAGCTTACCTTGAGAGGACTAAAGATTGGCAAAAAACGACGACACTATTCATCCTCCATGTAGGAGACAACAAGGGGAAGCAGGCCTCAAAAAGTACAATAGCCAGGTGGATAAAGCTTGCTATTCAGACAGCTTACCAAGCACAAAACCTTCCCCCACCAAGCAGAATCAAAGCCCAATCGACCAGAGCTTGGGCATCCTCAAGCGCAGAAAGGGCTGGGGCAACACTGGAGCAGATCTGCAGGGCAGTGACATGGTCGAGCTTCAATACCTTCGCAAGGTATTTCTGCATCGACCAGCTGTCCAGTCAGAACCAGACATTTGGTTGCAAGGTGCTCCAGACTTTATCCCCTCCCTAGTAAGTATTACTTGATACATCTTCTCAGATGCTGCCCTAGAAGCCGATTAGAGAAAACAGAGTTAGGTACCTGGTAACTCTTTTTCTAAGAAGTCTTCCAGGGCAGCACTTGTTCCCGCCTTAAACAACAATACAAAAGGGGTTTGCAGATTCATAAGCTTACTGAGGGTACCTTCGGGGCTTTACTATTACTTAAGCATGCAGGTATGACTGACATTTTTTATAATAGTGGACTATTGTGTTTCCTGTTTCAGGTGGGAGGAGCCTATCTCTCAGATGCTTCCCTGGAAGACTTGTTAGAAAAAGAGTTACCAGGTACCTGTTTTTTTTTTCTATTGCTAAACTTCTCAATGCAGCAGTATCATAGACGACCATCTACTCAGCTGAAAGCTGTATGAATCACAAGAAATACTATTGGGGCCCATTTACACTGATACACTGCAAATGCATGCACGTCGGTGTGAAGCGTTGCCATTCAATTTTAACAGAACATGATTGCACTTGCCCTGCATACTTGCGTTGCAGTGCAACTACACAATACCGTGTATTGTGTTGTGTTGCTGAAAATGCTGCATGCATTGTTTTTGGTCCGCCGTGGTGCAAGAAAGCGAAATTTAAAGAAATGAGCTGCCTTAAGGCACTGCAGCAGACCAGGCTCGTGTGAATAGGCCCCTAGTCCAGTGAAACATGTAAATATAAGTAATATCTGTAAGATAGAAGCATTGTGCCGCTGGATATGTTCTTCAGGTGAGAGAAGGTGGGTGGCAGGATAGAAGGAAAATTTGGAGTTCCTGGGAAACTTTAAATTAAACCTGTTGTGAGATTTCCATTGCAATGGCACCTGCCCTACGGTTGTCATTGCTGACCTCTGCTGTGGCATTCGTAAACTGCATACTTGTTCTGATTCCGAGTCAGAGATTCAGACACTACTGAAGCTAAAGGATCAGAATAATACTCGGGTAACTAGCATTTCCATAAGGTGGTTAGAAATGGCAGCCTCTATATGGGCAACCCCTTTGGAACAATTAATGACAGCTTGTGACCATCTAATTTCACTAAAATCTGATAATTAGCACAAGGAGAAAGTCCATGTATGGAACAATTAATGACAGCTTGTGACCATCTAATTTCATTTAAAATGGCACACTAGACATACTTGAGGGGCTAACTATCTTAGCTAGGCTAAGGCACTTTGGTACCTCGACTGGAGCTACATGCAGGAGATGTGCATCACAATAGTCTCCTAATGCCTCTAAAGTTATTGTCTTAAGATGAGAAAAACAGGAACCGGCCATGCTTTGGTTTTGGTCAATTATGCTATATCACTATATAAGGGGACATATGAAAACAGAGGCTGCTCACCAAATGTCTGCAAAATTTGGACAACCTGGTTACATTTGTTTTAGAGTTGCCCTGCCATCATATCCCTTTATTTCACTGATGGTTGCAGGACTTTGATTATGTGGACAACACATGGCCAACTTGCTATAGGTTTGTGGGATTACATCTCCCTTCTTTGTTATATTGTGAAGGTGTCCGAGAGATGCACGCACCTACCTTTAATTTGACTTCCCCTCCATTTGACAAGACACCTAGGATAGGAGTTCTGCAACTTCCCCAGTTTATTTGGGTGAAGACCTCCTCCTTTTACATTAACGTATTCTGCATAGAACCTTATTTTTCTTTTGATGTGAGATTTAAACTGTATATTTGGTTATAGATTGTGCACCGATTTGTTGGATTTAAACTCTGTTTAAACTTTTGAAACTTCAATAAAAAAAAAAGTGACACCCCTATACAGTTTTCAGAACACCTCTCCTTTTATTTGCAGATTCAGACTTGGACCTATCTCCCTTTTTGTCCTTTCACTGTGAAGGACAGCCACATCAACCAGTATGTAGGTGGAAGAAGGAACATACCAGCAATCAACTTTATCATGAGATGTCAGATTTTGCGCCCTCTGTGTCATTATTGATGTCATATAGATGTTTCAGGTAAGGTGCCTTTTAAGATCTACAAGTGTTTCATGTCTCCAGTTAAGTGGTTTATGTATTATTGTCAGCTGTACTATATATTACTGACTAAGAAATACAGATTGTGCTTCCCTAGAAATATACTAACTGCCATAATTTATTAGGTACAACATCAGTTTACTATAAGGAGAATGCTTTAAATTGATCAAAGCTATGGAAATGAGCTTGATGTGTGGGTGAAAGGTTATAGGGAAAAAAAAGCAGGTGTGAAGTGTGCCAAAGATATGTGTTAGTAAGCCTATGATGCACATGTGGCAGACAATAAGAAGAAATGCAGAGCACCAGAAAGTTTCATCTGAGGGCCCACAGCCTGGGGGAAGTACAGTTGTAATCATACAAAAAAAAAAAAAAAAACAATCTTCTGCAGAAATAAAGTGAAACTACCTAGAATTAGAACTTCTGTCAAGCTTCATATGCTGGTAATGTGACTGTAATCAGACATTCGGGGACCATATGAGGTATGCAGCAAAAACAACTGGTTAGACTTTTTGGAACCTTCCTAACTATATTAATACCAGGGATTTTAACTAGCCTGAAAATTCCATATCTTTGTGTACAGAACATGACACAAGCATAGTATTCAAAGACACTGGGTTATAGGCTGATACCTTCAAATGATTGGACACTGGCAAAGCTTTCACTTAAACCCCCCAGACCTCCCTCAGAAAGGGTGTCCTGTACTGTAATCAAAGATATAACCTTTTTACAGGCAAGTCAAAATTCTTCTCATCTTAATCCTACAGCATAGGACACAGGCACGATATTCATAGATCCTAGGATGTCCCCAACCAACGAATGAGAAAGGTGGGCAGCAACAGGCAAAACAGTATTGTTCCAACAGACCCATCCCACACAAGGGCCAACAACCCTATCAGTGTGCCGCTGCAAGAGTTTTTCCACCAAAAGCTGCATCTGCAAAGGGTTGGAGATATGTGGGTGGGAGTAGGGGGGAATGCTTTGGTGAACCATCAGGAGTCTAATTAGTCCCCTTATGTCTATTTTTGAGACCGAAAGGAACGGAGGACATATAATCCTCATTCCCTTGCTCTGCAGCGATGAATGAACTCACAGAAGCGATCAGTAATCCCCTACCCTGCTCTCTATTCCAACACCAATTTTCCACCCAAACAGCAGCTGCAGATGGCGGAAAGGGAAGAAGGGGAAGCCAGCCAGCAATATGCAGAGGGGGGGAGGCAGGGGATCATTGAGGGGACAGTCTGTTTGCAGAGTTAAATCCCCCTGTGGCTCCCCTTCAGCATCCAAAGCCAGTGGGAGGGGAGAGGAAGAGAAGATGGAAGTGGCAGGGGAGCCACAGGGGAATGGTTGGATTATTCCTGGTGCACAGTGTGTGACAGGGCACAGTGAGCCCCTCCTTTTGCTGGTAAGCATGTGAGGTGTATTTTGCCGACCATGATTTGAGACAAAAAATTCTATGCATGTGACAGAAAATTCTATGCAGGTGAATGGAAATCAGTCATTCTAGGAATTTGTGCTATGACTCATTCTAGTGCATTCACAAAATGGAGCCGCGCAGGGGACAATTGCTGCTCCTTTGAAAGTAGGGTCCTGGAAAACAGGACAGTAGGACATAGAGTTGGGCAATGGTTTTTGGAGGAGTGAAAAATCCTTCCCCTCTTATTTGTTCCTGAATGGAGAGTGTGGACTTGACAAGTCTCTTAGGACCCAGAGGGGTATACGCGTTGGAAAAGGATCAAATGTGACAATGATAAGGCCTTCACACACCGGAGAAGTGATCCAACCAATATTGGCAAGCATACTGTGTCAGTGCCCATGCAGGATCAAGTGTCCAAAACAATTTAAAGGACTGTCCCCACAAAGTAAGGTCCAGCTCCAAAGGTTTTACCGATGTTGCATTGATAAACATGCACTGCTTCTACAGTATTGTTGTATTAGAAGACCATAAACTAGTTGACTGAGGAAGAACGAATAATTAATAAACGAGTTAAGCAAAGAGTGATCTCTCTGTATTAGACAATAGGTCCATCACCACAGAACACTAGCAAAAACTGAGGACTCATTAAGTGTGGCAAAATTAGAGGGAAGGTGCCCTGGGGACTTTGCCAGTGTCCTATCATCTGAAGGTACAAGCATATAAGCCAGGGGTGTCAAACTCAATTTCATTGCAGGCCGCATCAGCATTATGGTTGCCCCCAAGGGCCGGTTATATCTGTAGGATTAGATGTCCAGAGCACCCCACCACACCCCCTTACATGAGATGTCAAGAGCCCCCCTACCATCAGAAGTCAAGAGTCACCCACCCTTCCTTACATCACAATGCACACCCTTACCTTGTGCTTCTGCCAGGAAGAAGATGCGGTTGATCTGGGAAGAAGTACAGGGTCTGGAGGAGAACCAGAGGAGGGCTGGAGTCAGCTTCCAGATTCTGCTGAATGCTGAGACAAGGGGAGGCCGAGGCAAGGTGGTGTTGTGGCTGCACAGAGAGGTGCAGGATCTGTAGGAGGATATCTGCCCTCCTCTCTGCTGCAGACTGCTGAGAAAAAAAGGGGGGGTGGGCAAAGACGAGCCTTTCTGCAGCTGCACAGAAGAGTGCAGGATCTGGCAAAGAAGTTCTGTCCTCTCTTCTGCTGGCTACAGAGACAAGGTGGGGGCAGAGACAAGGGGGGTGCCGCAGCTGCAGGAGAGGTGCGAGGGCCACATGAAATGGCCTGGGGGGCCACATTCGGCCCGCGGGCCTTGTGTTTGACACCTGTGATATAAGCCATGGTCTATGAATACTATGCCTGTTTCTAGTGCTGTACGTTTTAGATAAAGTGTTTTTGTTGTTGTCCCTGTCCACGTTGAAGAGAATTTCCTCTTACCGGAGCTGGCCAGATGCTATTCAGCCAGCGGGCTGAACAGGAGAAAAAAAAGGTATGCAATCTTCTAACTACAAAAGAAGGTGGATGGAGGAATCCCCCTCCCTCTACCGATACATTGTATTCTGACAATGGCATACGTCGGTATAAGAATATGCTGCTCATTTGCCAAGGACATTTACAATTTCTGTATACTTTGTTCTTCTTGGCCCGGTGGGTGTTATCAGAATCACCAGACTGCCTCCACCTTGTCCAGCGCAACAGGCGAGGAAGGAGCTGTGGTGATGCTTAGGCATAAATCAGGGAAAGCTAATCGCAAAGTGTCACCAGGGTATCTACCGCAAGATCCTTGGTGTGGGACACGAGTCTAGAGAGTTTGTTGTTGAATCTGGTCACTAAAAAGGTCTACATCCATCACCCCCTATGGCAGACAAATCTTTGCAAACACTCCCGGTTCAAGAACCCAATCTACTACACTCAGCTGCTGCCAGCTAAGAAAATCCACCTGCCAATTTTTCACATACGTGAGCTCTGCTTTTTGCTTAAAGGTGCAGCAAAGTCATTCTACTCCACTATTTCACACACCCATAGCACCCTGAACTGATTTAGCAAACATTGATTTTTTAAAAGTCAGAAGACAGGCATGTCTCTATTCTGTCTCCCACAATGCAATGTCTATGAAAAACCTACGGAGACACCAAGGCATTGCCACCAAGGATGCAAGGGCGGCCTGCTTACACTCTAACCGTGTTGGTATTTGCACAGGAATATCAGGCGGACACCCAGTGTGAGTCTGAGCTGCATTTTGAGAAACCAGCAGCACACGTTGATAACTGCTATAAGAATTATTTATTACGTTTTTACAGTTTTACTTTAGAATAAATATAACAATAATTATTCAAAATCTGTGCTCACTAGAAATATACTTTAGTCAGTTTATTTCTTTTGAAATGTTGTAGTTTCAGTCTTCACTCCACTTACAGTCTTTTTGTTCTAGTAGCCATTTCAATAATGGACCTACAATTTTTTTTATCCCAATGGCTACAGTACAGACTACAACATATTGTATGACAAGAAAGACAAGGCAAATAGAACAAGACTTATTCTGTGCTTCATGATACCTCTATACCTACTTTTAGAAAAGGAAAAGGATTAAAGCTGAACTCAATGCAGATATTAAAAACATAATTTAATTCAACAGTGTATTCAATATAAAACATTAAAATGTATTTTTAAAAGCAGTTAGTTGAAATAACTGAATTAAACTCTGTTTTAACCTCTTATAATCAAGAGCTTTGATTGGGAAAGGGGAAGGCCAGCACTAATAGCCTAGCCAATCGGGTGTACTGCTGTGCTCATGTTCTGACAACAAACATGTTGACAGAGTAAGTGAGAGGAATGAGGAGTTCAGCCTACTGCTACTCAATGTCCAATCACAGTCTGGGGGCAAGGGAAATGACCTAGCTGAACTGTAGTAGAGAAAACTGGTCACCAACCTGGCTGTACAGGCTGGGTAATGGATGAACAGAAATAAAAATGCTTTGGCAGTCAAAAAAAAAATTCCTACACATGCAATCCAGCCTTGTATTTAGTTGTAATCATCTAAAAAGCTATAGCTGGATTTGTAACCAAATTCATAGAAACCTATGAGCTCATGCGCCTAAAATACACAGAGGACAATTGCACTGTGCTAAGAGGTCTTTCAGTCCAGCTTCAAAATTAAACAAAAATGCTTGGACCGACAGATGGCATGGCTATGGAGCGGAAAGGAAAGGAAAGGAGGCATGTACAGTTAAAGTGGTAGAAAAGTTGAAGTTGTACCTACAGGTAAGCCTATATTAAGGCCTACCTGTAGGTGCAGTGAATAACTCCTAAGCTTGCGGTGTTTAGGAGATATTCACACTGGATGCAGCCGGTTACGTCACCGGCACTTGGGCACTGACGGTCCGACATACTGTGCGGGGAGAGTGACGTCATTGCAGCCCCAGCCACTCATACAGCCGATGCCCACAAACCCGGAAAGAAGACCTGTCAGTAATGACAGCGCGCTGCTGGAGGGCTTTGTTCTAAGGGAAGTATTACATAATACGCTAGTATGTGATGCATACTAGCACATTATGCCAGTGCCCTACATTGGATTTTTTTTTTTATGCTGCGGTTTACTACTGCTTTAACCTGGCCCCAGCTTATTTTGAGAGAGAATAATAGTAATGAAAATGTTTTCTAATCCAACTGCTAGTGATGCACCGAAATTTCATGCACCGAAAATAGGGTTTTTAGCCTTGTGCCGAAAGCAAAAATGGTGCTGTAAATCGCTGCAGAAAATGCTTGCTTATGATGCGTTTTTCATAGGTCATGTGACTCAAATGCATCAAAAACACAATATGGATGTATTTTTGATGTGTTCTTGCTTAGTTTTCAATGGGGAGGTGCTGACCAAATATGCACCAAAAGTGCAGCAAGCAGGATTTTTTAACACCGCTTCAAAAGGTGCCGATAATGGCCGCAATAAACTCCTATTCATTTAAACCCATGATATTAATTAAAAAGTCGAATATAAAACAATTTATAAAAATATTTAATTTTTAAAAACCGTCAATTTCGTTTGCATCCTGAATTTTCGGTACCGGAATTTTAATTTCGGTGCACCACTACCAATTGCTATATGCCCAGAGCATTATCCGCCGACAGTTTCTGCTTGTACCCATATACGAAGGTTTTGTCCGATCCACCCTAACTGCCGGTTCACACTGATCCGACTTGTCAGGCGACTTGGTCGCCTGACAAGTAGCTTCCAATGCTGTGCAATGGAACCGTTCTAATCAGAGCGACTCAAGTCGCTCCGACTTAGAAAAAGGTTCCTGCACTATTTTTTTGCAAAGTCGGAGCGACTTGCATTGACTTCTATTATGAGAAGTCGTTGCAAGCCGCACTGAAGTCGCCCTGCACGGGCGACTTCATTAGTCGCCCGAAGTCGTGCCGACTTCGAGTCGGATCAGTGTGAACTGACTCTTAATCTTCTAGACAATCCCCTTTTGCCTACAGCCAGCAATAAAGTGCCCATAGACATAGGAGGGCAGCCAGCCATACAGACATGAATAAACTAGCTTTTGGCACTTATGACAACTGGCTTTACCAAAAAATGTGAACTCTTGGCTCTGCTGAGCATTCACACATTTATTACTAAGGAGAGGGGAAAGAAGAAAAATAAGACAAGCATCTCTGCCTTTACAGAAAGGGAACTGCTACCACAATAGATTTGTAACTCTGATGGATATTCCTCCCCATTTTCACCAACAGCGTTTGGTTGGCGAATGTCTAACTTACCTTTTAAAACATGATACATATACCTGATTCAGCAAAATGTAACACCTCTAACTATAGGCAGCTTTGTGGAGAAATAAACAAATTGACTGGTTGCCTTGGGCAACAATCCTATAAAAATTTCCTTCATTGTCCTGACTGCACGGTAATAACAGTTACTCTTGCGTAAAAATATTACACATTTACATATAAATATTATAGTTGATATGATCAAACAAAAAGGACGGCTTACACATTAAGATACATTAGATAACAGTGCAATGTCTTATTTAAAGGACCAGTAAACCTAAACCATTCAAGTTGCTGAAGAAGTTACTCATAACAATCACAAAAATCTATGTAATTATCCTCTTAACAATGAAAATAAGATCTTTGTCATTCATGCATGTTTTCTGTCATTCTATGTCATATACCATTTTGGTACAAACAAGATTTAAACCCCCCCCCCCCCCCAAAAAAAAAAAAAAAAACAGATGTCTGTATTCATAAGTCTACAGGACAGGAAGCCAGCTGAGTGTATAAGCTGAAAAGTTGGCAACTCCTCCTCTTGATAAAAGTACCTTGTTGATCAAGGGTACAGTGTGCAAGTTACAGTAATTAGGTAACGTGTTTCAGTAAAAAAAAAAAAAATTCATAGCCATGGCTACAAGGTTTTTTGTACCAAAACGCGTAAAGCTGCTGTAACTTGCACATTGTAACCTTTATCAACAGGACTTTTATCTGGAGGACGAGTTGCTGGCTCTTCACTTTATACTCTCATGCAGTTTTAAGTGCCGGGAAGACACCGTGAGCTTTGGAGCACCTTTGGTGTACCTCCTGGGGTAATTAAGCTGGGCATATTTCTTTGTTTGAGGAAGCCAGCTGGACCTTAGAAATTTTAACTTCACATGGAAGCGTATCTCCTGGCAGTTGTTAAATCCTAAAAACTGCATCCCCCTCCCTACAGCTAATAAAGGATTTAATTCTAGTTTTGTCAAAGTATTAATCTAGCAGTGTAAAACGTACTTTACTGCTTGGTCCCATGGCAGCTGGTGCTCCTTCTCCCCTGCCCTGAAATAAGGGCGAGCACTGCTACGTCATCACATACAGTGCAGGACCAGAGGTGAATGCTGGTTCTGCTCTGAACGCGAGTAGGTCGATGAGAAGGGTGGTGACAAGACTGGTCAAAGAACAGCAAGAAGAGAAGACTTTGGGGGACCAGTCATCCCAACCAGAACAGACATGTAGAACCATGGAAATAGAGTTTTATTCTGTAATAAATCATCACCTTGACAAAACAAGCAACAAACCCTTCTTTAGCTGGGGAGCACAATTTTTAGGACTTAACAACTGCCCTGATTTGAGCTTTAAGGGTCCTTTCACACCTGTCCGTTCCACCGCCGGACTCCATTCTGCTCAGCAGGGGATCGATACGCCGATCCCCGCTTAGCAGGCGGCTGACAGCTCTGTCTCCGCTCTGTGTGCGGAGATTGCGCTGTCAGATCTTCCGCTCTCCTCTATGTGGGAATCGGATGAGAACGGACTGCCTGTCCGTTCTCATCCGATCCGATCCACCAGACGGATGGAAAATAGGGTTTCCATCCGTCCGGATTTGACGGACAGGATCTGATCAGATGGCAGCTGGTTTCAGCGGAGATGTCTCCACTGACATCTGCTGCCCCATAGGGATGCATTGGGCATCCGATCAAATATGCCTGAAAAACTGGCAGGCGGATCTGATCGGGACCGTATGTGTAAAAGGGGCCTAAATCTTGAATTCTTGATAAAAAAAATATCCGACTTGAATGTTTACATATTTTTTCATGAATGTTATTCAAAATTCTTTTCATGCAACAAAACTTGTAGCTTATATTTAATGGCCCTTTAACATTATCTATTCAGTCCATTCACATTTAGGTGCATTTGCAACCAAAAAGAAAAAAAAAAGGATATACTGTGCACAAGACAAGCACATGTTAGTAAACAAAAATGATAAAATCAAAAATGAATGTTTTTTGCTTCCATTTTCTTGTTTAAAACTGTTAAAGAAACAGAGGGTTTAAAATACAGATAGAAGATATCCATCAATGTCCAAAAAGTGTCCAAAGTTGATGATTAATGATAGTGCAAGGCGTCGCATTAAAGTGATACTTTACCCAGTCAAAAAAAAAAAAGAAGTAGTAAATTCCAAATGACTAGTTACTACCATTTCCACGAAAACTCCCACGACAACACTTCATACTTCCTCATAGTCTCCACCCACCCAGCTAGGACAAGGGTTGGGGATTACCACATCTTTTTTAGTGTTCCAAGGTTTGTAAATTTTCCTCTGGCATCCTGATAAAGGCTTGGCACTAGATCGATCCCCTGGTTAGTCATGTCACATAGTTGCCATAATAGTGCTCTGTGAACGGGCCTTAAAAGAGGTTGCCCTAGATGTAAGCTGCATGGAAATATCATGATGTGGCATTTTCATTCTGCCCAACCCAACGAAGCAGATGCCAGTTTCCATGGCATGAAATAATGAAACTATAGAGTGCTGGCAACTGGGTTGCGTATTCCTGAGTTACAGTGATTTGCCAGAGATGTCAGCAACTAGCCAAAGTGATGCAGGCTCCTGGTTTTCTGTAAAGTGTCCTTAAAAAATATGAGGGAAATAGGAACTGATGTCTACATTCTGGTAGCCAGTAGTTTCTGTCATCAGAGGTGAAGCTCTGATGGTCCGTTTGGTGCTGGCAGGTCTCCATTCATTGCCCGTAGGTTGTCTACACCAAGATATCCCAGCAGGATCTCACTCCGTCTGCGGGAAAGGTGCAAGATGTCCTCTGCCAGTGATTGGATTGTAGTGTACCTCACTTTATCCAAGTCAAACATGTCCTTTAAATACTGCACAATTTGATGCTGTTTTGTGAAACAAAGACAGATATGTTATCATTGCTGGCAAATTCAATGCAAGTAAAAGTAAGAAAAGCCTCAATTTGGGACTGGGGGATACAGATCAGTCCCAGTCCTCCCCCCTGATATAGGAAACCCCTTCTGAATGCAATATAAAGGCTGAGCTTCTTCTGATAATGTCTGGCTGTCATACTGATTCTTTGGTTCCAATACTTTAGGAGTCACTGCAGAGACAGCACACTTGTGATCTGCATAACTGTTTTAGGTCAGGGACCCAGAATTTATTGAGACTATTTATCAGGGGAGAGATATAGACAAAATTGAGAGAAAGGTAAACAAAGCTGGCTTTACATCAGCTAAATACTTTCATAAGCTCCTAGTGGAGTACTGAAATTTTCATCATTGTCCTCGCCAGGCCTTAAAGTGGTTCTAAAGGCTGAAGGGATTTTTACCTTTATGCATTATGTTTCTGTGTGCAGCGGCCCTCCCAATCCTTACCTAAGCTCACTCCGATCCAGCAATGTTCATGATAGCCACGGCTGTATGGAGACTCTATCTTCTCATTGGCTGAGACAGCAGAGGGAACCCAGTGGCTCCCACTGCTGTCAATCACAGCCAGTGAGGAGAGAGTGGGGAGGGCCAACCTAAGGCTCTGCATGTCTTATGGATGCATAGAGCAGCGGCTCGGGAGAGAGCACGCAGCAATGCCCCCAAGGCAAGCAGCTTTCTCTAGGGGCACTGCTCGGGAGGGGGGAGGCCAGGAGCAGCGACAGGGGACCCAAAAAGAAGAGGATCGGAGAAGCTCTGTGATCCTGTCAGCCCTCTCCTGCCCAGGCAGGAATTTCTGGGTGAACAGCGGCTGCAGACAAATTTATTTTTGTTAGGTCCGCAGGCATGATCAGCAGTATGCACTATTAAAGCATTTCTTAAGGCAATTTTTTTAAAACTGAAATCGCAAACATCTTATACTGATCTGCTCTGTGCAATGGTTTTGCACAGAGTGGCTCTGAATCTTCTTTTCTGGGGTCCCTGGCTGGCACTTTCTGCTTCTCTTTTTGTGTGTCTGCCCTTATAGCAAACTGCTTGATATGCGGGCAGATGTGTGGGCTCCATCCCGAGCCAGGATGTGTGCGGACATAGATACACACAGCGTTGCTCAGCCCTGTTCCCACCTCAGTGTTTGATTGACAACAGCCAATGGCTCCCGCTGTTGCCTTAGTCCCTGTGAGTAGAGGGAGAGGGGAGAGAAGAGATACAGCCAGGGCTGCTGTTAGAAATCACGGGGCTCTATACAACCTTCCTGACAGGGCCCCCTTCCCCCGGCTGAAAGTGACTGAGGACATTGATAAATGTCACCTCAGCTGCAGAAATGAATGAATAGGAAGTGCTCCGAGGCTTCCTGCTCATTCACAAACTGAATGCTTCAGTGATGAATGGACACAGAATTGACTGGTACCAATCGCTTACTGTGTTCATTCAAGAATGTAGGGGACCAGTAAATGACATTTACTGGCCCCACCCCCCACTCTCCATCCTGAAAGATCTCCCCTATGTGCCTGCAGCAGCTGCCAGCAGGAGAGGAGGGAAGCCGGAAGCTGCACACAGGGGGCACCGGAGAGCAGATGGAAGGGGTGCATGTGCTAGAACCAATCCCATCCCCCTGCAGTGTGGAGAAAGAAGAGGGGAGGCTGGCAGGGCTACAAAGGGAAGGGCAGAAGAGGATTGGTGTCTACAATAAGACCGTACAGCCAGTCCCCCTGCTCAGCAGGTGATTGGGCCCCCCTTTTGAACTGATGGGGTCCAGGCCCAGTACTGGAGGGTCGGCTGTACAGCCTTATAAGCAGCCCTGGGCACAGCACTGGATTGTTTAAGGACTCAGGTAAGTATTTAGGTGGGGAGCATAGCAAGTTGTAAAACATTTTTTCCTTAATGCAGGGAATGCATTAAGGTAAAAACAAAATGTTTTAGCTTTAGAACCACCTTAATGTGTACCTGAAATCTATAATTAGTACAGTAAGCTATTGTGTTCTCTAAATTAATTTAGTTTGAATTCTCCAGAATACTGAATATGTACATTTGTCCATGTATATCATAGAAGAAGGAAATACAGGTAATAAATTACCTTAAAGAAAGTACATATTTCTGTTAAATTCTCTTTTGGACCAAGAAATCCATATGCCAATATGGGGCTGACATGCTCCGATACGGAGTAGAAGTGAGATATGAAGCCATCTGGAACCTTAAAAAAAAAAAAAAAAAAAAAAACATAATCAACATGTTATACACTACCATTAAAAATCTGGGGGTCACTTAGAAACGTCCTTATTTTTTAAAGAAAAGCACTTTTTTTTTTCAATGAAGAGAACATTAAATTAATCAGAAATATAGTCTAGACATTGTTAATGTGGTAACTGACTATTCTAGCTGGAAACGGCTGATTTGTAATGGAATATCTACATAGGTGTACAGAGGCCCATTTCCAGCAATCATCACTCCTGTGTTCTAATGGTACACTTCAATCTGCACTTCAATCTTGCACATGTAGCCCATCATCATACTCTCTGTTCTCTTCTTCTCCTGCATATACTGTCTGCCATCATACCCTCTGTTCTCTTCTTCTCCTGCATATACTGTCTGCCATCATGTCCTCTGTACTCCCCTCTTGCACATACTGCCCGCCATCATGTCCTCTGTACTCCCCTCTTGCACATACTGCCCGCCATCATGTCCTCTGCACTCCCCTCTTGCACATACTCCCCACCATACTATCCTCTGCACTCCCCACCATCATATCCTCTGAACTCCCATCTCGCACATACTGCCCACCATCATATCCTCTGCACTACCATTGTGCACATACTGCCCACCATTATGTCCTCTGCACTCCTCACCATCATATCCTCTGCACTCCCATTGTGCACATACTGCCCACCATCATGTCCTCTGCATTACTCACAAATCATATCCTCTGCACTCCCATTGTGCATATACTGCCCACCATCATATCCTCTGCACTACTCACAAATCATATCCTCTGCACTCCCATTGTGCATATACTGCCCACCATCATATCCTCTGCACTACTCACAAATCATATCCTCTGCACTCCCATCTCGCACATACTGCCCACCATCAAATCCTCTGCAATTCTATCCTGCATATTCAGTCAGCAAAATCAGTTATTCAAGGTAGTCTGAAAAATTCCCAACCTCGCCTGTTCTGAAACAGGTAAATTTTTGCTAGTCAATAGGATTTTGATTTTCAATGGAGGACAACATTTACCATGAGAAGTCTTCGTTTAGCTTTTAAAACTGACCAGCATGCAGTTGCCAAGGCCTGTAACATTGAAAGAGTTTTTGAATTAGGAACATAAACATTTAGACAAAACAAGATAGAGGCTTAATACCCAATATAAAGCTAGGCTGAAAACTGGCAGCCTAAAATAGTTGAAATACATAAATATTACATTTTCTAGCAGTTTTTAAATAGACCTGTAATGAGAAAAATATGGAGGCCGCCATTGCCGACTTTCTTCTGGAAATACTAGTTGCCTGGCTGTCTTTCTCCTATAATCAAGTCACTGATTTGGGAAAAGCATGCAGATCTGGTAAGCTAAAGAGAAGTCAGAACTCCTGGTCTGTATACACGTTTCTATTGATGATTTAGAAAGCACTAAAGCTTCTAGAACATCTACTACTCTACCATCATCATCATGATCTACTAGATAAATCAGTCGGGGTTCCCACATTACTGACAAAGGGGGGGGGGGGTACTGGTACTTACAGCCACGCCTGAAAAAAAAAAAAAATGAAGCTTTAAAACGATAAGCAGATGTTTCTCTCTATATTTTTCAAACTTTTGAATGTAATTTTTATTTTTTTGCCATCCCAACATTTGGGGAAACTTCCCTTAATTTACTGTCCTTCAGACAGAGCAGGAAAAGAGTCAACACTGGAACTATTGTTCCCCACTGGAAGAGCTACACTCTATTCCTGTTCTGGTGACTAATCAAAGTGTTGTTTTTTTTTTCCCCTAATTTTAATTTCAGTGACAATAGTCAGCAAGACAAATAGAGAATAAAAAAAATGGACAGCAATACAAACTAGCAGGTCTAATCCTTTAACAACCAAAAAAAAAAATAGAAAAATGTAAAATTGTGGCTGTAGATGCGCATTTATATCGGACACAGATAACTGTGATAGGGGTGTATGTTTTCCAATACACAAACTCAGCTAAATTGTTTATCCAATGTAAGCAACAGAAGAGCATGCATATTTACTCACAGTTTCCTTGAAGCTATCAGACAGCCAGCGGTTCCGTAAAACGGCAATTACTGAGGTCGGTGGATTTTCCAAGTCCTCAAAGGCATCCATTAATATAAAATCCAGTGCTATGTCAAAGAAATTCATGCAGACCACCTAAAAAATAAAAAAATAATTTCATACAGGGAAAAGAAACAAGGCGAAATGGAGTATTACCGTTGGGAGGAGGGGACAAAGTAACTGGCATTAAGGAAAAGAAACAAAGCGACCGAACATATAAAACCTGGGGTATCGGAGAACGGAGATCTGGCGCTGTACAGATTATCACCCCTCTAAAGGGATTACATGGATTTATGCACTCGTAAAACCTCAGTGATACGATTAGTTGTAATCCTATTTTCTAAAGTCTGTCCCCAGGTCACCTGTAACTTTGGCAACATTGTTCCTACATATTTATCATGCTTGCCTTTCAGCACTGGATTCTTGAGTTCAGTTTCCAGCTAAGACATAGGCAGCATGGAGTTTTTAGGTGTCGGTTTCTTCCCACAACCGAAAACATCATAGCAGCCTAATGCCAGACTTTCATCCAGACTTTCCCTTTTCTGAGTTGTGGCAGATATAATATTTGTCATCTGTTTGCTATAAGGGACTATTGGGAACAGGTAGTGCATGCAGACCATAAGGGTCCTTTCACATGAAGCGCTGTCCGGCGCGGTCCGTTCTCTGCTCAGCGGGGGATCGATTCGCCGATCCCCGCTGAGCAGGCGGATGACAGCTCCGTCTCCGCTCTGTGTGCAGAGATGGAGCTGTCAGATCCTCGCTGCTCTCTATGGGGAAATCGGATGAGGATGGACCGCCTGTCTGCTCTCATCCAATCCCATTCAATCTGATCTGCTGGATGGATGGAAAATAGGGTTTCCATCTGTCCGGATTTCACGGACACTATTGGAAACGGATAGCAGCATTGAGCATCCGATCAGGTCCACCTGAAAAACTGACAGGTGGATCTGATCGGATCGTTCGTGTGAAAGGGCCATACACACTATAAGATTTTCTGAAGACTTTTTCCTTCAGACTTACCAAAACCATATAATATGAGGTCAAACCTAAACACTTTCAATTTGTATGCAATCTGGCAGGCCCTTGCACTACATAGAAAAGGTAAATCTGAAGGAAAAAGTCTTCAGAAAATCTTATAGTGTGTATGGCCCTTTAGTCTTGCACTGATCAAACTCAGAATATCCACACAGCTAGAATGCTAAACACGTAGCAATTTTTCTCCCCAATAGTCACATTAAAGCAGAGCTCCAGTCTCCTTGTCAGTATTTACACAATATAAACAGGATACTGGTATAAGTGTATTTCTTCTTCCTACTTACAATTATGATGTTTATCACAGGATCCTGGCAGACAGGCAGCGGTCATTATAAGTATGGGCATCTGAAGCCCACTTGCTTCCGGGACTCCGTGCAGCTGGCTACCCAGCATGCATGTTTCGCACTCGTGCCTGCGCAGTTAGGATACAGCACGGCGCACAGTGTTTACAGGTTGCCATAACAATGGCGGCGGAGGCGGAAGTTCCCGCCCTGTTGTTATGACAACCTGTCAATCAAGACAAACCTGGAAGGAAGTCAAGTGCCGTTCAAAGACTCCAGGGATAGATGACGCAGACATCCTAGGAGTCCTAGCAAATCTAATGACGAAACTGCCTAGGTGGCCGGGGCAGAAAGTGCAGATTACATAAAGAAAAATATTTATAAATAAATAAATAATTGACATTACAGACTGGTCTATGGGTGGGCATTGTGTTTTAAGGAACTTGAATAAATGGGTGGAACTCTGCTTTAACCCGCATCAGATTCTGCTCAGTAGAGCGAGAATATACAATATACATGTGACAATTATATGTAGAATTAGACCCAACAGAGCCTATTGTGTCATAAGAATTTAATACATGAACCCCTTTACAGCAAATCTTCTCCTTACCCCGCGTCCTTCTAGTTCTCTCTCAGTAGTGGGCCATGTATCTTCCTTCAGTGAATACTGCACCATTTCTTCGTAGTTCTCTATGAAACCCTTAGGATTCTGAAACGATTATATATAGCAGAAATAAAAATGAGGTCAGTCAATACAAGAGTCTCAGATGACCCCTATTATCCCATCTAACAGTGCCTATGCAGACAGGCGGTTGTAAGCTCTTATTTGCTCCCTCTGTGCTGACACAGCTCTCTAGCAATCTTTAGATAGCAGCTGTGAAACTCTGTGTGAAACTGACTCTTATAGCATAGCACAGGGAGATGTCAGCCAATAGAAAAAAAAAAAAGTATAATTTCACAATCTAGGAAAGTAGTGATAGACTTCTTATAGCTAAACTACACAGCTTCTGAGCACCACAAACCAAAAATGCTATACAATACATTTATAATATGTAATGCAAAATTCACCAACCCATCCAGGTCCCTGTATTTTGCTGGGAAATTACTTTGAAAAACATTTCCCCCCACTTATGCATTTCTGGATGTGGTCATCTTGAGTAAGAACAGATGATTCATGTAGCGTTTACTGCCTGGAATCCATCTGCCTTTAGCTCAGGCAGGCATGCAGGCAGGAGGGTGTGCGTAGCTGAATAAAAACCTCTTTCCCCTCCAGAAGATGGGGTGTATGACAATTTGCCTAGAGAGAATGTGACTGGTACAACATAGAGCTGCACGATTAATTGTTAAAAAATCGCAATCTCGATTCATCCCCCCTCACGATCTTAATTCGGCATTTCCTCTATTCATGCAGTGCAGAGCTGTTCTCTGTGCACTCACAGCTGTCAAAAAAAAAAATAAAAATAGAGCCTCTGGCAAATGTTGATTAACATTGCTAAGCGCTGGGAGATCACTATAAAAACATTTTACAATGTATCATTTCATTCCTTTAGATCAAACGAATGAACTTTCGTCTGTAAATAAAGGCAGTTTAACCACTTAAAGTGATTGTAAAGTCTATTTTTTTTATTTTTTTAAATAAACCTGTTATACTTTCCTCCTCTGTAAGTTGGTTTTACAAAAGGGCAGCCTGGATCCTCATTACTGCTCCTAGCCCCCCCCCCTCCTATCCAGTGCCCCCCACAGCAAACAGCTTTCGTAAGGGGCACCCGAGCCGAGCCCCAGCTCCATGTCTCCATTCAGACACGGAGCTGCCGTTCGGTCCCGCCCCCTCTCTCTCCTGATTGGCAGCCGCGGGAGCCAATGGCGCTGCGGCTGGGTTTCAGCCAATCTGGAGGGAAAGTCCCAGATGGCCGCGGGACTCGTGGACATTGCTGGACAGAGATGGGGCACAGGTGCTGGCGAGGCTGCTGCACACAGGTTTTTTTATCCTAATGCATAGAATGCATTAAGATACAAAAAACTTTCTGCCTTTTACAACTCCTTTAACCACTTCTGGACGAGCCCATTTCTGACGCTTATTGTTTACAAGTTATAATCTGTATTTTTAGCTAGAAAATTACTTAGAACCCCCCCACACACATATATATATATATATATATATATATATATATATATATATATATATATATATATATATATTAGCAAAGACTCTGGAAAATAAAATGACGGTCGTTGTAATATTTTTTGTCACGCGGAATTTGCGCAGCGGTCTTTCAAACACCATTTTTTTTTTTTTTTTTTCAAAAAATACATGTCACTGCATTTAAAAAAAAAAGCTATAAACAGTAAAGTTAGCCCATTATTTTGTATATTGCGAAAGATGATGTCACGCCAAGTATATAGATACCCAACATGTTACAGTTTAAAATTGCACACACCTGTGGAATGGTGACAAATTACGGTACATAAAAATCTCCATAGGAGACGCTTTAACATTTTTTAAAGGTTACCAGTTTAGAGTTACAGAGTACTGTATTTTCTGGCGTATAAGACTACTTTTGAACCTCAAAAAAATCTCCCAAAAATGGGGGGTCGTCTTATACGCCGAGTATAATATCTCCAAGGTAACCTAAGTATAAGTATTACCAGTAGATGAAAATTAGGGGGGTCGTCTTATACGCCCAGTCGTCTTATACGCCGGAAAATACGGTAGCTCTTTTTTTACAATTATTACTCCCGCTCTGGCGATCACGTGATACCTCACATGTGTGGTTTGAACACTGCTTTCATTTGCGGGCACAACTTGCGTATGAGTTTTCTTTCGTGCACAAGCTCTTGGCGATGGGGGCGCTTTAATTTTTTATTTTTTTTCATATTTATTTGATTTAATTTTAGCACAGTTTAAAAAAATAAATAAAAATCTGATCACTTATATTGCTGTCACAAGCAATGTAAACATCCCTTGTGACAGTAATAGGCAGTGACAGGTACTCTTTATGGAAGGATCTGGGGTCTAAAAGACCCCACACCACTCCACTGCACTTTAATTTATTCAAAATGCCAAAATTGGCATTTTTGAATATTGACAATTTTTTTTAATTCATCATGTCGCTTACTACATCGGAGACCCGATCAAAGCCGAATTCGGCTTTGATCGGGACTCCAACCAGCCGGCGGACATGCCGGCTGGTTGTTCGGGAGACCCGGGCAGAGACGTGGAAGGTGGGGGCCATCGGGGGGCATCCCCTCCCGAGCCGCATCGGCTGTTATCACCTGAAAGTCGACTACCGTCTCTAAAAAACAGTACCGGGATGATGCCTCTAGCTGCACCCATCATCCCGGTACAACTACTTCTCTGAGCCGACGTAGGGCTACGTCGATTTGCGGGAAGTGGTTAAAGACTAAGCCTTTTCTGACATATGTTGCTTACAAGTTAAAATCAGTATTTTTTTGCTAGAAAGTTACTTAGAACCCCCAAACATTATATATCATTCAAACGCAATTAATTGGAAAAAAAAATACACTTTGAAGTAATTTAAAAAGTTAGCCCAATTTTATTGTTTATTGTGAAAGATGATGTTATGCCGAGAATCGTGATCTTTATACTAAGCAAAAAAAATTGTGATTCTCACTTTATCCAGAATCATGCAGCTTTAGCACAACACAAAGCTTGTAACAGCCTCTATGCACAGGAACAGTCAAGATCAACTACTGTTACATGAACAAATCTCAAGACAGGGCAAGGGTCAAATTAAGCACCAATGTATTAAGCGGGGTACACACTAGTAGAAAATCTGCCGGAAATTCCCGTCCGAGGTAAAATCGTACGATTTTCGGCTAGTGTATACACAACTTTCAGCAGCCGATGCCAACATTTTCAATGGAAAAAAAAAAAACGGAGGGACAAACACCAACAGGGCCGGACTGGCCATAGGGCAGACCGGGCATATGCCCGGTGGGCCGAGGCCTCCCCTCTCAGTCAGTCAGACAGTGTCACTGTCTGTGTCCCGATGCCGGCGGTTGCCGGCCGCTGCTGGCCTCTCCGCGGCCGATTCCGTGGAGACTGAGGGCCGCCCGCTGCTGTCCCCGACTCTCCGTCAGTGGCCGCCACTCACTCCGAGTCCTAGCACTGCCTGGGCTCAGCTGGCAGCCGACTGATGCTGAGCCCAGCGCCGCTCACTGCGGCCGCCGGCCGGTGTCACGTCGGATTGCAGCGACATCCAGCGTAGGCGCTCAGGAGGGGTGGACCGGCGTCAGGTGACTGAAGGCGAAGGGGTGGAGCTAGAGGCCGGGGACCGTCACCCCCTGCTTGATTCAGGAAGAAGCGGGAATGAAGTCGCTGGCGCCGCACCGCAGACAGCTGAGCCAGAGTGAGAGACAGAACAGAAGTTGAACACCAGGATGACGAGTCAAGGCCTGGCTGCTGCAACAAGGTAAGAAAGGGCAGCCGCAGGCAGCACAAAAACAGACACAACAGCTGGGATTTGTGGTTCTGGGCTGGCCTCCACCGTCAGAGCAGTGTTCTGGTCAGATTGGTCTGGAACTGTCACTGCTAGAAAACATGTGCCATCATGCCAGCTTGCTTGTTACATGTGATGTGACAGCCAGGTGCACATTTTCAACTTGAAAATGTGCATCTGGCTGTCACATCACATGTATCAAGCAAACTGGCATGGCACAGGTTTTCTAGAAGTGACAGTGTGTAGCTGTTTTCTGTTTTTTATGCCTGCGGCCTGCCTGCCTGCCGCTAAGCCAGAAGTGAACAATGCTCAGCCGGAGGCCAGAACCACAAATCCCAGCAGTGTTGTGTTTGTTTTTGTGCCCTGGTGCAGGAGTTGGGGTGATCCGAGGTGTGAAGGTGCAGGAATTGGGGTGATCTGAGGTGTGTTGCAGGAATTGGGGTGATCTGATTTTTGAAGGTGCAAAGCTCACTTGATTTCTTACTATTATTCAAGCGGTTTACAGCAGTTACTTTATATGAAGCTGACAGTTGTTTTTTATGTATCTGGCACTCCCAATTTCTTTGAAAACATTTTTCGGCACACTGTGCCCAAAAAGGTTATCTACCCCTTGATTAGAGTAACCCTCATCTTGTGCTGCTTCATAATATTTTTAGGACTCAACCATCAATACAGGATTTAAAGTAAGACAAAAAACAGCATCACATGGCAGCTCTGATCTATATTGGACCCAGTCTGTCAGATTAAACTAAAAAAGGTACCGTAATCGAATCCAAACATCCTGGAACATTAAATCTTGTCATCAACCATCCCGACGAACGTCACGCCCCCTCCTGGGCTGCTCAGTCCAAAATGCCCAGGCCTATTTTTTGTCCCAGTCCGGGCCTGAACACCAAACATTTTTATCGTCCGTCCCCAGACGACCAATTTTCGTTTAATGTGTATGCAGTACGTCCGTGAAAAATCGAATACGAAAGACCGCGCATGATCTGAAGTTGCTGACGACCCGGAAGTCTAGGAACAAATGTCCCAAAAAAAATAAAAAAATTGGACGAGAAATTTTGTGAATATTATGCACGGTCAACTAAAAACGGTTATGACCGCTGAGCATCAGAGAGAAAAATCAGAGGATATTTCGTCCGATTTTCGTCAAGTGTGTACTTCTCTTTCGGAATAAATGATAAAACATTGCAGCTGGGAAACTTTCTAGAACCACCGTATCTTTATACAATACCTTATCAGCTCTAACAATCAGTCCCGTCACCATTTGTTTCCCAACTTCACCAAAGAACAACTGGTTGCCTTCATCCTGAAGTAATTGCTGCAATCAGAGAAAAAAAACAAAAAGTATTTTTTTGCTGCTAAATCTGACCAAAATGGGATATGTATCCAAAATCTGAATGCTCTCAAGCATCTGTGCTGACCAGCACTTTCCTCCACACACAATCACTCATTTACATTTAAAGCCAAGGTCTGGGCTTGGCACCACCTCACCTTCCATACAGGTCACCCAAGCTGTATTTAATGCAATTTTGTGTATACTTATCTATTCTGATGTCTTAAAGTATAACTAAAGGCAAAACTTATTTTTGTTTTGGATAGAATGGAAAGGGATTAGAAAACCTAGGTTTTTATTTCGGGCTGTGCCCCTGTTAGCTAGAGGCACCCTCTTTATTTGTCCTGTTTACCATTATTATCAAACGTGAAAGTAAAAGAAAATCTCAAATTTTGGGCTGTGCCAAGAAAAGTGATAGAGGACAAATCGTCCAATGGGGACACAAGTTCTGCTGACCTGGGGGGGGGGGGGGGGGGGCGCCCAATGGATTCCCTTAATTTGTAGGGATATCCTCTCACTTACTGGTTTTGGCTATACAAGAGGATGTGAAGGTAAATCTCTCCAAAGGGTGTGTCCCTTTTGGAGAGATTTAGCTTCACAACCTGTTGCATAGCCAAAACTGTAAGTGAGAGAATATTCCTACAAATAAAGAGAATCCATGTGATGAATAAAGAGAATCTGTGTGATGCCAAAAAACTGACAACCGTCCCTTACTCTATCCAAAACAAAAAAAAAAAAAAAAAGAAGTTTTGCCTAAAGTTCTATTTTAAGGTTGGTCATGTGATACCACAGGGTCCTCCTCTTCACCTGGGTTGTTCTCAGTTACTCAGGGAGCACCATGCATTTACAGTATTGTCCTTAGTCTGCTGGGCTGAATGACGCTGGGCACCATTCAACCAAAAGACAGAGTACATTTTGTGACAAAGAAAGTACTGTGGGGGACCTCTCGTGAGCTGCCTACCTACCTACAGTAGCCTATTTGCCTTATCTGTGCACAATCAATGCATTATTACAGGAAATACAAGCAGAAAGGACTGTGGGGGACAGCTCCATATTGAAGCGGGGTATTGCAACCCAAGCATTTTTTTATACAGTTTGAGGCCCCAGTTTAAAGTAAAATAGCTCAGAGTTGGGCTTTAAGCCTATGGAGCGGGGCAGGAAAGACAAGCTACAGACACCTTCTGTACTGGGTTATTGGGAGGAAGAATAGCATTATATTATTACTTTGTCACCAAATTCAGCAAATACAGCTGAATCGAAAGACAGAACGGCAATGCCTATGGGCACCTATTAAGTATACAGGCCTGTAAAATAAAGAATGTCTAGAATCTAGACTACACTCTAGATCAGCCTTTCTTTAACATTTCAACACAACATTTGAAATAAAATTTCTGGTCTCGGGGAACCTCTGCTAAAAATTTAAAATCTTCAACTCATGACACATCAGTGTGACAGTCAGTGGGAAGAATGCTCCTTACTCTTATCATCATTGGGAAGAATTACCCCCTTACAGATAGCTAAAAGGAACAATGGTGTCATTGGGAACTTATCTGAGAGGCAGAAATTGCTCATTGCTCAAGGAACCCCTAGCAACCTCAGGAGGAACCCTGGTTGAGAAACCCTGCTCTAGATCCTTAAAAATTGTAAATCTTCATTTAAAGAGTCATACAGTATCGGCATTGTTTCATTCTGCACTACAACACTGTGATCTTGAAAGAATAAACAAGAAAACATTTTGTTTCAGTTACCTGAAAAGCCTGACGGATACAGTGTAATTTTGCCAAAAAGTCCTGGTCATTATAACACCCCAGCAGCTCCGTTCTTTAAGGAATAAAAACAAACATACATGAAGGCTTTAAATACTGAAACATCTCAGTACCATTTTTAAATCAGGCTTGATATGTGGGAAAGGCAGCAAGAAGGGTGTTTCTGCATCACCAGCAAGTGTGTACAAACATCTCCAGATTACTAACAAAAGAACGCTGCAACGACAAACTACGGGATGAAAAGCTGAAATGCTCTGCAGGTAAATTCTGCATTCTGGATGCAACTGAAGGTTTATTTTGACTAGAGTGTACCTTTAAAGTGTTCAGGCCGTTACTGATGGGTATACTTCAGGGAGGGCAGGGTCTATTCCTGATTTGCCACTATTTATTGTAAGCCAACCCAACACAGACCCAGCTCCCCCATGCTGCTCTGGCAGATGTTGCTCACCCTACTGTCAACATACACAATAATACCAATAGTATTGGGACGCCTGCCTTTACACGCACATTAACTTTTTTTTTTTAAAATCAGATCATTTTTATTGACAACATTAATGAATGATACAATAAGTGTAGACACCAGACATACAATGGTCAATGGCGTATCCATCATGCATAATACAACTTTTGTAACTATATAGGTTTGTCATTCTCCATTTCGATCTAGATCAACTGTGATAGTATGCATGTACAAGTCATATACGATCCAGAAGTAAATAGAAAGCTATATCATTTATTCTAGGACATTACTTATTGCGTCTCTACATTTATTTAGCTCAACCTATATTTTCTATCTCTTGTCTTTGCTTTTTCTCTACCGCTTCGTACTATTGCTAGCTTATCCAAAAGGTATATATCAGAAGTGGTAAGATTCCGGTTTTAAGTTAAGGAGAGTCACCTTATTTTAGATGTGATAACAAATAATCTTCATTTTTTCTTTGAAAAAACAAAACAAACTACAATCGCCTTCGCCTCTGCTTTTTGAGCCACCTCATGTACGTACTATATCCCTTGTGCTCATTGGGGTGAGTCAGTAGCATTAGTCTATATTTATTAATCAATCCAAAAACTTTGATTTTGAAACTCTTCCATTATCTAGGTGGAAGAAGTTTTCCTTCCAAGAATTCTATTCGGAACCAACTGTACCGGGGCTAATCCAGGAACATCTAACTAGCTGTCCCCGGAACACTCAAACTTCTTAGGGCTTCCCCTATGTTTATAAGTGAGATTCTCCCTTAGAAGAGCCTTGTTCACTTCCTTAACCCATTCTGAGTGTGTAGGAGGCGTACGAGAGAGCCATTTCCATGCTATAAGTTTTCTGGCAATAAACAACACCCTAAGAACAGCAACATGTGTATGTGGTGCATAAAGTTCGTCATCCAAACATCCTAGTAAACACAGTTTAGGTTCTAAATGGAGAGTGATGTTCTAAATTGTATTCATTGAGGTTAGTATTGTTGTCCAATACCGTGTTAACTTTGGACATTTCCATAACATGTGTAGAAGTGTTCCATTATTTATTTTACAGCTTGGGCACAGTGGGGAGTCTCTCCTACGCCATTTATGTAATTTGTATGGGGGTATGATAAGTGCAATGTATGATGAACAACATGGGAAAGTCTTTGTGTTAATGAGAGTCACACTTTAAGGACATTATCCAACGCACTAGACCAGTCTTCATTCAATATTTGACCTATATCTTCCGCCCAACCATTTCTTCAGGTAAATAGCATAGCTTTAGAAATTTGAGTCATAAAGGAGTGGTATAAAGAGGAGATAATTTTTTACTGTTGATGTAAGGAGTCTTGTTAGTATTACCAAATCAGTTATTTCTCACTGAGAAATCTTAGATTGAGCAGAAATGGCACGTCTCAATTGTAAGTATTGGAAAAAGATGTTATTTGGTAAGCCATATTCTTCTCTAAGCCAATGGTCCTCAACTCCGGTCCTCGGGGCCCACTAACAGGCCAGGTTTGCAAGATAACCAAATTACATCACAGGTGATCTCATTTGCTGTTCAGTGATTGCAGTATTCTAGGATGCATCTCCCCAAGGTAATACTTAAAATCTGGCCTGTTAGTGGGCCCGAGGACCGGAGTTGAGGACCACTGCTCTAAGCGATTGGAAATCTTTTAACAGATTACCCATTTAGAAGTGTGATATATAAATCAGCCCATATCTATCCGGATGAGACAACTGATGGACAACAAATGAGACAACGAATGAAACACAAATGGACAACGAATGAAACACAAATGGACAACGGATGAAACACAAATGGACAACGGATGAAACACAAATGGACAACGGATGAAACACAAATGGACAACGGATGAAACACAAATGGACAACGGATGAAACACAAATGGACAACGAATGAAACACAAATGGACAACGAATGCAACACAAATGGACAACGAATGAAACACAAATGGACAACGAATGAAACACAAATGGACAACGAATGAAACACAAATGGACAACGAAAGAAACACAAATGGAAAACGAAAGAAACACAAATGGACAAACGGATGAAACACAAATGGACAACGGATGAAACACAAATGGACAACGGATGAAACACAAATGGACAACGGATGAAACACAAATGGACAACGGATGAAACACAAATGGACAACGGATGAAACACAAATGGACAACGGATGAAACACAAATGGACAACAGATGAAACACAAATGGACAACAGATGAAACACAAATGGACAACAGATGAAACACAAATGGACAACGAAAGAAACACAAAAATGGACAACGAATGAAACACAAATGGACAACGAATGAAACAGAAATGGACAACGGATGAAACACAAGTGGACAACAAATGAAACCCAAATGGACAACGGATGAAACACAAATGGACAACGGATGAAACACAAATGGACAACGGATGAAACACAAGTGGACAACGGATGAAACACAAATGGACAACGGATGAAACACAAATGGACAACGGATGAAACACAAATGGACAACGGATGAAACACAAATGGACAACGGATGAAACACAAATGGACAACGGATGAAACACAAATGGACAACGGATGAAACACAAATGGACAACGGATGAAACACAAATGGACAACGAATGAAACACAAATGGACAACGAATGAAACAGAAATGGACAACGGATGAAACACAAATGGACAACGGATGAAACACAAATGGACAACGAATTAAACACAAATGGACAACGGATGAAACACGGATGTGAAACTGATGTTGACTGAAAAAATGGATGACAAAAAAAAACGTGACTGAAGTGACGACCTCTTTCACACATACATCAGTTCAGTCACATTTTTTTTGTCTTCGGTTTTTTTTTCAGTCAACATCAGTTTCACATCCGTTGCCATCAGTTTCACATCCGTTGCCATCAGGTGTTTGTACGATCCGTTTTTTTTAACAGATTAAAAAAAGAGCTTTCATCCGTTCTTAAAAAACGAATTTTGACAGAAGTGGATGAAACGGATGTAAATGATCATCCATAGGAATGCATTAATGTCAGTTTTTCATCTGTCAACAGATGGATGAAAAAACGGACGTACAGTCCGCATGTGTGAAAGGGGCCTTTCTATTACATCAAGAACGGAGACACATTAAGACAGAAGATGCGTTACTGACTGGATTGCAAGGTTAAAATAAAGGGGATAAAATAAAGGGGAAAAATACAACTAAGGAATAAAATGAATGCAGCCACCACATTTAAGGTTTTGTAAGCTGCAATATAGAATATGTTTGTTATTGGGTTTAATACCACATTACAGCATGTTCCAATTTACTCATGAAAATCCAGATTAGACATAACAGAACTGGTGGCTCTGTAACATCTGTATTATGGTCAATTAGTATTTGCAGCTGGCAGAGAAATGTCCTTACCTACTTGTCCTGCAAGCCACTTCTCCTGCATGCACCAACTTCAAGGCCTCTTCATATGCTGCAGCAGGCTTTTGAGGAATAAAGGGGCCCTCATTCAGTTGTAAAGCGTCAAACAGCTGAAAGACAAATCACATGCATGAATACCAGCTCAAGGAGCTAAAGAGAGTTGCAAGGTTGAGGTTTTGGATTAAGGACGTGGGTTTTTGTCCAGCACAGTTCATGTGGAAAACTAGACAGAACTTTCTAAAGGCCAGCAGGTTTAGGCAGCAGAGTATTCTTCATGGTCAATATTACTGAACAATGGTCTCACCTCAGCAGCTGAGAAAAAGGACTCGTCGGATATGGTGCTGATCTCATCATCCCTCTTCAACAGTTTCTTGCCTTCCAGATGAGGAAACATCAATGCTCCTTCTATACAAAGAAATGGAAGGATGTAAAGTAATGTAAAGTGCATCAGGTGACCTAAGGGGAATAATTCATCTTTGAGGCTTGCTCAACACCAATGCAATGCGATTTTGACATGATTTTCAGGGCCATTATGTAGTGCAACGTTCATGCAACTTGGTTATGATTTTGCATATTCTATGGGAACAAGTCGCATTAAAGTAACACAGGAACCTTTTCCAAAATCTCACCATACCAAGTCGTATTGATATAAACAGGCACCACTGATAAAAATGTGACTTCCCTTGTCATGCAATTCTGTGTGACTCAAGTAACATCAGAAAACGCATTAGTGTTCTTATGTTCCTTCCTAAAGAGGAAGCTGTACCCGAGGACCTGCAGTGCAAGGATATCCGTGCTTTTGCTTCATTAACCCATCAGTCATCACATCCAACTTTCATTAAGGGGGCATCTCTGAGTTGAAGGAGCAAAACCCTGCTTCTCTACAAAGTTGGCCACCCCACCCCACACACACAGTCTAGATCCTCATTTAATTATGTACTATTTCCCGATTTACTACCAGAAAGTACAGGTGCCCAGTGTAGCATGCAGTTGCCCTGAGTGCAAAATTTAGAAGGGTGCAGACAGGGCTGACGCCACCATAAGGTGTCGCCACCATAACTTGGCAGCATGGGGGGGGGGTGCAACATTTAGAAGGGTGCAGACAGGGCTGATGCCACCATAAGGTGACGCCACCATAACTTGGCAGCATGGCGGGGGGTGCAACATTTAGAAGGGTGCAGACAGGGCTGACGCCACCATAACTTGGCAGCATGGGGGGGGGGGGGGGTGCAACATTTAGAAGGGTGCAGACAGGGCTGACGCCACCATAACTTGGCAGCATAGTGGGGGCAAAATCCAAATCCTGGACCACTTGCTGGGGATTTGTATTTTTTAAATACTTGTCTTCCCAACAGGCAAACTTAAACCTAAACCCCCACTGGAAATCCTGCTGCAGATATTCTCCTGCCTGCGGGGGACAGCTAATCCTGTCACTGATGCTGAAGGACTAGTGAGATATGGGAGGAGTGTGTGTGTGTGTGTGTGTGTGTGTGTGTGTGTGTGTGTGTGTGTGTGTGTATCTAAAAGTACACAGGTTGGGCTATGCCACTGCAGGTGCCACAACTATATACGGCAAGTTGACATAAACATAGTTTTTATAAAGAAAAAAAAAGAATTTTCCAAATTTTATTTTTCTTTCTTTTTACTTTTTGAAAGAAAGCCCTAAATTCTCAATCTCACTCCTCTGACTCACTCAGCTGTTTGTCTTACCAGCTTTTAAGATCTATAGATACTTTTTTTCAGCGAAGCAGGTATCATTAGCCTGGTGACCATGTAGGTCAAAGCCTAAAACTTCACTTACTTAAAATAATTTGAATATAGTCATATAGTGTGTGTGTGTATATATATATATATATATATATATATATATATATATATATATATATATATATACACACACACACACACACACACACACACACACACACACACACACACACACACACACACACACACACACACTAGATATAAAAAGTCTACACAACCCTGTTAAAATGTCAGGTTAACGTGATGTAAAAAAAAATGAGACAAAGATAAATAATTTCAGAACTTTTTCCACCAGTTTGTTGAACAACAAACTGAAACCTTTTAGGTGGAGGGAAGTAAAAATATAAACCTAAAAGAATATAATATAAGTATGCACACCCTTAAACTAATACTTTGTTGAAGCACCATTTGATTTTATTACAGAACTCAGTCTTTTTGGGTATGAGTCTATCAGCATGGGGCACATTTTAACTTGGCAATAATTGCCCACTCTTCTTTGCAAAAACACCCAAAATCTATCGGATTACGAGGGTATCTCCTGTGCACAGCCCTCTTCAGATCAACCCACAGATTTTCAATCGGATTCAGGTCTGGGCTCTGGCTAAGCCATTCCAAAACTTTAATCTTCTTCTGGTGAAGCCATTTCTTTGTTGATTTGGATGAATGCTTTGGGTTGTTGTCATGCTGAAAGAATGAATTTTCGCTCCTTTCCTTCACGTTCATCTTTCTAGCAGAAGCCTGAAGGTTTTGTGCCAATATTGAAAAGTATTTGGAACTGTTCATAATTCCCTTTACCTTGACTAAGGCCCCTTTTCCAGCTGAAGAAAAAACACCACCATGCTTCACTGTGGGTATGCTGTGTGCTTTTGGTGATGTGCAGTGTTGTTTTTGCGCCACATATCTTTTGGAATTATGGCCAGAAAGTTCAACCTGGGTTTCATCAGATCAAAACACATTTTCCCACATGCTTTTGGGAGACTTCAGATGTGTTTTTGCAAAATTTAGCCGGGCTTGGATGGACCCCATAGACCAGACATATAAAGAATACGGGAGAGCGTTGTCACATGTACCACACAGCCAGTACTTGCCAGACATTCCTGCAGCTCCTTTAATGTTGCTGTAGGCCTCTTGGCAGCCTCCCTGACCAGTTTTCTTCTTGTCTTTTCATTAATTTTAGGGTGACTTCCAGTTCTTGGTCATGTCACTGTCGTAGTGTGTCGCTCCAGGGAGGACGCGTTGCTAGGGTCTTTGCTGTTGCTAAGGTGAGCGCGGCCTAGTTTCCTTCTGCAGCCCGGTCTCACCTCCGCTGTCATGTTCAAGAGCGGGCACTAACTTGTTAACCATAACTGGTGGAGAGTTTACAGGCTGATTATGATCTCTGTCGTGGGGGTCATATCATTATAGTAAGAGGCCAATTTATCTAGTGGTGGCGGTTCTCTTCACACATGGTGATCTGAGTTTGAAGTAACCATAGGAGCACCCTGTCCTTTCCTGCTTGGATTCTACAGTACACAGATTTGGATTGTCTGTTGTTTACATGGACTATGTGGTTCTTCACTTCATTTTTAGCGCTACACCTGCTTTGCTTTTAACTGTTTTTAAAGATCTATATTTCTGATTTATGGATCAATGTGTTGGCAGCTCATTCATTTATTTATGTGATTTGTGATTTATCCCCAAAAAATTTTATATATGCGCAGCATATTCCTTACAATATGTCACTGTTGTGCCATATTCTCACCACTTGAGGACTGTCTTCCTTGTGTTCCATGGTATATCTAATGCCTTCAAAATTCTTTAGTTCCCCTCTGTTGACTGATACCTTTTCAATGAGATCCCTCTGATGCTTTGAAAGCTCTCTGCGGACCATGGCTTTTGCTGTAGGAGGTGACTAAGAAAATATCAGGAAAGACCGACTAGAACAGTGGAACATTATTTGGGGTTAATCAGAGGCAATTTAAATAATGGCAGGCGTGTACTGACTCCTACTTTAACATGAGTTTGAATGTGATTGCTTAATTCTGAACACAGCTGCATCCCCAGTATAAGAGGGTGTGCACTCTTATGCAACCACATTATTTTATAGTTTTTTATTTTTACTTCCCCTCCCCCCCAAAAGATTTCAGTTTGTTATTCAACTATATATACACACACACACACATGTATATGTATATGTGTGTATATATATATATATCTCCGGTTAATTTATTTATTTATTTTTTTCAGTCCTGAATATAATAAATGTGGATGCGCCATACATTCCTGTTGGAGCCCTGTGAATTATTCAGAAAATCCAGGTAAGACCTTCTCTCCTTCTTCCCATGATGCAGTGCACGGAGCCCAAGTGGCAAAATGTTTAGGCCCAAGCTTTGTCACCTTCAACCTGGCAGGTTGAAGGTAATTAACCCTGCATAAGCCATGACACAGACCAGTACTGATATTACACACAGTAAAGCATCAGCAGGTGAAAAGGGCATTGCAGCAGAATTTTAAATCTTTAATTGCTGAGAAAACAACACTGATGGTTTGAAGAGGGACATAACACATTCAGATCACTCATTAGTTACCCAGATCCATCAACATGGTATCTTGGGGCATGCTGGGGCCAAACTCTTCCTGAAGATTATAAGCACGGCTCAACAAGGCTTCTAATCTGCCGGACAACTCTTTGCTCTGCGAAACATAAAACAAGAACATTAAAATATCCTTATAATAACATTTAAGATGATAATGTTTATTGAAACGAATATTGCGATCAGCTGTGTATGCTGTGCTGCCGGTTTTATAACTAGAGAGCCAAAACTTATCAGACAATGGGATACTACTATGTTCCTTGCAAGCGGTGTAGTTGTTTGTGAGATTACAGCCTACGTTTTTAGCTTTGACTTTTGACTTTCGGGTCCAATGAGTTTGAGTCGCAAAATTATGGGCAGAATTCTCAGAGTTGTAACTTGCTCATTGTGACATAGTTTGCTCACGTCTTTTTATGTGTTACTTCTAAGCTAACCTCTTCATACTGACCATGCTCTTCATCTGCCACAATTCTTGAAATATTATAATAGTAATAAATATTTTAAACATATATTGAGGTTGACGAGGAGGAGGGGAGGAGGCTGCGGTCTCATATCGCTGTGTCACGACACCTTCGATGGGCTGTTGGAGGAGGAGTGACGGGGACATGGGCAGAAGGGACTGGGAGCCGGGCTAGCAATGAGCGGCAGTGCTTTAAATTGGAGGAGGAGATAGGACGAGGCCAGTTAAGTGTCCTAGCAGTGTGTGTCAGCGCCTGCTGTGTGCCCGGCAAACATTGAGCTACAGTGACTACTAGAGAAAAGGGCAGGAGGGGAGTAAGCCTATCTAGAGGATTCCACTAACGTTTTGTTTATCAGCCCTTGTGCCCAACCATGTGTGTGTATGGGGGGGCATAAATATTTGGTAAATGTCCATCTGATGGGAGTGGAAGTGAATGTCACACAGCGGTGGTGGTTTGCGGTGACTTATGTTGTTAGCTTTCATTTACGGGACTCATATCTACTTTTGGACGCTTTGAATCAACAATATTCCTTTTAAATATAGTTTTTGGACTGTGCACTGATCACGATTAATGTTTGGACTTATATATATACTTTTTTGGATTATGGTAGAGTACTCCTAATTTAACATATACAAAGAAATCCTGGCGCTGGAAACTGAAAGATCAGAGAACCCAAAATCTGTGGTGTCAAGCTAAATGGGATGGACGACCAGATGTAGAGTGCCTAATTTAAGATTACCCTCTTCACACTTTATTAAATATTCATTAATTATTTATTCGCTATCAATTCATTGTTTGCGCTGCTGGTGTTTTTCACTTTATTAGGTGTTAGTTTCACTGTATATTTATATATTGAGAGAATATTATGTTCTGTAGCACACCTACATATTGGAACAACAAGCCTCCATCCCTATTTGTATATACAAAATCCGTTTCATAGGTTTGCGGGACTTTAAATGAGACAAATTGATCCTTGATTATATGAAATAAACATTTTAATATTTTAATAAAAATAGACCATTATTGGCCATCCATTGTAAAAACAGTAGATTATAAACCAGTAGAAAAGGTCTACTTCAATTCATAATAAATATACAAAAAAATAGAAAATAATAATGATTATACATTACAAGGAATACAATATAATTTAAGTAGGTCAAATTACAATTAAAACAATTGACCTACTTAAATTATGTTGTGTTCCTTGTAATGTATAATCATTATTATTTTCAATTTTTTTGTATATTTCTTATGAATTGAAGTAGACCTTTTCTACTGGTTTATAATCTACTGTTGTTACAATGGATGGCCAATAATAAGGCTCTGTTCACATCTAGGCGTTTTTGGGGAGTTTTTCTGCTCTAGGATCAGCTCTCAAAACGCCCAACAAGACAAATCCTATTCATTTCAATGGCCCCTGTTCACATCTGAGCGTTTTGACGCTGTTTACAAAACGCCCAACGCTCAAGTACATGAGCTTCTTTTTGGGCAGATTACAGGCGTTTTCCATTGGTATCTATTCAATCAAAAAACACCTGCACAAAAAAACGCCTGTAAATCGCGGTAAAAATCGCGGTAGAATTGCGGTAAAAAACGCTATGCTCAGGTGTGAATGTAGCCTAAGTCTATTTTTATTAAAATGTTTATTTCAAATAATCAAGGATCAATTTGCCTCATTTAAAGTCCCGCAAATCTATGAAAAATATTTTTGTATTTATATATTGATGTTGATTTACTAAAAGGTAAATAGTCTGTGCACTTCAAGTGCAGTTGCTCTAGATCACTTGCAGTACACTTCTAGTGCACAGCAAATTTGCCTTTTGTAAATCAACCTCAATGTTCTTAAGTCACTGACCCTATAACTTTTTATTTTTCTGGACTTGGAATTAGCTCATGGTCATTAGTCAAGATTTCTTAATTCACATTTTTTTTTTTTCAAATATCTGCATTGCCAAAGTTACCACCACCTTATAAGAGAAGTATGGGGTTTCCTTATTTATATTGACCTAGGTGGATGCAGCATCGGTACCGGTGCCTCTACCATGAGAATCGATAGCTCGGTTCTGACAGCTCCCTGAGCAGAGAGCTGCTGACTGTCAGTCACAGCTCTCTGCTCTGCCCTCTCCTCGCTCATTGGAGCGCTGAGCTGTGGAGGGGGCGGGGGAGCGGCCAGCTCAGACTCTCAGCGGCTCGCTGAGAGGCTATGCCGGGTGTCGGTCCCGCTTCCGTAGTCGTGATGACGCGGTGCCTGGACCGACATCTGTGACATCAGCAGAGAGTGGACTACAGCCGCTCTCTGCTTAAAACAGGTCACGGGAGTGCAGAACGAACTGTACTCCTGTGATCCATAGGAGACGTACAGCCAAACAAGCTTTGGCTGTACATCTCCTTTGACTGGTTTGCATATATCCAATAGGTACAGTGTTATATACTCACACTGTAAGGTGGGCTAAAAGGAATTTTACTGCTCAAGGAGACCGAGTTCAGAGAAGCCATTGTTTCTCTACAATGTATGGATCCTGGCCGAAAAAAGCTGCATGCAGTACAGAGTATATAGTTCTAAAATATTAGGCTGTATCTATGCACATACCAGTGGTTATGGCTACACAACGCAAAGAGGCAAAAAAAAAAAAAGTTTTGCCTTTAGTTATACTTTAGGAATAAAGTTCTAGTGTGCTTCAACCTATTAGATAAATCGTTTGGGTATCCCAACCACCATCACCCAAAAGGGGGAGCTCCAAAATACATTTGCGGTCAATAGCATCTTAGTGAATATGAATCTAGTGGCAGTATCTCTATATGGCCAGCACCCTTCATCTTCTCCTGTGACTGACTCAACGTGTTTAGAACAGTTCCCTATGATGCTGGCCTAGATAGGGTGGAATGATGTCCATCTGTTGTTGGTGACACCATGATATGAACCAGTGCAAAACAAAGTCATTTAAGCCACGTACAGGGAAAAATATGGGGCTGCAGTTGCAGTCTCCTAAAAGACAACTACCATTTTTCAAAGCTTTATTATTACCGTACCCCTCCCCCATTTATTTGTGGACAGTTGTCAAGATAGTGAAATTTAGTGTAGATAGACAATTGGCCCACATATGTCCAGCCTTCAACAAAAATGGTTACACTTGATGTGAATTCATTTTAGCAAAGCGTATTATCTTCTGGGAACTCACCTCCTGCAAGCTCTCCGAGATGCTGCCTCCATGGGGCTCAGTGCATTGAGCTGTAGGGGTACTGGAGCTGCATCGCTGGCCTATGTTCAGAGCCTGCTCCCACTTATGTAGAGCCTCTTCGAATAGCTCCATTCCTAGCCACCAACACAACAAACAGGAACATCCATTTATAAATATATAAATGAGTCACTATAAACCTCAGAATATTATACAAACAAAAGGATAATAAAGGGCAAGTAAACTTTCACACAAAACATACCCACCGGCCTTGGCGGTCGGAGCAGAAGTGTAAGCGGTACCTGCTCTTAGCCCTCCCCTAGAAGCAGGGGAGGCCGCCCTAAAGTGTAAAATCCCCTTTTGGGTGAAACTTCGCTTTAACAAACCCACTTGCCACCGTCGCAGATGCATGCTTACCGGTTTACTGGAGCATCATTATGTTTACCTTCTGCCAGCCTAAATATTCTTCCTGCTGTCCACATCTGTGCAGTCAATCCCAAAGATATTTATAGGACATTTTCTTCAAAAGCAGGAGACCCTTGGATAATGGAAATAAGATTCAAACCCAGCAGGAGGTAAAACTGCACTGGGCCGCAGCAGTAAGAACCTGGTAAGTATGCAGCTCTGGTGGCAGAGGGCAAGTTGGAGGGTGTGGAGGAATATTCCCCTAGGGCAGGAAAAACTAAACCAGGAACCAAAACCTGGCTGGAAGAAGCTGATTCAGGTTCTGTACTTGGAGATGCTTAAGGTCCCTTTCTTAGTCAGTCATTCTGATCAGGTCTGCCTGTCAATTTTTCAGCCGGACCTGATCGGAAGGTCCATGCAGCCGTATGGACAGGTGGATGTAAATGGACTTTTTTTTTTTTTTTGCCTTCTTCTGGATCAGCTGTAATAGAAGGACTGTGTACTTGGAGGTTTTCTATTTGTTCATTATTTTTTTGTTTCTACTGGTTGAATTAGATGGACTTAGTTTTTCAACCTATGTAACTATTTCATGGGCAACAGAATCACTTTAGTTCCCTAATCTGACATTATATGGGAGTAATTTTTTTTTATTTTTTTCAAATAGATTTTTATTAATGGTTTTAAACATACAATGAAGATCCTAGTAAATGGGAATATAACATATAAGAAATAAGTTATAAAAGTGCGCTACTAGGTGTACAAATTAACAAAGGTGTGACAATAAACATAAATGAAATGACAAATGCAAAACTGTGCATAAAATTATTATGATGCGAGAGTCTCTTTCATCTGAAAAAGGTGACCATAGCCCAAAATGATGCGTGAAACCGCTGAAATGACACTAATGTGTATAAACCGGCTGGATTGGCCTCTTACCAAATGGCAATCCTGAAAACGTGATGTTAAAACAAAAGTGCAATAGTGATGGTGACATCCGGTGATGTGAGTGGACTCTTACCACAGGTGAGGGAGACTGAAGCCGACTCTTCAGTGGAAACGCGTCGGGGGGAGCCAGCCGTTCTGCTATATGTCACGGATCGCACTGCAGGCGACCGTGATTATTATTTGAGTACTTGCGGTTTACACCACGGATGTTTGTAAGTCCCCGTTCACACTAAGGCGACCTGTGAGGCGACCTGTTCGCCTCACAGGTCGCCGTAGGTTGCCTTCCATAGGGAAGCTGCGGACCCGTTCTAATAGGAGCGACACAAGTCGCTCCGACTTAGAAAAAGGGTCCGGAGCTTCTTTGGGGCGACCCGGAGGCGACCGCCATAGACTTCAATGTTATGAAGTCCGTGGCGGCCGCTTCGAGGTCGCGGCGCGCTGCTCGCACCGCGACCTCGGAGGTCGCCCCCCCAAGTCGGATCACCCCTGTGTGAACGGGGCCTAAGTGTTCACCTTTTTTTATGATTCAATAAATTGTGGGTAACGCACTATCAGTCCCTTCCTTCTTTCTCTGGTGGTTTTTCCTGTTAGAACTTTCACTTCTGGAAGTTTCCGGACCCGTGCAGTTAAGAAGTGGCTCTGGTCCATCCATCCCACTGGACATCTCACCATCTCTGGCTGATCCAAACATTGGATTCCTTGGCACCACAGCATATGCTCATTTCTCCCTCACCTGTGGTAAGAGTCCACTCACATCACCGGGTGTCACCATCACTATTGCACTTTTGTTTTAACATCACGTTTTCAGGATTGCCATTTGGTAAGAGGCCAATCCAGCCGGTTTATACACATTAGTGTAATTTCAGCGGTTGGACTTTGTTCACGCATCATTTTGGGCTATGGTCACCTTTTTCAGATGAAAGAGGCTCTCGCATCATAATAATTTTATGCACAGTTTTGCATTTGTCATTTCATTTATGTTTATTGTCACATCGGATGTTACACCTTTGTTAATTTGTACACCTAGTAGAGCACTTTTATAACTTATTTCTTATATGTTATATTCCCATTTACTTCCTATTTATCACAGTGCTGCTTCTACACTTAATCACGTTGGTTCGCGCACCTTTTTCATTTCAACAATGAAGATCAAAAGGACATCATCAAACAATGAGAGGATAAAGGGAAGTCCTAAAATGAGAAGGCAAATTTACACAGTGCGCATTATTGATGTAGAAGTACTATGAAATGCATGAAATTAGAACCGGGAATAGAACCATGGTATCGGGAGTAGACCCGGCGAACCGCCTCGACCAAGGCACCCCGTCCGGGAACAACCTGTGCCAGGGGGGAGAGGCGAGCCAGTCCATCGTCCCATTAGGTTCAACAGAACTGGTTAACAAGATTGTATTGCAAGAAGAAGATACATTTTGAGATCAACCTTCAAGGCATATTAAAATATGGGAGTCATTTTAAATACCCCAAAAACACAGCAGACAAAAAAAAAAAAAAAAATACCTTGAGCATACAGGTTTTCTGCATTAGAGTCATCCACGGGTAAATGTTCATCCATCTCTCGGGACTCCCATGGTTCCAGGGATGGCGCATTTGCACTGGAGGAGTTGACTGCTACTACCTACCAGAGAAAACAAGAAAAAAAATACAAATAAGAAAAAGAAACAAAATACACAGATGAAATATATTTTTCAGAACAATTTTACCTGCCAAAGGATTTTTATCCCTGTCCAACCAGTCCTGAGAATTACACAGCTCTGACAACCAAAACAGCCAGTTCTGAAAAGAGCCTGGTCATCTCCCTGCCCCAACCTGGACAGTGAATGAACAGCAGAGCAATGATAAGTTATTACCTCTGCTTTCACCTCCTGTTAGATAGATCCTTGTTATCACATGCACTGCAGCACATGACTGGCCCCAGGTACTGCCCCTCCCTCTCCCAGCGCGAGTTCTGTTGTAACTGTTGTATCTAGGGGAAAACAGGAGGCTTATATCAAGATAAATTTAGGCACTAACACTGTTGTAAGTAAAAAATGTTTTTTTTGTTTAGTTTTATATCTGCTTGGAGTTCACCTTAAAACTATCCCTGTCCCTGGAGCAGAAGACAGAATTACAAAGGGTAAAACTCTGATTAATCATCATAAAGAGACCCTGCCACCAACTTTAAGGCTAGTTGGGCCCCTTTCACACCTGTACGTTCCGTTTTCTGCTCAGAGGGGGATCGATCCGCCGATCCCCCACTAAGCAGGCGGATGGCAACTCTGTCTCTGCTCTGTGTGCGGAGACGAAGGTGTCAGATCCCCGCTGTCCTTTATGGGGAATCCGGATGAGAACGGACCGCCTGTCCATTCTCATCCAATCGGATCTGCCAGACGGATGGAAAATAGGGTTTCCATCCGTCCGGATTTGACGGACAGGATCGGATTGGATGTCAGCGGACATGTAGGGGGTTTTAGGAGGGTGGTAATGGAACCTCATGGAAATGGAACAACCTCATCTTTTATACGTTAACAAAAAAATGGGTAATTCTGTTTGTGGGACATAAAATTTAGTGCATCTTTTACTGTAATTCTGTGTTTCCTAAACCGTTACACCAATAGCTTGTGACATAAAAAAAATTCAGCTATTTTACTCTCTAGGGTGCCTGCTTTCAAAAAATATATAATGTTTTTCAGGTTTTTTAGGCCTCTTGCACACTGCAGCTTGAAAAAGCTCAGTATAGCTTTTTTTTTTTTTTTTTTTACGGAGCTAAAATACAGCCCATTCATTGTAATGTCCATATGCACACGGGTGTGTAAACAAGCGCCGTGCATTCTTCAGTAAAAAAAAAAAAAGAAGAAAAATCTGCTTTTTTTGATCAGCAATTACGTCTCAAGTACGCAAATGTGCGCAAATGCCCATTTACATATTGTGCAGAACAAAAACGCGAGAATAAGTCTTTGCGCGAACGCATATACGTGAAAATGCGCGTAAATACATTAAAAAAAAATGGCTGAAAAAGTAGATGCTCAAACTGGAGTATTATGTGCCAGAGGCCATATAATCTTCAGGCCTAAAATATTTTTTTTAAGATACATAAACCTAGGCCAGTGATGGGGAACCTTGGCACCCCAGATGTTTTGGAACTACATTTCCCATGATGCTCAACTACACTGCAGAGTGCATGAGCATCATGGGAAATGTAGTTCCAAAACATCTGGCGCTAAGGTTCGCCATCACTGATCTAGGCCAACATGAAAATGGGAATAAATATATATATATATATCCTGCTAGAATACATCAACAGGACTTACCGATCCCAGGCTATGAGTGGAACTTGAGTGCTTGCTTGGATCTATAGAGGAAATACCACTGAGAGTGTCATTACTTTTGCTGCTTGGACTCGGCACTCTTCGGGAGTATCCTGAAAGGTCGGAGAATAGACAGCAAGAGATATAAGGGCTGTAAAGGAAAGACCCTCAGAATTTTACAGCTAATATACTGTTAAGCATTATTTCAATCAAATCACAGCAAGTAAATACCTTCTACAATGATAATCAGAAATGTCCTTTATTAGGTAGAAGTTGGTCTGTCCAATCTAAAAAGCATTACCTGTGGATTGTGCATCAAGTCTCATGCCTTGCAAATAATCCAGTTTGAGAGAAATGCCCACTGTAAATTTAGGCCACGAGGTAAACAATGTAATGGTCTGACTTGTGTTCACGGAATTTCTCATGCCAAAGGGAATAACTGTAATTTTAAGAGCCCATTCAGACTAGCGCGACCTGTCAGCCTGACAAGTCGCGGTCGGTCGCACTCCATTCAGTAATACAGGACCCGTCTAATAGGAGCGACACAAGTCGCTCCGACTTAGAAAAAGGGTCCTGTACTACTTTGGGGCGACCTGGGAGTGACTTGCATTGACTTCCATTATGTGAAGTCTCTGCAAGTCGCGCCGAAGTCGCGGTGCACGCGACTTCACGGGTCGCCCCCCAAAGTCGTGTCGCGCTAGTCTGAATGGGCTCTAATACCTTTTTAGATATACACGTGAATATGATCAGCTAAATAGACAATGTATCAAACGCGCTTTTTTTTTACTCAAAGAAAACAAAAAAATAATAATATTTCTGGGCACAGAAGGGTCAGACTTAGGGCTCATTCACACTATCGTGTTGACGTAATGCACAAATTACTGCAATGCCTGTCGGTGCACTGTGTAAAGCTGGATACACACTATATAACTTTTTGTTGGTAGATTTCCTTTAGATTTACCTTCAACTTTGTAGTGCAGGGGCCGGCCTGATTGCATACAAATTGAAAGTGTTTAGGTGTGACCTCCTATTATATGGTTTTGGTAAATCTAAAGGAAAAAATTTAAAGAAAATTGTATAGTGTGTATCCAGCTTTAGTGTGTTGTGGTGCCATTCATTTTTTTTTTCTTAAATAGGGTTTATTACATTTTCTCAAAAAGAAACATACAGAGAAAAGAAAGACATACAGGTAGTAGCCGAACACAGGCAACGGTCAGGAGTTGACAGACAAAAAAAAAAAAAAACACGGTGTACTAGAGCAGGGGTGTCAAACTCAATTTCATTGTGGGCCGCATCAGAATTATGGTTGCCCTCAAAGGGCCGGTTGTATCTGTAATGTCCAGAGCCCCCCCCCCCCCCTTACATCAGAAGTCAAGGCCCCCCCCCCCACTCTCCCCTATATAGCACAGTGCACCCCCGTCTTCCAGGAAGGAGCTGGGAAGCATAAAGTGCAGGGACTAGAGGAGGGCAGGAGTCAGCTGCCAGAGTCTGCTGAATGCTGAGATCAGGGGAGGCAGAGAGGGGTACCTCTGCTCCAAAGAGCGGCGCAAAATTTGTAGGAGGAGTTTTGTCCTTTCAGCTGCTGACTGCTGAGACGGGGGGGGGCAGACAAGTCTCTCGGCAGCTGCACAGAGAAGCGCAGGATCTGGCGGAGGAGTTTTGTTTGACACATGTGTACTAGAGTATTGCAGATCAATTATATCACAAAAACATCGGTAATATAGAAACAAACCTATTAAGAAAGCTCTTAAAAAATAGTAAAGGGGAAGCTTCTGTTCCTTTTATAGTGTTGAATCTATTCCAAGCTGGGCGTGGTGTAATCCTTTGTATGTATAGAAGCGTGGATGAAAGCAGCAGTATAAGTAATAATAGAAGAAACATGTCAAGCCTATGATAGATGGAGGATGTCCTGAATTCAAGAAGCATAAAGAGCATAATATAACTGAGTAATAGGGCGTGCTCTTACTGGGATAGAGGGAGACCCAACATCTAATCATCAGCAGGAATAGCATGCATACCTAAAGAATTATTTGGGGGAGTCTTGAGGTACTGGTCTGTGAATTTTAAGGGCTGCATAAGCAGAGTGATTTCAGAAGGTGTGAGAGTTATCTCTATAAATCGTCTCCACCCTGTAAAACACTTGACTGATCCAAATTTTTGAGTACTGGTGTCCAGCTTTTCAAGGTATAGAAGTTTCTTTTTAATAGCTGTGATTGTGGGGGCAGAGGAGGAAGTCCAGGCTTAACATGGTCTGCCGGGCCGTGAGTAGGCAAAGATGTATCCATTGTGGAATGCCGAACAAATATTCTTTCAAAGATCAGAAATTTAGTATGATTTCGTTTTTTGATGATGCCACCATTGACTCTGAAATTCGACCAACCAAGCTTTTAATTTCTACTGTTGCTACAGAAAAAAAGTTAAGTGGCCGGGAATCTTTTCTTTCCAGGTCACAGCTCAATCACTTTACTTCAATTACAGGCGGTCCCCGGGTTACAAACAAGATAGGGACTCTAGGTTTGTTCTTAAGTCGAATTTGTTTGTAAGTCCATTTTTTAAGTGTAACTCCAGCAAAAATAATAATTTTTATGTTTTTTTGGATAGCATAGGGAAGGGTTAACATCCCTGTAACATTTATTTTGCTGTCTCTACCCCTGTTCAGAAGATTTCACCTCACTTTCTGTCCCTATAACAACTGGATTTTGAAAATTTTGGATTGTTGTGGAAACAAGGATTAATGATAAAGCTTCAGGTGAGGAACTCTTATGCCTCGTACACACGCAACGATTATCGGCCGACCGATCGGCCGTCTTTTGTCCAGTGTTGTGTTGGTTGGAATGTGCTCTAGACTGCACATAAGTTTTCTCGGCCAACAAAAATCAACTTCAGAAGTGATGTCATGTGATGGTTTACTTTCCGTGTGTTTTTTCTTCTCTGAGCATGCCCAGTCTTGCTCATCAGATTTTTTTTTGTCTGCCGAAATCTGTACTGACTGACGGAAAATCGGCCGTTCTGTTGACGGCCAACAAAAATTTTATAGCATGCACACCAGATTTTTTTCGGCCGAAAAGTCGGAGTCAGTTGTCGAAAGCATCATACTAACAAGCCGATAATCGGCCGATCAGACGTTGGCCGAAAATTCACGGCCAACTATCGATGCATGTGTACGAGGCTTTACAGGAGTGAATTTCCCTTCCTAGGTGTAGATTTCTCCTCACTTTCTATTGTCTCCCTCCGTTTGTAAGTCAGAGGTTTGTAACCCGGGGACCGCCTGTATGTTGCTACAGAAAAGAAGTTTAGTGGCCGGGAATCTTTTCTTTCCAGGTCACAGCTCATTCACATTTCTTTACACACAATTCTCCCATCATGGATTAGAAATTATTTCTAACGTGACCGATCACTCAAATTCAATTGCCGCATGAAAACCGGCCGTTGTTGCGGCCCACTAATGTTGCGAAATTCAAACGAAAAATCTTAGTTAGGATTTTCAAAAGAAACATTTTGGAATTCGACCCATGTATGGCCAGCTTATGTCAAGCTGGACCTCACTTTAAGGGTCCTCCTCACACCACCCGCCTTCCGATGAGCTCTGTTCTCTGCTCAGCGGGGATTGATCTGCCGATCCCCGCTGAGCAGGCGGATGACAGCTCCGTCTCCGCACTGTGTGCAGAGAGGGAGGAGTCAGAGCCCCGCTGCTCTCTATGGGGAGATTGGATGAGAACGGACCGCCTGTCCGTTCTCATCCGATCCGCTGGACGGATGGAAAATAGGGTTTCCATCCGTCCGGATTTCACGGACAGGATTGGATGCGGATGTCAGCAGGTCCATAGGGATGCATGGAGCATCCGATCAGGTCCGCTAAAAAACTGACAGACGGATCAGATCGGATCGTTCGTGTGAAAGGACCCTAAGGCCTCATCCACACTGGACATTTTTATAGTGGCTGTTATTGGGGTCAGATTTTTTTTTTCTGCAGCCAGTAAACTCCCCGGCATGTTATCCTGTGTCCATGCACACATAAGCTGTTATCAGACGTTTTTGGCAGGGAAAAACCCCCCCAGAACTAGTGGGTTTTAAGAGGCTTTTTCCAGCTGTAAAAAGGCTCCAACGCTGATAAAAGCCAAAATTGCTGAAAAACGCTAAAAAACATGGCTATTCTGCATTAATTCGCGTTTTTGAGCCATGTGGAAGGATAGTTTTGCTAAAAAAAAAAAAAAGCTAAAAAATGCTACAGCTGAAAAACACTGTTAGGGCTCTTTCACACGGGCGATCTGATCGGATCCGCCTGTCAGTTTTTTAGGCGGATCTGATCGGATCCTCCATGCAGCTCTATGGGGCAGCGGGTGTCAGCGGAGACACCTCCACTGACACCCGCTGCCATCCGCATCCGATCCTGTGCATGAAATCTGGACGGATGGAAACCCTATTTTTCCATCCGTTCAGTAATCGGATCGGATCTGATGAGAGCGGACAAGCGGTCCGCTCTCATCCGATCCCCCATAGAGGGCAGCGGGTGCTGAGACACCTCCCTCTCCGCTCTGCAAGCGGAGACGGAGCTGTCATCCGCCGGCTCAGCGGGGATCGCGGATCGATCCCCGCTGAGCAACACGGATCCGCCTACGAAGGCGGACCGTGTGAAAGAGCCCTAAAACACAACTGCAAAAAAAACAGAAAAACTTTCTACAGCTTTCTACTGGCACTTTGATAAAGTCCAGTGTGCATGAGGCCTAACCATGGCTTATCTTGAGACAGCTCAATGTAACTCAACATCGTACAGCTAAACTGAGCTCAACTGTCCCTGAAATGAATAGCTTTACACAATATTATTCTTACATTTTTTTGCCAAAAAAAGAGGATAGCTATAATCTCACTGATTCCTGCAGGTAATGTCTTCCTTTTACAAAGCAATTCTTTATAGATTAGGTCCCATTTTATAACTGGGTGCAAATACCAGCTACAAGAATCTACTAGCTGTGATCTGTCAAACCCATACACTGCAATGACAGGCTGTCGGCAGCCACAGCTATTTGCGGTTGTTCTCATAGCCAGCTGTGATTGCAGCTGGATGCCACTATCTGCTCACAGCTATGAAACCCAGGAGAAGGAATCAATAGATCTCTGCCACCGGGATTTGCATTGTGGCTTGTGGCTAAACACCCACGTGAATGCAGCCTAAGTGCTGTCACAAAGTGGAAGAGGTTCTCTCTAATCCATTGGATATTCTCCACCATGTAACTTATGTTCAACTCTCAGCAGCTGTCACTTGGGGGGGGGGGGGGGGGGGGAAACAAAACACACACACCAAAAAACACAATGTATGTGGGCTGTTCTCTTACTAGGGGTATAAAGAAGTGGCAGGTGAGCTGATCATTTACCAGCTATATAAAGGAGAGCCGAGATGTGAGCAAAGAGGAGTACTGGTCTGAACAAAGCACACTTTTGGTTTGCATCCTTAAAACAAGTAGGATAGGAATGTTACAGCATCCTACAAAATTACTAAGGGGAGGGGGAATTAGTTGAGCTGGACACAGATGGTTTTGATTTACCTTAACCACTTCCATACAGAGCAGTTTGACACCCTTCCTGCCCAGACCAATTTTCAGCTTTCAGCACTCTCACACTTTGAATGACAATTGCTCAGTCATGCTACACTGTAACCAAACAAAATTTTTATCATTTTTTTCACACAAATAGAGCTTTCTTTTGGTGGTATTTGATCACAACTGGGGTTTTTTTTTTTCGTGATATATGCAAAAAAAGAGCAAAAATTTTGAAAAAAAAACACTTTTTTTTAGTTTCAATTATAAAATTTTGCAAAAAATAATTTTTTCTTCATACATTTGGGCCAAAATGTATACTGCTACATGTCTCTGGTAAAATGAACCCAAATTAGTGTATATTATTTAGTCTGTGTGAAAGTTATTGAGTCTAGAAGCTATGGTACCAATTACTGAAAATTGATCACACCAGATGTACTGACTGCCTATCTCCTTTCTTGAGGCCCTGAAATGTCAGGACAGTACAAATACCACCCAAATGACCCCTTTTTGTAAAGTAGACAGTCCAAGGTATTTAGTAAGAGGCATGGTGGGTTTTTTGAAGTTGTAATTTTTTCCCACAATTCTTGGGAAAATGAAGAAAAAAAATTTTTTTTCTTTTTTTTCCCACAAAGGTGTCAATTTATAAGCTATTTCTAACACATAGCATGTACACAGCAAAAATTACACCCAAAAATACATTCTGCTACTCCTTCCGAGTATGGCGATACCACATGTGTGAGACTTTTACACAGCCTGGCCACAAAAAGAGACTCCACGTCCAAGAAGCGCCTTCAGGCGTTCTAGGAGCATAAATACACATAAAACTTTCTTACTACCTATCACACTTTTCCAGGCCCTAGAGCACCAATACAATGGAAACACCCACAAAATGACCCCATTTTGGAAAGAAAACACTCCAACGTATATTCTATGAGGCATTATGGGTCGTTTGAACATGTCATTTTTTTCCACAAGTTTTTGGAAAATGTGGGAAACAAATGAAAACCTTTTTTTTTTTACACAAAGTTGTCAATTTATAGGATATTTCTAACACATAGCATGTAAATAGCAAAAATTACACCCCAAAATACATTCTGCTACTCCTCCTGAGTATGGCGATACCACATGTGTGAGACTTTTACACAGCCTGGCCACATAAAGAGACTCCACATTCAACTAGCACCTTCAGGCGTTCTAGGAGCATAAATTACACACATCATTTTCGGACTACCTATCACACTTCTGAAGGCCCTAGAGCACCAAGACAATGGAAACACCCACAAAATGACCCCATTTTGGAAAGCAAACACTCCAACGTATATTCTATGAGGCATTATGGGTCTTTTGAACGCGTCATTTTTTTCCAAAAGTTTTTGGAAAATGTGGGAAAAAAATTAAAACCTTTTTTTTTTACACAAAGTTGTCAATTTATAGGATATTTCTAACACATAGCATGTAAATAGCAAAAATTACACCCCAAAATACATTCTGCTACTCCTCCTGAGTATGGCGATACCACATGTGTGAGACTTTTACACAGCCTGGCCACATAAAGAGACTCCACATTCAAGAAGCAGCTTCAGGCGTTCTAGGAGCATAAATTACACACAACATTTTCGGACTACCTATCACACTTCTAAAGGCCCTAGAGCACCAAGACAATGGAAACACCCACAAAATGACCCCATTTTGGAAAGCAAACACTCCAACGTATATTTTATGAGGCATTATGGGTCTTTTGAACGTGTCATTTTTTTCCACACGTTTTTGGAAAATGTGGGAAAAAAATTAAAACCTTTCTTTTTTTACACAAAGTTGTCGATTTATTGAATATTCCTAACACATAGCATGTATACAGCAAAAATGACACCCCAAAATACATTCTGCCACTCCTCCTGAGTATGGCGATACCACATGTGTGAGACTTTTTCACAGCCTAGCCATATAGAGGGACCCAACATCCAAGGAGCCCCATCATGCATCCTAGCCACTTGCCTAGGCCTATTTTTGACATTTGGTGTTTACAAGCTAAAATCAGTTGTTTTTACTAGAAAACTACTTAGAACCCCCAAACATTATATATTTTTTTTTAGCAGAGACCCTAGAGAATAAAATAGAGATTATTGCAATATTTTTTATCACACCGTATTTGCGCAGCGGTCTTCCAAACGCAATTTTTTTTAAAAAAAATCACTTTTTTTAATTAAAAAATAAGAAACCAGTAAAAATAGCCCAATTTTTTTCCATAATGTGAAAGATAATGTTATGCCGAGTAAATAGATACCCAACATGTCATGCTTCAAAATTGCGCACGCTCACGGAATGGCGACAAACTTTGGTACTTAAATATCCCCATAGGCGACATTTTAAAAATTTCTACAGGTTGCCATCTTTGAGTTACAGAGGAGGTCTAGGGCTCAAATTATTGCTCTTGCTCTAACGATCGCGGCGATACCTCACATGTGTGGTTTGAACACCGTTTACATATGTGGGCGGGGTTTCCGTATGCTTTCGCTTCTGCGCGCGAGCTAACGGGGACAGGGTGCTTTAATTTTTTTTTTTTTTTTTTTTTTACTATTTATTTTATTTATTATTTTTTATTTTTACACCGTTTAAAAAAAAAAAAAAAAAATTGATCATTTTTATTTCTATTACAAGGAATGTAAACATTTCTTGTAATAGAAATAGGCATGACAGGACCTCTTTTTTGTAAGATCTGGGGTCAAAAAGTCCTCAGATCTCACAAGTACACTAAAAGATAGGAAAAAAAAAAAAAAAAAAAAAAAAAAAAATAAAATAAAATGAAAAAAAAAAAAAAAGGGACCTTTAAGCTGGTTGCTAGGCAACAACATTTGCCGTAGCTCCGGTCCTCCAAGACCATAGAGTTGAGTGAGGGCAAGCTTGCCCTCACTCAACATCCTGTCCATGAGGATCCGGGACCGGATCGTTTTCCCCGCTGCCGGTGGGTCCGGTAAGCGGGGAAAAGGACCGGGACGCGGCGGGAGGGGGGGGGGTCACCTCTTCCGCCATCCCGGAAGGGTGATCCCACGGCGAATCCGCCGCTGGGACCACCCTTATCGGAAAGCCAACTGTCCACCGTTTAAAAAAATACCAGGGTTATGGCAGCTATCTGCTGCCATAACACCGGTTTTTAGGTTTAAACCGAGAACGTATATATACATTGGCCGGTTGGCAAGTGGCTAGGGACATAAATCACACACATAAATTCCTGACAACCTATCACATTGTTGAAGGCCCCTAACACATAGCATAATACATACAAAATACATTCTGCTGAGCAAAGGATAAACAAAAAAATACCTGTGGTTTTAGCAGTGCAGTGGTTCAGGCAGCAGGCAGGAACGTAGACAGCGACAGTGAAAGGATTGTCCAGGCAGCAGGCAGGAATAGTGTCCATAGTCAGTACAGGCAGCAGGCACAGATATTGTCAGCACAGCCAAAGCATTGGTCCAGGTAGCAGGCAGGTCAGCAGCAGAAAAAGGATTGTCCATGCAGCAGGCAGGAATACTGTCCATAATTAGTACAGGCAGCAGGCAGAGATATGGTCAGTACAGCCCAATTATTGGTCCAGGTAACAGGCACATGTTCCATAAAAAGTCCTGGGTCAGTGCAGGCAGGGATATGATCAGCACAGCCAAAGTATTGGTCCAGGCAGCAGGCAGGACCATGAAGCTTAGGGCCTCGGTCGGGAAAGAATGGGGACAGGGGTAGAGGCTTCTCCCACCCAAATCGCTTTGAAGCCTCCGGACTCCAGACCCTGTTCTGAGTTTACAAACCCAGAGAAATCCAAAAACTGGTTTTCTCATATCAGAACACTATATTCTGAAGCCCCTCACAAAAGTGAGACCCCTGTGTCATTTTGAATCCCACTACTACAGTAGCAGGGCGAAGGATCAGTTTAAGTGGCAGGCAAAAAACATGGTCGTAACAGGCCGAGGTCAGTGCAGGTAAAAGGCAGAAATAGACGGTAGGCTAAGGCAAAATCCATAAACAATCCAGGGTCAGTTCACTTGAAAGGCAGAAACATGGCGGATAAACAATGCAGACGGCAGGCAGAGGCATTGTCGATAAACAGTCCAGGGTCAGTTCACTTGAAAGGCAGAAACATGGCGGATAAACAATGCAGACGGCAGGCAGAGACATAGTCGATATACAGGCCAGGGTCGGTTCACAAGGAAGGCAGTAATATGGTTGGTTGAGGCAGCAGGAAAATATTCAGCAGTGAAATATGGGCTAAAAGTTTAGGGCAGTGTGATATATTTTGAAGCATTCTCCAATGCAAAGGCCAGGTTGGGAGGGACAATCGGGACAATGGAAACTGGTGTCTTTCCTAATTCCTCTTTTGCCACACACCCGACACCTTTTTTGGCGTCTTCTTCCGGTTTGTGATGGTGGGATACGGAAAGGGAAATGGCGCTCATGAAGTCTGCTGACACAATCCGAACGAATGATTTCTGGGGGGGATCCTTGCTGGTAAATCAGGGCAGTGGCAATGTCTTCAATAAACTGGAGGAAGGGGATTGGTCTTGTTGTGGACTTTTTATAGGTGACAAAGGCATTGTACATGGCCAAATGGAAAAAGTACATTGCAAGCTTTTTGTACCAAAAGACGGTCTTTCGTGTCGGGAGATAGGGCTGCAGCATTTGATCGTTTAAATCCACCCCCCCCCCCCATGTACTTATTGTACTCGTGGATGCAAGCAGGCTTTTGAACGGAACCGCGTCGTCTTCGAATTTCCACTGAGCTGTCATCGTGGATGGTGGACATGAGGTAAACGTCCTTACTGTCCCTCCACTTCAAAGCCATTACCTCCTCGTTCCTAAGGCTTGCGGATTCCCCAATTCGTAATTGAGTGGTGATAAGACTCTGCGGGAAGCCCTTCCGATTTTTTCTTACTGTACCGCATGCCAGGGTTTTCTTCAGGTACAGGTGGCGGAAAAGGGGCAAACTGGTGTAATAGTTGTCCATATAAATATGGTACCCCTTTTGCAGCAATGGGAAGGCTAGGTCCCAGACAATCTTCCCACTTACTCCCATGTACGTTGGGCACTCAGGGGGCTGGAGCTCAGAGTCTCTGCCTTCGTACACGCGAAAGGCGTACACATATCCCGTTTTACTTTCGCAGAGCTTGTTTAGTTTTAAGCCGTACCTAGCCCTCTTGCTGGGAATATACTGCTTAAATGCCAGCCGGCCTGTGAAGTGGACCAGTGATTCGTCCACAGCGATCTTTTGGTCAGGGACATAGACTTCGGGGAACCGTCTAGAAAAGTAATCAATTAGGGGGCGAATTTTGTAGAGTTTATCGTAATTGGGATCATCTCGGGGAGGGCACTGGGAATTATCGTTGAAATGCAGGAAGCGCATTATAGCATCATAGCGGGACCTGGGCATGACTGAAGAATAAATTGGCATGTGGTGGATGGGTTGGGTGGACCAATAAGAGTGCAGCTCATTTTTTTTTGTAACCCCCATATTGATTGTAAGGCCCAAAAACACTTTGAACTCTTCCGTTGTTAGGGGTCTCCATTCAAAAGGACGGGAATGATATGAGGTGGGGTTGTTCAAGATAAACTGTTGGGCAAAAAGATTGGTTTGGTCCACGATGTTTTGAAGGAACTCCAAAGGGAAAAATAAATTAAAAAAATCAATCAGAATAAAATTTTCGGTGTTGACCTGCAAACCTGGCTGTGCTGTGAAGGGGGGGATTGTAGCTGACCCAGAGCTAGAAGGCAGCCACAATGGGTTTGCCAAGGCATCCGGAAGCTGCATTTGGGCTCTTCTTCTTTGGGGCTGGTGTGAAATCCCAGTACTTGTACTGGGCATTTCCTCCTGGGGTCCAGCGCCGTTGGCGTTTGCCGATTGGCCATTGGCGCTGCTGGTGTCTGCCTGATTTTCAGTGCGGCGTCTTTTAGGCCGAACTTCTTCCTCCTCCGATTCAGTGCCGGATGTAAAGCCTTCAAAGGGCTCAAATTCTGAACCGGATTCAGAAATTGTTTCAGCGTCGGAAGGTGAGAGCTCCCCGCTGCCGTCACTCATCATGGATATCATTTCACAGGCCTCTTCGGCAGAGAAAACCCTTTTGGACTGTGACATGGTGGCTGTATGAAGGGTGACAGGTAATCGGGTACTTTGCTGGGCAGGTGACAGGCAGGTGATAGGTACTGATGGGTACTGATGAGTAGTACTGATTCTGATAGGTGTTACTGATGGGTACTGATCAGTACTGATACTGATAGGTACTGATGAGTACTGATGGGTACTGATAGGTACTGATGGGTACTGATGAGCAGGCGGCAAGTAATCAGGTACTTCAGGCGTCAGGTACTCTGATGAGCAGTTGGAAGGTACTCGGGTACTCTGATGAGCAGTTGGAAGGTACTCGGGTACTCTGATGGGTAGGTGGAAGGTACTCGGGTATGCTGATGGGTAGGTGACAGGTACTCGGGTACCCTGATGGGTAGGTGACAGGTACTCGGGTACCCTGATGGGCAGGGAAAAGGTACTCGGGTACGCTGATGGGCAGTTGACAGGTACTCAGATGGGCAGGTGACAGGTACTCAGATGGGCAGGTGACAGGTACTCAGATGGGCAGGTGACAGGTCCTCTTTATTTGATGGGGGCAATCAGGGCACAGTAATGGTACAGTACTCTCACTGGTAACTCACTGTTAGCTGATCTCCTCACACTGGATCGGTGTGTGAGGAGAAGAGCCTGGTAACAGTGCGTTACCCTCATCTTTGTTGACATTTGTGACCGGCTGTGATTGGACACAGCCGGTCACGTGGTAAAGAGCCAATTTCATTGGCTCTTTACCAAGATCGGGGATTGGCTCTGTCCAAGGGACGAGCCTCGTCCCCGATCGCTGCTCTGCGCGCCTCCGGGGGCGCGCATTGCAGAGAGAACGAGCGGCTCGTGCTTGAGCCGCTCATGTGATCGGCTGTGATTGACACAGCCGATCACGTGGTAAACAGCCAATTTCTATTGGCTGTTTACCTCGATCAGGGATGGGCTATGTCCGAGGGACGAGCCTCATCCCTGATCGCGCCGCTGCGCGCCGCCGGGAGCGCGCACTGGAGGCTAGAACGGGCCGACGTCATATGACGGCGGCCCGGATCTAGACAACCACTTTGCCGACGTCATTTAACATGACGCGGTATGGAAGTGGTTAAAGAGTCACTAAATCCACATCATAAAAAACCATCAATAAATGGTGGATTACATGCTGTTCATACTCAGTCACCTCGAGATTTGTTTTCTGTATTCTGCAAAAAACCTGGTTGATCCTGCTGCTCTTTATCTGCACCTTCTGTTCATCTCCCCAATTTAGCTACAGATTTTGCAGCTGTGGTGGCAACTCTGCACATGCTCAGTTTTTTGTGAGTTAATATGCTGAGCATTTCTTCCCGATCACATCTGAGCAGCCCATGTGACTATAAAGTCACATGTGGGCGTATATGCAGTGGTAAAGGACAGCCCACTCCCTCCCTCCCTCCTCCTGCATGCAGAATAATGGAGGCTTCACCTCCCTCTTATTCTAAGACACAGACTGGAGGGGCGTGACACAGCTTGTGACTGGCATAAATCTGCCCACACCATGTTATTGCCAAAAAAGAATAAAGATTTGGATTTCAAATCTGTATTTGTATGATGATTTAAAACAGTTTGAGATTATTTATTGAATTTTACTCTGTATTCCAAAGACTGTTTTTTATGTATTTTTTTTTAACATGTGACCAGCAGGGGAGGACTAGAAGCTCATCCTGCTTACATTTCCTGCAGACAGGTTGGAAAGGACTGGGTTATGTGATAGCCGTATTTGGATTAAGAAAAAAGGAATTGGATGTTTTTTAATAAAATAATAAGCGACATCATCCACATAGAGAAACAAAAGGAACAATGTAGATTAAAGTGGAGCTTCACCCAAAAAGGGAAGCTCCGCTTGTTTGCTCCCTCCCCCCTCCGCTGCCACATTTGGCTTTTTTTTTTTTGGCTGGTTTTAACAGGTACCCCGCTCCCACTTCCACTCGGATCTCCTAGGCAATCTGAGCAGAAGTTCTCGCAGCGAGGTCACCTGGTAGTTCAAGCCCCCCCCCGCAAGGCTTCACTGCCAGTTTCCCTTACAAGAAATGGTGGTGGCAGCACCCGAGAGCTGATTGGAAAATCGGCTGGGGTGAAGACACTGCTGGGATTCCAAGACAAGTAAGTGTCCTAATTAGTGATGGACCGATATCGTTTTTTCGTTGCCGATACCGATATTTTGGCCAATGCATATCGGTATCGGCCGATATTTTCATACATTTAAAAACATTTTTTGTTTTTTTCTTGGCAGGTACTCTTGTGGAGGGACCTGGGGGTCTAAAAGACCCCAAACCCCTCCTCTGCACTTAAAAGCATTCAAAACGCCAAGTTTGGCTGTTTTAAATGCTGTAATTTTTTTTAATCTGGTGCCGAGTACCCGGAAGTGATGTCATGACATCACTTCCGGGTTTTTGCATGGAGACCCGATCAGAGCCGAATGCGGCTTTGATCGGGTCTTCAGCGGCCGTGCAGGATGGTTGCCCCTCCCGCTCCTTGTAATGACAGCCAAGTGGCTTCTCAGCCACATCGGTTGTCATTACAAGACACCCTACCCTTGGCTATGGACGCCGGTACCGGGATGATACCTCTAGCTGCAGGCATCACTCCGGTACAAAAACTTTCCCGAAATATCGGTAACCTCTGGGGCCGATTGTGATATACCGGGGAAAGTGCATATCGGCCCTCGTTATATCGGCTTTGCCGATAATCGGTCGATCCCTAGTCCTAATTTTAAAACTCAGCAGCTACAGCATTTGTAGCTGCTCACTTAATTTTTTCTGAAGGAACCTGAAGCTCCTCTTTAAACAGTGTGTGTTTAGTATCACTTTAATGCATTAAATACTTTAACGCGCAGGGGTCTTCAAACTATGGCCCTCCAGTTGTTCAGGGACTACAATTCCCATCATGCCTAGTCATGTCTGTGAATGTCAGAGTTTTACAATGCCTCATGGAATGTGTAGTTCCACAACACCTGGAGGGCCATAGTTTGAGGATCCCTGCTTCAGTGTAAAGAACCGTCTGCCTTTAAAACTACTTTAAGACATGTTTCTGTAAGTGTTAGAACAGTAACTGCTGTCAGGACCACTGATGGTGTTGGCTTACGCTGTAGATTTCAGTTTTCCCAGTGGTTTGCCATTTAGGATCCTGGCCAAGCTCCAGCACAAGAGTGAGCCCGACTTTGGACTGAGCTCAGGATCAGATGACTAGAAGGTCTCCAGAGGTGGAAAATGGTGTTGGAAGGAGACTGCTTGCACACACAGACAATCTAATCAATATCTTTGTTGTTAGATGAGAGGTTTTCATTTTCATGCTTTTCAGAGAATTTCAGTTTCTACAAAAAGCATTTGGAATGAAGTATTATGGTCCCGGTTTGTGTATTGCTAAAGTGACCCTGTGTTCAAACATAATTACAAAAAGCTGATTACTCACTGCTGGTACATGTAAAATAGGTCTAATCTGTAACATAAAGCAGATCTTCACTGCATCTCAGCACCACAAACACTATTTAATTCATCTCTAATACTCAAAGAAAACAAACCCACCGATCCATTTCTAAATGCTTTATTTTGTTGAGGAATCAATTTGAAAAATACCCCTCTAGCATTTCTGGCAGTGGCCATCATCCTAAATAGGGGTAAATGATTCATGTAGCATTTACTTCCCGGAATCCATCTGCCCTTAGCTCAAGCATGCATGGAGGAGAGTGTGCTTAACTGAGAAAACCCCTCCTTCTCACCTGCTGGGATGTATTGCATCATTTGCCTAGTCAAGAAACCAGGAAGTACAGTGCCTTGCGAAAGTATTTGGCCCCCTTGAACTTTTCGACCTTTTGCCACATTTCAGGCTTCAAACATAAAGATATAAAACTGTAATTTTTTGTAAAGAATCAACAACAAGTGGGACACAATCATGAAGTGGAATGAAATTTATTGGATATTTCAAACTTTTTTAACAAATAAAAAACTGAAAAATTGGGCGTGCAAAATTATTCAGCCCCCTTAAGTTAATATTTTGTAGCGCCACCTTTTGCTGTGATTACATCTGTAAGTCGCTTGGGGTATGTCTCTATCAGTCGAGAGACTGAAATTTTTGCCCATTCCTCCTTGCAAAACAGCTCGAGCTCAGTGAGGTTGGATGGAGAGCGTTTGTGAACAGCAGTTTTCAGTTCTTTCCACAGATTCTCGATTTGGATTCAGGTCTGGACTTTGACTTGGCCATTCTAACACCTGGATATGTTTATTTGTGAACCATTCCATTGTAGATTTTGCTTTATGTTTTGGATCATTGTCTTGTTGGAAGACAAATCTCCGTCCCAGTCTCAGGTCTTTTGCAGACTCCATCAGGTTTTCTTCCAGAATGGTCCTGTATTTGGCTCCATCCATCTTCCCATCAATTTTAACCATCTTCCCTGTCCCTGCTGAAGAAAAGCAGGCCCAAACCATGATGCTGCCACCGCCATGTTTGACAGTGGGGATGGTGTGTTCAGGGTGATGAGCTGTGTTGCTTTTACGCCAAACATAACTTTTTGCATTGTTGCCAAAAAGTTAGATTTTGGTTTCATCTGACCAGAGCACCTTCTTCCACATGTTTGGTGTCTCCCAGGTGGCTTGTGGCAAACTTTAAACAACACTTTTTATGGATATCTTTAAGAAATGGTTTTCTTCTTGCCACTCTTCCATAAAGGCCAGATTTGTGCAGTATACGACTGATTGTTGTCCTATGGACAGAGTCTCCCACCTCAGCTGTAGATCTCTGCAGTTCACCCAGAGTGATCATGGGCCTCTTGGCTGCATCTCTGATCGGTCTTCTCCTTGTATGAGCTGAAAGTTTAGAGGGACGGCCAGGTCTTCGTAGATTTGCAGTGGTCTGATACTCCTTCCATTTCAATATTATCACTTGCACAGTGCTCCTTGGGATGTTTAAAGCTTGGGAAATCTTTTTGTATCCAAATTAGGCTTTAAACTTCTCCACAACAGTATCTCGGACCTGCCTGGTGTGTTCCTTGTTCTTCATGATGCTCTCTGCGCTTTAAACGGACCTCTGAGACTATCACAGTGCAGGTGCATTTATACGGAGACTTGATTACACACAGGTGGATTCTATTTATCATCATTAGTCATTTAGGTCAACATTGGATCATTCAGAGATCCTCACTGAACTTCTGGAGAGAGTTTGCTGCACTGAAAGTAAAGGGGCTGAATAATTTTGCACACCCAATTTTTCAGTTTTTTTATTTGTTAACAAAGTTTGAAATATCCAATAAATTTCGTTCCACTTCATGATTGTGTCCCACTTGTTGATTCTTCACAAAAAAATTACAGTTTTATATCTTTATGTTTGAAGCCTGAAATGTGCCAAACGGTCGAAAACTTCAAGGGGGCCGAATACTTTCGCAAGGCACTGTAATTGAAGAAATGTAAATAAAAAAATAAAAATAAAGTTTAAAACAAGTAAACATGATATACATTCTTATTTAACTAATTTTATCAGCATAAGGATTAGAAATAATCAATGTTGATTGGGAGAGTGAAGTTCCACTTTAACATTTTTTTTTTATATTAACAAAATGAATATTATGCATCCGATGGCGCTGTAGCCGCTGACTTTTAATAAAATGAAACTTAAGCTGGCCATACACTAGCCGAAATATCGGGCAAACTCATTTTCGAAAAAAAAAATAAAAATTGGCCGTGAGAGCAGACGATCGTGCCATCATGTAATGACCGAATTTCAAACGATAAATCTTTCAATGGACATAAAGAATTAGTTTTTCCTTCAGTTTGTCACATATCCCTAGTGCAAACAGGTTGGCCGAGAAATACATTAACTTTTCAATTTATCGTTCGGTGGATTTTTCATTGTTCCTTCGATTTTTCGGCTCTGAAAAGTTAAAAACTATTTTCTATTTGTGCCCATTAACTGGATGAAAACTTCTGCTCGGATAGCCAAGGCGATCTGAGATTAAGTAGGAGCAGGTACCTATCAAAACTAGGTACCCACTCCCAAATTACATTTTATTGTGCCAAATGTGGTGGTGGAACATAAAGCAGAAGTTCCCCTTTAGGGTGTAGAGCAACGATCCCCTTTAACCACTTGCCGACCGCCGCACGACTATCTACGTCGGCGGTCAGCCCCTCACAGGCAAACTAACGTAGGGCTACGTTGCTTGCTTGTGAGGGTCTAGGGAGCGAGCGCGCGCCCCCCGGGGCGCGCTCCCGCTCCCGCGTGGTCACGGACCCCCCCGCGCGTGTGACCAGCGGACCCGATGTCCGCCGGTCACTCGGCGATCGGCGGGGGAGAGGGAGAATGTCAGGCAGCTTGTGTAAACAAACTGCCTGTCATTCTCCTCGCTGCAAAGACACTGATAAACGGATCTGGTATGTAGATCCGTTGATCAGTGTCCTTACAGCTAGAGCCACAGCCAATCACAGTAGAAACCACGCCCCTAGGGACACACACAGCCCCTCCCTTCCAAATAAAGTTAACCCCTTCACTACCAGTGTATTTTTACAGTAACAGTGCATATGTATAGCACTGATTACTGTAGAAATGTCACTGGTAACCCCAAAAGTGTCAAAAATGTCAGTCAAGGGTCCGATCTGTCCGCCGCAATGTCGCAGTACCGCAAAAAAAAAAATCGCAGATCGCCGCCATTACGCGTTAAAAAAAAAAACAACAAAAATGACAAAAATCTTTCCCTTTGTTAGTAAACGCGATAACTTTTGCGCAAACCAATCAAAATACGCTTTTTGCGATTTTTTTTACCAAACATAGGTAGCATAAAATAAATTGGCCGAAAATTTTTAAAAATTTTGATTTTTACATTTTTTTTTGGGGGAATTTCATATAAAAAAATGTGAAAAATATTGCTATTTTTGCAAAATTGACGCTCTTTTTTTGTTTATAGCGCGTGATCAAAAAAAATCGCACAGGTGATCAAATACCACCAAAAGAAAGCTCTGTTTGTGGGAAAAAAAGGACGTCAAATTCGTTTAGGTACAGCGTCGCACGACCGCGCAATTGTGCGTTAAATTCACGCAGTGCCGAATCGCAAAATACCCCCTGGTCGGAATGGGGGTAAAATCTTCCGGGGCTTAAGTGGTTAAACCACGGAACAAGCAAAATGACAACACACATTTAGCTGACCCTTTATCTTAGAAATAGCACAGAGAGTAGTAGCACAAAAACAACCCATATATTCTTCAATAAAAAGGTGCAGAGACTTGCCTTTCTTTACAGAAGAGGTGCGTCTGACAGGTAAGACAGCTGTAGGTACCCCGCCTGGTTTCAGGCCTCCGCTCTCCGCTGTTATCTGCTTCTTCTTATGTTTTCGTCTTTTCAGCTGGTGGGCTGCCAGAGCCAGAGCTACTGTGCCGAGAGCAGTTGCAAACAGGACTTTCCGGAGGCCGGGGGAAAGCTTTAACTGTGAGAATGTGGTCTGTAAAGGCAAAATGCACTCAATATAAGCAAATACTGCAGTGTACACACACACACACGTCTATGCTTTTTAGCATTGTTAGTGATAATTGTGTTGCGCAGGGGGTGCAAAGTAAACAATGTTTTAGGATGCTTTGTAGAGACCCTGCACAATACTGGAATATCACTGTAAGTGCCGGTTCACACATGTGCGTCTGCGGCGATCGCATGTAATGTCGGAGCGCACTGCTCCTTCATTACATGCGATCGGCTGTGCGGTGCGAGTTTAGCCATACACTTTGTATGGCTAAATTCGCACCGCACCCAAGACGCACAGGGACCCTTTTTTGCAGCCGCATCAGGATCGGATCGCACAGTGGTTCACACTTGTGCGATCCGATCCTGTGCGAACTGTAAGATCGCACTGCGATATGCGATCAAACTGGGGGTGTCGTTAAGATTACATTGACACCCCCAGCGTATCGCATATGGCAGTGTGAACTGCCAGGGGTGCGTTTGCGATGCGGGAACAGGCTGCATATTCGCAGCCTTCCCGCATCGCATAAGTGTGAACCGGGGCCAATGGTAATCTAAAAAAAAAAAAAAAAGGGTCTTTATGCATTAACAATTAGTAAAATGTTCTAACATGTCAGGCGAAAGATTTGCTAAATTTAAAACTGGCCACATACATCCTAAAACAGCCCTAAAGTGTATGTCCTGACCAACCTCTCCCTCATTAAAGCATGCCCCAGCAGTATTTTTTTATTTCGATCTGTCGATTAAAAAAAAAAAAAATATTCTAATAGTTTTACATAATGCAGCAACATCCATAAATTGAACACCCAACGTTAGAGGTGATTTGTTCTTCCAAAGCAAATACACTTGCACACTGGTACTGACTAGTATTCCAAAGTTTCTCGTCTCCTTCAATTGCTCTCCATTAGTCAGCTAATGTCACCTCAGTGCTGAGGGAGAGGGGCACAGGAGGGTCAAACAAGGATGCTGTGGACGTGACAGACATCCTCCTTATCAACTGATGACATCATTGGTTGTTAGGATGCCGGTGTCTAGAACATTTTTAAATTAATTTTTAAGCATTTTGCTAAGGCACCCCTGAAGAAGTCTCAAGGCACCCTGGTTGAAAAAGGCTTGTTTAGAGGTATAACTAAAACAAGGGGAAGTGTACATATATTACAGAGATGAATTTATTTATTTTTTTCTCTAACAATCTTTAAATTTAAAAAAAGCATAATGCAAGGTATTTTCATTTTGTATGTGCCATTTACGCAATTTAAATCCCTACCTTTTCAATTAGCTAAAAACATTATGGTAAGCATCAGATAAATTTAGTGCATACACGATTTTCTAAAGCCCCGTACACACACGCAGATCGTCGTCATACAAATGTTCGTCTTTTCTCCCCGGGATGTCGGTGTCTGTTGAAAAGTGCAAAGACAGCACAAGGACAGCACAAGAATTTTGTCCGCAGACTTCAGCTGACTGCAGAAGTGATGTCATGTAATGGTTAACTTTCCCTGTGTTTTTTATTTTCTGAGCATGCCCAGTCTTGCAAATCTGCGGTCTGTCGGCTGATTTCTGTACTGACAGGCAAACAATTGTCCGTTCTGGTGTCTGCAGACAAAAATTTTCATGTTTGCAAGAAAGACTCTTGTCCGCAGATTGTGTGCAGACATCTGTCGGAGGCACCATACTAACACGCATACAATCGGCAGATCTTTCGTCCGCCGACGTTTGTATGACGACGATCTGCGTGTGTGTACGGGCCTTTAGTTTTGAGGTATTTGGACTGTAAGTGTCGGTTGACACATAAGTGATGCGAGACATCGGATGGGATTCGCACCGCACTGATATGCAAATCACATGTGATGCAAATTCAGCCATACAGATTGCATGGCTGAATTTGCAACGCATTTGGACCGCAGTCGCACAGGACCCTTTTTTTGGTCCACGGCAGAATCGGTTTGCACATTGGGTGTTCACACAATATCGATTCCTGTGCGAACTGATCTGGGGGTGTCGTTAACTTTGTATTGACACTCCCAGTAATTTGCATATGGCAGCGTGAACTGCCTGTGAGTCGGGTGCAATGTTGTTTGAGGGGGGTTAACTGTTTTATATAGGTTTCTATTAAAGACATTTGATATATAGTTCAGGTTTAATAAGTGGTAAAGAATTTCAAGAGCAATGTGGGTTATCTAAAACACAGGAGACTTCCTGGTTTGAGGCACAATTTTTCCACTGAAGCTTGAGTTCACACTGATGCAGTGCGGGACACTGCACGTATTTCGGACAGGAATCACATATTTTTTCGGACAGGAATCACATATTTCGGACAGGAATCACAGCATCATTCCTGTGCAAATGACATGCGGTGTCTGGGGTGCAATTTGAGCCATTGATTTGTATGGCTCAAATCGCACTGCATTCGCACCAAACTTGTGCATGCCCCTTTCTTTGTCCGCACCAGAGTCGGATCGCATGGGTGTTCACACCCATGTGATTGAATTCTGCAAATCGCACTGCGTTTTGCAAACCGGTTTCGGAGTGTCATTAACTTAACATACACTCCGCAATCAGTTCCCATCAAAGGGTTGCAATTTTGATGCGGTGTGGAATCTGCAGCGAACTCGCACTGCATCTAGTGTGAACGGAGGCTTAAACTTCAGACTGAGACCTTTGATAAAGGAGGAGGGTATGACCCATTAAGCTGGGAAAGCCACTTAGTCAAATAAGCAAACAAAATAATTTTTCCCGAACAACAAAAATGCTACAGCTGAAATCAGGCCAGTTCGGTTTGCATATTGCAGTGTGCTAACACATTATTGTGCACATTAAGGTGTGTTCTGATTAGGCAGCCCTTTCATTTTAAGGAGGCTATCAACACATGGCAAATGACTAGAAAATGTGCATGACCCATTGTTCAAAGCAGCGCACTGGCATTGTGGTGCCCTGTAGTGTGAGTGCATTGCCCACTACTGTTTTAGTGCCTTGGGGTGCCAAACAAGAGAGAAAGCGAGGCCTGATACTAGTGAAATCCAGTGTGAAACGCACGCTCTATGCTCACTGCACCCAGGAGGAAAAGGAGATCGAGAGAAGAAGAAAAGCCCAGGATGGCCGCTCCTACTCATAAGGCTGCAACATATTATGTAGACGCCATGCTCCAGCACCAGGAGCATCCAAAATCAGGGGGGTTTACCCCCAACAAGAGGACCTTCCACCGTGGGACCACCAGCATGAGCACAAGAAAAAAAAATCAGGAATGTCTGGAGCGAGGACAAAATAAGAATTCCTCCACCAGATACTGCCTGCCTTTTATGCTGTATTCAGGGATGTCCTATGGGGGTCAAGGAGGCGGGGGTTGACCCGTAGTCTTGATGGCATGATGCAGAGCCAGGAAAATAAGGTACGGGTCACCTTGATATAGATATTAAAAAAAAAAAAATGTCACCTTGATTCATTAAGGTCAAAAAACAAGGAGGTTAATAAAGCCGAATTTGGCCCCTTTCACACGGGCGATCCGATCTGCCTGTCAGTTTTTCAGGCGGACCGGATCGGATGCTCCATGCATCCCTATGGGGCAGCAGATGTCAGTCTCCGCCGATTACAATCCTGTCTGTGAAATCCGGACAGATGGAAACCCTATTTTCCATCCGTCTGGCAGATCGGATTGGATGATCATCCGATCTCCCCATAGAGGACAGCGGGGATCTGACAGCTCTGTCTCTGCACACAGAGCGGAGACGGAGCGGTCATCCGCCTGCTCAGCGGGGATCGATCCCCCGCTGAGCAGAACAAACTCCGTTCCGTGTGAAAGGACCCTTTCAGCCTGGGGAAAAAACTAATTAAAAGTCAGCAGCTACAAATACTGTAGCTGCTGACTTTTAATAAAAAGGAGGCTTACCTGTCCAGAGAGCCCACAATGTCGGCACCTCAAGCCGATCTGTTCATCAGCTTTGGGTGCAGGAGCCGGCATTGCAAGTAAGGGAAACCGGCAGGGAAGCCTTCAGGCTTCACAGCTGTTTTTGTGCTGCACATGCGCGGGTTGCGCGGCACTTTCTGAATCGTCCTGTCATCTTCTGGGACACACACAGGTCCTAGAATGCAGCGGCAGGAAGGAGGAGGGCCAGATGCAACTGCGGAAGTGACGTATCTCACAACGGCGAAATAGGACGGAAGTCCTGCCCCCCCCCCCCTCCTTCTCCAAGCTAACAGACTGACTGGAGACTGCACTGTCAGTTTTTATTGCTGTCTGCACCCCCATTAGGGAGATTCACCCCCTCTATTTGTCCTACCATTATCATTGAAAGTGAAAGTAACAGAAAATCCCCAATTTTGGGTTGTCCCCAGAAAAGTAAAGAAGAGGAAAAATCTTCCAATGGGGACACTTGATTTTCAGGGATTTCCTTTCCTTTTCTGTTTGGCTATGGGACAGGAAGTGAAGGGAAATCTCTCCAATGGGCCAAGGCGTTATAACCGATATAAGGTGTTAAAATAAAAATAAAAAAAAAGGTTTTGCCTATAGTTCTACTTTAACGGTTTCCTATGAGGACCGGATATTCAGGGAAGCAGCTTTGATAAAGCAGAAGCCAGAACCATTGAACGTTGTAAACTGCAGGGGTTGGGTAAGAATCTTAAATAGTTTACTAGGGAATGTTTATTTTATTGTGCTCAATAGGTTAAACTAATTTAAAAAAAAAAGCTACGTTTTTAATACGGACTATAAAATAAAAATATGTACAAAACCAACTACTAATCATTCTTTTAACAGCAAACTTTAAGCATTGGTACTTACATAGATATAATAAAAGTAGGCCATACTCATGTTTTGATATTTCCAATGTTGTAAGTCGGTTGTCATTGAATAGCTGGTGCTGTTATATGTTTCCATACACCATCCATCCATGATTTTTTCTATTTAAAGCTGTCCTCGTATGCTAGATTATTCTAAGCTGTAATGATCTGATGAAACTCAGTGTTGTGAAAGAGATGTCTTTGTAATTGCACACCTTGCAGATCATAAGGATGGTAAGCTTCTGCTAATTAACATGTTTATAACCGCAAGCGCAGACATATGCTATAAGTATATTTACACGTGGCAACTTGTTGGATCAGATGCATTAATTAATGAGCTAGATCAGGGCTTGACAAATTCGCTTAGAATCTAGGAGCCAGCTAAAAAAAGTTAGGAGCCTGTTTTTTTTTTAAATTCGCTATCCAGCACCCAGAACTGCATGTCTGGGGCTTCAGGGATAAAGAATTGCTCAGACCTGGTGTCAAGTGATGAAAAACAATGAAAATTGGGAATAAAAAAAAGAAAAAAAAGAAAAAGAAGAAGAAGAGGTGGCATTGACGAGGCTGCGCTGATGGGCAATGACGAGGTGGCACTGGCAGGTGACACGGATAACCTGCACTGATAGGCGACGCTGATGAGATTGCGCTGATGGGCACTGATGAGGCTGCGCTGATGGGTGGCACTGACATGCAGCACTAATAGGCCCTGATTAGGCTGCACTGATGGGCACTGATAGGTGGCACCAATGAGCACTGATAGGTGGCACTGAGAAGCTGCACTAACAGGTGGCACTGATAAATGGCTCCCCATCCACTCAGATGCTGTAAGGTAAGGGCGCCTAATCAAACCCAGCTGTCAACCTGGGAAGATGATGTTGGAGGTGGACAGGCAGTGAGAACAAATTGCGCTCATCACAGCACCGTCCACCAGAGGGCGCCAGTTTGCACATAGGAGCATTTATCCAGCTCAAGCAGGCCTCAATTACCAGCCAGCCTGACACTAGTTTGCGCACCTGCGGGTGGGCCACATGGGAGGATCCCGACCACTGCTGCGGTGTAACCCAGGTGCAAGAACGCGATTTCCAGTCACCATTGCACCTGGGTTTTGTCGAGCCCTGGGATAGAGGCATTGGAACTGTCCAGTTAACCGGATAATACAGTCTTTTGAAACAATCAATAAAATTAAAAAAATAAAATAAAGATCTCTGCATTCCAAGATTAAAAAGAGATAAGGGAAAAGTGCACTTATCCTTTTAACAGCCCCCCCCCCCCCCCAAGTAAGCACACATGCCCCCTTCAATGGGGCTGTTTGATGCCTCTATAACACTCTATAGGAGGTTTCTGCGCAGGAAAGCCAAGGCACAGGAGCAATGACAGAACAGTGTAAACATAGTAGATTAACTAAGGTCAAAGAACAGAGGCAATGAATATACATCTGGGAAAAGAGAGGGTGTGGTAGTGAAGCTCAGGAGAGTTGAAGTGCAGTCATCTTTTACAGAAAATATACATGTTTAAATCTTGCAGGTATTTGTTAATGGGCTAATAAATCCCGAAACAAAAATGTATTATATAGCATCTTTAAATTTGTAGATGTGGCAGCTGCATTCTTTTCCCTTTAATTTCACCTGTTGATCCAGCCAGTAAATCTGTTATTTTCCAGCTTCCTTTAACAGACCAAGCTGTCCAGCAAAAGTGGCAGCACAAACCAGTTAAAGTGGTTGTAAAGGTTCTTTACCTTAATGCCAACGCCATTGGCTCTTGCTGCTATCAATCAAATCCAGTAACGAGGGAGCGAGGGGCAGGGCTGAGCCAACATGTGTGTGTCAATTGAGATCGGGCCCACACGAGTGTCCCCATAGCAAGTATACACCTGTACGAGGGCCATGTTTGCCTACACAGGATGCAGAGGTGTGCCATGCATCAGACCACCATGGAACAGACATTCCCAATCACATTTACTGGGACGCACTGACTGCACTTACACAGCCGCTGCTCCCACTCTGACATCTGTGCTGATACAGATGTGTGTTTTGGGAGCGTGTCCCCGAATTCAAATTGTCCCCCAATGTTAAATTGGGAGCAGTGGCTGCAGCTACTGTGTCCCAGTAAGTGTGACTGGGAATGTCTGCACTCGGATGCATGGAACACTTCTGCAACCTGTGTGGGCAACCATAGCCCCTTGCATGGGTGAACACTTAAGTACTCCCGTGTGAGCGAGGCTTTAGGGTTCTTTCACAAAAGGTATCATTAGTTTACACACGTCTTTTGCTAAGAAACTGAAAAATACTGATTCATGTTGCATCAGCTTACATCAGCGTGCACATCTGTCTTAAAGAGCAGATCCAGCCTCCTTCAGGAAAATATTAAAAGTCTGCAGCTACAAATACTGTAGCTGCGGACTGTAGCTGCTGACCTTTAATATTAGGACACTTACCTTGTTCAGGGATCCCGCAATGTCAACACCTTTTTACATCGGCTCTTGCCTGCTACCGCCGCTATTGCTTATAAGGTAAACCGGCAGTGAAGCCTTGCGGCTGCACAGCTGGTTACATAAATAGTATGTAATCATACATAGTCAGGTTGAACATCTAGTTCAACCAAATAAAAAATAAATAGATACAATCCCTTATACATAATCCTATACCCACTGTTGATCCAGAGGAAGGTGAAAAACCCCCAGCAAAGCATGATCCAATTTGCTCCAGCAGGGGAAATAAAAATTCCTTCCTGATCCCCCGAGAGGCAATCGGAAATGCCCTCGATCATTTATTTACCTATAAATGTTAGTATCCAGTTATGGTAAATGTACAGTTATGTACATTTGGGAAAGAATCCAGGCCTTGTTTAAAGCAATCTGCTGAGCTGACCAGAACCACCTTCGGACGGAGTCTACTCCACATTTTCACAGCTCTTACTGTGAAGAAACTTTTCCTTATTTGGAGATGAAATCCAAAAATCTCCAAATCTTCTCTTCTGTGCATGCGGAAAGTACGCTGCGCTTTCTGAATAGTCTGGCAGCGGGGGAAGGAGGAGGGGGGCCGAACTTCTGAGTGATCTTGCCGCGGTGAGGTCTCCCGGAGGTGGGGATGGGTAAAAGTCAAAAACAGGAACTTGCTCCCCCCCAAAGGTGCCAAATGTGGCACCAGAAGGGGTGGGGGCAGATAAAACCTGCTTTAAGTTTCGTTTACATAGGTGACAAAAGTATAAAAAAATAGTTTCTTGCCTAAGGCCCCTTTCACATGCGATGGACTTTAGATGGTGGTGTTTAGATCAGCAGGGGATCCCCTGAGCAGAGTGGGAGGATGACAGGTCCATGCCTGATCAGTTTATGCAGAGTGGACACAGCCCGCTCTGCTCTATGGGCAGCTAGGTGTAAATGGACTCCGCTTTCCGTTTACAACAGGCTGTCCTCTGACCCGATCCACATACACAGAGGAGAATAGATCCCCTTCCCTTTGTTTTTAGTGGACTGGATCATTGGTCCATAGGAGGTGAACGAATCATCCAAACAGGTGGTCCTGAAAAACCGAAAGGCTGACCTGATTGGAACGGTCTAGTCAAAGGGGCCTAAAAACGCACATAAACGAAACTGACATAAACAGACAGCATTAGTTTACATTTGTTCAGATCCTTCTAAACAGAAAAGAACAGAGACTTGTTCTGTTTAAAAAAAATAAAATGGACGTGGATGTAGGCAGATGTAAACCTATGGATGCCGGTACCGGGGTGATGCCTCAAGCTGCAGGCATCACTCCGGTACAAGCACTTTCCCGAAAAAAAAAAAAAAAAAAAAAAAAAAAAAAAAAAAAAAATCGGCAATATCGGTAATCTCCGAGGCCAATTCTGATATATCGGGGAAAGTGCAGATCGGCCCTCGATATATCGGCTCGAACCCTAATGCAGACTTGTACAGCTAATGATTTTGTTCACTTTAATGTTCCTACAGACATGAGACACTGTGAACTTTACTGGGCAGGGAGGAAGGCCGAGGTTATACAAACGCCACTTTATCTCCAAACAAAACAAACAGTAAAACCTAATAGAAACAAAGAGGCATTTACCTGTCCAAAGGTTGTGTACAGGAACACCGGGATCTCTGCCACGGTCATAGCCAAGGCTTGGATAATGGACATTCCCTCTGCTCTCTGGAATGCCATATTGGTCAGTTAGGCAGTATGTGGACACAAGGATAATATTTAATCGAGTTCAGACATTGATTCCCCTATTTCTTGGTCAGACTGTTGGCACGGATTAAGTGCATTTAAAGATCCCATTTTCCGAACAAATCCTAAAAGAAAGAAAAAAATATTAGAATAAACGTAAACCCTAACTGAACCACAAGATTGCAAGCTGCTTGATGGCAGGGACTGATGTGTATGTACAATATGTAAACTGTTGCTGCTATGTCTGTAATAAATAAATCAAGCTTATTTAGTTTGCGAAAGCACTGAGTATCAGTAACTGACTGTCATTAAAAAAAAAAAAAAAACAATTTTATTTCTTCAAATTCTGTTGCATCTCAGTGCTGCTGATCTCCTGTAGACACACCGCAGTCACTTCGTGCACTCCAGCAATGGCTGCATGACATTTCTCAGGGTATGTTCCCTGATGGGGGACAACAATTTACTACGCTTGCCTAATATGAACTGAAACGGGCACTTGCAGTCTTCATCATTGCCCGGTGAGAACACATTGAGAGGCAGAGATAGAGTGCTGCCAACCTGTAACAGGAAGTGCCTAACAAGGATATTCATGGCAGGATTCCAAGTATTATTTTTAACCACTTGCCTACCGGGCACCAAAAGTGGAACCTCCACTCATTTGCTTCCTCCCCCCCTCTGGTGCCACATTTGGCACCTTTCAGGGGGGAACGGGTACCTGTTTCTTGACAGGTACCCTTCCCCACTTCCAGGAGAAGGCACCGTCCCTCAGAAGTTTGCCCCCCTCCTTCTTCCTTCGCTGCCGAGCCAATCCGAATGCGCAGAGCGCTTCGCACATGCGCAGTAGGGACCTGCCCGTGAAGCCACAAGGCTTCACTGTCAGGTTCCCTGACCAGCAATGGCGGCGGCAGCACCCAACGAAAACATCGGCTGCGGTGCCAACATCGCTGGACTCCAGGACCGGAAAGTGTCCTAATATTAAAAGTCAGCAGCTACAGTATGTTTACAGTGTGTGTGGCTGTTTATTTATTTTTTTTTGGTGGGGGGGGGGGGGGGGCGGAACTCCGCTTTAAACCCCCTTCCTGCCCAAGCCAATTCTCAGCTTTCAGCGCTGTCACACTATGAATGACGGTTGCACGGTCATGCAACACTGTACCCAAATGAAGTTTTTATAATTTTTTGCAAACAAATAGAGCTTTATTTTGGTGGTATTTAATCATCTCTGGGTTTTTTTTTTTTGCTGAACAAAAAAAAAAAGCCCGAAAATTTTGAAAAAACAAAACAGTTTTTATAATTTGTTATAAAATTTTGCAAACAGGTAATTTTACTCCTTCATTGAGGTTTGTTGATGAGGCGGCACTGATAATCCCTGATAGGCTGCACTGATAAGGCGGCACTGGTGGGCACTTATGGATGGCACTGATAGGCAGCACTGGTGATGGAGTACTGATAGGTGGTACTCATGGGCAATGATAGGCACTAATAGGTGGCACTTATGGATGGCACTGATGGGCAATGATAGGCACTGGTAGGTGGCACTGATCTGCACTGGTAGGTGGCCCTGGTGGGCACAGTTGCTCTTCCTCTTTCGGGAAATGTCCCTCTGACAGCAGCCGGCGATCAGCTTTTTTTTCTCCTCACGCTGACAGAGTGAGGAGAAAAAAAAAGCTGATCCTCGATTGCTGTTTACATTACGTGATCAGCTGTCATTGGCTGACAGCTGATCACGTGGTAAGGGGTCGGGACCTATCTGTGATCAGCTTAGTCTCATGAACTCGCTGATCACAGAGCGAGCTGGCAGCTCATGCGCGGGAGGACATACATGGATGGCTATAGCGCCGGCGGGAAGAAGTTAATTAAAGCTGCAAATTTAAAGATACTTAAAATAACTTTTGATCTTACAGTAACAAGTTAAAGCTTAAAAAGGGTTTAAATGTCCAATATTCCGAAAAATACATTGAAAGCTGGAAGGCGATGGCAGTTACATTTTCAGTGTATACTAATAGGGGGGAAATACATTAATGAAGAACACAGGAGTCTTGTGCTTGATAGATAACACAAGTGTAGGATCCATAAAACATGACACCAGCAGGATTTTACATTTTGTTTGTGATTTAAAAATATATGAATTAATTTGAATAGGTAGTCAATGTGCTCCAATGAATCCATACAGCACATTTTTGTGCTGAAAGTTTGGTCCCAAGTGCACTGTACAGAGCCTTGAAAAAGTATTCACACCCCTTGAAAATTTCCACATTTTGTCATGTTATAACCAGAAATTTAAATGTATTTAATTGGGATTTTATGGGATAGACCAACACAAAGTGGCACATAAATTGTGAAGTGGAAGGAAAATAAAAAATGGTTATCAAACTTTTTTTTAAATAAATATCTAAAAAGTGTGGCGTGCATTTGTATTTAACCCCCTTTACTCTGATACCCCTAACTAAACTCAAGTGGAACCCATTGCCTTCAGAAGTCACCTAATTAGTAAATAGAGTCCACCTTTGTGTAATTTAACCTGAGTATAAATACATCTGTTTTGTGAAGCCCTCAGAGGTTTGTTAGAGAACCTTAGTGAACAAACAGCATCATGAAGGCCAAGGAACACACCAGACAGGTTAGGGATAAAGTTGTGGAGAAGTTTAAAGCAGGGCTAGGTTATAAAAAATATCCCAAGCTCTGAACATCTCACGGAGCGCTTTTCAATCCATTTACTGATTATCAGTGCAGCCCCATCAGTGCCGAAGAAACGAAGAAAAAGGTTGTTTTTTTTTCCACAATTTTCTGTCTTTTTTCCTTTGTTTAGCAAAAAAAATTAAAAACCCAGCGGTGATTAAATACCACCAAAAGAAAACTGTATCCGTCTCAAAAAACTGATAAAAATTTCATACAAGTATAGTTTTGCATAACCACGCAATTGTCTTTCAAAATGCAACTGTGCTGAAAGCTGAAAATTGGCCTGGGCAGGAAGGGGGGGGGGGGTAAAAGTGTCCAGTACTGAGGTAGTTAAATTGGCATACAAACATATATTTGAAATCAAATCTTTATTATTTTTTGGCAATAACATGGTGTGGGAGGATTTCTGCCAGTCACAGGCTGCGTCATGCTCCTCCAGCCTGTGTCTTGGAGTAAGGTTCCATTCACACCTGAGTATATCGTTTTCAGGTGTTTTTTTGGGGCGTTTGGCATCTAACAAAAATGCTTGTAATCTGCCAAAAAAGAAGCGCATTTACTTTTTTGAGCTTCAGGCGACAAAACGCTCATATGTGAAGAGGGGCCATTGAAGTGAATGGGATTTTGCTTGTTGGGCTTTTTGAGACTTTAGAGATGAGCGTTTTACGAGCTGAAAAACGCTCAGGTGTGAACAGGGCCTTAGAGGAAGGTGAAGCCTCCATTAATCTACATGTAATATCCCACCCCTATTGTGTTTAGCTGGTTAGTGGGCATGGGAGGAGGCTGTCATTTATCACTGTGTATATGCCCACCTGTGTGACTCTATAGTCACATGTGATAAGGAGAAAATTCTCAGCATAGAAATTCAGTGAAAAATGAGCAGAACTGACAACACTGCTCTGCAAAATCCCTAGCAGTATTGGGGACACGTATCTCCTTTTTCACATGGATATTTCTATGGACCATTTACATCTATGTAATTCCCATTTATCAGTCGATTTCCATGTATTAGCGCCTTACTATTTATGTTTAAAGCGGAGTTCCACCCAAAAGTGTAACTTCCGCTCTTTTGCTTCCTCCCCCTCTCCAGTGCCACATTTGGCACCTTTCAGGGGGGAGGGGGGGGGGCCTGTTTTTGACAGCGGTGCCGTCCCACGGAAGTTTGGCCCCCTCCTCGTTTCCCCGCCGACAAGCCAATATGAATGCACAGCGCGCTTTGCATAATAAGCAGTAGGGACCCGCCCGTGAAGCCGCAAGGCTTCACTGCCGGGATCCCTTACCGGCAATGGCGGCGATAGCACCCGACAGCCAATGGAAACATCGGCTGCGGTGCCGACGTCGCTGGACTCCAGGACAGGTAAGTGTCCTAATATTAAAAGTCAGCAGCTACAGTATGTGTACAGTGCGTGTAACTGCTGACTTAATTTTTGGAGGGGGCGGAGGGGAAGGCGGAACTCCGCATTAAGTATTGGGGACATGGAGAGAAGGGAGGAGATAGAGAACAGCAGGATCAACCAGGTTTTGTGCAGAATACAGAAAATGAATGACATAGTGACTGAGTGAGTGTGAACAGCATTGTAATACACCGTTTTTTTATTTTTATGATGTGGATTTAGTGACACTTTAAATACTACGGGATGCCACCAGCATATTTTGTAAATGCTGGTTGAGTGACAGTTAAAGTGGAACTAAACCCATCGATTTAACAATTTGAAAAAACAGTTATATTCCTGGCATTCCGGGAATGCTAACTGTCACATTTGCTTCCCCCCCCAGGCTAGAAAACACTGATAAGTGCTGATTGAATGCTGGTTTTCCAGCAAAACCGGCTTCTGTTGAACAGACAGCGGTACACATGGGACAGAATGTTGTCTGATTCCTGATGATCCAGCTGACTGTTGCTACATGTGTACCGGGCTTTAGTTTCCCCTGTGTACCGGAAACAATTGCCAGAGTGACAACACAGGAGAACAATGAGGAAAGCATTGTCCAGACACTACCTGTTATAGGGTGACAAGGACCTTCACGGCAGTATCACCCAATGATACTTTAACCACTTGGCTTACGGAAGATTTACCCCCCCCCTTCATGACCAGGTCATTTTTTTGCGATAAGGCACATACGTTATTTTAACTGACAATTGCACAATCGTGCGACGCCGTACCCAAATATAATTGATGTCCTTTTATCCTACAAATAGAGCTTTCTTTTGGTGGCATTTCATCACCTCTGCGGTTATTTTTTGTGCTATAAACAAAAAAAGACTGAGTGCCGTTTCACATATATGTGACGACAGACATCACATGTGATTCGGAGTGCACTGCTCTGCAAATCACATGCGATGTCTGTGCCATGCAAATTCAGCCATACATGGCTGAATTTGCATCACATTCGGGCACAACTCACACAGGACCCTTTTTTGGGTACGCACCAGAATCGGATCACATGGGTGTTCACACCTATGCATTCCGATTCATGTCCGAACTGACAGTTGGCACTGCGATATGCGAACTGATCTGGAGGTGTCGTTAGCTTTGTATTGACACCCCCAGCGATTCGCATATGGCAGTGTGAACTGCCTGTGTGTTGAATGTGATGCGGGAACCCACAGTGGATTTGCAGGGTTCCCGTATCGTATGCGTGTGAACCGGGACTGACAGTTTTGAAAAAAAAAAAAAACATATGCAATAAAAAAAATAAATAAAAAAATTAAATTTCTTCATAACTTTCAGCCAACATGTATTCTGCTACATATTTTTGGTAAACATACATCCCAATAAGCATATAATAATTGGTTTGTGCAAAAGTTATAGCATCTACAAACTATTGGATATTTTTATTTATTTGAGTTTTTATACCAGTAAAAGCAGCAATCAGCGACTTACAGCAGGACTGCGATATTGTGTTGGATATTCGGACACTAAAGGCCCGTACACACGTACCGACGTCGGCATACAAACGTCGGTGGACGAAGGATCTGCCGATTGTACGCGTGTTAGTATGGTGCCTCCGACAGATGTCTGCGCACAATCCGCGGACAAAAGTCTTTCTTGCAAACATGAAAATTTTTGTCTGCGAACACCAGAACGGACGATTGTTCGCCTGTCAGTACAGAATTCGGCCGACAGACCGCAGATTTGCAAGACTGGGCATGCTCAGAAAATTAAAAACACAGGGAAAGTTAACCATTACATGACATCACTTCTGCAGTCAGCTGAAGTCTGCAGACAAAATTCTTGTGCTGTCCTTGTGCGGTCTTTGCACTTTTCAACAGACACCGACATCCCGGGGAGAAAAGAGGAACATTTGTATGCCGACGATCGGTACGTGTGTACGGGGCTTTACTGACACTTTTTGGAGATCAGAGACACTAATACAGTGATCAGTACTGAATAATATGCATTGTAACTGTACTAATGACATTCCCTAGGAAGAGGGGGGGTAAACCTTCCGGGGCTGAAGCGAGGGGAGGGTAAACCTTCCGGGCTGAAGCAAAAGGGGGGGGGGTAAACCTTCCGGGGCTGAAGCACAAGGGGGGGGGTAAACCTTCCGGGGCTGAAGCACAAGGGGGGGGGGTAAACCTTCCGGGGCTGAAGAGAGGGGGGTAAACCTTCCGGGGCTGAAGCAAAAGGGGGGTAAACCTTCCGGGGCTGAAGCGAGGGGAGGGTAAACCTTCCGGGGCTGAAGCGAGGGCAGGGTAAACCTTCCGGGGCTGAAGCGAGGGCAGGGTAAACCTTCCGGGGCTGAAGCGAGGGCAGGGTAAACCTTCCGGGGCTGAAGCGAGGGCAGGGTAAACCTTCCGGGGCTGAAGCGAGGGCAGGGTAAACCTTCCGGGGCTGAAGCGAGGGCAGGGTAAACCTTCCGGGGCTGAAGCGAGGGCAGGGTAAACCTTCCGGGGCTGAAGCGAGGGCAGGGTAAACCTTCCGGGGCTGAAGCGAGGGCAGGGTAAACCTTCCGGGGCTGAAGCGAGGGCAGGGTAAACCTTCCGGGGCTGAAGCGAGGGCAGGGTAAACCTTCCGGGGCTGAAGCGAGGGCAGGGTAAACCTTCCGGGGCTGAAGCGAGGGCAGGGTAAACCTTCCGGGGCTGAAGCGAGGGCAGGGTAAACCTTCCGGGGCTGAAGCGAGGGCAGGGTAAGCCTTCCGGGGCTGAAGCGAGGGGAGGGTAAGCCTTCCGGGGCTGAAGCGAGGGGAGGGTAAACCTTCCGGGGCTGAAGCGAGGGGAGGGTAAACCTTCCGGGGCTGAAGCGAGGGGAGGGTAAACCTTCCGGGGCTGAAGCGAGGGGAGGGTAAACCTTCCGGGGCTGAAGAGAGGGGAGGGTAAACCTTCCGGGGCTGAAGAGAGGGGAGGGTAAACCTTCCGGGGCTGAAGAGAGGGGGGGTAAACCTTCCGGGGCTGAAGCGAGGGCAGGGTAAACCTTCCGGGGCTGAAGCGAGGGCAGGGTAAACCTTCCGGGGCTGAAGCGAGGGGAGGGTAAACCTTCCGGGGCTGAAGCAAGGGGGGAGTAAACCTTCCGGGGCTGAAGTGGGGGGGTAAACACTAAACCAAAAACATAATATATTGCAGCTTACCAAGCATTAGGTGTGGTGGCTGCATTCGATTTTCTTTTCTGTGGCTTCCCCCCCCCCTGATAATCTGGCCAGTAACACACCTCCCGTATTAGAGTGCCCCCCCCACTTTGGATGAAGGAGCACAAGAGGCACAGCAGCATTGCCAGTAGGGAGGGAGGGGGGTTGTGTTGAATGTACTAGCAGATTTAAATACACTAGCAAACTGAAGCCCAACTCCAGCAGTTTGCTTTCCTTATGGGATAAAGGTTTTACATGGATATATAAAAGCTGATCATTGAAAGCACCCTGGTTAGTGGTAAATGGTTTGTCCCATCTCTGTATAACTCATACATTCTGCTGGAGAGCTTCTGCTGTGAGAAACAACAGACTGGCTGGATCACCAGATGGAGATATTAGATGGAAAGTGCAATGCAATGTGGGAATCCTGCAAATCTACTGCGGGTTCCCGCATTGCACCTGAATTCGCAGGCAGGTCACACTGCCATATGTGAATCGCTGGGAGTGTCAATACAAAGTTAACGATGTCCCCAGATTAGTTCGCATATCGCAGTGTGAACTGTCAGTTCAGACATGAATCTGATCGCATAGGTGTGAACCCCCAATGCGATCAGATTCTGGTGCGGAACAAAAAAAGGGTCCTGTGGGACTTGTGCTCGAATGCGATGCAAATTCAGCCGTACAATCTGTATGGCTGAATTCGCAATGCACAGACATCGCATGTGATTTGCAGAGCAGTGTGCTTCGAATCACATGCAATGTCTGTCATCGCATATATGCGAACTGAGAAACAACAGACTGGCTAGCTGGATCACCAGATGGAGATAAAAGATGGAAAAAAGAAAAGTAATGCAGCCATGACATCTAGGAATTGGTAATCTTCAATATAATAAATGTTTGTGTTTGGCTCTATTATTGCTTTCAGTACATAAAGAAAGCAGAAGATACAATGTAGCGTTGCTCACAGACTATTATTCCCATATATGTAGATGTGTGTGTATGGGAACACAATGTGCACAGGAAATGTACTCAGCATGCATACCACTGGAGACAACATGGATGAGGATTCCTGATTCTCAGGACTGGGAGTCACGCTGCTCCACATCCCGAGGATAACCCTGACAGTCCACCTTCCCGTCCCTAAAGCATCCCCCGCTCCGCACTCACCGCTTCTCCCCTCCAGAAGGGCAGCGTCTCCTCCAACCTAGCGCAGCCGAACACTGAGACCTGAACGACACCGGTCTCCACCAATAGCTAGCGAGGGTTTCACATTCCACTATCGCAACAGCCAATCCGCGCATCCGATTCGGCCTCACGTGTGCGGTTGCATTGACGCTTCCTGGTCGGTGGGCTCCCTGATTGGCGGATAGGATGTGAGTGGACCGGGGAGGCGTGGTATGTTTAAAGAGACAGCATGTGAGAAGATCGATGGTTGCTGAGGTCTGTGGTGGAGCTGTGAATGATATCCAGTTCTGAGGCATGGAGGCGTTTCACTGTTTCTGTTAATGATTATAGAATGGGGTCATAGTTTCATGTGTGTGCCTTTACTTATATTCCACTTACAGTGATCCTAACTAGTGATTCACCGATATAGTTTTTTTTAATACCGATATTTTGGTCATCGGATATCGGTATAGGCCGATATTTTCGGACATGTAAAAAAATGTTATTTTTTTTTTTCACAGGTACTCCTTGTGGAGGGATCTGGGAGGACCCCAAACTCCTCCTCGGCACTGAAAAGCATTCAAAACGCCAATTTTGGCTGTTTTGAATTCTGTCAGTTTTTTTTATTTGGCGCCGAGTACCCAGAAGTGATGTCATGAGATCACTTCCGGGTTTTTTACATGGAGAACCCGATCAGAGCCGAATACGGCTTTGATCGGGTCTTCGGCGGCCATGCAAGTAGGATGCCCGGGTCTCCAGGTGGGACGGGAGACCCGGGCGAGCCACAGAAGTCAGAGGGAGGGGGGGGGGGTACGTCCCCTCCCGCTCCTTGTAATGACAGCCGAGCGGCTTCTCAACCGCATCGGTTGTCATTACAAGATAGCTGACCGTCGGCCATGGACGCCGTTACCAGGTTGATGCCTCTATTCACGGGCATTACTCCGGTACAAGCACTTTCCCGAAATTTCGGCCGATTCCGATATATATCGGGTAAAGTGCATATCGGCCCCTGATAATATCGGTGGTGCCGATAATCGATCGATCCCTAATCCTAACCGCTTGCCGACTGGCCGCCGTGTATATACTGCGGCCAAGTGGCGCTATTGCACGAAACAATGTACCTGTACATCATTTCGTTCAAAAGCAGTGCTTTAAGTGGCCCAAAAGAGGTGCTGATACTCTATTATAGCCTGTAAATTTTTGTTTCGCCCCCCCACCCCACATCAGGGTCCCCACAGAGCACCCCCCCTGGCCTGGGCTGGGACTCCGGAGCAGGGGGACTCACTGGTGGTGACTGGTCTGGCTCTGGAGTGGGAAATATCCTTGGGGGGGGGGGGCAATTGAGGGCGCAGATGTCCAAAATGAGCGTACTGGTATGCTACGGCGCACGGAGAGGTGGCGGTATGCTCAAGAGCCATATTTTGAAGTGCATACCGGCCCACTTAAAGCACTGTTCAAAAGCCAGATGGGCGCAATTGCGCCACCATGCAGTGATTGGCTATCAACGGGTCTGGCGGATCAGATGTCTGCAGGCCACCTGCGATCATCTCAAGGAGAGGCAGAACTGGGTAGCATCTAGGATGAACGCCACTTGGTCAGGATGGAGTAAGAAATCTTGTAGAAGGAAATGTGTGGCTTGCAAACCAATATCATGGGGTATCGATGTATACAACAAACTAATGTCTAGAGATAGCCAGAGGTAACTATCCTCCCACGGATTAGGAGTTAACATCTCAAGCAGATGGGTGGAGTCTCGTTTGTATGATTGGAGGTTCTGAGCAAGTGGTTGTAGGAAGACGTCAATATATTGCGAGAAGCCACTCGTGACACTATTCATAGTTGCGACAATAGGTCCGCCAGGAGGGTGTAAAAGATCTTTATGAACTTTAGGTAGATGGTAAAAATAGGGGGTGTTATAGTAGTCTTTCCACAAAAAGGAAGCTTCTTCCTTGTTAATCATTTTGTTTTGTAAAGCTGTCTGAATCAATTTATCGGCCTCTACTTTAAATTTGGGCAATGGATCCTGTGGGAGTTTGGTATAGGTATGACTATCAGACAGTAGACGAGTGGCTTCAAAGATGTAGTCAGTTTTATCTTGGAGGACAATGCCTCCCCCATTGTCAGCGTGTTCTTTGTAATCAGATCTAGATCTAGGTTGTCAGTAAACCGTTTCAGGGCTATTGATTCACAGATATTTAAATTGTGGTTGTAATGGAACAGCAACCTACACTGTACTTGTGGACTTCCATCAATGTATGGCTTCCTCCCAGTCGTGAACATAGATATCAGATTTTCAGCCACCCCCATACAAAGCTAGCCGACAACCTAGCTTGTACTGGAATCTTCTCCTTTACTGAAAAGTTTCACACTCAATGTATACACACATGAGCGCATCCCCCTCCTGATCAAATTACCCCATCAGGTCAGGGGTTGCCTGATTACATTATCATAAGCAGATGAAATTGTATACAGAAATAGAATTAACATATCTAAAGAACAACCAACACAAACAGTATACTATTTCCACTCAGCAACTAACAGAGGACAATGATTCAATCAACCTGAACAAATTAACTAGCAGACGGCTGTCCTCAAGCTCCTGAAATACAATACACAAACAATAGGGAGAGAGCCTGTCTCTGACATTGAAGTTCAATACACATTAGCATAAGTGTAAACACAGACCCAATTTGAAGCAATTCAAACCATTAAGTATCTGTCTTTCACTCCCAGTGACGGTGAGTACCGTCACAGTGGTGTAGATATTTTCCTTGTTTAGCTGAATCTTAGCATAATTTCTTAAAGTCATAAAACACAGTTCTATAAAATGCCTTAAGATACGGGCCTTTTGAGCGGGTAGGGTAAAAGATAGATTTAGGGCGTAAAGAGTGATGGATGGTGAAGTAGGAAAATGTTGTGAAAAAGATAAGCGTCCAAATCAAGATCTCCCTCTGCACAAGAATCGTATATGTGCTAAAAGGGCTATCAGGAGGGGTGCCACCAGGTGAATTGGATAGATCAGAAACTATGGACGTCGTATCACAGCTAGAAGGAATGGGTTTATTCTGATGGGACTTTATGTTATAAAAACGTTTAAGTGTAAGGTTTCTGATGAATTTATGAAGATCTATAATCAAAAGGAAGGAATTGGGCAACGTGGTGGGGGCAAAACTAAGGCCTCTGCTCAATAAAGAGATGTCTTCAGGGGTCAAGCTATATGAAGATAGATTAAACAGCTTTATAGTTTTCGCTGTTTGACATTTGTTCTTGGATTTTCTACTACTTCCCCCACATGCTCGTCTGTGTATTTTCTTTTTAGTCTGTGTTTTGGGAGGCGGGGCTGATCTCTATCTCTAAAAAAGACGTGAAGGAGGAGGTAGGACAGTAGGTGACTACTGTCAATGTCTCCAATAGTGATGGCAAAAATAGTGTCAATAATTGGTCCAAGAGACCCGTGATGGTCTCCAGTGACACTAGTAGACGCAGCATTATTTGCAAAAAAGGGTGGATTAAGAGGAACACGGGGAGCAGGTGGCGATGTGGTATTAGATGCTACTGACACAGATGGCTCCTCTGTAATGGTGGAGCTGAGATGTTTATTCTTTGGGTTTGTCGTAGCGTACTATTTTGGGTAGATCCACCCTAGAACTTTATTCATTGTTGCTATTATGTTTTATAGTTTTTATAGCTATATTTAGGTTTCTGAATACAGTTGTATGTGGATTGTCGTATAATGGTAGAGCCATAAGCTTGTTTATGACCTGACCTGGAAGATGATGTTTGAGATTTGGTATGGCCAAGTGGAGGGCCTATAGATCTGGATGAGGTCATCAGGCAATTAATTTGATGGGATCAAAGAGACATTAATGGAGGTATAGAGTTATTGCGTTTCCAAGAAAAGATTTTATTACTACGATAATCCTCTAGATCATGTTTAAATTTGCCTAATTTGGATTGAATTAAGAGGTCCTCTTTTCTCTTTTTTTCCTTTTTAATGTATCCAACCAAGGCATAGGGATCCGAATGTGACTGAAAATCAAGACTTCTTGGACTAAAATCGAAATACTATGTACTAGAGAGTCAAATTTAATGTGTCGCTGCAGAATGAGGACCTCTAACCACTTGGAGTTACAGAATTCAGCCATATTCTACCATTCTCTCAAGTGGGTAGGGTCCAAAAAGGAGCAAGTTTTAGTGATCCTAAGTCCTCTGGGAGAATTTTTTTCTGATCAATATTTTTTGAGAAAAACTTTGGGTATTGGCTAAATGTATTAATCTTTCTAATTTGTATTTTTATTGTGCCATGTATGTTCCATAATAACCTTTAATATGGTTTTCAGTATTATAGTTGTATGTATTTGCCCTTGCCCATACACTGCCTGTATATTATCTGTTGGCCTGGGTTTCTTCTTTCTTGTTCTCCCTGCCCACTGACCAATTTACATTTTTTTCCTGTGTGTGCGACCCTTTACATCTCTATGGCGTCATACATTGGAAATAACTGCCACAGACTGGGTGGGAAAATAGCTAATACAAACTGGATGGGCCACAACAATTTTCATATTTTTTAGAAGCAGCAGAAACTTTAGTCACATACAACAGAAGCAAGTACAGCCAAATCTTTGCTGTGTTAAACCAGGAGTGTGTTTGGTGATGACCAGAACATGGAAGTTGTGGTGTGAACAAGCCCTGAGCCAGAATGTTAGACCTGCGATCACTCAATGACTCCAAACTAGCCTGTTCAAAGCCAATGATCCTTGGGAACAGGAGCAACGGTGGTTTGTGAGATGCCAAAGGTGCAATTGAGGTGTTGACCACTACTACTGATCACCACTACCTGAGTACTGTAAAATCTTGGGATGAACTTTGACACCCTGACATTCTGGGGAGATACAAATAAGCTGTACCCAGTTCTCTACTGGCATGCTGAACATTTAAGGTAGCAAGGGCCCCTCACTGTTGTCCAAGGATGTATCAGCCAAGGTGTACTCTAGTCCAATACATACACATTTGGCTCCAATTGGACTGTGCCAAATTCAGTCACTTTGTGGGACCACCACCACATGCTGGCTTTCATGGGGTGAGTAACCTATGATGTTTCAAGGATCTGCTGGACCACTATTGGAGAGACCCCTGTTAAAAGGATTGAACATGCCATTGAGCCTTTTTGATCATAGTGATTGTAGCATAGAATGTTCCATTGGTTTTGAGGCACTGTGTCACAAAGAGAGCATGAGCTAAGAGGGATTCCTGCATCTTTGAGTACCAATAGCTATTCTTTTGGAAGATAAATTGTTGCATATGTACTGGGACAGGCTTCTTTTTGACCCATTGTTGTGGAATATATAGGCAGATAAGGATTCTTTTAGAACTGGTCAGCTCAAATCAGCTGTGGCCCTGACGTACTGTCTTCAGGAGAGTAATAATCAAGTTCTTACTGTACAGGGCTGGATAGACTCATTCACATGACGCTGTTCTCTTTTCCTGTGTTGTATTCCTCTTTGCTCTCATGGAGATAGGAAACTGCAACTGCAATCCACACCAGAATTTTCAGAATACTTTGCCTGGTCTGTATGCTTTCACTTCTCTCGAGTGTTCTGGAGGTATCTGCCAAGACTGGAATCTTCACTGCTGGAGAAGCTGCCAGTCCTAGGGTATACTGTATGCCCTAAATTCCGGTCGGTCGCCTTTAAAATAGCTTTGTTTCGTTTATCACCAAAAATTGACTGACCTTCATATGGTATTCTGCACCATACTTGCTTGGGTGAAGGTTTAGCCCCCCAGGGGCTAAGACACAGAACCCTCTGCACCGTCACTGCGTGTAACATGGATCTAACAGAGGACTGACAGAGGACAGAGGCTGATGTAGTCAATGGAGAGCTTCAATTCCCCTCAGAGTTGATGTTATGTTCTCCTTGTTTTGGTCAACTCGCATAATGTCTTCAACACTCCCCACCCATATATTGCGGGACTTCACCACTGCTGTCAGAGCTATTGCTGAATGGCTGGATCTTCTTTAAGCGCTTGCCGACTGCTCACAGTATATTTACTGCGGCAATCAGCCCCGGCCAGGCAGAGTGACGTAGGTCTACGTCGCTCGCCTGTCACTCCTTCTAGAGCCAATAGCGGGCGAGCGCCTCGGCTCGTTCACGGAGGAGTGCGGGAGTGTGATTGGCGTACCCGATGTCCGCCGGTCACACTACGATCGCAGGTACAGCGGGAGAAAGACAGAGCGGCTTATGTAAACAAGCCGCCTGTCAGTTCTCCCTGTGTAAAAATGAAGATCAGACGGTTCTACTATGTAGAACCGTTGATCTTTGTTTTTACACCAGTAGCCACGTCCCACTACAGTTAGAAGCACGCCCCTAGGACACACTTAAACCCTCCCTGTCCAATACTGTTAACCCCTTCCCTGCCAGTGTCATTTTTGCAGTAACAGTGCATATATATAGCACTGATTACTGCAGTAATGTCACTGGTACCCTCAAAAATGTCAGTCAAGGGTCCGATCTGTCCGCCGCAATGTCGCAGATCGCCGCCATTACTCGTTAAAAAAAAAACACCAAAAATGACAAAAATCTTTCCCTTTGTTAGTAAACGCGATAACTTTTGCGCAAACCAATCAAAATACGCTTTTTGCGATTTTTTTTTTACCAAACATAGGTAGCGTAAAACAAATTGGCCGAAAATGTTAAAATTTTGATTTTTACATTTTTTTGGGGGGGGGGAATTTCATATAAAAAAAAGGGAAAAATATTGTTATTTTTGCAAAAATTACGCTTTTTTTTGTTTATAGCGCGTGATCAAAAAATCGCACAGGTGATCAAATACCACCAAAAGAAAGCTCTGTTTGTGGGAAAAAAAGGACGTGAAATTCGTTTAGGTACAGTGTCGCACGACCGCGCAATTGTCCGTTAAAGTCACGCAGTAAAAAATCGCAAAAAACCCCCTGGTCAGGAAGGGGGTAAAATCTTCCGGGGCTTAAGTGGTTAAATCCATGTCAGTGTTTTTATCCAGCATATCTCTGAGTGACACACTGCACCATCATGTCTAACAAGTTAAATAAGCAAGACGTTGACCAGTGGAACAGAACCAAGCTTCACTACAGACTCTTTGAGAGGGTAAAAAATGCAGAGACTATTGTGAAGGATTGCTTCCACCTTGCTTCCACCTTGCTCCACTCTTTCCTCACCAGATCTTTCAAATTGTCTAAGAATGGAATAACCTCCTACTTGAGGTGCTTTTAAAACCTACTTCTGGATGAAGTTTCAACTGTTTTTTTTTTACACTGGAGGTCTGTCTTACAGCTATGACATAAGGTCGCATGTAGCTAAAAGCAAAGCTGCCCATAACTTCTTCCTCAGACTCCCCCCGGACAAACTGACTGACCAATCTTTTTCTTCTTTCACTGGTTAAACTGGTATTATAGCCACCTGCAAGGTTGCTGGCTCAATTGCAGGAGGCCTCTCTGAGGGTGCTGGTGTGGAGAGCTCCTTAAAAGCCTCTCTCATAACTTATCTAATTAGAGACTATCTCTCTGTTGCCTGCCTCCTTTTTGCTTAAACTTCCATAAGCTATGATCCCCACAGGGATTTGCCTTGCAATATGGCATTAGGGTAGGCCCAGAAGCGTCCTTATGCAGGCCATCTATGTGAAGCTGGATTGTATGTAGATAGAAAGTGTGATCTTCTGTCAGACTTGAACAATGGGCAAGCAGATCACTTGTCTAGGGTGTTTATGGACAGTGAGTGGTCTCTTCTGCCCAAAATATTTGAAAGGGTGATAAGCTGGGCCTTCTTTCTGAAGATAGGTCTCTCTGTATCCCCAGCAAAGGCAAAGCTGACAAAGTTCTGTTCTAGATTCTCATGCCCACAGACGTTGGAGTCAGATGCACTGAAAATGGAACGGCACTTCCATTTGGTGTACGCTTTTCCCCTGATTCCCATGATCCTCAATTTCCTGAAAAAACTACTGGAGGAGGAGGTGCTGGTTCTAGCTTTATTTCCTGATTGGCTTGGGCGGTCATGGTATCCGCTTCTACTACAGCGGAGTGGCAAGAGTCCTCTAGTCTTCCCAACCCCTCGGAATCTCCTGAACTAAGGTCCCATTTGTCATCCTGTTCCAGAGAAACTCCACCTAAAGGCCTGAATATTGAAAGGCAAAGGTTGCTTGGCTTAGGCTGCTTTGTGAAGATGATGGACAAACTTCTAAAATCTAGGAAAATAACTGTTTTAAGAAGACTTTTAACAAAGTGTAGCAGCAATTTCAACTGTTTGTGGCTGCTCAACGTGTTTCATCAATAGATACCTCAAGTGTACAACGTGCTAGAGTACCTTCCAAAAAGGCCTTGAGATGGGTCTCAGTCTTAGCACTTTAAATAGACATGTTTCAGCTATCTAAGGAACCCGATGGTCATTGAATGTATTGGTTGTTCAATTCTTCAAAGCAGTAATGAGAATAAACTGCCAAGGTAGCTTCTCTTCCCAAAGGGAGATCTTCCACTAGTCACTAGTACCTAGTGTGACATTTTTAACTGAAAACTGCCTTTTTAGCTGCAGTTACTTTGGCAAGAAGGGTATCAGAGTTAGCTGTGTTAGGGGCCAAAGAACCCTTCACCACCTTCTTTGTTGACAGTGTGGTTCTAATTCCAGCGTTAGCATTTATACCCAAGGTGACCTCGGACTTTCACTTAAAGCAGGACATGGTCGCCCCTACCCTTGTCTAATCAGATCTGCATCAAGTAAGCAGTTTAGACATAGACAAATCCTTCAGGGCATACCTAGAGGCAATCACTTTCTTCAGAGCGTCTGACCATCTATTCGTGTTGGGGAAAAGTTCCAGTTGGGTAATCACCTTTTGACTGGTCAAGACAATTTCAATGGCCTACAGCTTTAAAGGTGTGGCAGTGATGGATGGGGTTACAGCTCATTCCATTTGTGATTTCCATTTCCATTTGTGACATGACAGCTCTCTGGGCAGCAGCATCATTTGTCTCCAGAAATTATTTGTAGGGCGACTTCTTGGTCTTTGCTTCCATACCTTTGTGACCTAATATTGTGTTGACCAAGCCTCTATTAAAACTTTTGTTTTTGTCAGGGATTACTTTCTTCTGCCACATCTGTCAATTAACATTTTCAGCAATCCCATCCTGTGTCGATATTTCCCACATGTATATTGCTATGGAGTCATCAGGGAAAACTGGAAAATTGTTTTCATGCTTACTGTAATTTTCCTGTCCTGATGAGCTCTATGGCAACATAGTATCCCCACCTCATTAGAGTAGGCAGGTTATGTAACACTGTGACTGGGGAGGGGTACAAACTTATGGATAGACGGTCTGGTGGGTGTAGAAAGCTAGGAGACCCATGTGTATGCTGCCATGAAGCTCTTCAGGAAATAGAATTAAGCTAAGTATGAAAAATGTTTACTGTTTTTAATACCTCATAGTGATTACAGGTAAATTTACTGGCAAAAATCCTAAATGCAAACTCATAAACATTTTGTATTTTTTTTTAATAATATTCCAATAAATAAGTTTGTTTACAGAACACAGTATTTTTTTTCACACTTTTTGATAAAGTGGGGATCAGTGTTAATTTCGTCAACGAAAATGTTTTCGTCACCGATTTTCGTCACCGGCATTTTTCAACTGACAAAAACGAGATGCAAAGTAGAACACATTTTCGTCAAATGACAACTTTGACGAAAATCAAATCCATTTTCGTTAACAAACGAAAACTAAACGAGAATGTGAGGCAGGGACGTTTACCCAACTTCCGGTTTCACGGAGCTCCGCCTGTGTGGCGTCTGGCATGGCGTGCCCCGTGACGTCCGACGTGAGGACAACTACAAGAGAGTCGACTCGAAACTATGAAACCAACCACCTGACCTCACCAGAGCACTGCAGCCAGAGCCAGGCCCGACTCATCACACGGCAGATGACCAGGTAGTGGCACCCACCACCACATGCAGAACAGAGCACCCACCGTGTGTCACTCCCCTGAAGACGTAATTTGCGTATGACGAAATGCGTTGGGCCGCTCCCGATTGGACGCCTGGACGTGCATGCGCAGTAGAGGACAAACGCGGCCATCTTGTCGGTTGGATCCGGAACCACGCCGTTCGGCAGTTTTTTTAGAAGTTCCTATGACAGAGTTATGCAGTTTGCCATGATATAATTTGAATGCCTGTTTATCATTTCGATCTGGTAAGCGTATTTTGGCACTCTATTTGGTGGCGGATCTCCTTCACTTGTTGTTCAGTGCTGGTTGCTGTGCTTTTGCTCACCGGGATATCTGGAAATTCCTCCATATGGACTATCTTTAGACTTTTTAATATTATGGTTTAGTGCTACATACTATAATTTTCATTTCACCCACTGTGTGAGTTGCAACAGCCAGGCCAGCCATTACTGCCTCCCCTGAGTCCCCTCAGACCACTGGCATCCGCCATCCAGGACTGTGTGTGCGTGCATAGGCCACCGAGGCCCGCCCGGCCCATCCTGTTCAACTTCAGTTCAGAGTCAGACCAGAGACCACCCTTAAACCTGAGACCCCCATCCAGCACTCTGAGCAGCACTGTGCTGTGTGCACTGACTTCAAGCAGCAGCATTACAGGCCTCCTCTCTGACCTGACCATGACCGCAGGCATCCGGCCATCCCTTAGATCTGAGACCACCATCCAGCACTACAGCAGCATTTCAGGCTTCCTCTGACCTGACCACCATAGGCATCCAGGGCATTACAGGCCATCCCTTAGACTGAGACCACCATCCAGCACTGTGTGCATTACAGGCCATCCCTTAGACCTGAGACCACCATCCAGGCTCCAGCACTGTCCAGCAGCATTTGAGCAAAATTAGTTTTAGTCGACTAAAATGTACTGGAGTTTTAGTCGACTAAAATGTACTGGAGTTTTAGTCTACTAAATACGACTAAAACTAAAACACTTGCAGAAGACTAAGTAATAGATTTTATCTAAATGAGGCAGATCAGATTCACATTTGATACTTTTGTTGCTTTTGCTGAAGGTGCAACATTATTAGCAAATCTTTTTTTCACTTGGGAAATATATAAATTGCCTGACCCCAGCCTTATGTATAACAAATAAATGAATCTGTTTGCTTATTCTGTAGTGGCAACCCTTAGTGTAGGACCCACTGATAATGGGGTACTTTGACGTAGTGGTGGGTTAGAGCACTATATGGCCATATGGTGGGACCAAATCCCCATTTTTATTTATGGATTGTCTTCAAATTTGGTAGTAATTTCTTTTGCATGTGTGCGCTATTCTTTTTTAATATACATGTCTTTTGGTTCATAGCTGCACCAGGTTTAGAAATACATGGGTATGCTCCCCCAAATTTTTTGCTTGTTTACAATGTGCTAGTATGCATACCATACTAGCACATTATGCGAGACCTCCCTCAAAACGAATCCCTCCAGTACTGCGCTGTCACCGCTTATAGGTGCTTCCATCTTCACCCAGTCTTCCCTCCTGGTCTGCGTCCTCAGGCTGTCTGATTGGCCACGCCATGATGACTTCACTCCTGCACTTGTGTGAGAGTCATGGAGGCAGGGAGCTCTGAAGGGACGCCACAGGTATGCTTTCCCTTCGGAGAGCATGTGCCGGTGATGTCACCAGCTGCATGCAGTGTGACTATCCCCTTAAAAAAGGTTTAGGAGATATTCACTGTACCTACAGGTAAGGCTTATTATAGGCTTACCTGAAGGTAAAAATGCCAAAAAAGGCTTTTCTACCACTTTAATACATTAAATGTTTTAAATGGAGAGCACTAGATGTGTTTTGTTCTGTTCCCATTTTATACATATGACCACAAATTTGGAGGCTAACATTGCGCTATGGGAGATACTGAAGTTGGAACATCAGACCCTCATCCCTATTTCCCTTAAAGGGAACCACAGCGAGTTATTACCCTACTGGTAATGCAGGGGTCATAACATTAAGGTGAGCGGCTGGAGTGCACAGGTGTTGGACGACACAAATTTTTTTGTATTACATGGTGGTGGAATACGTACCATTTCCTGGATATTTTTTACCATAATAATCAACAAGAAGGCGGATCACATGATTGAATATGGACACTTATATACTATCCTGATTGATTTTTAGATGTTTATGTTTTTGTGCTCATATTTAGGACTTTGTTGGGTGGCACTATATTGTTTAATTATTCATGATTACATGTAGAATTGCGCTGCACTATATGTTGGAGATATATGATTTGCATTTAAGTGTGGTGAAATCGCTTTCTTGGTGGGAGCAGCAATTCGTTTTGTTAAGAGATTGTTAGTTTGGCTGCTCTAATTACATTTTATTTGACTTGGGTTTAACCCTAATATCTTCCCTTGATCCAAGTCTGAAAGACAGCTTGGTTAGGTGTGAGTACCTTATCAAAATGCAGTGCAATAATGAAATAATTATTCCTCATTGTTGCCACTAGATGTCACTAGCTTCCTAATTATTATTCTCTCTCTTCTTTTCCAGTAAAGTAGTACAAAGGACAGTAATAAAAAGAGCAGTAAACCCTATCAGCCAATCAGAATCATCATTAAACTGAAAAAAACATAGCATATACAGTGCAACAGTCAGGACTAATGTAAAGCATATACATAGCAGAGGTCACGTCTATTTAATGTACAACAAATCCTGTATTATAAAATATATATCTGGACACACGTATGTCAAGCAGGATATCTCTGCGCTTATTGGAGGAGTCAGCTGGTTAACTGCTAAAAAACAAACTGCTGCTACATCACCAAATATCGTATAAATTGGAAAAACATGAATAGAAAGAATAGTAGCGCAAAAAGTCACTCTGATATGACTCATAAATTGCATAAAATACAACCATAAATAAAGGGTGTTTGTAAACACTCAAATAAGGGTAAAAAGTCCTTTAAAGTCCATAGACCGTCCAGGATAGAGTGATGTTGCTAATGGATCACCTTTTTCAACCACCACCAAGTGTCACACCGAGGGGTCAGTAGAAGTGGTAACTCACCAGATATAGTGGCTCAGGTGTTCTCACACAAGAACACAGAAAGCGGGAATCAAAGATATTGATGATGGGTGTCAGCAAACAGCCTTGATATATCCTCGCTGTATATACTAGATCAGACCTCCTTTCCACAGACTCCACTCAGTATAATGGTCACATGTAAGGTAAAATGACTGGTTGCGGCTGCAGCAGGATGATGGCGAGAACCGCAGCCGGAGGAATAATATTCGACTGCGGGGCTTGCCTGAATCCGTAAAGGGCCCTTTGATTCCCGCTTTCTGTGCTCTTGTGTGAGAACACCTGAGCCACTATATCTGGTGAGTTACCACTTCTACTGACCCCTCGGTGGGACACTTGGTGGTGGTTGAAAAAGGTGATCCATTAGCAACATCACTCTATCCTGGACGGTCTATGGACTTTAAGGACTTTTTACCCTTATTTGAGTGTTTACAAACACCCTTTATTTATGGTTGTATTTTATGCAATTTATGAGTCATATCAGAGTGACTTTTTGCGCTACTATTCTTTCTATTCAAATCCTGTATAATGTATGCATCATGTCATTGGTCATTGGGGGAAAATGTCCCAGGCACTTGTATAAATGGCATCAAACACAGCCCTGTCCTTGATGTGAGTGGAAACAATGGTTGGCTGTCAGTGTATTGGTGGAAGGATGTCCCTGTGTCAGTGGAGAGCCCCAAGGTGGTCAGTAGGGTGCAAATCCTGACCCCCCCCCCCCCCCCCAGAGCTGGTTGCTTGTGAGAAAGAAGCCTCCCAATGTTGGTGGTCAGTGCACCCCCTTTCCAGCATAGGTGGTCATTGGGGTATAAATCCCACAAGCGTTGGCAGGCTGTGGAGTGCAAATGCCTTATTGGTTGGTGCATTGGCATTTATATTGGCATTGGTTGAATGTCTCTTCTCCCTCAGCATTGCTGGTCAGTTGGTTTCACTTACATTAAGGCCTCATTCACACAGTAACCCCATGGAAAGGGCTGTATTCTCCCATACAGGATGCATAGGTGTTCCATGCATTCCATGCAGGCAATCCCATTCATGTCTATTAAGACACAGCTGGTGCCAATTTTATAGATGTGTGGTTGTGTGTTTCTCAGTCTTTTTTCAGTCAAAGCGCCCTTTAAATTTATGGACAGTCATGAGGCGCCCCCATTGTAAAATGTAAGAACTATTCTGATAGTTTTACATTCTGCAGCAACATCAATACATGTAGGACACCCAGCCTTAGAGGTGATTTATTCTCCCAAAGCAAATACACTTTTGCAAACTGGCACTGACTAGTATTCCAATGTTTCTCTTCTCCCTCAGTTTTAAGACCCCAAAGCTGGTGTAGAGGGGAAAGGGAGGGTCCAACAAGGATGTTATGCAGGCAACTGCCATCCTCCTTATCAACTGATGATGTCATTGGTCGCTAGGATGCTGGCAGCTAGAAGGTTGTAAGGGGTTGTACCGGGGTGATGCCTGCAGCTAGAGGCATCATCCCGGTACTGTTGTTTAGAGCCGACAGTCGGCTTTTTTGTAATGACAACCGATGCGGCTAAGAAGGCGATTGGCTGTCATTTCAAGGAGCGGCGGGGGGGGGCAACCCCTACTCCTGCTGCCTTTCGTGTCTCCTGTCCCGCTGGCTGGTTGGAGTCCCAAGCAAAGCCGAATTCGGCTCTGATCTGGTCCCTGATGTAAATAAAAACCTGGAAGCGACGTCATGACATCATTTGCGGGTACTAAAGCCTTAAAGGTGCCAGATTAAAAAAAAAAATGAAAGCATTCAAAACAGCCAAACTTGGCGTTTTGAATGCTTTTAAGTGTTCTTTACTGATTGTGTTCTGTGCACATATTTAAGACTTGGTTGGGTTGCACTATATTGTTCATTTATTAATGATTATATGTAGAATTGCGCTACACTATATGTTGGATTTATAACATATTAGGGTTGCCACTACAGAATAAGCTAACAGATTCATTTATTTGTTATACATCAGGCTGGGTCAGGCAATTTATATATTTCCCAAGTAAAAAAAAAGATTTGCTAATACTGTTGCACCTTCAGCAAAAGCAACAAAAGTATCAAATGTGAATCTGATCTGCCTCATTTTAGATTTAAGTGTCTTTTTGACCCCAGGTCCTTCCATAAAGAGCACCTGTCACTAGGGATGTTTACATTCTTTGTGACAGCAATAAAAGTGATTAAAAATTTTTTTTTTTCAAAAAGAATAGTGTAAAAAAATAAAAAAATAATGAAGAAAAATAAAAATAAATTTAAAGCGCCTCGTCCCTCTGTGCTTGCGCGCAGAAGCGAACGCATACGCAAGTCATCCCCTCATATGAAAACGGTGTTCAAACCACTCATGTGAGGTATCACCACAATCATCAGAGTGAGACCAATAACTCTAGCACAAGACCTCCTCTGAGATTTTTTAATACCGAAGTTTGTGGCCCTTCCTCAAGTGTGCGCATTTGTAAAGTATGGCATGTTAGGTATCTATTAACTCGATGTAACATCATCTTTCATAATCTACAAAAAAAATTGGGCTAACTTTGCTGTTTTGTTTTCTTTTAATTCATGAAAGTGTATTTCTTCCCAAAAAAAATTGCATTTGAAAGACCGCTGCACAAATACCGTGTGACAAAAAATATTGCAACAATCGTCATTTTATTCTCTATATATAATATAAAAGGTAGATCATTTTGGGGTATCGTTGCAGATACCAATACCGATATTTTGGCCATCGCATATTGGTATCGGCCAATATGGGCCAATATTTTGTACATTTAAAGTTTTGAAAAATAAAAGACAATTTTTGACACATCTGGTACTGAACATGTTAATTTTTGTGGTGGGTGGCTGGCTGTCTGGCACCCTGTGGTGGGTGGCTGGCTATCTGGCACCCTGTGGTGGGTGGGTGGCTGTCTGGCACCCTGTGGTGGATGGCTGGCTATCTGGCACCCTGTGGTGGGTGGGTGGCTGTCTGGCACCCTGTGGTGGATGGCTGGCTAGCTGGCACCCTGTGGTGGATGACTGGGTAGCTGGCACCCTGTGGTGGGTGGCTGGCTGGCACCCTGTGGTGGGTGGCTGGCTGGCTGACACCCTGTGGTGGGTGGGTGGCTGGCTGTCTGCCATGCTGTGGTGGGTGGCTGGCTCTCTGGCACCCTGTGGTGGGTGGCTAGCTGTCTGGCACCCTATGGTGGGTGGCTGGATATCTGGCACCCTGTGGTGGGTGGCTGGCTGTCTGGCACCCTGTGGTGGGTGGCTGGCTGTCTGGCACCCTGTGGTGGGTGGCTAGCTGTCTGGCACCCTGTGGTGGGTGGCTGGCTGTCTGGCACCCTGTGGTGGTGGGTGGCTGGCTGTCTGGCACCCTGTGGTGGTGGGTGGCTGGCTGTCTGGAACCCTGTGGTGGGTTGCTGGCTTGCTGACACCCTGTGGTGGGTGGGTGGCTGGCTGGTACAGAGCCTGTGGGTGGCTGGCTGGTACAGTGCCTGTGGGTGGCTGGCTGGCTGGCACCCTGTGGTGGGTGGCTGGCTGGCACCCTGTGGTGGGTGGCTGGCTGGTACAGGGCCTGTGGGTGTGGGTGGCTGGCTGGCACCGGGCTGCACTAGAGACTAGTCCCGACTCAAGACGAGGCTGTCCAAGGCGAGGGAGGCGGCCTAAGAAGGCAGAATGATGTCACGAAAATATCGGCAATATCGGTAACTTCCGGGGCCGATTCCGATATATCGGGGAAAGTGCATTTCGTCCCCCGATATATCGACCTTGCCGATAATCGGTCGATCCGTAGTTCTAAGTAATTTTCTAGCATAAAATACTGATTTTAACTTGTAACAAATGTCAGAAAAAGACAGGCTCAAAGGGGTTACTGTCTCTGCACCCACATAGCAGTCAGATTGGGACCAGCAGCTGTGTCAGTGCAGCCTCTGCATCTCAGTAGACATGAATAGGACTGCCTGTATGCAGATGTGTATCCTTTGCAGGTGAAGGCAGCCCCTCGCACAGGTAAACGCATAGGTACGCCGTGTGATTGAGGCCTAAGAGCTTCACATCACAGCCTGCAGTATAACTGTTTTCACGTGATTTGGCACGCAGGGGCCATTTTCAGACTACATTGCGCTTCACCAGAACAAAGATTGTTGGGTGACAGATCAGGTAAGTAATAATTCTTTCATTTATAGACCAGCCTTTTTCTTCATATTTGTATGTTTTTGTCACAGACAGGTGATTTGATACAGTTGTATATGAATACCATTCTTGTTATAGTGTACACATATGCAGCGTGGCACATTTTCTTCATTCTTGAAGTGCACATGCGTGGATCATTGAAAATCGATAGCTAGACATGTCCATCCATATTTGACAACACAGGCATTTTTTAAATTAAAATATTCAAACAAGACCTAAATCTGCATTGAGTTCTATTGATAGCTGTACACTGCTAGATTTTTAATGCAAATCCTAAAGAATGTTAATCGGGGTATTACATCATTGACTCAACAAATTCCTATGAAAAAATGTGTTTGATTTCCATGCCAAACGATTGCAAAGAAGAATTATACATACAGTCCAAGTACATAAGTCTGAGGTTATAGTGGATATACAGAATACATTTCAATAAACAAGAACAGTGATGGTGAACCTTGGCACTCCAGATGTTTTGAAACTACATTTCCCATGATGCTCATGTACTCTGCAGTGTAGTTGAGCATCATGGGAAATATAGTTCCAAAAAATCTGGGGTGCCAAGGTTCACCATCACTGTACTAGAATCTACTTATAAATCTAATTCAGCACATAATCTATACTTCTAAATTGACCACAACTTCATAGTTGCCAACATTTGAAAAAAATTTCCAGGGACACATTGCTGCACAGCTATCAATTACTTACCACACCCACTTCCCTGAAGCTCCACCCAGTCCCCATAATTAATAAGCCTACTTATCAGATTATAGGGTCTACTCAATATAGAGAGAATTACAGGAAATTAAAATTGACACTTAAAATAATGTTTGAAAAAAAAAAAAAAGAATTAGGGCTCTTTCACACGGGCGATCGGATCAGATCCGCCTGTCAGTTTTTTAGGCAGATCTGATCGGATCCTCCATGCAGCTCTATGGGGCAGCGGATGTCAGCGGAGACATCTCCGCTGATACCCGCTGCCATCCGTATCCGATCCTGTCCGTGAAATCCGGACGGATGGAAACCCTATTTTTCCATCCGTTCAGGGATCGGATGAGAGCAGACAGGCGGTCCGCTCTCATCCGATCCCCCATAGAGAGCAGCGGGAGCTGTGACACCTCCCTCTCCGCACTGCAAGCGGAGACGGAGCTGTCATCCGCCGGCTCAGCGGGGATCGGCTGACCGTGTGAAAGAGCCCTAAAAGAAAAAACAAAATGCAATGTGCTGAACACAACACGAGCCTGAGCAGTAAAATGCTGCGTTGTGTGAACCCTGCCTTACTAACAGAATTTATTTTGTTCAGTTAACAAATGAAAAACATTTTCCATTCTTCTCCTTTAATTTTATTGGCTCACTATGACTATGGTTAAAAAAAGATCATTAATGAACACATTCCTCACATGATCTCAGAATTGTATAAACTGCTGACCCTAACGTCCTTTATAGTTAAATCTGCCTTTATCCAGGATTGGTAATGCGGTCTGTATTGTGAGTTCTCGGAGGACCAGCTGGCTCGAATATATAGACTGACCCACTCTAGTGCCATAGACTCAGCCTGATACACACTATACAACATTTGTTGTAGATTTACCTTCAACTATGTAGTGCAAGAGCCTGCCTGATTGCATATAAATTGACAGTGTTTAGGTCTGACCTCATATTATATGGTTTTGGTAAATCTAAAGGAAAAATCTAAAGAAAATTGTATAGTGTGTATCCAGCTTTAGTGTCGGTTCACATATATGCGATGCGGGAACCCTGCAAATCCACTGCAGATTCCCACATCGCATTCAAATTGCAGGCAGTTCACACTGCCATTTGCGAATCGCTGGGGGTGTCAATACAAAATTATTGACACCCCCAGATCAGTTCGCTATCGCAGTGCGAACTGACAGTTCGAACAATGAATTGGATCAAATTGGTGTGAACCACCATGCGATCCGATTCTGGTGCGGACCCAAAAAAGGGTCCTGTGTGTGTTCTGGCCGAATCCAATGCGAATTCAGCTATACAATCTGTATCGCACAGAGCAGTGCGCTCTGAATTACATGCGATGTCTGTCATCGCTATAGTGTGAACCGGGACTGATCTGGGGGTGTCGTTAACTTTGTATTGACACCCCCAGCGATATGGCAGTTTGAACTGCCTGCGATTTGAATGCAATGCGGGAACCCGCAGTGGATTCGCAGGGTTCCTGCATTGCATATATGTGAATCGGCACTAAGATTTAGGAAAATAATTTTAAGACCTTGACACGTTGGTAGCGTGTACCAGTTGTCCTGGCAGGTATATATTCCTCAGTCTCATCTCTGTTGGCGGGGTTGTGGTCAGTGCGGTACGCTATTACATATATGGTGGGACTGCCCAAGATCCAGGTTTTCTGGAAGTTTATTAACCACTTCAGCCCCTTAATGGCCAGGCCATTTTGTGCGATACGACACTGTGTTACTTTAACAAACAATTGCGTGGTCGTGCGACGCTGTACCCAAATAAAATAGATTCCCCACAAATAGAGCTTTCATTTGGTTGTATGTGATCACCTCTGCAGTATTATTTTGTTGCTCTATAAATAAAAAAAGATTTTGGAAAAAAAACAACATTTTTTACATTCTGCTATAAAACATTCCCAATAAAAAATTGTAAAAATCCAATTTCTTGATCAGTTTAGGCCACTTTGCATTCTGCTACATATTTTTGGTAAAAAAAAATCCCAAAAAGCGTATATTAATTGGTTTGCTTAAAAAATGTTACCGTTCACAAATTATGGGATAGATTTATGGACTTTTTTTTTTTTTTAATGTTTTTATTAGTAATGGCAGCGATCGGCGATTTTTAGCGGGACTGTGACATTGCGATGCCCAAATCTGACACATAAGTGACACTTTTTGGGGACCAGTGACATCAATACAGTGATCAGTGCAAAATAATATGCACTGTTACTGTATAAATGACACTGGCTGGGAAGGGGTTAACATCAGGGGCAATCAAGGGGTTAAGTGTGCTCTTAGATAGTGCTTTCTAACTGTGTGAGGGGGAATGGACTGACTGCAGGAAGAGAGGGATCTGTGTTCCTGATTAGTAGGTAGGAACACACAATTTCTCTCTTACTGTCTGACAGAACAGCCGTCTGCCTTGTTTACATAGGCAGACCGCCATTCTTTCATTCTCCTGAACGATCGTGGGTGGCCAACGGCTCTCGCGGTTGCCAGAGCTGCTGATTGGTGTCTAATCACAGCGGGAGCGCGCCCCCTAGAGTCCTTCAACAAAATCACATACAGATACGTGATTTTTAGCTTAAGGGCCGCCCTGCCATAGTAAATGTGCATGGGGCGAACCTTAAGTGGTTAAGGCACAGGTAGCGGGAATCCTAGGCATAGTCATTCCTCTCTCTTTGGTCCACTTCCTCCTCCATGTGCCCACAGTTCTGCTCAGCCACTACAAACGAAGCGCCTTACCACATTTCCAAATGCTGCCAAACACCCAATACCAGTATCCCTCAGGTTCCGGGCTGTGAGGAATGGACCAGGAAGCTGAATGAAATTTGGAGGCTGAGGAATGGATTTCTACCTGTAAAGGTACAATGGATTCTACCTGTAAAGGTACAATGGATTCTACCTGTAAAGGTACAATGGATTCTACCTGTAAAGGTACAGTGGATTCTACCTGTAAAGGTACAATGGATTCTACCTGTAAAGGTACAGTGGATTCTACCTGTAAAGGTACAGTGGATTCTACCTGTAAAGGTACAGTGGATTCTACCTGTAAAGGTACAGTGGATTTCTACCTGTAAAGGTACAGTGGATTCTACCTGTAAAGGTACAATGGATTCTACCTGTAAAGGTACAGTGGATTCTACCTGTAAAGGTACAATGGAACACACTGCGGCTGCAGACTTGGACTTATCCAGCCTTGATGTGGCCTTATTAAAACTAGCAGACCCCATCTTTGGGTTGCCTACCTGATTTAGTACTAATCTTCTGTTTGTCCAACGACATATGCTGGTGTGAGTTGTCTCGTGGAATTCAAGGTACATAATGCGTATGCTAACCCCCCTCCCCCCCATCCATTTTTCTCACCAACCCATCTTACCTTATTCCTCTCTTACTTTTGTTTGTTCTTCCCCACCCCCTACCCTCCTTTTTTTACATATTTTCTGGCGTATAAGACAACTGGGCTTAAAAGATGACCACCCTAATTTTCAAGTTACCGCCCATTCAGACAGGGGCGACACGACTTGCTGGGGTGACCTGTGAAGTTGCGGTGCACGGCGTGCACCGCGACCTCGGCGCGACATGCACGGACTTCATATAATTGAAGTCAATGCAAGTCGCCTCCAGGTCGCCCCAAATTAGTACAGGACCCTTTTTCTAAGTCTTGTGTCGCTCCTATTAGAACGGGTCCTGTGCTAATCAATGGCAGGCGACCGGCTGCGACTTGTCGCGCTAGTGTGAATGGACCCTTAAAACATAGGTTTTGGGCTATACTCGCCGTATATAACTACCCCCCTTCCAAAGCAAGGCAACACCATTGAAAAACATCAGATTTCTCAGATCTCTCATATATCTCCAAGGTACTGTAAGAAAGTATTAGATGTAATCTCTCAAAGCGCTGGTGCAAGGTGGTGTTCGCGCTATGTGGCCCATTAATTATCTCCCAGATCTTGTAGGGTTCGGCTTGGCCTCCTTCCTCTGTGGGGGGCATCCAAACCATATGGTTACCCTAGATATTTAGGTTCGGAGCTCCCCTAGAGTTACATAGTTAGTCAGGTTGAAAAAAGACGCAAGTTCAACCAAAAAAAAAAAAAGAGTGGGTTCTGCAATGTCCTAGGCCTAGGGTAAAGCTGAGGGTAAAGGTGATGGACTGGTCAAGCATTTCTCCAGATCTGAACCCCATTGAGCATCTGTGGGGCATTCTCAAATGGAAGGTGGAGGAGCGCAAGGTCTCTAACATCCACCAGCTCCATGATGTTGCCATGGAGGAGTGGAAGAGGTCTCCGGTGGCAACCTGTGAAGCTCTGGTGAGCTCCATGCCCTGTTAAGGCAGTGCTGGAAAATAATGGTGGCCACACAAAATATTGACACTTTGTGCCCAATTTGGACATTTTCACTTAGTGCCGAGTCACACTGAAGCGGCACGACTTCGGCGCGACTTGCACGGACTTCATATAATGAATGTCTATGCAAGTCGCTCCAGGTCGCCCCGAAGTAGTACAGGAACCTTTTTCTAAGTCGGAGCGACTTGCGTCGCCTGACAAGTCGCGGTAGTGTGAATGGACACTTAGGGGTGTACTCACTTTTGTTGCCAGTGGTTTAGACATTAATGGCTGTGTGTTGAGTTATATTGAGGGGACAGCAAATTTACACTGTTATACAAGCTGTACACTCACTACTTTACATTGTAGCAAAGTGTCATTTCTTCAGTGTTGTCACATGAAAAGATAGAATAAAATATTTACAAAAATTTGAGGGGTGTACTCAGTTTTTGTAAGATACTGTTTTTATTTTCGGTGCTTCCCTAGAGTTACATAGTTAGTCAGGTTGAAAAAAGACGCAAGTCCATCTAGTTAAAAAAAAAAAAAAGAGGGGTTTCTGCCATGTTCTAGACTAGGGTAAATGAGCCTTGACCATTCTCCTTACGTTATGTCCTGTTATGCTTGTTTGTATTATATACTCTCAGGTATGTCAAACTGTTGTCTGTTGTTGCGTGTATTGTAAACATGCTTTGATTTAGTCTCCGTTCACACTAAGGCGACCTGTGAGGCGACCTGGTCGCCTCACAGGTCGCCGTAGGTCGCCTTCCATAGGGAAGCTGCGGACCTGTTCTAATAGGAGCGACACAAGTCGCTCCGACTTAGAAAAAGGGTCCGGAGCTTCTTTGGGGCGACCAGGAGGCGACCACCATAGACTTCAATGTTATGAAGTCCGTGGCGGCCGCTCCGAGGTCGCGGCGCGCTGCTCGCACTGCGATCTCGGAGGTCGCCCCTGGAAGTAGCGTCGCTCGTATGTGAACCGGCACTTATGGGGCATGATGTTTATGCCTGTTATGCTGCTGGAATGCAGAGCTAGCAGAAAATCCTGGGTTAAATACCCGCCTCAAGTTTTTGCGCTTAGTTGCGTTTAGGCGTGGACAATTCTTCTTTCATTCTAATGAATGACTACACATGTACACTTTTATCTGCCTTTATGCCTGCAGACACAGCGGTGTGTATGGGCTCATTGGCTACGATCGTGCTGCATTTAGATGCACACATAACTATACGCTGTGCGCATCTAAGTGTAGCGTTTTTTTTTCTACCCGTGTGAATGAGCTCTTAGAAAATTGAACAAACATATGGAAGATGTGTTCCCAACCACCCGCCGCCTATTTACTGCGGCAAGGTGGCTCTCCTGCGCAATCCAACGTAGGTCTATGTCGGTCGCGCGCAGGGGGCAAGCGGGGTAAGCGGGGAAGCCGATGCACGGGCCAGGTGGCTCCGATTGCCATCTGACACCCGCGATCTCTCCTCGCTGAGAGAGTAGGACGGTCTGCTGTTGTAAACACATCTGACCGTTCTTCTCCCTGGAATGATCACAGAGCTCCTGTGATCCTTCTATATAGGAACACATGTCTTTATGATCATTTCACAAGCCACGCCCCCCACTGTTAGAATCACTCCCCTAGGCTCACATTTAACCCCTTGATCACCCACAGTATTAACCCCTTCCCTGCCAGTGTCATTATTACAGTAACCGTACATATTTTTAACACTGATTACTGTAGTAATGTCACCGGTCCCCCCCAAAAGTGTCAAAAATGTCAGTTAGGTGTCCGATCTGTCTGCTGCAATGTCGCAGTCCCGCTAAAAATCGCAGATCACCGCCATTATTAGTAAAAAAAAAAACAATAAAAATGACAAATCTTTCCCGTAGTTTGTAGACACGATAACTTTTGCGCAAACCAATCAAAATAGGTTTATTGCGATTTTTGTTTTACCAAAAATATGTATCACAAAACAAAGTGGCCTAAAATGTTAAAAAAAATTGATTTTTATTTATTTATTTTTTTTGGGGAATGTTATATAGCAGAATGTGAAAAATATTCCTTTTTTTTTTTCAGAATTGTCGCTCTTTTTTTGTTTATAGCGCAAAAAAAAAAAAAAATCGCACAGGTGATGAAATACCACCAAAAGAAAGCTCTATTTGTGGGAAAAAAAGGACATTAATTTTTTTTTTAAGTACAGCGTCGCACGAACCGGGCAATTGTCCGTTAAGTAACGCAGAGCCGAATTGCAAAATATTGCCTGGTCATTAAGGGGGAAAATCCTTCCGGGTCCAGAAGTGGCTAAAAATGAAAATCTAACGCTGTATGTATTCATTCACTTTTTGCTTTTCTAAACTAAACAGAAAATTGACTCTTCTCCTTTAACAGGTTAGGCAGTAGATGGTGGATGAGGTGGATGGAGTAAACTGGATGATGTGCGGGATGGATTGAGCTTCCCTGGCCAGTAGCAGTGGGTGGGAAGATCTGGGAGTAGAGGCAGCTGATGCATAACACACAGGACATTGGCAAGCTGCAGCTGACACCATGGATTTCAATGTGAAGAAGCTAGCCTCTGATGCCGGGATATTCTTCACCAGGGCAGTTCAGGTAAGAGCCAGGCACAAGGATGCAGGGATGGGGGGGAGGAATGATGATTAGAAGAGGGTTCTGAGATCTGCCCCCCCACACCCCTCCCTTCTGCAGCATCCTCTGACAGCTGATGCTTCTTATCCCTCCATCTTTGCTGCACTGTGTGCTTCTCCCATTATACAGCCCACCACCTGCTGCCATGAGCCAGGTTCTCCCCTGCCATCTGTAGACATAGACAGGGCTGGCCACCGCACACTCCACTATTCTCATCTGCTGCTGCTGCTGCAGAACATCTTTGCTGCATCAGCAGGCTTATTCACTAGGGCAGCGATGATGTGCAAAGTGCCCTAAACCACAGAAACCAAACCGATATCAGTTTACTGTAATCTGATCCCTTAAAGAGGAATTCTAATAGACTGCTATGGGGCTCTGAACATTGAATAAGCCCAATGGATTAATAAGATAACTGGAGGAGGGACATCAAAGTGACAGTTGTGTTTTAGTGATTACGTACATAGTAGTTCTGAAACAGATGCACTCCTTCTTATGTGTACCTATCACCGGTTATCGCTGCTAGTGAACATTTTATATGGGCTAAACCACACTTCATGGGTGCGGGCGATCTGTTCTGTGTGTTTATTTTTTTATAGTTTCCTGCTACAGCAATGTTTAATAAACAGTTGAAACTGTTCAAGATAAACTACAAAGTATATTAATCAATGTGTCTTTTAGGCTCGGTTCACACATATGCTATGTGGGAACCCTGCGACACATCGGTTCCCACATCGCATTCAAATCGCAGGCATTTCACACTGCCATATGCGAATCACTGGGGGTGTCAATACAAAGTTAACGACACCCCCAGATCAGTTCTAGTTCACACTATAATGATAACAGACATCGCATGTGATTCAGAGCGCACTGCTCTGCAAATCGCATGCGATGTCTGTGCGATGCGAATTTAGTCATACAGATTGTATGGCTGAATTTGCATCGGATTCCTGCGGGTTCCTGCATCGCATTCAAATCGCAGGCAGGTCACACTGCCATATGCGAATCGCTGGGGGTGTCAATACAAAGTTAACGACACCCCCAGATCAGTCCGCATACGGAGTGTGAACTGACAGTTCCGACATGAATCGGATTGCATTGGTGTGAACCACCATGCGATCCGATTCTGCTGTGGACCCAAAAAAGGGTCCTGTGTGTGTTCAGTCCGAATCGGATGCAAATTCAGCCATACAATCTGTATGGCTGAATTTGCATCGCACAGACATCACATGTGATTTTCAGAGCAGTGTACTCCGAGTCACATGCGATGTCTGGCGTCGCTGTAGTGTGAACCGGGGCTCAAACTGTCATTGTATTGTTTGACTGAAAATAATTTATGATGGGGTTATCATATGTTTATGCGATGTTCCAAATCCTGTTTACTGCATAGATATCAATGTTCCCTTCCTTCTAAAAATGCTTGTTACCTGGCTGTCTCTGGTTCCAAGCTAAATCCCAGCTAAGGCCATGTGACACGGTCCAGCTTGGATCAATGTAAGTATGTATGTGCTATACCTGTGGGATCCCCATGGTAGCTGGAAATCCACAGTAGTAGGCACTGCTACTACAGTGATGGCCACCAACTCCTGGGTTCTGTTCTGCGCAGCTGCACTGCAGCTTAACAAAGGAGGTCGCCCGTTCAGCACAGGTGCCATTCAGAGAAAACTTTTCATATTCTCAATGCGTGCAAAGTGTTCTGTGATTGGATGAGATAGAGATTGGGATGTCACCACCTCGTCCAATCAGGGAGTGCTTTGTATTAATTGAGAATGTAGATTATTCCTGAATGATGCCAGTGCCCAGCAAGTGACCTCCTGTGTTTGCAGGGCAGCTGCTTGGCACAGGACTCAGAAGCTAGTCACTTCATAGCAGTGCCTATTACAGTCATTTCCAGCTTCCACAGAAATCCCACAGGTATGATGCATACATGCACTGCTCCATCTTGGATCAATATAAGTAACTATGTAAAAATTGCTATACCTATACTACAACTTTCAATGCTTCCTGAGTGAGCAAACACACAGCAAATTAAATGGGAACACCTGACCTGCCTGCTTGTTCCAGGTGTCTGGTATGAAAGAGACCCCCATCACCAATTTGAACTCCAATGCAGATTATAGCACAGAAAAAAAAAAACACGTATTTTAAATACTTACTTGCAGCATTTTTCTTGCTTTAAACATTTTTTTATTAACCACTTAAGCCCCGGAAGATTTTACCCCCTTCCTGACCAGGGCCTATTTTGCTATTCGGCACTGCGTGACTTTAACGGACAATTGCGCGGTCGTGAGACGCTGTACCTAAACTAATTTGACGTCCTTTTTTTCCCACAAACAGAGCTTTCTTTTGGTGGTATTTGATCACCTGTGCGATTTTTCTTTTTTTTTTTTTTTTTTTGATCATGCGCTAGAAACAAAAAAGAGCGACAATTTTGCAAAAATAACAATATTTTTCACATTTTTTTTATATGAAATTCCCCAAAAAAAAATGTAAAAATCAAAATTTTTTAACATTTTCAGCCAATTTGTTTTCTGCTACATATGTTTGGTAAAAAAAATTGCAAAAAGCGTATTTTGATTGGTTTGCGCAAAAGTTATTGCGTTTACTAACAAAGGAAAAGATTTTTGTCATTTTTGGTGGTTTTTTTTTTTAACGAGTAATGGCGGCGATCTGCTTTTTTTTTTTTTTTGCGGGGACTGCGACATTGCGGCGGACAGATCGGACCCTTGACTGACATTTGTGACACTTTTGGGGGTACCAGTGACATTACTGCAGTAATCAGTGCTATATATATGCACTGTTACTGAAAAATGACACTGGCAGGGAAGGGGTTTACTGTATTGGAGAGGGAGGGGTTAAGTGTGTCCTAGGGGTGTGTTTCTAACTGTGATTGGATATGGCTACTACTGTAAAAACAGAGATCAACGGTTCTACATAGTAGAACCGTCTGATCTCCATTTTTACACAGGGGAGAATGACAGGCGGCTTGTTTACATTAGCCGCCTGCCTTTCTTCCTCTCTACCGACGATCGCCGAGTGACATCGGGTCCGCCGGTCACACGCACTGACTCCTTAGTGAACGAGCCGCGGCGGGCGCGCTCGCCCGCTATTGGCTCACAAGCCGGTGACAGGCTAGTGACGTGTATATATACGTCACTTTGCCTGGCCGGGGCTGACCGCCACAGTATATGTACTTGCGGCGGTCGGCAACCGGTTAAATACTTACTTGAAGCATTTTTCTTTCTTTAAACATTTCTTTATTAACTTGCACTGACCCTCTAAACTTTGCTAGGGACCCGATGCTCCAGAAAGTGTCGGTTACCTAGGACAGCCCCCTCTCTTTTACAAGTTATAGCACTCTTCTCTACTCTTAATTACTGTCTGCGCTGGCCCAGCTCCTCCACCTCTCCCCTTCCCACATCACCTTATATGAAGTAGCCAGGGAGGAGCTAAAAGAAATACTAGAGCAGCCTTTTTTGACCAGAGTGCCCAGGCACCCTCGGGTGCCTTGCAAAATGCCTAAAAATTGCCCCAAAATTGTATATAAGCCAGCGGATGGATGACGCCTGCCTTTAGTTACACAAAGCCACAGGTTTTCATTGTGCACCATTACAGCCTTCTAGCCGCTGGCGTCCTACTCCTGACAACAAATGACCCCTCCCCTGCCCCTCTTTGTCAGTGCTGGGGGTCACATTAGCTGAGTAGAAGAGAAACCTTGGAATACTAGTCGGTAGCAGTGTGCAAAAATGTATTGGATTTCGAAAAATAAATCCCCTCTAGCGTTGGGTGTCCTATGTGTGTGGATGTTGATGTATTATGTAAAACTATTAGAATATTTTTTTTTTTTTTCATTTTAGAATGTGGTGCCTTGAGATTTGCCGTAATTTTTAACCACTTGCCATCTGCTCATGTTGAGCCTACTGCTGCAAAGTGGCTCGTTATCGTCTGACGACGTAGACCTACGTCGTCAGACACTCCCCTTTCTTGGCGGCACGCGCGCGCGCCGCCGGAGGCTCGCTCCCAATGAATTCTGTCACAGCAGGAGTCGGGCCAGGGGAGGAGCAGCGGCGATTGCCGCTGCTCTTCCCCGATCGTCGGGGAATCGTGTGTGGCGATCCGCCCGCCTGTGTAAACACAAGCGGGCGGATCTCTGAAGTGACAGGCAGGGTTCAGCATAGTTGAACCCTTGATCTGTCCTTGTGTCACTCAGTCACCTCCCCCCACACACGTCAGTAAGCACCAGGCATACATTAACCCCTCCCTCTCCAATAAAATTAACCCCTTCCCTGCCAGTGTCATTATTAGAGTAACAGTGCATATGTATAGCACTGATTACTGTAGTAATGTCACTGGTACCCCCAAAAGTGTCAAAAATGTCAGTCAGGGGTCCAATCTGTCCGCCGCAATGTCGCAGTCCCGCAAAAAAATCGCAGATCGCCGCCATTACGCGTTAAAGCGGTTGTAAACCCTATAAAAAAAAAATAAAAAAATAAAAACCTGCAAGACAAAGGCATAATGAGCTAGTATGCATCGCATACTAGCCCATTATGTGTAACTTACCTTAAAACGAAGCCCCGACACGGACCCCCGGACATCGATGCGGGCGCTGCCATGATCCCTCGTCGTCTCTTCCGGGTTCGGTGGCTCCGGCGCGCTGATTGGCCGGAAGAGACGGCTCCGGCGCGCTGATTGGCCGGAGCCGCGATGACGTCACTCCCGCACATGCGCGCGGGAGTGATTTTTCGGCAAGCTCCCGGCAACTTAATTGAAGGTCCCCCCGGACCTTCAGAGCGCATGCGCCGCTCGCGCGAGCGGCTGCATGCACTGTAAACATCTCCTAAACCGTGCCGGTTTAGGAGATATTATTTGTACCTACAGGTAAGCCTTATTATAGGCTTACCTGTAGGTAAAAGTGAAAAAAGCGGGATACTACCGCTTTAAAAAAAAAACACCAAAAATGACAGAAATCTTTCCCTTAGTTAGTAAACGCAATAACTTTCGCACAAACCAATCAAAATACGCTTATTGTGATATGTATGATTTTCGTACAGTGTGTACACAACTTTCCACAGCTGATTCCGAATGTTTGTACCAAAATTATTGAAGGGACAAACTCCCCAATGTTTCTCAAACGGGGGGAAAAAAAGGAACGATTTTTGTTTACTGTGTACCGTTTTCGTACGACTTTTGTACAAGAAAAATCAGAAAAGAAAGACTGCGCATGATCAGAAACAATAAACAACAACAAAAAAAAAAAGCCTTTGTCGTACGAGAATCTTCGTATGGATTTTCGTTCATCAGTTCCGACTTGCTGAGAAACAATGAGGAACATTGGACGATCGTTCACCCGATTTTCTTATAGCGTGTACCCCGCTTTAGATGCGAGAACCCGCACAGAATCACGCTGGTTCCCACATTGCATATGACAGTGTGGGAACCCAGCCTTAGGTTGAAGTGCAGTTAAAGGTTATTGGTAGTATTCATACAGTAGCTAATATTATGATATCCCACAATGTAATCACCCTGAAAATATTGTAAACATAAATTATTTTATTATTATTATTATTATTTTGACTAGATAGGGCAGTATATAGTTGAAATATTTTTAGTTGGATATCAGTACCTTTTTGCTAATTGAAGTTGTTACACACGGGGGTTAAATTACTAAAACTGGAGAGTGCAAAATCAGGTGCAGCTGTGCATAGTAACCAATCAGCTTCTAACTCCAGCTTGTGCAAATAATGCCTCATACACAAAATCCGATAATCGGACGACTTATCTTTCACAGTTTCTTCAATCCCACAATGCGTACTAAACGTATGATTTATTTATTTATTTATTTATTTTTTTACAATTCTGGAAAATCTTCCTGGTTTCGTAGCGACGTATCAGCGCAAAACAAAAACAATGGCAGCCAGGCTTTTTCCTTGTTACTTTCGTGTTTCTGATCATACGTGGTCTTTGCCTATCCATTTTTAGGGGACGCATACTGTACTGATTAACCACTTAAGCCCCGGAAGATTTTACCCCCTTCCTGACCAGGGGGTATTTTGCGATTCGGCACTGCGTGACTTTAACGGACAATTGCGTGGTCATGCGACGCTGTACCCAAATGAATTTGACGTCCTTTTTTTCCCACAAACAGAGCTTTCTTTTAGTGGTATTTGATCACCTGTGCGATTTTTTTTTTTTTTGATCCTGCGCTATAAACAAAAAAAGAGCGTAAATTTTGCAAAAATAACAAATATTTTTCACATTTTTTTATATGAAATTCCCCAACAAAAAAAAATGTAAAAATCAAAATTTTTTAACATTTTCGGCCAATTTGTTTTCTGCTACATATGTTTGGTAAAAAAAATCGCAAAAAGCGTATTTTGATTGGTTCGCGCAAAAGTTATTGCGTTTACTAACTAAGGGAAAGATTTCTGTCATTTTTGTTGTGTTTTTTTTTTTTACATGTAATGGCGGCAATCTGAGATTTTTTTTTTTTTTTTTTTTTTTTGCGGGATTGCGGCGGACAGATCGGACCCTTGACTGACATTTTTTACACTTTTGGGGGTACCAGTGACATTACTGCAGTAATCAGTGCTATACATATGCACTGTTACTGTAAAAATGACACTGGCAGGGAAGCGGTTAACTTTATTGGAGAAGGAGGGGTTAAGTGTGTCCCTAGGGGTGTGTTTCTAACTGTAAAGGGGTGTGGCTTTTCATGTAACAGCAGAGATCTACGGTCTTGCATAGCAGGTTCGTATGGTCTCTGCTGTTACACAGGGGAGAATGACAGGTGGCTTTGTTTACATCAGCCGCCTGCCTTTCTCCCTTCACAGCGGACGATCACGAGTGACCGGCGGACATCGGGTCCGCCGGTCACACGAGCGGGGACGGGAGCGCGCCTCCGGCGGCGTGCGCTCGCCCCCTAGAGCCTCACAGGCTAGCAACGTAGTACCTGTGAGGGGCTGACTGCCGTGTAAATATACTGTGGGCGGTCGGCAAGCGGTTAAACGATTGTTTTTCGCTAGGCTATCATATGACAATAGTTTTTGTGTTTGTCCCTTGTCGAAAGCTGTGTACAAATGATCAGATTATCATGCGATCAACTCGAAAGCGATTCCTTTTTTTTTTTTTTTTTTTTTTTTTTTTTCATGCGACTATCTGATCGTGTGTACAAGGCATTTGGCTTTCACAAAAAAAAACCCTGTAAGCTGATTTGGTTTCTATGCACAGCTGCATCTGATTTTGCACACTCCTGTTTGAGAAAATAAGCCCTGGTGAAGGGGTCCTCTAAGGCAGTGGTCCTCAACCCTGGCCTACAGGGCCCACTAACAGGCCAGATTTGTAAGATAACTGAAATACATCACAGGTGATATAATTTGCTGCTCAGTGATTGCAGTACTCTAGTCTGCATCTCCCCAAGGTAATACTTAAAATCTGGCCTGTTAGTGGGCCCTGAGGACCACTGCTCTAGGGTTGAGGACCACTGGACTAGAGTACTGCAATCACTGAGCAGCAAATGAGATCACCTGCGATGTATTTCAGTTTTCTTGCAAAACTGGCCTGTTAGTGGGCCCTGAGGACCAGAGTTGGGAAAGCCTGCTCTAGATATACAAAAAAAAGGGGGGGGGGATGGTATAGGTGATATAGTTGGGTGTGATATCCCTGGTGACACCACAAGTACAGCCCTTCCCCCGTCTCTAGGACGTGGGCAGAAAAAAAAGCTATACTGGAAGGGACCAGTAGACATAAAGAGAGCCTTTTGAGGATGGATAATGAAACCACAGGGTCTCGGGATAGGTCAAATAGAATGTGTTTTATTGGTGTAAATAATAATACACAGTTTTAGACTATGGTTCAAGCAGAGGAGTACAGAGGTGTGGATAGTGCAAATAAGGGTGTATATAGAATAACACTTGTGGTTGTAACCAACGTAGTGAGAGGTGGTAAAAATGATCAAGTCATGTGATTAACAATAAGTTTACATATAGATTGCAATGAATCAAACAGTACAGTACAATAAGATGTATAAGGCTGGCCATACATGTTCAACTTTTGTTGTACAATTTTCGGTTAGATCCACCACAAACCACATAATGTGAGGTCAAAGCTAAACAACACTTTCACTTGTATCCAATTGGGCAGGCCTTCGTACTATATACTTGAAGGTAAATTTCAAGAAAATTGTACAGAAAATTGTATCCTATATGGCCAACCTAAGTTACATATAGATTGCAGGTTGGCCATACAAGATAAAATTTTCTTACAATTTTCTGTACAATTTTCTTGAAAAGTCTGCCTAAGATACAAGTCAGATTTCTGGCATCACCTGCAACAAAAATGTAATTTTTGGTGAGATACTCCCAATAGGAACACGTCTAAAGGGATGCAGGCCCAGCAGAGCCCTGCAGCTGCCACAGCTGACAGATAATTATGAAGCCACTCCCATTTGACCTACTCAGCACAAAGGCACTGAGGAACAAACAATGGTTTCTTCAGAATAACAAAAGGTAGGAATCTGCAACAAAGTTTGTTAACCACTTGCTGACCAGTCACTGGGACTGTACTGCTGCAAAGTAGCACGATTCCGTCTAGCGACGTACACCTACGTCGCTGGACTCCTCCCCCTGTAGGCGGCGCTCGCGCACCGCCAGAGGTGCTCTCCCGCTGTTTTCAGTCACAGCACGAGTCGGGCCAGGGGAGGAGCGGCGGCGATTGTCGCTGCTCTTCCCCGATCGTCAGGGAATCTAGTTTGGAGATCCGCCCTCTTGTGTAAACAGAGTGGGCGGATCTCCTAAGTGACAAGGAGTGAGAGATTGCAGGGTTCAGCGTAGCTGAACCCTGGATCTGTCCCTGTGTCACTCAGTCCCCTCCCCCCACACACGTTAGTAAGCACCAGGCATACATTAACCCCTCCCTCTCCAATAAAATTAACCCCTTCCCTGCCAGTGTCATTTTTACAGTAACAGTGTATATATATATAGCACAGATTACTGTAGTAATGTCACTGGTAACCCCAAAAATGTCAGTCAAGGGTCCGATCTGTCCGCCGCAATGTCGCAGTCCCGCAAAAAAAAATCGCAGATCGCCGCCATTACGCGTTAAAAAAAAACCACCAAAAATGACAGAAATCTTTCCCTTAGTTAGTAAACGCAATAACTTTTGCGCACACCGATCAAAATACGCTTATTGTGATTTTATTTTTTTACCAAACATGGGTAGCAGAAAACAAATTGGCCAAAAATTTTAAAAAATTTTGATTTTTACATTTTTTTGGGGGGAATTTCATGTAAAAAAATGTGAAAAATATTGTTATTTTTTCAAAATTGTCGCTATTTTTTGTTTATAGCGCAAAAAGTAAAAATCACAGAGGTGATCAAATACCACCAAAAGAAAGCTCTGTTTGTGGGAAAAAAAGGACTTAAATTTTGTTTGGGTACAGCATCGCACGACCGCGCAATTGTCCGTTAAAGTCGCACAGTGCCGAATCGCATAAAGTGGCCTGGACGTAAGACAGCAAAATCCTCCGGTGGTAAAGTGGTTAAAGACATCTGTGCAGCTTCATGCACAGATGTCTATTTAAATTTCCCCCGAAGTCACCAAAAGTAGTACAGGAACTACTTTTGGAAATCGGTTCGGGGGCTGCAAAGTCGGCATCGCACCATTTGGGACTCTCCAGTTGCCGGCAATAAGCTGCGATTTGACCAACAGCTAATGAGGACTATAACTGGCAGCTCAGAGGTAGAGAAGGAAAGACTTGTAACATAAGTAGCTGCCTGCAGGTAATGGGATACTTATCATTACTCCTAACTAATGTGTATGGTGCTGTGTCTCAAAAAAATCGGTTTCTATGCTTCAGTTTTCAGGACTGCTTGGATAAGCTGAGAGTCCGGTGTTTCTACTTTAGGATTTCTGATCGTCAGGCGTTCACTTTGGGCTCATTCATACAATGCTGCCGTAAGGTATACACCGCAACAGGAGGTGCTCCGCATCAATACAGTTCACTTACTTTGAATTGAACAAAACCCAGTAAAAATTTCTTCTGCGATATATATTTTTTTCCTTTACAAAAGCATACTGCACAGGTACATTGTGTTCTGGGCTTTGGGGTACCATTGTTGGCAAAGCACAAACGCGGGGTGTGCACCCATTGCAATTAGCTGGTCTGGCAGTAATAAGATCTGCTTGGTGCTTGCTATCCTGTTTCTGTCTGTTTTAGGCCCCTTTCACACAGGCGGACCGTTCAGATCCCTCTGTCAGTTTTTTTGGCGGATCTGAACGGTCACCCCATGCATCTCTATGGGGCATCGGATGTCAGCGGAGACATGTCTGCTGACATCCGATCCGTCAAATCTGGACGGATGGAAACCCTATTTTCCATCTGTCCAGCGGATCGGATAAGAACGGACAGACGGTCTGTTCCCATCCGATTCCCCCATAGAGACATGAGGAACCTGACAGCTGTCATCCTCCTGCTCAGCGGGGGATCAGCGGATCGATCCCCCTGCTGAGAAAAACGGAGTCCGTCTGATGGACTCCGTGTGTGAAAGGGCCCTTAGTAAATACACCTCTTCAGATGTTCAGTGCCGGTTCACACATATGTGATACGGGAACCCTGCGAATCCACTGAGGCTTCAGCTCGCAGGCAGTTCACACTGTTCAGTTCAACAATCAAAGTTAACGACACCCTCAGATCAGTTCACATCTCGCAGTGCCAACTGTCAGTTCGGACATGAATTGGATCACATAGGTGTGAACACCCATGCGATCTGATTCTGGTGCGGACCAAAAAAGGGTCCTGTGCGACTTTGGTCCGAATACGATGCAAATTCAGCCGTACAATCTGTAGGGCTGAATTTACAACGCACAGACATTGCATGTGATTTGCAGAGCAGTGCGCTCCGAATCACCTGCGATGTTTATCATCGCACTAATTTGAATCGGGGCTTAGTGATTACACCTCTTCAGATGTTCACTTTGTGAACTCCAGGATTCACCAACCAGAGTATTCCGGATCCAGGAGTTGTTGCACCAGGTTGTGGTGAATGTGGAGATTGGTTAGTAAATACCCTTATAAAATAGTTGTTTTAAGTTAACTCTAGGTGAGAAGTACACAAATCTTTTAAAGGCTTATGAAAAGAAGATGCCTTAATGAAAACCCGTACTGTGAGAATAGGGAGGGGACTGCCATTCCTGGCCATTTTCTTTTTCTGAAAATGCTAGCTGCTGGGCTGCCATGCTAATCCATTGGATCCAATATTCTTAAAGGCACTGACCTGACTTCACCCTGACTTGTTGATCTGTGTGTGATGAAGTTTCTCTGAATCACTTTGAAACCGGAGACAGCCAGGCAGCTAGCATTTTCAGAAGGAGATTCTCAGTACAGGATTCCTTTAGGAAGTTAAAATACAGTTGTGTTGCTATATAAAGCTTCAGATAAAAAAAAAAAAAAAGCTGTTGCCTACCGTAAGGCTCGGTTCACACTTATGCGATGCGGGAAGGCTGCGAATTCGCAGCCTGTTCCCGCATCGCAAACGCACCCCCGGCAGTTCACACTGCCATATGCGATACGCTGGGGGTGTCAATGTGATCTTAACGACACCCCCAGTTTGATCGCATATCGCAGGCGGATCTTGCAGTTCGCACAGGATCGGATCGCACAAGTGTGAACTGCTGTGGGATCCGATCCTGATGCGGCTGCAAAAAAGGGTCCTGTGCGTGTTTGCTGCGGGTGCGGTGCGAATTTAGCCATACAAAGTATATGGCTAAACTCGCACCGCACAGCCGATCGCATGTAATGAAGGAGCAGTGCGCTCCGATATTACATGCGATCGGCGCAGCCGCATCAGTGTGAACCGGGACTAACTTGTACATTTCTCTTTTTGCTCTGCACTGGAAAAATCTGAGCCTGACTGGATGCTATATGGGTGGCAGGTTCACTTTACTTTGATCCACTTTTAGTCCCAATGTTTGTTGTTTTTTGTTTTTGTTGTTTTGTTTTTGTTTTGTTTTTTAAAGCTGTAAAATAGGTTGCTAAAAAGATATTGACATAGCACTGAAATATGTGGTGTGCTGTAACAAGTGACATCCGATTGGCTACTATCCATTTGGTGTTGTCAGAATAAAGAGTAAGTGTCCATTCACACTGGTACGACTTGTCAGGCGACTTGGTCAGCCTGACAAGTCGTGCACCATCGCTCCCATAGTGTAGTACAGGAGCCGTTCGAATAGGAGCGTCACAAGTCGCTCTGACTTAGAAAAAGGGTCCTGTACTACTTCGGGGCGACCTGGAGGCGACTTGCATAGACATTCATGTTATGAAGTCCATGCAAGTCGCGCTGCACGCGACTTCACAGGTCGCCCCCGAAGTCGGAGCAACCTAATGTGAACGGGGGCTAAATCCACTTTTGTTGCGGAAAAAAACATTTCCCTCTGGGTGATCTCTGTACATTGCAAGGATTTTAACAAACTTTGTTTCACATTCCTTCCTTTTTGTTATTCTGAAGAAATCATTGTTTGTTCCTCTGTGCTGAGTGGGTCTAATGGGAGTGGTTTCATAATTATCTATCATCTGTGGCAGCTGCAGGGCTCTAAAGAGGAAATCTGCTGGGCCTGCATCTCTTTACACGTGTTCCTATTGGGAATATCTCCCAAAAAATGACATGAACAAAATAATGGGGTGGGCAACTACATGGCAGATGAGGTTTAATGTTGAAAAATGCAAAGTAATGCACTTGGGGGCCAGAAACCAGAAAGCAAGCTACTCACTAGGGGGGGAACCTCTGGGTGAGTCTAGGATGGAAAAGGACTTGGGGGTACTGGTGGACAACAGGCTTGGCAGTGGCATGCAATGCCAAGCCGCTGCAAGCAAAGCCAACAGAATACTGGCATGTATAAAAAAGGGGATTCACTCCAGAAATAAAGAGATTATTCTCCCACTCTACAAGACTCTGGTCCGGCCACATCTGGAGTATGCTGTCCAGTTCTGGGCACCGGTCCTCAGGAAGGATGTGCTGGAACTGGAGAAAGTCCAGAGAAGGGCAACAAAAATAATTAGGGGAATGGAGGGCATCGGCTATGAGGAAAGACTACAAGCACTGAACTTATTCTCTCTGGAGAAGAGACGATTGAGGGGGGATATGATATCAATGTACAAATACCGTACTGGCGACCCGAGCATAAGGAATAAACTTTTAAGAGAAAGGAAATACAATAAGACACGTGGCCACTCACTAAAATGAGAGGAAAAACGGTTTAACCTTAAAATACGTAAGGGGTTCTTTACTGTAAGAGCAGTAAGGATGTGGAATTCTCTTCCACAAGCAGTCGTATCAGCAGGGAGCATCGATAGTTTAAAAAAACTGTTAGATGGGCACCTTAAAGACCACAACATACAGGGGTATACAATGTACAACATACAGGGGTATACAATGTACGGTTAACAGCAAACACAAACGCATCATAGGTTGAAATGGATGGACTGACGTCCTTTTTTTCAACCTCACAAACTATGTAATTTTTGTTGCAGGGAATGCCAAAAATCTGACTTGTATGTTATTGTAGACTTTTGGGAAAATCAGTGAGCCAATCACACAAGCAGGAAATGGTGTTTCTGGGGGGCGTTCTGTACATATTCTGTGTTTTGTGATTGGTTGCTCTGGATTCCAGTATAGAATATCTTTTTTGAATCCCGGTAATGATGTAAAGTGATGTGCTGATGGCTTTCCTTCTGCATTGTGTAGATCAATATTGTATATCCCCCAAACTGTTGTTTCTCTCTATACTTCTGATGTATCGGTAAAGGAGCCCTGAGATTTGTGTATGAGACCCGGTTCACACTGATGCGAGTGCCGGGTTCGCATGTAATGTCGGAGCGCACTGCTCCGACATTACATGCGATCAGCTGTGCGGTGCGAGTTTAGCCATACATTTTGTATGGCTAAATTCGCATCGCACCCGGTGCAAACACGCACAGGAGGCATTTTTGCAGCCGCATCAGGATCGGATCGCACAGCGGTTCACACTTGTGCGATCCCATCCTGTGCGAACTGCACGATCGCACTGCGATATGCGATCAAACTGGGTGTGTCGTTAAGATTACATTGACACCCCCAGCGTATCGCATATGGCAGTGTGAACTGCCGGGGGTGCGTGTGCGATGTGGGAAAAGGCTGCGAATTCGCAGCCTTCCCGCATCGCATATATGTGAACCGAGCCTGAAGTGAAGGTCTTTGTTTCCTTATCTGCTCTACGTAGCTGGGTGCAGTACGAAACACAATCAGTTGTTTACAAATAGCTATGCCCAATGGAATGCATAAAGACAACATTTTGGCACTTTTTTAGATCTATGCAACAATTTAGCAATTACTAATGTGCCAATGCGTGGATACATTTGAATCGTAAGCCTACCTGCAATCCTATAAAAATTTTGGAACCTGGAAAATGGCTGTTAGGCTGATCCAGACAGCTGAGTCAGTTGTTGGACCTCTGTCCAGATGACACTGCAGTTTAGTAAAGCATTCTTGTCCAGGGCACACCCCAGCCTGTATTTGGACAATAAAGGAGCACACGGGGAGAATCTACGAGAGACGTGGTTCTCAATCACTGGGCCTCCAGCCAGCTGCAGATCCCCTGACCTCTCACAGTGCCAACCAACATTTAATGATGGCCTGCAGTGTCCCCTAGTTTGCTGCAGAGCCTCCAGCTTTGAACAAAATACACAGACACTATGGACTGCGGTCTGAGAGGACTGTATTGTTGCACGGTGCTCTGAGAGGCCTGTAATGCTGCTAGGTGCTCTGGGACGGTGGTCTGAGAGGCCTGTAATGCTGTACGGTGCTCTGGGATGGTGGTCTGAGAAGCTTGTAATGCTGTACGGTGCTCTGGGATGGTGGTCTGAGAGGCCTGTAATGCTGTACGGTGGTCTGAGAGGCTTGTAATGCTACACGGTGCTCTGGGATGGTGGTCTGAGAGGCTTGTAATGCTGCACATTGCTCTGGGACGGTGGTCTGAGAGGCCTGTAATGCTGCACGGTGCTCTGGGACGGTGGTCTGAGAGGCCTGTAATGCTGCACGGTGCTCTGGGACGGTGGTCTGAGAGGCCTGTAATGCTGCACATTGCTCTGGGACGGTGGTCTGAGAGGCCTGTAATGCTGCACGGTGCTCTGGGACGGTGGTCGGAGAGGCCTGTAATGCTGCACGGTGCTCTGGGAGGGTGGTCTGAGAGGCCTGTAATGCTGCACGGTGCTCTGGGACGGTGGTCTGAGAGGCTTGTAATGCTGCACGGTGCTCTGGGACAGTGGTCTGAGAGGCTTGTAATGCTGCATGGTGCCCTGGGACGGTGGTCTGAGAGGCTTGTAATGCTGCACGGTGGTCTGAGAGGCTTGTAATGCTGCACGGTGCTCTGGGATGGTGGTCTGAGTGAGAGACCTGTAATGCTGTACGGTGCTCTGGGATAATGGTCTGAGATGCCTGTAATGCTGTACGGTGCTCTGGGACGGTGTCTGAGAGGCTTGTAATGCTGCTCGGTGCTCTGGGACGGTGGTCAGAGAGGCCTGTAATGCTGCACGGTGCTCTGGGGCGGTGGTCTGAGGAGGCCCGTAATGCTGCACTGTACTATTGAATTTATGTTGGCATGACATTCATGTGGTCAGCAGTGGAAGCTTGCTTTCAAATACTGGTCTTGACAGATTTCCTTTAAAGAAGACCTGTACTATAAAACCAGTGCATAAAGGAAAAAAAAGGGAAAAAAAGCAAAGGATAAAAGACTAGTTGCCATTAATTCCTGAGATCTCCCTGCCTCTGATCTTTTCCTCAAAATTGACTTCACCATGCCTTTTTTGTTTTTTTGTTTTTTTGCACTGTGCGTCTGTTTGGAGGTAGCCCTCTGCTATAAAGCAAGGCTTTGCTGTCTCTTGAGGCTGTCCTTCCTCTTTGCTGTCTCTTGAGGCTGTCCTTCCCCTGATGACTGGTGGGGCAAAGATCAAGAAAAACAGCAGAAGTAGAAAATGCACAGATGCAATGGGAGGCAAAAGGAAGAGAGATTCCTCGGATACAACTTCCTCTCCAGCAAGGACAGCAGTGATTTAGCACAATTGTGACCTCAACAAATATCATGAGATCATTAGTCAGAGGCAGCAAGTGCCATACATGACCTTACACTACACATATACAGGCTACAGAACAAGTGTGCCTGAAAGCGCAATATATTTTAGGAGGATTTCAAGGAAAAAGATAACCACTTTAGAGGTACTGCTTTAGGCTTGGTTCACACTAGCCTGACTCCAAAGTCAAAGTTAGAGTATGACTTTGATGTGACTTTTTACACTCTGTGGCATTGAAGTCATATCAAAGTCAAACCAAAGTAGTGCAGGAGCCTTTTCTAAAGTCTGACCAACTTGTGTAGTATCAGTTAAGATTGCTCTTGTAGGGAAACCTTAAATCTCACATGTCATCCGACTTGGGTCTTACAAGTTGGATCCTATGTTGCATTAGTGTGAACCGAGCCTAAAGCAGCCCTTCACTTTTGAAAATGTATTTTGCTCCCTTTTAATAATTCTACTCTCCCCTATAGAGCGGCGGATGTCAGCAGACACATCCGCTGTTATCTGATCCTGCCCTCAAAATCCAGATGGGTGGTGGTCCTATTTTCCAGCCCTCTGGCAGATCAGATGAAAATGAACTGGTGGTCTGTTTTACCCGATTTTCCCATAGGAGAGTGGGACTGTGTCCGTCTCTGCTCTGCACAGCTGAGCAAGTGGAGTCTGCCAAACAGGAGGCGCCCATGTAAAAGGGGCCAAAGGGTTTTAATCTTTCCTGCCCAGCACATTCAGCAACGTCCTGCTGCAATCCACTGCTTCGGACCACAGCCCTGGTCCCGTGTTGCCATCTTTTCCCCATGACATCATTGGAAGCTAGTGGTCTCTTCCTGGTCCTTGCAGTTGCCCCCCACCACCAGGCCAGTTGTGGGTCCCTGCTCCTGCAGCCTCCAGGCACATGTGATGAGGATATCCCAAGGAGGCTCCAGGAGCAGGAACATGTCATTGGGGTGAAGCTGGAGTAGAATTATTAAAAAAAAAAAATAAAAAAAATGATAATGTGCACCACCAGAAAAAAGTGGTCCCAAAAAGAAATCGCTGCAAGGGAATAAAGGAGCTCCTTACCAGCTGCTCTGATCCCACAAGGAGACCATCAGGCGCCTTGTAGCATAGCAGCCATATACACCACAATCTTGCATGCAAAGGTTCCACAATCTCCTGAGCCAAAAGACTCCATGGAGGAAGTTAAAGTACAAAAGAAAATCCACATAGTGTAGTATTTCACCTCATATCCCCATATGACGCTGGTTACTTTGGGAGGGGCCTCACATGTGACGTTATTCTGCAAGTCGGCCTGACTGCTTAGACCTGCTGGTTGTTTGTAACACATGCTATGTGTTTCCTTAAAATTTGTAAATGTTATTTTTATGATTTGTATTAACATTTTGGTGAAATACTACACTATGTGGACTTTCCTCTGTACTTTAACTTCCTCCATGGAGTCTATCTTGGCTTAGGAACACTTGCATGCAAGATCATGGTGTCTATGGCTGCTATGCGGCAAGGCGTCTGGTCTTCTTGTGGGATCAGAGCAGCTGGTAAGGAGCACATGTAATCGCTTCTGGGGATTCCTTTTAGGAGCACTCTTTCTTCAGTGGTGCATGTTATCTTCATTCCTTCACTGCAAAGAAAGGGAGTCTTTTGAAGTTTTTAGAAAATTTCAGCACCATCCAAATGAATTTGAAGTGCAGACTTTCAGCTTTAATTTAAGGGTAAGGGGTTGAACATAAATATCGAGTACATATTTTAGGAACTGCAACCATTTTAATACAGTTCTCCCATTTTCAGGGACTCAAATGTAATTGGACAAATTAATATAATCCTAAATAAAATTTTCATTTTTTAAATTTTCTTAAGAACCCTTTGCTGGCAATGACTGCCTGAAGTCTGGAACCCATGGACATTCCCAAAGACTGGATTTCCTCCTTTCTGATGCTTTTCCAGGCTCCAACTACAGCTGTCTTCGGTTGTTCTTTGTTTGTGGGTCTTTCTGCCTTTTAGCTTTGCCTTCAGCAAGTGAAATGCATGCTTAATTGGCTTGAGGTCAGGTGATTGACTTGGCCATTGGAGAATATTCCACTTCTTTTCCTTCAAAAGCTCCTCGGTTGTTTTTCCAGTGTGTTTTGGATCATTGTCCATCTGTATTGTGAAGAGCCACTCAATCAACTTTGCTGCATTTGGCTGAATCTGGGCTGACCGTATATCAAACTAAGGAAGGTAAGTATGGATCATAAGGTGAGTACCTGGATAGAGAACTGGCTCCAGGGGAGAGTACAGAGGGTGGTGATTAATGGGGAGTACTCGGATTGGGCGGGTGTGGAAAGTGGGGTCCCCCAGGGTTCTGTCCTGGGACCAATCCTGTTTAATTTATTCATAAATGATCTAGAGGAGGGGATATCTAGTACAATCTCAGTATTTGCAGATGATAGATGATACTAAACTAGGCATGCCAATATCTTCTATGCAGGATGTGGAAACCTTGCAAGCAGACCTGAACAAAATAACGGGGTGGGCAACTACATGGCAGATGAGGTTTAATGTTGATAAATGTAAAGTAATGCACTTGGGGGCCAGAAAGCAAGCTACTCACTAGGGGGGGAACCTCTGGGTGAGTCTAGGATGGAAAAGGACTTGGGGGTACTGGTAGACAACAAGCTTGGCAGTGGCATGCAATGCCAAGCCACCGCAAGCAAAGCCAACAGAATACTGGGATGTATAAAAAAGGGGATTCACTCCAGAAATAAAGAGATTATTCTCCCACTCTACAAGACTCTGGTCCGGCCACATCTGGAGTATGCTGTCCAGTTCTGGGCACCGGTCCTCAGGAAGGATGTGCTGGAATTGGAGAAAGTCCAGAGAAGGGCAACAAAAATAATTAGGGGAATGGAGGACATCAGCTATGAGGAAAGACTACAAGCACTGAACCTTTTCTCTCTGGAGAAAAGACGATTGAGGGGGGATATGATATCAATGTACAAATACTGTACTGGTGACCCGAGCATAAGGAACAAACTATTCAGAGAAAGGAGATACAATAAGACACGTGGCCACTCACTAAAACTTGAGGAAAGGCGGTTTAACCTTAAAGTGCGTAAGGGGTTCTTCACTGTAAGAACGGTAAGGATGTGGAATTCTCTTCCACAAGCAGTCGTATCAGCAGAGAGCATTGATAGTTTCAAAAAACTATTAGATGGACACCTTAACGACACAACATACAGGGGTATACAATGTACGGTTAAAAGCAAACACACACACACACATCATAGGTTGAACTGGATGGACTGATGTCTTTTTTCAACCTCACTAACTATGTAACTATGTAACTATCTCTAAGGCCCCTTTCACACGATTGAACCGATGAGGTCCGCCTGTCCGTTTTTCAGGCTGACCTGATCGGGCAACCTATTCTCCTCTATTGGGAGGCGGATGTGTCATCTGACACCCGTCTGGCATTGGATCAGATGAAAACAGACATGCTGTCTATTTTCATTCAATCTCCCCACAGAGGTGAGCGGGACTCTGACAGGTCCGTCTCTGCACAGTGAGTGGAAACGGACCTGTCATCTGCCTGTTAAGCGGGGATCAATGGAGCGATCCCCCGCTGAGCTAGCGGAGTCCGCCAAGCGGATCCACCCCGTGAGGATAAATACTGCAGAGGTCGTCCGGCTGCTTCTGTCTTCTGTCACATCATCAATAAACACCAATGACCCAGTGCCACTGAAAGCCATGCATGCCCATGCCATCACACTGCCTCCACCATGTTTTACAGAGGATGTTGTATGTTTTGGAACATGAGCTGTTCCAAGCCTTCTCTGCACTTTTTTGCTTCCTGTCATTCTGGTACAGGTTAATCTTAGTTTCATCCGTCCAAAGAATGCTTTTCCCGAAATGGTCTGGCTCTTTTAGATGTTGTTTTTTTTTTTTTGGCAAAGTCTAATCTGGCATTTCTGTTCTTCAGGCTTACGTCTAGGCCTTTTTATGTTGTTGAGCTCACCAGTGTGTTCTTCTTTCCTCAGAATGTACCAAACTGTTGATTTGGCCACTCCTAATGTTGCTGCTATCTCTCTGATGGATTTGCTTAAATTTTGAAGCCTTACAATGGCCTGTTTCACTTGGAATCAACTCCAGACCTTTTACCTGCCTAAACACTTCAGCCCCAGAAGGTTTTACCCCCTTCCTGACCAGGCCCTATTTTGTGATTCGGCACTGCGTTTTTTTAACTGACAATTGCGCGGTCATGCGACGCTGTACCCAAACGAAATGTACGCCTTTTTTTTTTCCCTCACAAATAGAGCTTTCTTTTGGTGGTATTTAATTTTTTTGCTCTATAAACAAAATAAGAGCGACAATTTTGAAAAAAAAAAAAAAAAAAAACATATTTTTCACATTCTGCTAACAGACATAGCCCCCAAAAAAATGTAAAAATCAAAATTTAACATGTTAGGCCAATTTGTTTTCTGCTACATATTTTTGGTAAAAAAAAATCGCAATAAGCGTATTTTGAATGGTTTGCGCAAAAGTTATCGCGTCTACTAACTATGGGAAAGATTTATGTCTTTTTTTTCTTTTTTAAATAGTAATGGCGGACGATTTGCAATTTTTTTTTTTTTTTTTTGCGGGACTGCGACATTGCGGCAGACAGATCAGACCTCTAACATTTTTGACACTTTTGGGGGTACCAGGGATATTACTACAGTAATCAGTGCTAAAAATATACACTGTTACTGTAATAATGCTATTGGCAGGGAAGGGGTTAACCCTGTGGGTGATCAAGGGGTTAAATGTTAGCCTAGGGTAGTGATTCTAACTGTATGGGGGTTGGGTTTCTGAAATGACCATAGAGACATGCGATCCTATATAGAAGGATCACATGGGCCCTATGATCATCCCAGGGAGAAGGAGGGTCGGCTGTGTTTACAACAGCCGGCCGTCCTTCTCTCTCAGCGGGAAACGATCGCGGGTGTCAGGCAGCAATCGGAGCCGCCTGCCTGCTGCATCGGCTTCCCCGCTGACGAGCGCACGCGCGCCCCCTAGACTCCCGAGAGCGAGCGCCGTACATGTACAGCGATTTGCCTGGGAGCGGCTGCCTGCCGCAGTACATCTGCGGCGGGCGGTCGTAAACTGGTTAAAGAAGTTGTAAACCCAAAAAAGACTAAATGAGGAAAGGAAAAAAAAAAAACCCCTGTAAGACAAAGGCATAATGAGCTAGTATGCATCGCATACTAACTCAAAATGAAATACTTACCTTAGAACGAAACCCCCACAGTGCCGCCCGCTCACCGGTGACACGGCCAGCATGTTCGGCCGTCCTGCTTCATGGATCGTGTCCTCCGGACATCACTCCAAGCATGTGCGCCGGAGCCGCTGTTCATGGCACAGGGCTCTGAAGGAACGGCGCGGGTGGCCGTTCCTTCAGAGCGCATGCGCCAATGACGTCATCGGCTGCATGCAATGTAAATATCTCCTAAGCGATGCAAGTTTAGGAGATAATATTTACAGTACCGATAGGTAAGCCTTATTATAGGCTTACCTATAGCTAAAAGTTATTAGAGTGGGTTTACAACCACGTTTAATTGATGGAGTGGTCCACACCAAAAACATCTTTTGATTCAATAGTCCAATTACTTTTGGTCCCTTGAAAAAAAGGCGGGGGGGGTGGCTATTATTAAGAGCTGTAGTTCTTAAACCTTGCCCATATACATATATAATTAAAGCTTGAGTATGTTTTGTTAAATATCTGAAAAAACTAAAATTGTGTCAAAATATATATGGACCTAAGTGTGTGTGTGTGTACAGTGCCTTGCGCAAGTATTCGGCCCCCTTGAACTTTGCAACCTTTGCCACATTTCAGGCTTCAAACATAAAGATATAAAACTGTAATTTTTTGTGAAGACAACAAGAAGTGGTACACAATCATGAAGTGGAACGAAATTTATTGGATATTTCAAACTTTGTTAACAAATAAAAAACTGAAAAATTGGGCGTGCAAAATTATTTAGCCCCTTTACTTTCAGTGCAGCAAACTCTCTCCAGAAGTTCAGTGAGGATCTCTGAATGATCCACTGTTGACCTAAATGACTAATGATGATAAATAGAATCCACCTGTGCGTAATCAAGTCTCCGTATAAATGCACCTGCACTGTGATAGTCTCAGAGGTCCGTTTAAAGCGCAGAGAGCATCATGAAGAACAAGGAACACACCAGGCAGGTCCGAGATACTATTGTGGAGAAGTTTAAAGCCGGATTTGGATACAAAAAGATTTCCCAAGCTTTAAACATCCCAAGGAGCACTGTGCAAGCGATAATATTGAAATGGAAGGAGTATCAGAACACTGCAAATCTACGAAGACCTGGCCGTCCCTCTAAACTTTCAGCTCATACAAGGAGAAGACTGATCAGAGATGCAGCCAAGAGGCCCATGATCACTCTGGATGAACTGCAGAGATCTACAGCTGAGGTGGGAGACTCTGTCCATAGGACAACAATCAGTCGTATACTGCACAAATCTGGCCTTTATGGAAGAGTGTCAAGAAGAAAGCCATTTCTTAAACATATCCATAAAAAGTGTAGTTTTAAAGTTTGCCACAAGCCACCTGGGAGACACACTAAACATGTGGAAGAAGGTGCTCTGGTCAGATGAAACCAAAATCAAACTTTTTGGCAACAATGCAAAATGTTATGTTTGGCGTAAAAGCAACACAGCTCATCACCCTGAACACACCATCCCCACTGTCAAACATGGTGGTGGCAGCATCATGGTTTGGGCCTGCTTTTCTTTAGCAGGGACAGGGAAGATGGTTAAAATTGATGGAAAGATGGATGGAGCCAAATACAGGACCATTCTGGAAGAAAACCTGATGGAGTCTGCAAAAGACCTGAGACTGGGACGGAGATTTGTCTTCCAACAAGACAATGATCCAAAACATAAAGCAAAATCTACAATGGAATGGTTCACAAATAAACATATCCAGGTGTTAGAATGGCCAAGTCAAAGTCCAGACCTGAATCCAATCGAGAATCTGTGGAAAGAACTGAAAACTGCTGTTCACAAACGCTCTCCATCCAACCTCACTGAGCTCGAGCTGTTTTGCAAGGAGGAATGGGCAAAAAATTTCAGTCTCTCGATGTGCAAAACTGATAGAGACATACCCCAAGCGACTTACAGCTGTAATCGCAGCAAAAGTTGGCGGTACAATGTATTAACTTAAGGGGGCTGAATAATTTTGCACGCCCAATTTTTCAGTTTTTTATTTGTTAAAAAAATTTGAAATATCCAATAAATTTCATTCCACTTCATGATTGTGTCCCACTTGTTGTTGATTCTTCACAAAAAATTACAGTTTTATATCTTTATGTTTGAAGCCTGAAATGTGGCAAAAGGTCAAAGTTCAAGGGGGTCGAATACTTTCGCAATGCACTGTGTGTGTGTGTGTGTGTGTGTGTATGTATGTGTGTGTGTGTGTGTGTATATATATATATGCACCTGGTCTAATTCTTCCCTACTCTATCAAATTCTAGGAAAAAGTTTTAATTCAGTTTTTTTTAGTTCAGTTTAGTCCTGTATAAGTGCTCATGCATACAGGGCTTAAACGCAGTTTTTATAGGCATTTGGTGTTTTTTTTTTTTTTTCCTGCTGTTACACACATGGGCTTTTACAGGCATATTATAAAAAAAAACGCATTCACAGGAAGAAAAAACAAAACATCGGCACATTCAGGAGAGAAGCATTGGAGGCCAGAGGAGAGATTTGGGTCAGATCTCTCCATAAAGAGGACCTGTCACGGCCCATGCTATTACAAGGGATGTTGTTCATCCCTTGTAATAGCAATAAAGTTAATAAGTGAAATATAAAAATAATAAAATGGAAAAAAAAGTTAAAGTTTGCACGTATATGTAAATGGCGATCACACCACACATGTGAAGTATCGCTGTGAACGTCAGAGAGAGTACAATAATTTTAACGCCAGACCTCCTGTGTAACGCTAAACTGGTAACTTGTAAAGGCTTTTAAAGAGTTGCCTATGGAGATTTTTAGGTATTGTAATTTTGGCGTTGTTCCACGGGCAGACTCAATTTTAGAGCATGACAAGTTTTGGTATCTGTTTACTCAGCGAAACATCATCTTTTATATTTTACCAAACAATTGGGTTTTATATTGTATTTTGTGCATTTAAATCCATTAAAGTGTAGTATTTCCAAAAAATTTGCGTTTGAAAAACCGCTACACAAATATCAAGTGACAATATATAATATTGTTTGGGGACTCTAAGTCGTTTTCTAGCAAAAAAAATGTTTTTACATGTAGGAGAGGAATGCCAGAATTGTCTCGGACTGGAAATAGAGGAGAAAATGAAACGCACAGCAAGGAGTGCATGACACCTTAGATAGCAAAAGTTCACTTGCTTCACACTGCTGTGCTGTGTTTAAGGCCCCTTTCACACTTTTGTGACTTGTCCTGTGACTTGGGACTGCAAAGTCGCACCCCATGATTTTCCATGAGTACCGTTCATATCTGTGCGACTTCAAAGTAGTCCCTGCTTTGGTCTAACTTTGATGCGACTTGAGGTCCATAGACCTCAAGATAACACAGGCATTGCTTCAAGTCCAGTCAAAATCGCATGTCTTTCAGGTTGCACAAGTGTGAAAGGGGCCTAAGCCGCAGTGTGAGTGTATCTGGTTTTCGCACGCTTTACCAGCAGTCCGATAGACTTCCATTAGGTTGCGCGTTTTGCTTCATTTTCTTAAAGCTCAAGTTTTGCATATTGCATCTTTGCGTTTTCAGAAAATGGGCGAAAAATCGGATGAGTTAAATAGAAGTTTATGGGACTGTGGCTAAAATTGCTGGTAAAGTGCGCAGAAACTGCGGATACACCCACGCTGTGGCCAAAAATTCAGTTTCATATCATGCGTTGTGAAAAAACTGATGCGTTTCGCACTGTGCAGAGCGTGGGATAATCCTGGGTGCAATCAGAGCTTTTAGTGAGTCATATCTCATATATGTTTTTTGTTTTTTCAAGCTTAAAGTGTGGAAAATGCAATCCTGATTACACAATTGTGCTATGGGTCACAGAACTGTTACTTCTTTACAGTCACATCCTGCAACACATGACCTACAAACATTAAAATAGAACTCCAGACAGTTAATGGAAGGAGATTTCTGTGGCTGGGTTTTCTACACACACACTATACAGAATGTCCCAAATTTGGTTTCTTCATAGGTACAGCAAGTACAATTTTAATTCTTTTATTTTAGAAAACCCCGATTGGCTCTTGGTGGACAGAGAATTTGACTTGCGTAGTAATGATGTACATTTAGTCAATGGATTGACATGCATTGTGTTGAAGTGGAATTAAAGGGTAACTCCACTTTCATGGCGGGGGGGGGGTAGCAAATAAAGGAAAAATAATATAGCATGTACAATTGCGACACAAGTCGTTTTGTAATTTAATGTTATTTGAAAATGACAGCTAATTTTTATCTGCAACTGTTGTAATTTTCTGAAAATGCAATGCAATATGGCTACCTGGAGGTATTCTGGACACAGAATGTATACTGACCACACCCCAGAAACATAATTTTCTGCTTGTGTGATTGGCTCACTAATTTTCCTGAAAGTCTGTCTTAAGATACAAATCAGATTTCAGGCATCCCCTGCAACAAAAATGTCATTTTTGGTGAGATACACTATATTACCAAAAGTTTTGGGGCACATGAACGTTATTAGCGTTCCAGTCTTAGCCTGTAGGGTTCAATATTGAGTTGGCCCACCCTTTGCAGCTATAACAGCTTCAACTCTTCAGGGAAGGCTGTCCACATAGTTTAGGCGTTTGTCTATGGGAATGTTTGACGAGTCTCTCGGAAGCACATTTGTGAGGTCAGGCACTGATGTGGATTGCAGTCTCCACTCTAATTCAACCCAAAGATGTTGCGGACGAAGGCCTCTTTCACACAAGCGGACCGTTCATATCCGCCTGTCCGTTTTTCAGGCGGATCTGAATGGATGCCCCATGCATCTCTATGGGGCATCGGATGTCAGCGGAGACATGTCTGCTGACATCCGATCCGTCTAGTCCGGATGGATGGAAACCCTATTTTCCATCCGTCTGCCGGATCGGATCGGATGACAACAGACAGACGGTCTGTTCTCCAATTCCCCCATAGAGAAGAATGGGGACCTGGCAGCTCTGTCTCCGCACACAGCGCAGAGACACAGCTGTCATCCACCTGCTCAGTGGGGGATCGGCAGATCGATCCCCCGCTGAGAAAAATGGAGTCCGCCGACGGACTACCGTGTGTGAAAGGGGCCTAAGACTGGGATGCCATAATGTTCATGTGTGTTCCTCATTAGAGCCCTGCGGGTGCAAACCTGGTTACAAAACCACTCCCATTAAGACTCCATTTCCCACATGGATACAGACAAACACACAGGGATTTCTTCAGAATAACAAAAAGTAGGAATCTGCAACGAAGTTTGTTAAAAATCCTTGTAATAATGTACATTGATCACTCAGAGGGGAATGTGTTTTTTTTTTTTTTTCTCAATAAAAGTGGACTTACGTTTTAATTTCCACAGTAAAAAAAAAAAAAAAGAGAGCCAAGCAAAGTCTATTTTGCCAGAGAAATGTATGCCCCAATGCAATTTTGCTTTCATGTACACTACATACAGGCATCATCCAATGTACATAATGGGTTACTCTCATTATTGCCATGTGCTGGGGGTGATAAAGTGGTTCTAAAGTTTCTTTTACATTAACCACTTGCCGACCGCCGCACGACTATCTACGTCGGCGGTCAGCCCCTCACAGGCAAACTGACGTAGGTCTACGTCGCTTGCTTGTGAGGGTCTAGGGAGCGAGCGCGCGCCGCCGGAGGCGCGCTCCCGCGTGGTCACGGACCCCCCCCGCGCGTGTGACCGGCGGACCCGATGTCCGCCGGCCACTCTGCGATCGGCAGGGGAGAGGGAGAAAGTCAGGCGGCTTGTGTAAACAAGCTGCCTGTCATTCTCCCCTGTGTATGAGAGATGATCATACAGTTCTACTATGTAGAACCGTTGATCACCGTTCATACAGCTGAAGCCACAGCCAATCACAGTAGAAAGCATGCCCCTAGGGACACACACAGCCCCTCCCTCTCAAATAAAGTTAACCCCTTCACTACCAGTGTATTTTTACAGTAACAGTGCATATATATAGCACTGATTACTGTAGAAATGTCACTGGTAACCCCAAAAGTGTCAAAAATGTCAGTCAAGGGTCCGATCTGTCCGCCGCAATGTCGCAGTACCGCAAAAAAAATCGCAGATCGCCACCATTACGCCTTAAAAAAAAAACAACAAAAATGACAAAAATCTTTCCCTTTGTTAGTAAACGCGATAACTTTTGCGCAAACCAATCAAAATACGCTTTTTGCGATTTTTTTTTTTTTTTTTTTTTTTTTTTTTTTTTTTTTTTCTTTTTTTTTTTTTTTTTTTTAACTAAACATAGGTAGCATAAAACAAATTGGCTGAAAATGTTAAAACATTTTGATTTTTACATTTTTTTGGGGGGGGGAATTTCATATAAAATAAATGTGAAAAATATTGCTATTTTTGCAAAATTTACGCTCTTTTTTTGTTTATAGCGCATGATCAAAAAATTGCACAGGTGATCAAATACCACCAAAAGAAAGCTCTGTTTTGTGGGAAAAAAAGGACGCCAAATTTGTTTAGGTACAGCGTCGCACGACCGCGCAATTGTCCGTTAAAGTCACGCAGTGCCGAATCGCAAAATACCCCCTGGTCGTTTAGCAGCCAAATCCTCCGGGGCTTAAGTGGTTAATGCATTCTCATGCATTACATTAAAAAACGCCTTACTACCTGTCCTCCCCTCCCCCATCCTTAAATACATACCTGGCTTTTGTCACCACTCCAGCGCTGTCTCAGCTGCAGCACTGCTTTTCTCTCTTCCTGATATCACAGGAAACACCGAGGGCAGTGGAGCGTTGGGCTGCTGCTGGTTTCAGTCTAACTTCTGTGAGCAGGAAGTGGAGACATGGCTAACTGGTGCTGTGCGTGTCTTTAGACGCCCACAGGCAGGGGCTGACTGGCAACTGTCGGCCCAGGGGCCAAGTACAAACCATAGGCCCATGGTGCAGACACTTAGCCCACATCCCACTCTCCCTCTTCCTTGCCTCCTCCTGACCCCCATTTCAGGCTGAAGCTCGGGTCCAGGTACGCTCTACTCACCAGCCGAATCCCGGTTCGTGACCTGGCCAGCAGGAAGCAGTTGTGGGAGCTGGGACAGCTCGGTCGGGGATGCCTGGGGGAGGAGAGTCTCCAGTGGGACATGGATCCAGGCTCTGCTCAGACACAGTTTACACCATCCATGCTGGGGTAGAGTCCTGTGTTCTGTCCTTGTCTTCATCCCGCTCTCAGTAGGTCAGCAGTGGAGATTTTTTACTTTTTCTTCACCAGGAATCCTTTAGGCATGTCTGTGGCAGAAGCAGTGCAGCTTCTTAAAGGGGATCAGAGTGGCCCGGGGGGGGGGTACTTGCCCCCCTGCCCCCTGGCCTAGTCCTTCACTGCCTGCAGGCCAGATTAGAAGCATACACATGAGAGCCTCCTTAGCACCAGTTTGCTATGGAGAAACTGACCGTGCCCGTGGGGGACTCTCTCTCTATCTGTGGCCAAGAAGGAGTCTCACGGGACCCTGGAGAAGCAGCATGGGATAGGGTGCTGGTGTCAAAAGGCTTCACCAAAGAGAAGTTTTACAGTATTGGGGAGAGCACCGTGGCGTTAAAAGACTCAGTCAAAGAGGAGCCTCACAGGACCAGGAAGAAATAGGAGTGGGAGCTTCTCATTCACATAGCATAACTTAAAAATAAAAAAATTGCTGACTGCCTTTTATTTGCTATTTTCTGAAAACTCCATAACTGAAGTTTTCCTCTGTTATGCAAAAGAGCCTGGGGATTCAATATTTGCCATAATTAGCTTGTCTGTAGTGTGCTTTCAGATCTCATGATCAGTAGTAAACTAGAACATGGTCTGCCCTAATAAAGGATTAAAGATCTAGAAGCTGGGCTTCCTGTATTATATGTTATTAGGGGGGAACTCGATGTGTCATTCTTTGTCAGTGAGAACAAATTAAGATTCCTCTCTTTTCAAATTGTGTAGAGTAACTTGCAGTCTGCCTGAGGCCTGCTCCAAATAAACACCCAGAAATGAAGAAATATTTTTCTTAAAAACTCCATATATTCTAGCCCACCCTCCGGACCACAATGCACATGGCAGACGTATAGGCCCGTGCTACCCATGTAGCGGTATGCACATTGAAATACACATTCTTGGAATGCGAAACCATCCTATTGCTCACAATGGCAAGCGCTCAATGGTCAGTGTGACCATGTGATCCTGCTGATCCATGCAAAGCGCTTCTTCCTTTTGGGACACCTTACTGGAAGAAGCACCCTCAGATGCACTGCTCATTGGTATAGCACGGTCATGTGGCTGCATTGACCAATAAGCGCTTGCCATTGAGAGCATTATGATGAATACTCACTGCAGGGCTGTGTATTGTGGTATACTGTATACAGACAGCTACATCGGTACCGCAGGGCATCATGGCCAATATGTACAGCGGGGTCTGGAGGGGTGCCCAGGATATTTTGGATTTTTTCTTTTTCATGAAAAGCTGGGCAGAAGCACTGTATATGTAGATTGGAGTGCCTGCATGAGTGGCAACGCACATATACATGTATAGGAACAGAACTGTACCATGCTGTGCAGATCCTCAGACCATTGGCCTTGGCGGGTTTGTGTCTGGAGGTTTATGAATTCTGGAAATGTTCTTGACTGAATTGTACAGTGTTGAGTTGAGGAAGTAGGAGTCTATAGGGGAATGATGTTTAGAGACCAAACTTTTCTGATTCTCTCCATTCAAACCCATCACATTACCTTTTCCTTTAAATGATGATAAAAGTTTATTACCTTATGAAATATACATGTGTTAAAATATGGGCTGAAAATGTACAGTAAGTGTTTATTTAAGCACGAGCCAGAGGCTCCTAAATGAGGCGTGGAATTCACGGGTGATTTGTGGTTCAGTCCGTAATGTGTCTTCTGAGCCATTTATAAGGATTGTGCAGTCACATGATGATATAAAAGCTCTGAAGTGCTTTAGTACAGTGGATTTGTATTCCATCGTACATCACTGAAGGTTTATTACGGAGGTTGGACCTGTTTATTGTTCACATTGGTCTTCTAATATTCAAGAGAAAAAGATGTGTTGCCTGTGGCATCCAGTTGAAGGGTTTTGTTGCTACTCAGCAATAGAAATCGACAGAGAGAATCTGGTTTCTTTGGCAGTAATGATCCTTTTTTTTTTTTTTTTCTTTATGTTCAATCTATGAAACCTGCTGACTTCATGTAGTCACCAAATCAAAGAGCCATCAGAAAGACCCAAGGCTTTTAACACTTGTGTTAAATGATTTCATCTGCTAAGATTAGGATGATACAGAAATCTCTATGGAATTACATAGAATCCATTCCTTCAGTTTGGACTCCTAACAGGTATCTAAAGCAAAATTCTATTTATTTTTTCATTGGCTAGAGTTGGAAATGACTATTAACTCTAAAAGGCAAAACGGATCTGTCATCCTGAGTATGGAGGCCATAGTGTCTTTGAAATATCTGTTCAAGCTATGTGACCTGAATAAAGATTTGAGGTCTTTAAAAGTTAACTCCAGCTTTTGGACCATATTTCAAGTTACACCCATATTTAGGATGTGGGTGTATGGACCTGAGCTGGAGGAATAGTCTGCAAGAGCCAGGGACTGCACCCGCAATCCACTAATCTCAGTTGCAATGCTCTGCAGGCTCAAATGCAAAAAACAAATAAATGCATTTTTTATTTTCTCTTTGGTTCATTGACAGACACGGCTCCTAGTAATCATTGGTTATACTGACCCCTACAGGAGTCGGACCCTAGACAGAAAATAGTTCTGGCTACACCCATGAGCAGTCCCAGGGATTATACTCCCTCTCTCTGCTATAGCCACTCAGTTTTTTTTCTCTGCCTAGTCAGGAGTAAGGACCTAGTTCCTTGCTAGGATCTTTAGTCCTGGCCAAAAAAAATTCCTTTTAGATAGACATTTTTGTCCTGGATTATTCCTGTGAGATCTACAATCAACTGCCGGACTGGGCGACAGGCTGGATAATTTCGATCCAGTGATCACACCAGTCTGGCCAGGAGCGCGCGCAGACCTCAACTCCGCGCTAGATCAGCCGTGACATAGCCCCACTGGACGAGGGCTGGCCTGCAAGTTACTCCTCTCGCGAAGGTCGCATGTGACCAGGTCTCAGCACGAGTGACAGCTTTCCTACTGCCCAACAGCCCCCCCGATTTCAATGGAGAGGGGTTCTATCTGTAGTGGTGCCCACCTGGTTCCTGGTATTGGTAGTAGCTTTCCCCCCTCTCCCCCTGGAGGGTTTTGGGGTGGACGTGGGCCCCTCCCTGAGACGGCCAGATCCCCCCCCCAGTTCCCCTTCTTCCCGCTGGCATCTCCCCTTGCCAAGTCCTTCACCTGCCCCCCACCTCCCATCCACATACACTGGGGCTGTTTGGGTGGTCTGGCCACTGTTCCTGGGGTGGGGGCAGGGTGCTAACTAGCGATGGGGCCGGGTGGGTGCGCCACTGGCGACCGGACAATCGACTGTGGCAGGGGGAGGGTTGTACCTGGTGGGGGCTCCTGCCAGGGCCCCCCATTCTGCTTGAATCTGTACTTGAGGCCTGATCTCCCTCCTGGGTCCCTGTATGTCTCATGGTGTCGTGCAGGGCTGCCAATTTGTTGTAGCCTGTGTATTTTTTTACACAGCGGCCATGTTTGGGTAGTCTGGCGGCCATTGTGCTGTGGTTTGCCATTGAAAATAGCGACCGCCATGACAGTGGAGCCTGTGGGTGGCGATTTCGGAGGTGAGAGCCCCTCCTCATTCCCTGGTGCTTATTCCTGGATCGTTTTTACTTCCTGTTTGCTGCATGTGTAGTGCATGATCCTGGTGGCTGCAGGCGCTTGTTTCTGCGGGTGATTAGTCTGGTTGGGGTCCTCTCCCTCTGTGCTGAGGATTGCTTGGTGCTTTGTGCCTGGCAACCAGGTGGTGCTGTCAGCGCAGTGGGGGTTGTCCCTTAGCAGTGTTTTACACCTTTTCTGGGGTCCCCCTGGAGACTCATGGAGTCTTTGGAGCAGCTGATCCCCTCTCTGAGGCTTTGGGTCCCTCTGGGTCTCAACCATCCATCCATGCACTGACAGCGGTCCTGGAGTCCCTTGTGTCCTGGGTGGAGGTGACTTTCGGGCTAACATAAAGTGCCCCCCGCCTTCCCCTGTCTCATCTCTCTAATCGGATCCAGAATCTGATTCGGCCACTGTGAACGTGGGTCACCCTGCTGGGTCTGCCATCATGCACCTGGAATCCTCTGCGACCACGCAAGGCACTTTTGGATGCACTGATTGTATCTGTGTTTGAGACCCTAAAGATGGAGGGCGCAGCTGAAGCTGCTATGGAGGCGCAGGTACCCTTTTGGCACTCACAAGCCATCCAGGGAGGCAAAGGGGTTTCTCTTACGTCCTCCGACAGTCGCCGCCTCTTCATATTCGTCACATATGGGGTATTAGACTTTGCTCCGAAGGAGTAGCTAGGCAACAGAATATGTTAACAATAAAGCTTTAACATATCCCACCCTCAAGGGGTGGTCCCCTCAGTCAATACCCTCCTACTTCCTGCAACCATATCTCAGTTTTAATGTCTAGCTTGTCAGGAGTGGCTGGCTCTCTCTGTGCTGGGACTTTCTGTCCCAGACTCTTTCTTCTTTTTAATATTTTGTTTGAGTTTTCTCTCTATCTTTACTTAGCTGTTATTTTTGTCAGCATTAGTTAGTTCTTCGGACGAAGAGGATCATGCGGACTGGGTCTCGGGCTGATCCCCCTGGTCGCAGGTCGTGGGTCAGTGGCTTCCCAGTCTGCCATCGAGCGTTCAGCCAGGTAACGCTCCTGGCACAGTGAACGACCCATCCCTGTTCGGTGCAGGGATGATTGGTGAGGTGGCTACCTCACCGGACGCTGTGCGGTTTCTTAACCTCCATTGTGTGCGTCTTGAATTGCGACTCTCCCTGCCTCATGTGCAGCGGCTTGTTCGCCTGTGCGGGTTCCCCACGCCATGTGAGGTAAGTGTATTTATGTGGGGACCTGTCTGTCTGGGGGGGTCTCAGTCTGGGACTGTGTAACCTGCCTTTTAATCACACTGCTTGTCTCCCTATCTCTCGGCTGCATGCTGTGGGCTGCAAGGGGGGGGGGGGGAGCTGTATGACACTGTGTGTGTCAGGCTGGGCAGTGTGAGAAGCTGTGTGCTGTGGGGCATGTTTTTTCTTGGCATGTTTGGGCATATACAGCGATCGCTGCGGCGATCTAACATGTATCCTTATATTGGGATGTAATGTGTGTGTTTTTATGCACTGTGGAGCGGCGTTTTCGGCGCCAAACGACGCCATTTTACCGGCGCCCGCTCCGGCCGCATGGTTTACATGCACGGCGGCCATTTTCTTGTAGCCTCCATAGGCTTACATAGAGCGCCCTGGCAGCATCACTTCCTCTTTCCAGGAACACCGATCGAGGCAGCAGCAGCAGCGGGGTCTCCTCAGGTTTTATCCTTCTGTTCTTGCTATCCATTGCCTGTATTCAGTTTGTATATTCCCTGTGGGGGTCTCATTGTGCCTGAGTGTGGTGCGGTGGGCTGCGCTTGCCGCGCTTGCTAAAAGGGGGCAGTTAACCCTTGGTTGTCTGGCATTACAGGGGCAATGGATTCTCAGGAGGGCAAGTTTCCTACAGTATTGGTGGAAAGCCAGGGGACCGCTGTTTCCCCCCCAGGGGGGGATTTAGCCACTATTGTGGCTGGCCTTGCTGCCCAGGTGCAAATGCTGGTGGCTGCTCAATCTACTAAACGGCCCAGAGTTGCTCTGTCCTCTGATTCTGAGGGTGAAGGTGATGGGGCTGTTCTGGCAGGGACCTCCTTATCGGGGTCCCGCTCCTCTCTTGATCTAGTGGGGTCTGAGGTAGAGGCTGAAGTTGAGGGGGTTGATAATTCTCCCCCTGGCTCGCCTGAAGAGCTTGCAATCATGGATGAGTTGATTGCTTCCATTAAGCAGACGCTACGTTTGCAGGACGAAGTGTGTCCCCCCGCTGCCTTGGCGGCTTATGGGACGCAGAGGAAACGCAGGACGCCGCAGGTTTTTCCCTGCAATGCTGATTTTCAGCGCGCTGTTAAGGATCAATGGCGCGATCTGCGCAAGCCTTTTGCGGTACCAAGTAAATTCAAGCTGCGTTATCCTTTCTCGCCTGCCACTGATGAACGGTGGTGTGTGCCTCCACCAGTGGATCATGCAATTGCGGTTTTGAACAAAGCCACTGCGATTCCTGCAGAGGGTTCCCCTGTTTTCCGTGATGCCACGGATAGGAGACTGGAGTCTCTTGCCCGTCATACTTATTCTGTTACGGGTTCTATGCTTAAGGCTCTGTTTGCTTCTCTCATGGCGGCCCAGGCGATCGCAAGTTGGACGCAGATGCTTAGGCGCGTCCTAGTGGCCGATTCGGCCTCGACGGCGACCCTGGATATGGTGGATCAGATCCACCAGGGTGTCATGTATCTGTGTGATGCGGACCTGGACCTGATTCCGTTGGCTGCACGTGTGCACAGCGTGGCGGTGTTGTCTCGCCGCCTGGTTTGGTTGAAATGTTGGTCGGTGGACCAATCTTCACGTAAGACCTTAGCCAATCTGCCTTATGATGGGTCTCGCCTTTTTGGGGAGTCCCTGGATGTGTTGATTAAGGGGATCACCGGGGGTAAGAGCACTCTCTTGCCCCATTTCCCCAAGGCTAAGGGGGCTTCTGGGAAGAAGCATGCTAATTTTCGGCCCCCTCAGGGGTCCTTTCGTGCCTTTCGGCCGCACTACAAGGGCAAACCGTTCAAAGGCCAAGGCTCTCAGAAGAAGCCCTGGTCTGGGAAACAGAAGTCCGGCCAATCCGGACCTGCAGCCCATAACAGTTCGGCCTGAAGGGGCGCCCTCACCCAGTTTTGGGGTGGGGGGACGCTTGCTCGGTTTTCTTCAGCCCTGGTTGGCCCGTGTGCGGGACAGATGGGTTCTGGAAATCGTTCGATCTGGTTACAAGATCGAGTTTCTCTCTCGGCCGGAGAGCAGATTTTTTCCCTCAAATCTTCAACTGTCTCCAGAGCGCCTGCGGGATCTGCACCTGGCGGTGCGGGACCTGAGGGCTCAGGGAGTGGTGGTTCCGGTGCCTCATCGGGACAGATTTCGGGGGTTTTATTCCAATCTGTTCACCGTGCCCAGGAAGGAGGGCAAGGTTCGTCCGATTCTGGACTTGAAGGCTCTGAACCGCTCTGTGCGGGTTCGCAAGTTCCGCATGGAATCCCTGCGCTCGGTGGTGGCTGCCCTCGTTCCGGGGGAATTCATGGCCTCCATCGATTTGAAGGATGCGTACCTTCACATCCCCATATTCGAGGGTCATCAGAGATACCTTCGATTTGCCATTGCGGAGGATCACTACCAGTTCGTGGCGTTGCCCTTTGGTCTCGCCTCGGCTCCGCGGGTCTTCACCAAGGTGCTTGCACCGGTTCTGGCATTATTGAGGGCCCAGGGCATTTCTGTCCTGGGGTATCTGGACGACATTCTGGTTCGGTCTGCGACCAGACAGGGTCTGGAGGAGGATCTGTCTGTCACAATGCAAACTCTGCAGGAGTTTGGTTGGACGATAAATGTTCCAAAGTCGACACTGAGTCCGTCGGTTCGTCTCCCCTATCTGGGAATGATACTGGACTCGGTGCAGGCGAAGGTCTTCCTGCCGGAAGACAAACTCAGGACTCTTCAGGAGGAAGTCAGGTCCCTCAGGGACGTTCCACACTCGTCTCTGCGGACGTGTATGAGATGTCTGGGATTGATGGTCTCGGCCTTCGAGGCGATTCCTTTCGCGCAGTTTCACACGCGGGGTCTCCAAGCGGAGGTCCTGTCCAGGTGGGACGGGCGACCTCAATCTCTGGATCTTCAGATCTCGTTGAGTCATCGCACCAGGGAAAACCTTCTGTGGTGGCTCCAGTCCCCGTTGGTGTCCGGGGGCAAGTCGTTTCGTCCGATCTCGTGGACGGTAATCACCACGGATGCCAGCCTGTCGGGCTGGGGTGGTGTTCTGGGCATTCTGTCCGCCCAGGGGACCTGGTCGGAGGGGGAGTCTTCCCTCCCGATCAACATTCTGGAATTGCGTGCGATAAGGCTCTGTCTTCATCGCTGGACGGACCGGCTGCAGGGCTGCCCGGTTCGGGTGCAGACGGACAATGCCACGGCGGTGGCCTACATCAACCACCAAGGGGGCACCAGGAGTGCCCGAGCGGCTCGAGAAGTGGCCGACATTCTATCTTGGGCCGAGACTCATGTCCCGGCGATAACGGCGGTTCACATTCCGGGAGTGGAGAACTGGCAGGCGGACTATCTGAGTCGCCAGACCCTGGATCAGGGGGAATGGTCTCTCCACCCGGCTGTCTTCCAGATGTTGTGCGCGAAGTGGGGTCTTCCAGATGTGGACCTGTTTGCGTCTCGCCTCAACTACAAGGTGAAGAGGTTCGTGGCAAGGACGCGCGACCCTCGGGCAGACGCGTCGGACGCGTTAGTGGCCCCGTGGCATCAGTACAGGCTGATGTACGCGTTTCCACCGATTCAGTTGCTGTCCAGGTTCCTTCGCAGGTTACACTCGGAACGCAGCACGGTGATTCTTGTGGCACCGGACTGGCCTCGCCGGTCCTGGTACGCAGACCTCGTGAATCTGGCGGTCGACGCCCCTTGGCGTCTGCCTCTTCGAGACGATCTACTGTCTCAAGGACCGATTTACCATCCTGCTTTACAGTCGCTGGCTTTGACGGCCTGGCTGTTGAGACCGAGGTCCTGAAGGAGAGGGGTCTCTCTCCAGAGGTCGTTCATACTTTGATCAACGCGAGGAAGTCTTCCTCGGGGAAGGTTTATTACCGTACTTGGAAGGCCTATTTTGCCTGGTGTGAGTCCAGGGGGTTTTCACCCCGCACGTACTCGGTTTCCCGTGTGCTGTCTTTCCTTCAGACGGGTGTCGATCAGCGTTTGGCGCTGGCTACGATAAAGGGTCAGGTGTCTGCGCTGGCCGTTCTGTTTCAACGTCCCGTGGCTTCCAACTCCTTGGTTGGCACCTTTATTCAGGGTGTGCGGCTTCTGGTTCCTCCTAGGAGGGATCCTTTGCCCCCTTGGGACTTGAATCTCATTCTATCTGTGTTACAACGTGCTCCTTTTGAACAGATCAGGGAGATCTCGTTGTCTATGTTGTCCAAAAAGGTCGCCTTTTTGGTGGCGATCACTTCGGCTCGCAGAGTGTCGGAACTGGCGGCTTTGTCCTGCAAGTCTCCGTACCTGGTTGTTCATTTGGATAAGGTGGTCTTGCGACCTAATCCTTCTTTTCTGCCGAAACGAGTTTCGGAATTCCATCTTAACGAGGATATTGTTTTGCCTTCGTTGTGCACGAAGCCTAAACATCCAAAGGAGATGAGATTGCACTCTCTGGATGTTGTTCGGGCGATAAGGGTTTACCTTAAATCGACTGAGTCTTTTCGTAAGACGGACTCCTTGTTTGTTCTTCCAGAGGGTCCTCGGAAGGGCATGGCGGCTTCGGCCTCTACCATCGCCAAATGGATCAGGCAGACCATTGAACAGGCCTATGCCTTGCAGGGGAAGGTTCCCCCTGTGCCTGTGAAGGCGCACTCTACTAGATCTCTGAGTACGTCTTGGGCCTGCCGTCATGGGGCTTCTGTAGCCCAGGTGTGTAAGGCGGCGACTTGGTCGACCGTGCACACTTTCACAAAATTCTACAAAGTAGATGTTCAGGCATCGGCGGATGCTTCCTTTGGCCGCAAGGTTCTTTGTGCGGCTGTTCCCTAGGGTCCCTTGTTGGGGACTCCTGGCTGTTGGGATAGTTTTTTGTATCCCCTGGGTTTTTTGTCTTTTCCTGGGTTGTTGCTCCTGTTGAGCACTTATTTTTGCTGTTGCCCAGCTGGGTTCCTTCCTTTGGTAAGGTTCCTTTCTTTGATGTGGAGACTGCGTTGCCTTTCGGCGCGGATGCGTTTCCCACCCCTCATGTTTGCACTGCTTTGGGACGTCCCCATATGTGACGAATATGAAGAGGCGGCGACTGTCGGAGGACGTAAGAGAAAACTGAATTTTTGTAAAATCTTACCTGTAAAATTCCTTTCTCTGAGTCCTCCGACAGTCGCCGCCCCCGCCCCTCTTTTGGGGTTTGAATGTATACTCTACTGCTATTCCACTAAAACTGAGATATGGTTGCAGGAAGTAGGAGGGTATTGACTGAGGGGACCACCCCTTGAGGGTGGGATATGTTAAAGCTTTATTGTTAACATATTCTGTTGCCTAGCTACTCCTTCGGAGCAAAGTCTAATACCCCATATGTGACGAATATGAAGAGGCGGCGACTGTCGGAGGACTCAGAGAAAGGAATTTTACAGGTAAGATTTTACAAAAATTCCGTTTTCTTTTCCCTGACTATTTTGACAGAATTGTCGCTAAAGAGTGGGGACGACCAAAGCGTCCTCGTGGGGTTCCTAAGCCCTTTACTAGGAGGAGTCCCTTCTTAAGAAGTGGACTATGCCACCTGTGGTGGACCCTCTGGTTTCCAGAATAAACAAGGCAACCATGATTTGAAGAGTTCCCACCCTTTAAGGATCCGGCTGACCAGAATGCAAAGGCTGTGGCCCGCAATATGTACACTCTGGCTGGTTCGGCAATGAGGCCGGTATTCACCATTGCCCTGGTGTTGCAAACTCTGACCGAGTGGGCTAAGCTCTTACGCCATGACCTGGAGGGGCAAAGCTCTCCTTGCCTTTGCTGAGCTGGTGGACCAGCTGATCTAGGGACTGCGATTTATCTGTTATGCCTCTTTTGGATGCGACTCCCCTGATGGCTCGCCTCTCTGTTTTGCCAGTGGTCCTTCGTCGTGTCTTTTGGCTCAAGTGCTGATCTGCAGATCAGACTTTAAAAATGGCCCTGACTGATCTTCCTTTCCAAGGAGATCGCCTGTTTGAAGCTACCCTGGATGACCTCATTAACCCCTTCAATACCGAGTCATTGTAAAATGACGTCGGCAACATTCCTTTAGCGATCCGGGCGGACGTCATATGACGGCGCCCGGATCTCCCCGCTACTCGGCGATCAGGGGTGAGGCTCGTCCCTCGGACTGAGCCCAACCCCGATCAAGGTAAACAGCCAATGAAATTGGCTGTTTACCACGTGATCGGCTGTGTCAATCACAGCCGATCACATGAGCGGCTCCAGCACGAGCCGCTCGTTCCTTTCTTAATGCGCGCGGCGATCGGGGACGATGCTCGTCCCTCGGACAGAGCCCATCCCCGATCTAGGTAAAGAGCCAATGAAATTGGCTCTTTACCACGTGACTGGCTGTGTCCAATCACAGCCGGTCACAAATGTCATCAGAGAACACGGTAACTAGCTGTCACCGTGTTCTCCTCCTCACACACTGATCTGTGTGAGGAAGAGATTGTGGTAACAGCTAGTTACCAAGTACAGTGCACCCCAACCACACTGATTGCCCCCCCAATAAAAAGCACCTGTCACTAGCCCATCAAAGTACCAGAGTACCTGTCACTAGCCCATCAGGCACTCTGATGACAGGTACTCGGGTACTCTGATGGGCTGATGACAGGTACTCTGATGGGCTGGTGACAGGTACTCGGGTACTCTGATGATGGGTACTCGGGTACTCTGATGATGGGTACTCGGGTACTCTGATGATGGGTACTCTGGTACTCTGATGATGGGTACTCGGGTACTCTGATGACAGGTACTCGGGTACTCTGACGGGTACTCGGGTACTCTGATGACGGGTACTCGGGTACTCTGATGACGGGTACTCTGATGACGGGTACTCGGGTACTCTGATGACGGGTACTCGGGTACTCTGATGACGGGTACTCGGGTACTCTGATGACGGGTACTCTGGTACTTTGAGTACCCGTCACCGGAGTACCCGAGTACCTGTCACCTACCCATCAGAGTACCCGAGTACCTGTCACCTACCCATCAGAGTACCCAAGTACCTTCCACCTGCTCATCAGAGTACCTGACACCTGAAGTACCCGAGTACTTGCCACCTGCTCATCAGTACCCATCACTACTCATCAGTACCCATCAGTACCTATCACCTATCAGTATGAGTACTGATCATCCGTACCCATCAGTTCAGTATCACCTATCAGTATCAGTACTACTCATCAGTACCTATCACCTGCCTGTCACCTGCCCATAAGAGTACCCGAGTACCTGTCACCTGCCTATCGGAGTACTCGAGTACCTGTCACCTGCCTATCGGAGTACTCGAGTACCTGTCACCTGCCTATCGGAGTACTCGAGTACCTGCCACCTGCCTATCGGAGTACTCGAGTACCTGCCACTTGCTCATCAGTGCCAGAGTACCTGTCACCTGCCCAGCAAAGTACCCGAGTACCTGTCACCCTTCATACAGCCACCATGTCTAAGTCCAAAAAGGTTTATATACGTCCTCCGTTTAAACCTAAATACCAGTGTTATGGCAGCAGATAGCTGCCATAACCCTGGTATTTTTTTAAACGGTGGACGGTTGGCTTTCCGATAAGGGTGGTCCCAGCGGCGGATTCGCCGCGGGATCACCCTTCCTGTCGTGCCTTTTTCTATTACAAGTAATGTTTACATTTCTTGTAATAGAAATAAAAATGATCATTTTTTTTTTTTTAAAAAAAAAACAGTGTAAAAATAAAAAATAAATAAAATAAATAGTAAAAAAAAAAAAAAAAATTAAAGCACCCTGTCCCCGCGAGCTCGCGCACAGAAGCGAACACATACGGAAACCCCGCCCACATATGTAAACAGTGTTCAAACTACACATGTGAGGTATCGTCGCGATCGTTAGAGCAAGAGCAATAATTTTAGCCCTAGACCTCCTCTGTAACTCTAAGATAGCAACCTGTAGAAATTTTTAAAATGTCGCCTATGGGGATTTTTAAGTACCAAAGTTTGTCACCATTCTGTGAGCGTGCGCAATTTTGAAACATGACATGTTGGGTATCTATTTACTCGGCGTAACATTATCTTTCACATTATGGAAAACAATTGGGCTAACTTTACTGGTTTCTTATTTTTTAATTAAAAAAAGTGAATTTTTTCCCAAAAAATTGCGTTTGGAAGACCGCTGCGCAAATACGGTGTGATAAAAAATATTGCAATAATCTCCATTTTATTCTCTAGGGTCTCTGCTAAAAAAACATATACAATGTTTTGGGGTTCTAAGTAGTTTTCTAGTAAAAACAACTGATTTTAGCTTGTAAACACCAAATGTCAAAAATAGGCCCAGGCAAGTGGCTAGGATGCATGATGATGCTCCTTGGATGTTGGGCCCCTCTATATGGCTAGGCTGTGAAAAAGTCTCACACATGTGGTATTGCCATACTCAGGAGGAGTGGCAGAATGTATTTTGGGGTGTCATTTTTGCTATGTACATGCTATGTGTTAGGAATATCCTATAAATTGACAACTTTGTGTAAAAAAAAAAAAAAAAAAAAAAAAAAAAAAAAGTTTTTTTATTTTTTTTCCCACATTTTCCAAAAACTTGTGGAAAAAAATGACATGTTCAAAGGACCCATAATGCCTCATAGAAAATACGTTGGAGTGTTTGCTTTCCAAAATTTTTATGTGTATTTATGCTCCTAAAACGCCTTATGGTGCTACTTGGACGTGGAGTCTCTTTTTGTGGCCAGGCTGTGTAAAAGTCTCACATGCGGTATCACCATACTCAGAAGGTGTAGCAGAATGAATTTTGGGGTGTCATTTTTGCTGTGTACATGCTATGTGTTAGAAATAGCTTATAAATTGACAACGTTTTGGGAAAAAAAAGAAAACATTTTTTTTTCTTCATTTTCCCAAGAATTGCGGGAAAAAATTATAACTTCAAAAAACTCGCCATGCCTCTTACTAAATACCTTGGACTGTCTACTTTACAAAAAGGGGTCATTTGGGGGGTATTTGTACTGTCCTGACATTTCAGGGACTCAAGAAAGGAGATAGGCCATCAGTACATCTGGTGTGATCAATTTTCAGTAATTGGTGCCATAGCTTCTAGACTCAATAACTTTCACACAGACTAAATAATATACACTAATTTGGGTTAATTTTACCAGAGATATGTAGCAGTATAAATTTTGGCCCAAATGTATGAAGAAAAATTAATTTTTTGCAAAATTTTATAATAGAAACTAAAAAAAAGTGTGTTTTTTTTGCAAAATTTTTGCTCTTTTTTTGCTTATATCACGAAAAAAAAAAACCCCAGTTGTGATCAAATACCACCAAAAGAAAACTATATGTGTGTGAAAAAAATGATAAAAAATTTTGTTTGGTTACAGTGTAGCATGACTGAGCAATTGTCATTCAAAGTGTGAGAGTGCTGAAAGCTGAAAATTGGTCTGGGCAGGAAGGGGGTCTAACTGCTCTGTATGGAAGTGGTTAACCACTTTACCGCTGCTCACTAGAGCTCTACTGCGGCAAAGTGGTTCATTTTCGTCTGGTGACGTAGACCTACGTCGCCAGACACTCCCCCTTCTTGGCGACGCGCGCCCGCTGTATTCAGTCACAGCGGGATCGTCGGGGAATCGAGTCTGTTTTTCACCCCGCGTGCGGCTGTGTAGAGGCGCAGATTGGTGGCCTTCTGGGGGTCATCTGGGCGCAGAGCAATGCGCCCCAACACTCCCCACTTTTGTGATGTCCTGGCTGTGATTGGTCCAGACTCCAGCCTGGACCAATCACACAGGAGGACATGATTCCCGGGGACCTGGTGACGTGAATGCGTGGGGGCGGTGCGTGCGCCAGTCCCGCCCACCAGCAGAGAGGAGAGCTTCCTGCCCGCCAGCAGAGAGCACTCAGAGGAGAGCCGCGCGAGAGACTCCGCATCCCATCCGAGAGTGACTCCGACTGCCGCCGCCGCCCCGGGGTCCGACTCAGAGGCAGAGCAGCTGCAGCAGTGCACGACGCAGGTCACCGCCTGGGACCGTGAGTGAGCCGAGTCGGCCGACCGAGGTAAGTGTTCAAGTGATGCCTCAGGGGGGGCCCGGCCCACACACTGTCTGTCACTGACACAGTACTGTCTGCTTTGAAGGGGGCACGCACGCTGGTCTCTGCATTGAAAGGGGGCATATATACTGGTCACTACATTGAGGGACATGTATACTGGTCACTACATTGAGGGGCATGTATGCTGGTCACTACATTGAAAGGGGGCATGTATACTGGTCACTACATTGAGGGGCATGTATACTGGTCACTACATTGAGGGGCATGTATACTGGTCACTACATTGAGGGACATGTATGCTGGTCACTACATTGAGGGACATGTATGCTGGTCACTACATTGAGGGCCATGTATGCTGGTCACTAAATTGAGGGGCATGTATACTGGTCACTAAATTGTGGGGCATGTATACTGGTCACTGCATTGAAAGGGGGCCTGTACTGTGGGATTAGTGCTAGGGGGCCTGTACTGTGGGATTAGTGCTAGGGGGCCTGTACTGTGGGGTTTGTTCTAGGGGGCCTGTACTGTGGGGTTTGTGCTAGGGGGCCTGTACTGTGGGAGGATTAGTGCTAGGGGGTCTGTACTGTGGGAGGATTAGTGCTAGGGGGTCTGTACTGTGGGAGGATTAGTGCTAGGGGGTCTGTACTGTGGGAGGATTAGTGCTAGGGGGTCTGTACTGTGGGATTAGTGCTCGGGGGTCTGTACTGTGGGGTTTGTTCTAGGGTGCCTGTATTGTGGGGTTTGTGCTAGGGGGTATGTACTGTGGGATTAGTGCTAGGGGGCCTGCACTGTTGGATTAGTGCTAGGGGGCCTGTACTGTGGGTTTTGTGCTAGGGGGCCTGTACTGTGGGTTTTGTGCTAGGGGGCCTGTACTGTGGGTTTTGTGCTAGGGGGCCTGTATTGTGGGTTTTTTGCTAGGGAGCCTGTACTGTGGGTTTTGTGCTAGGGAGCCTGTACTGTGGGTTTTGTGCTAGGGGGCCTGTACTGTGGGTTTTGTGCTAGGGAGCCTGTACTGTGGGTTTTGTGCTAGGGAGCCTGTACTGTGGGTTTTGTGCTAGGGGGCCTGTACTGTGGGTTTTGTGCTAGGGGGCCTGTACTGTGGGTTTTGTGCTAGGGGGCCTGTACTGTGGGTTTTGTGCTAGGGGGCCTGTATTGTGGGTTTTGTGCTAGGGAGCCTGTACTGTGGGTTTTGTGCTAGGGGGCCTGTATTGTGGGTTTTGTGCTAGGGAGCCTGTACTGTGGGTTTTGTGCTAGGCGGCCTGTACTGTGGGTTTTGTGCTAGGCGGCCTGTACTGTGGGTTTTGTGCTAGGCGGCCTGTACTTTGGGGTTTGTGCTAGGGGGCCTGCACTGTTGGATTAGTGCTAGGGGGTCTGTACTGTGGGGTTTGTGCTAGGGGGCCTGTACTGTGGGGTTTGTGCCACTCTCAGTCAGTGTATCCCATAATAAGGTGTCTCTCACAGTATATCCCATAATGGGGCCCCTGCTCCCTATTATGGGATATACTAGTACTGATGGACCCCTTAATATGTCATATTACGCAAGCAAAATACAGGGGGCAAAATGGGTGGAGTCTATAAGGGGTGGGGCTTCTGAGAAATGGGAGGGGTCAAAATGGAAGGGTGGGGTCTTGCGCCCCACCATCTTAAAACTTCACCAGCCGCCACTGCAGGTAGGTATATTTTATCGCAGAAGAGACCTTACAATAGCCTGCCTGCTCATTTTATGTCCTATTTAAAGGTGAAGGTGTGGAATGCAGTTTTGTTTAGGTTGGTTGTCAACCCTAGAGAGTGTGAGAATCCATTTGTCCTGGTGGTAACCGTTATCAGGGGGACAAAAAGGGATGGAATTTGCAAAACTTTAAAGTTGTGTCTGGAACAGGAAGTGTGGGAAAATCTTCCAAAGGGGTCACCTCTTCTTGCGATAGGTGTCTTAAGAAGGGATTTGATTTTCTCTTAGAAGAAAAAAAAAAAAAGTGTTTTGTCTGTGGGACAGAAAGCAAAGAAACAATTCTCCACAATGGAACCCAGATAGCAAAAAAAAAAAAACACAACCTTGACTGGGATTTTAACCTTGCCATACTCTATCGAAAAAAATATTGGATATACAGTAGATAGATTTTTATTATCCGTTTTTAAATGCACTTTACCTCTAAGACAGATCAGCATGTGGAATCCTACCAAATGTCTGACTCACACCGCGTTCGGTAGACCAAACAAATGTTCAATTCCCTCTGAATTTAACCCAGGTTTCTATGCATCATACAGTATATTTTCTAATTATTTTCTAGCAAGCAGATCTCTTGTTGGTGATTTGTGCTGCCCACAGCATGTTGTTGACTTGGGTTACCAAGTTGTTTCACTAATATTCCAATTATGTGACTCAAATCTGTTTAATCTCCCCCAATACCAGTATGCCTGTTGCTAGGGTAAAGAAGGAAAGGAAAGACTGCGGAAAAGCAAGCAATTGTTGGGCTGTGTAGGTGGATAAGCTCCCATTGGCAGGGAATTTTACACAGGGTGGTGTGTTAATAATTCTGCTCAATCCGATTCAACTGATGCATGCAGATTCATTTTAGCGTCTTTATGGGGCTTTTTAAACCCTAGAGAGTGTGAGAATCCATTTGTCCTGGTGGTAACCGTTATCAGGGGGACAAAAAGGGATGGAATTTGCAAAACTTTAAAGTTGTGTCTGGAACAGGAAGTGTGGGAAAATCTTCCAAAGGGGTCACCTCTTCTTGCGATAGGTGTCTTAAGAAGGGATTTGATTTTCTCTTAGAAGAAAAAAAAAAAAAGTGTTTTGTCTGTGGGACAGAAAGCAAAGAAACAATTCTCCACAATGGAACCCAGATAGCAAAAAAAAAAAAACACAACCTTGACTGGGATTTTAACCTTGCCATACTCTATCGAAAAAAATATTGGATATACAGTAGATAGATTTTTATTATCCGTTTTTAAATGCACTTTACCTCTAAGACAGATCAGCATGTGGAATCCTACCAAATGTCTGACTCACACCGCGTTCGGTAGACCAAACAAATGTTCAATTCCCTCTGAATTTAACCCAGGTTTCTATGCATCATACAGTATATTTTCTAATTATTTTCTAGCAAGCAGATCTCTTGTTGGTGATTTGTGCTGCCCACAGCATGTTGTTGACTTGGGTTACCAAGTTGTTTCACTAATATTCCAATTATGTGACTCAAATCTGTTTAATCTCCCCCAATACCAGTATGCCTGTTGCTAGGGTAAAGAAGGAAAGGAAAGACTGCGGAAAAGCAAGCAATTGTTGGGCTGTGTAGGTGGATAAGCTCCCATTGGCAGGGAATTTTACACAGGGTGGTGTGTTAATAATTCTGCTCAATCCGATTCAACTGATGCATGCAGATTCATTTTAGCGTCTTTATGGGGCTTTTAAATACTTTAGTGGCAACCGCATATTAAGCTACCAAGCGGGATCGGTGGAGTGTTTCAAATTACATTCACTTATGGCTTTGTTCCTCCAGTGTTCCTTTTTAACGTCCCTCTGCAATTACGTTCCAAACCTTGCTTGCCTGCTCCTGCATTGTCCCACTACTATGTATCTGCCTTTATAAAAGCTGCAAGGAAAAGCTCTGACACCCGGGGGGGGGGGGGGGGGGCATGCAGACAAAGACTGCAGAGCCTGGAGTAGATGGCTCAGAGTTTCAAGTGACAAATCTGGAAAAAAAGGGCACACAGGTCGATTCTAGGTGGTAGTGTCCTGTAAACGGATGTACAGTCTTCTTTGTATTGAAAATGAAAGGGAACAGAGTTGGTGATACTGCAATACAGTAAAAAAAAAAAAATGGAAGCCATACAGTATTACTCACTTGCGCCATATTTTTCCCAATGGAAAACTTCCGTACGCACTTTTTTTTCCAATCTCTAATTGGAATTTCTACTCCCTCCATTCATACACTTTTTTATTATTTGCAACTTCAGCACACGATCAGGGCCCAACAGGGGGCTGACTTATGGGGAAAAACCCCTATCTTCAATTTATATTTCTGAGATGACCTCCTATAAAGAGTTTTTATATTGTGCAGCTATGCCATGTTACTTAAAATTTTTCTCCAGGATTGCCCCCTGTAAAGTGGTATCCCAAAGGGAACAGAATGTTGGAGCCTTTGAAGAGGAGCAATGGGAGGAGGCTCTTTTTGTGGTTTCACAATGCTCCCTAAATGTTGCTCAATGTCTCGCAGTTATACCTACTTTTGCGGGTCCATTTTACACCAGGCAAACTAGTTGGTATGGAAGTGAGATGCAGTAAGGATCATGGTGATCTGATACATCTCCTATGGTGGTGCCCAAAAATGCATCTATATTGGAAGGTGGGTATAAGCACTCTTAACCATGTCTTTTAGGTTCAGATCTGTGAGGATCCCAAACAATGCTTGCTGGGTATATTAGATCAGTGTTTCTCAACTCCGGTCCTCAGGGCACACTAACAGGCCAGGTTTGCAAGAAAACTGAAATGCATCACAGGTGATATAATTTGCTACTCAGTGATTGCAGTATTCTAGTCTGCATCTCCCCAGGGTAATACTTAAAATCTGGCCCGTTAGTGTGCCCTGAGGACCGGAGTTGAGAAACACTGTATTAGATGACCTTCTAGTCGAGGATGCCCTAAGCCGGCTATAGCTAGAACCGTTTTTCAGGCCCACACACTAACTCTGAGGCACTGGACCCTCCCACAGTGAAGGAATGGATCACCCAAATGGGAGATACCATACGACCATATGACTTGAAAAATATATTTACCAGCACAGGGGTTGTACAGGGAAATTTGACAAACTCTAAAACCCCTGGTTGGATGTTCCGGGTCTAGCCCCAGGGGATGTTGTTATTTTGGTCTGCATATTGTAACAGCTGTGAGGTTGTTAAATCTTTCATTAAAGAGGAACTGCAGTCTGCTCACATAATTTGTAATAAAAACATATTTGCCACTCTGAAGCTTCCCTCCAACTGCTTTGCATATTATTTTATTTATATTGTGATTCTGTACATGCCAAATATGCTGCAGAAATCTCCCTCAACTAAGTCTGGCTGCAGCCATTTTAACTAAGGGCAGCTGAAGCTGCTACCTGTTCACTTCCTGGATTTACACAGACACACAGAGGTACACACACACACACATATATACAGACGCGCTCACACCACTGCTTGCCTGCACATTTCTCCTCTCCTGATGAATACTCATGGATCTCTGCGGTCTCTCTGCCCTCATCCAGCCCCCTCCAGCTCTGCAGCTCTCCTTGGCTCTCCTATGACACCCCCCCCCCCACTCCCCTTGCTGGCAAACTCTCACGAGAGTGAGAGAGAGAGAGAGAGCTGTGCATGATATCGTTAGCCTAGGCTAATTACCAGACGAGAAAGAGGAAGTGCACTGTATAAAGTATTTGCTGGCAGAAAAAAAATGTTTTACTATCCTAAGAAAAACAACAAGGGCAGAGGATTTAATAGATGGAAAGATGAAAATAATGACTGAAGAGCCGCTTTTAAGAGGTTCCTTAGGGGGCTGGTTTTGAATCTGTAATTGTCCATATTTCTATGTGTGGTGACTAATGTTATATTATTATGGCTGGTGTCCATTGACTCAGATGCAAAGATGTTATCTGCAGTCTTTCTAAACCTGTTTTGCTCTGGACTCTGTACTTATTTCTTTTGCTCAATAACGTCTTTCTTGCAAGATAAAAAAGAAAAAAAAGAAAATGAAAGAGAACCAGGATACAGCTAACTAACCAAAACAGTGCACAGCATCTAAAGGCATGTTACGGCTTTGTGTATGGAAATGAGTTCGCTTTGTGTTGTCCCAGAGGTGGCTATGTCTCTGGCAGTGGAGCCCTGGGACCAACATGATGTAGACTGTTTCGCAATTTAGCCTCATTTGCACACACGAGCTGTGATATATATATATATATATATATATATATATATATATATATATATATATATATATATATATATATATTTTATATTTTATATTTTTTTTTTGCAGCCTGTAAGAGAAACACATAGTGAGCTAGTATGCATCGCAAACTAGCTCTTTATGAAATACTTACCTTAGAACGAGCCCCCGCCGTGCCGCCTGCTTACCTGTATGACGGGCGACATGTCCAGTCGCCCGTCTTCTGGGATTGTGGCATCCGGCCATCTGATTGGCCGGAGCCACGGTGACGTCACTCCAGCGCACGCGCGCGGGAGCCGACAGTCACGGCACGGGGCTCTGAAGAAACAGCACCAGCGGCCGTTCCTTCCGAGCGCATGCGCGAGTGACGTCACTGGCTGCATGTAAGGTAAATATCTCCTAAACGATACATGTTTAGGAGATATTTACAGTACCTATAGGTAAGCCTTATTATAGGCTTACCTATAGGTAAAAGTGTCAGAGGAGGGTTTACTTCCTCTTTAATAGCTTGTACACATATATGATCTTTCAGGTGCTTAAGGGGTTTGACCACATGTTTACACTAAAAATTCTGAATGAACCCTCTGCACACTGCTATATACCCTCTCCAGCAAACTTTGCAATTTAGAACAGGGATTTTTAGTTCACATAGATGTTTAAGCTGACCAACTGCGTTTAAAATAATCCCCGTTATGGCTAGTCCTACTCTGCTTTGCCAATGCAAATGCTACGGTGGACATAATGCCAACATGAGACAAACAGACACAAAATGGGGGAGAGCTACTAGGTTCAGGTCTGGCCACTGACCTGCTATGCAACAGAAACAAGATATACCTGTGCTCAAATCCCAATAGCTTGTACATGTGTATGTGTAAAATCTAGCATGTGTATAGGGGTGTGGCAACATGGTAGCAATACAAATTGTGGATGAACCTTCTGCACACTGCTGTATACCCTCTCCAGCAAATTTTGTAAAGAAAATGGCAGATTCCACCCTGTAACCCTGCTTGGTTTATTTTGCATTTCTCTTTTGTTCATCGACAGACACATTGCTCCATAAATCATAAAAACTGTGTTAATATTGCCTCCTCCAGGAGTAGCACTAGGCAGAACAAAGAAACACCTGGCTACGCCAATGGGCCATTCTCAGCTGGTATATAACCCCCCCTCTCTGCTCTAGGTAATCCGTTTTAATTTGTCTAGTCAGGAGTAATTTTTTCTCCTTCCTTACATCTTTTTGTTTTTTTCCCTTGGGAGATCTACAATCAACTGCCGGGTAGACGACGGGCTGGATATTCTAGATCTAGTATGGTCCCCCCAGCCCAGCCAGTGAGTGCGTGCAGACCGCAGCTACGAGCTGAGTCGGCCACAAAATAGCCTCACGAACAGAGGCTGGCCTGCAATTTAAACATCTCGCAGGGTCGCACACGACCAGGCATGGGTCACAGCAGTCTATTGGCCGACAGCTCCGTAACTTTGGTGGCAAGGAGTTCTGTCTGGAGCGTTACCAGCACCATGGAAGCATAAGTACAGTCCCCCTCTACTCTTTTGGCGGGTTTTGGGGTGGACGTGGGTAACCTCCAGGGATGGTCAGACCTGCCTGCAGGTTCCCTCCTCGTATCCTAAAATCCCACAGTGAGCTGGGCTTCCCCCTATTTCATTTCCCCCCTGTTCGGACCTGGAGTCTGGTAGAGGTCCCAGGGCAGTGGATACAGCAAAGACCCCTGGGGTCTCCCCTACCAGCCCCACTCTGTAAGGGTCTTGGAATCGTGTAAGTGCTGCCCTCATAGTATGGAGGGGTCCTAGTGTAGGAGACCCCTAGATGCATGCCCTACTGGTTGCAGTTTTGGTGTAGTGCAGGTGGGTCTTAGTGCAGATACTGGTGCAGAGTTTGCAGCGGGGTCTCCCCTAACGTATGCCCTGTCTATGGAGTACAGTACCTTCAGGGGTGGGGGTGGTCCCCTTGCAGAGGGCGCAGGGTTGCAAAGGGTGCAGGGAAGATTCTGGCAGCATGCTAAGGCATCTCAAGCTGCTAGCGGCCATGTTGGAGAAGTCCAATGACATCATGGCGGCCTTTATCCCTTTGTTTGGCTTGTCTTCGGCCAGCAGCCATGTTTGTTTAGTCGGATGACTCATGGCGGCCATTTTTCCCTTCCCTTCTGGGGGACGCTGGAGTCAACCGAAGCTTCGTGGGGATGCCAAAGCTCCTCCTCTTGCTCCTCCTCCGCCTCTTCCTGGGACATATGAAAGGGCTGGTGTCCATGGTGTTGCTGGTTCCGAATTTTGTAGCTCCTCTGGTCGGTAGGGTGAGTCCTTGGGGGTCCCTGTTATCTCTCTCTTAGCTGATGGGTACCCTGAGCTTTGGGGGATCCTTTAGTGGTGCCAAAAGATTGCTTTTGTACTGCAATGTCTTCCTTTCCTTATGGAGCCTCAGGGTCACATCTCCCCAACTGACCCCTCATTGAGGTGGCAGGTCCCTCCGAACCCCAGCTTTCCATGGTTACACTGACGGCGGGCCTGCCGTCCTTAGTGTCCCGGGTGGAAGTGGCGTGTGGGCAAAAGCCCAAGAGGAAGCATCCCCTGCCTTCCCCTCCTCAGTCTATCTCATTTGGTTCTGAGCCTGATGCCACCATGGATGCGGTCGGTCCAGGGGGGCTTAATATCATACCCCCAGATCCTTTCTGATAGTGGTCTCCACGGTTGCAGTAGCAAATGGAAAAAGAGCTGGTAGACGCACTTATTACAGCTGTGCGCGAGACTTAAAAAATTGAGGATGCCGCTGATGTGGCCACGGACCTGGCTGTGTCATTTGAGGTAACTTATGAGTACCACACTCCAAAGGTGTATCCTTATGTGCCTTATTTTGATAGGTTTTCCTATAAGGAATGGAAACAACCAAAGTTACCCTTTGTTATCCCTAAACATTTTGCCATACATTACCCTTTTGAAGAATTACTTTTAAAAAAGTCGACTAGTCCACCCGTGGTGGGCCCTCCTGTTTCCAGGTTGAATAAAGCAACCATGATCCCAGTAGAGAAATCCCCATCCTTTAAGGGCCGGCTGATAGGAAAGCAGAGGCTGTGGCACGCAGCATGTTTACTATGGCTGGTTGGGCTTTGCAGCCAGTCTTTGCCTCAGCCCTGGTGTCTCCGACCCTAACTGAATGGGCCAAGCTTTTGCGCCAAGATCTGGGTAATGAGCAGATTCCTGCTGCTTAAGTTGATTTTGCAGACCAGTTGATCCATGCGCTGCAGTTTATTTGTGATGCAGCTTTGGATACCGCTCCTTTGCTGTCCAAACTTTCTGCTTCAGTCGTGGTGATTAGGTGCATGCTGTGTCTTAAGAATTGGTCCGCAGACCAAGCCTCTAAGAAAGCCCTCATTTATCTGCCCTTTCAAGGCGATTGCCTGTTTAAGGCTACCCTGGATGACCTCATTTAGAGACTTATGGGGTGGAAGAGTACCTTCCTGCCACACTCTAGGAAAGTGAAGGAGCCTTGTCGCAGTTGGGCCCTCCTTCTCAGCACAGTAAATTCTTTTGGGACTGAGAATAAGGTTAATAGATCGTTCAAATCTTCCCTGGGAGGTTCCAAGCAACCTTGGTGTGGTAAGCCTAGAGCCAGCTTCTCTGGACTTGCAGACAAGACCCCTTCAGCATGAAGGTCTGCCCTCACCCATTTTTGGGGTGGGGGGACAGCTTCGCTGGTTTCTGGCCTCCTTGACCTCCTTCATGAGCATCAAGGGGATCCATCAAGGGGATTCATTAAATAATTATTTTGGGGGTACCAAAAAAGGGGGGCAAAGTTTGTCCATTTTTTTTTTTTTTAGGCCCTGAGGCACAGCAGGATTTAATTCCTGCAAAGGTTCTGGGGAAGTCCGAGCTACCTAAGGACCCCCTATCACTGTCCAGGAAATTGAATTACCTAGGTCTGATTTTAATTCTAACCAGTGTGGTCCTTTCTCTGTAAAATCTTAAGGAACCACAGGGTGGGATTCACCGGCTGCTTTCACACAGACAGTTCTCTCTCCCGACATGCATGCAGGTTCTAAGTCTGCTCGTATCCACCTTCAAGACGATTCTGTTTGCACAGTCCTACATGCACCTCCTTTAGCAGGTTTGGCTCAACAAGAGGTTTGTGGCGAGGTCACAGGTTCATCTGGTAGATGCTGCAGACGTCCTAGAAGTACAGTAAGGCCAGTATCATCCTCGACTCAATCTTCTTCCGCAGTTCCTGCGAGGAATCAAGGGCGAGGGTCTTCCAATCAGTCTGCTGGCCATAAACATCCCTTGGGGGCTTCCTCTCAGAGAAGACCAGTGGTCTTGAGTACCATCAAGAGCCAGGTGTCTGCCTTTGCAATCTTCTTTCAACTTTGGCCTCAAAGTTTTTCCGGCTGCTGTTTAGGAGGGGCTGTTCCCTCTTGAAGGGTGTTTTTTCTTTAATTTTTTTTTTTTTAACCTGTGACACGGTTAAGGCTCCTGTGTCCTGGTTTTGGCTTTTATGTTTAGCCTTGGGTTATTTTTCCCACCCCTCATTTTCCTTTTGAAATTTGATTTTTGTACTTACCGTAAAATCTATTTCTTTGAATTCATCGATGGGCACAGCATCCACCACTCTAAGGAGTTTTGATACTTCTAATACTGCTTGCTACTAAACTGATTACTTAGAGCAGAGGGGGGGGGGGGGTTATATACCAAGCTGAGGGCGACCCATGGGCGTAGCCAGGTGTTCTTTTGTTCTGCCTAGTCCTACTCCTGGAGGAAGTAATAGAACCCAGTAGATATGATTAATGGAGCGCATTGACCGTCGACCTCGGAGAAAAGTATTTTACGGTAAGTACAAAAATCCCATTTTCACTAGTGAATAGGAACTTGGAGAAAATTTCTCTCACTTTCTGCCAGGTGACTAAGTCAGGACAGGATGTGATTGAATATCGCCCCAACTAAGGGACAGACCATAATAAAAATATGAGATTCTAACCTTTCCCTACTCTATCAAAATCTCAATGTATTCAGCTGCATTGTGATGAATAAAAATCATGAGGGTTACAGTAAAGCTATTGCCCATTTGGATGCACAATGATAACTAAGGCCAAAGATACCTGTTGCCAAAATGGATGGAAAAATTGCCTTTGTATGGCTGATTAATATCTCAAACAGGAGAAAACTTCATGTAAGACGTTCTGACTAATAAGGGAAACGTATGTCCTTTTTCACCATCTTCCTTCCCCCCCACCGCAGCCACTGAGGCTGTGAAGTTCACAGGTGCCTTCCCCAGAATGACCACTAGAAACCTTAGTACAAATAAATAATAGATGCCCGGTCTGTCCCACAGGATGCTTGTGAGCAGGGCCAGCATGTGCGCTCTAAAGATATAGGCTTGCATTATTTATCTGGGAAGCAGCAGGAAAGCAGGTCAGAGAAGTATGACAGCGTGAGGCAACATGGAAACAATTATTCTACCTTTGGGCAGACGGAATGTCACTGCGCTGTCACCTGTCATGCTTGGACTTGCATTGGGTAGCTACTAACCCTCTAGACCTTTTGGAATTACAAGTCTAAGTTGGCAGCCCTGCAGAAGGTTTTTGGTCTAGAGCCTTTTCTGCACTAACCCATTGCAGCTAGTCAAGATATGTCTTTAGGTGACCTAGCTCCAGTAAGGTGCATCCTTTTTTTTTTTGTTTCCTGAATTCTAAGTAAGTACAATAGTTCCTTGACTTGTCCCAGTCACAGTAGCGATCTGGTTAAGTGGTGACAATTGGCTAATAACAGGATTGCATTAGAGAACACTCATCTGCTACCCCTCCTGCTGAAATGCTTCAAAATTTTGCTTGTCCGTTTAAAAAAGCAGCAATGAATTGTCACTGTCTTCAACCACCAAGAGTGACGCTTTAGGAGCCGTTAAGCGTTCTGTCTTCTCTCTTGGTGATTCTACCATTTTGTGAGATGCCACCAGTAACAGGATTGCTTGTGGGTCTAGTGCAGAGGACAGAGCCATGCTGTGCAGTAACTCATACCGGTAGCAAGTGATGCTCATTATAAACCTGACTACACTAATAAACTAAAATTGGTTTGTTCTGGTTACTTCACTTCCTAAAGTGACCCTGTTGCTACCTAAAAAATAATTTAAAAAAGGCGTCCCTCTAAAGTCTTTTAATATTTAAATCTGGCCAAAAAAGCATAGATTTCTTTTGTTTGGCTTACAGGGTATTGAAAGAAATTAAGCAATCTCCCCCATTCATGCTAAACGGCACACATGGAAGAATATCTCCTGCCAGCTTTTGTATTCGGACCTTAACCTGCGCCTGCATCTCTCAGAATGCCCAGGGCTGACTGACAACTTTTGACCCAGGGGGCATGTACAACCTAGAGGCCCATAATGCGGAGACTTGGCTCCCTCCCACTCTCCCCTTCCTTTTCCTGACCCCCATCCCAGGCTGAAGCTCTGCTCCAGCTCCAGTACTCTCTGCTCACCGGGCGGGTCAGGCTGGACAGCACCTGCTGCACCAACTCCAGGTTCCCAAACTGGCTGGAAAGGGGCAGCAGGGGGAGCTGGCCAGGGGAAAGAGAGCCTCTGGTGGAGCACGGAATCTGCCTCTGCTTGGACACGGCTTACACCATTCATGGCGGGGAGGCAGCCTGTGCTCTCCCACACTTGGTAGGACATCGGCGGGGACTTTTTACTCCTTTCCACCAGGAAGCCTTTAGGCATGTCTGCAGAGCTGGTTCAAGGATTTTTGTCTCCTGAGGCATTTTGCTCCCCCCCCCCCCCACAATGCAGTGCCCTCAACCACTATATGGCATACACTTTATTTGCTCTCTAATGTGTAATGAGGGGGCAGGGTTATGCATTCCCTGCTTCCCCTCACTGGCTACAAGCAGTTGGCAGGTGATGCAAACTAAAACTTCCACGCTGTGTGCGGCAGGCGAGAGGGCACACACAGCATTATGCCGGGAGCACACTGCAATTTTTTTTTTTCTCTTACGTCCTCCGACAGTCGCCGCCTCTTCATATTCGTCACATATGGGGTATTAGACTTTGCTCCGAAGGAGTAGCTAGGCAACAGAATATGTTAACAATAAAGCTTTTAACATATCCCACCCTCAAGGGGTGGTCCCCTCAGTCAATACCCACCTACTTCCTGCAACCATATCTCAGTTTTAATGTCTAGCTTGTCAGGAGTGGCTGGTTCTCTCTGTGCTGGGACTTTCTGTCCCAGACTCTTTCTTCTTTTTAAAATTTTGTTTGAGTTTTTCTCTCTACCTTTACTTAGCTGTTATTTTGTCAGCGTTAGTTAGTTCTTCGGATGAAGAGGATCATGCGGACTGGGTCTCGGGCTGATACCCCTGGTCGCAGGTCGTGGGTCAGTGGCTTCCCAGTCTGTCATCGAGCGTTCAGCCAGGTAACGCTCCTGGCACAGTGAACGACCCATCCCTGTTCGGTGCAGGGATGATTGGTGAGGTGGCTACCTCACTGGACGCTGTGCGGTTTCTTAACCCCCCTTGTGTGCGTCTTGAATGCGACTCTCCCTGCCTCATGTGCAGCGGCTTGTTCGCCTGTGCGGGTCCCCCACGCCATGTGAGGTAAGTGTATCTATGTGGGGACCTGTCTGTCTGGGGGGGTGTCAGTCTGGGACTGTGTAACCTGCCTCTATTCACACTGCTTGTCTCCCTATCTCTCGGCTGCATGCTGTGGGCTGCAAGGGGGGGGGGGAGCTGTATGACACTGTGTGTGTCAGTCTGGTCAGTGTGAGAAGCTGTGTGCTGTGGGGCATGTTTTTTTGGCATGTTTGGGCATATACAGCGATCGCTGCGGCGATCTGACATGTATTCTGATATTGGAATGTAATGTGTGTTTTAATGCACTGTGGAGCGGCGATTTCGGCGCCAAACGACGCCATTTTGCCTACACTCGCTCCGGCCGCATGGTTTACATGCATGGCGGCCATTTTCTTGTAGCCTCCATAGGCTTACATAGAGCGCCCTGGCAGCATCACTTCCTCTTTCCAGGAACACCGATCGAGGCAGCAGCAGCGGCGAGGGTCTCCTCAGGTTTTATCCTTCTGTTCTTGCTATCCATTGCCTGTGTTCAGTTTGCATATTCCCTGTGGGGGTCTCATTGTGCTTGAGTGTGGTGCGGTGGGCTGCGCTTGCCGCGCTTGCTTAAAAGGGGCAGTTAACCCTTGGTTGTCTGGCATTGCAGGGGCAATGGATTCTCAGGAGGGCAAATTTCCTACAGTATTGGTGGAAAGCCAGGGGACCGCTGTTTCCCCCCCAGGGGGGGATTTAGCCTCTATTGTGGCTGGCCTTGCTGCTCAGGTGCAAATGCTGGTGGCTGCTCAATCTACTAAAAGGCCCAGAGTTGCTCTTTCCTCTGATTCTGAGGGTGAAGGTGATGGGGCTGTTATGGCGGGGGCCTCCTTATCGGGGTCCCGCTCCTCTCTTGATCTAGTGGGGTCTGAGGTGGAGGCTGAAGTTGAGGGGGTTGATAATTCTCCCCCTGGCTCGCCTGAAGAGCTGGCAATCATGGATGAGTTGATTGCTTCCATTAAGCAAACGCTGCGTTTGCAGGACGAAGTGTGTCCCCCCGCTGCCTTGGCGGCTTATGGGACGCAGAGGAAACGCAGGACGCCGCAGGTTTTTCCCTGCAATGCTGATTTTCAGCGCGCTGTTAAGGATCAATGGCGCGATCTGCGCAAACCTTTTGCGGTACCAAGTAAATTCAAGCTGCGTTATCCTTTTTCGCCTGCCACTGATGAAAGGTGGTGTGTGCCTCCACCAGTGGATCATGCAATTGCGGTTTTGAACAAAGCCACTGCGATTCCTGCAGAGGGTTCCCCTGTTTTCCGTGATGCCACGGATAGGAGACTGGAGTCTCTTGCCCGTCATACTTATTCTGTTACGGGTTCTATGCTTAAGGCTCTGTTTGCTTCTCTCATGGCGGCCCAGGCGATCGCAAGTTGGACGCAGATGCTTAGGCGCGTCCTAGTGGCCGATTCGGCCTCGCCGGCGACCCTGGATATGGTGGATCAGATCCACCAGGGTGTCATGTATCTGTGTGATGCGGACCTGGACCTGATTCCGTTGGCTGCACGTGTGCACAGCGTGGCGGTGTTGTCTCGTCGCCTGGTTTGGTTAAAATGTTGGTCGGTGGACCAATCTTCACGTAAGACCTTAGCCAATCTGCCTTATGATGGGTCTCGCCTTTTTGGGGAGTCCCTGGATGTGTTGATTAAGGGGATCACCGGGGGTAAGAGCACTCTCTTGCCCCATTTCCCCAAGGCTAAGGGGGCTTCTGGGAAGAAGCATGCTAATTTTTGCCCCCCTCAGGGGTCCTTTCGTGCCTTTCGGCCGCACTACAAGGGCAAACCGTTCAAAGGTCAAGGCTCTCAGAAGAAGCCCTGGTCTGGTAAACAGAAGTCCGGCCAATCCGGACCTGCAGCCCATAACAGTTCGGCCTGAAGGGGCGCCCTCACCCAGTTTTGGGGTGGGGGGACGCTTGCTCGGTTTTCTTCAGCCCTGGTTGGCCCGTGTGCGGGACAGATGGGTTCTGGAAATCGTTCGATCTGGTTACAAGATCGAGTTTCTCTCTCGGCCGGAGAGCAGATTTTTTCCCTCAAATCTTCAGCTGTCTCCAGAGCGCTTGCGGGACCTGCACCTGGCGGTGCGGGACCTGAGGGCTCAGGGAGTGGTGGTTCCGGTGCCTCATCGGGACAGGTTTCGGGGGTTTTTATTCCAATCTGTTCACCGTGCCCAGAAAGGAGGGCAAGGTTCGTCCGATTCTGGACTTGAAGGCTCTGAACCGCTCTGTGCGGGTTCGCAAGTTCCGCATGGAATCCCTGCGGTCGGTGGTGGCTGCCCTGGTTCCGGGGGAATTCATGGCCTCCATCGATTTGAAGGATGCGTACCTTCACATCCCCATATTCGAGGGTCATCAGAGGTACCTTCGATTTGCCATTGCGGGGGATCACTGCCAGTTCGTGGCGTTGCCTTTTGGTCTCGCCTCGGCTCCGCGGGTCTTCACCAAGGTGCTTGCACCGGTTCTGGCATTATTGAGGGCCCAGGGCGTTTCTGTCCTGGGGTATCTGGACGACATTCTGGTTCGGTCTGCGACCAGCCAGGGTCTGGAGGAGGACCTGTCTGTCACGATGCAAACTCTGCAGGAGTTTGGTTGGACGATAAATTTTCCAAAGTCGACACTGAGTCCGTCGGTTCGTCTCCCCTATCTGGGAATGATACTGGACTCGGTGCAGGCGAAGGTCTTCCTGCCGGAAGACAAACTCAGGACTCTCCGGGAGGAAGTCAGGTCCCTCAGGGACGTTCCGAACTCGTCTCTGCGGACGTGTATGAGATGTCTGGGATTGATGGTCTCGGCCTTCGAGGCGATTCCTTTCGCCCAGTTTCACACGCGGGGTCTCCAAGCGGAGATCCTGTCCAGGTGGGACGGGCGACCTCAATCTCTGGATCTTCAAATCTCGTTGAGTCTTCGCACCAGGGAAAACCTTCTGTGGTGGCTCCAGTCCCCGTTGGTGTCCGGGGGCAAGTCGTTTCGTCCGATCTCGTGGACGGTGATCACCACGGATGCCAGCCTGTCGGGCTGGGGTGGTGTTCTGGGCGTTCTGTCCGCTCAGGGGACTTGGTCGGAGGGGGAGTCTTCCCTTCCGATCAACATTCTGGAATTGCGTGCGATAAGTCTGTCTTCATCGCTGGACGGACCGGCTGCAGGGTTGCCCGGTTCGGGTGCAGACGGACAATGCCACGGCGGTGGCCTACATCAACCACCAAGGGGGCACCAGGAGTGCCCGAGCGGCTCGAGAAGTGGCCGACATTCTGTCTTGGGCCGAGACTCATGTCCCGGCGATAACGGCGGTTCACATTCCGGGTGTGGAGAACTGGCAGGCGGACTATCTGAGTCGCCAGACCCTGGATCAGGGGGAATGGTCTCTCCATCCGGCTGTCTTCCAGATGTTGTGCGCGAAGTGGGGTCTTCCAGATGTGGACCTGTTCGCGTCTCGTCTCAACAACAAGGTGATGAGGTTCGTGGCAAGGACGCGCGACCCTCGGGCAGACGCGTCGGACGCGTTAGTGGCCCCGTGGCATCAGTACAGGCTGATGTACGCGTTTCCACCGATTCAGTTGCTGTCCAGGTTCCTTCGCAGGTTACACTCGGAACGCAACACGGTGATTCTTGTGGCACCGGACTGGCCTCGCCGGTCCTGGTACGCAGACCTCGTGAATCTGGCGGTCGACGCCCCGTGGCGTCTGCCTCTTCGAGACGATCTACTGTCTCAAGGACCGATATACCATCCTGCTTTACAGTCGCTGGCTTTGACGGCCTGGCTGTTGAGACCGAGGTCCTGAAGGAGAGGGGTCTCTCTCCGGAGGTCGTTCATACTTTAATCAACGCGAGGAAGTCTTCCTCGGGGAAGGTTTATTACCGTACTTGGAAGGCCTATTTTGCCTGGTGTGAGTCCAGGGGGTTTTCACCCCGCACGTACTCGGTGTCCCGTGTGCTGTCTTTTCTTCAAACGGGTGTTGATCAGCGTTTGGCGCTGGCTACGATAAAGGGTCAGGTGTCTGCTCTGGCCGTTCTGTTTCAACGTCCCGTGGCTTCCAACCCATTGGTTGGCACCTTTGTTCAGGGTGTGCGGCATCTGGTTCCCCCGAGGCGGGATCCTCTGCCCCCTTGGGACTTGAATCTCGTTCTATCTGTGTTACAACGTGCTCCTTTTGAACAGATCAGGGAGATCTCGTTGTCTATGTTGTCCAAAAAGGTCGCCTTTTTGGTGGCGATCGCTTCGGCTCGCAGAGTGTCGGAGCTGGCGGCTTTGTCCTGCAAGTCTCCGTACCTGGTTATTCATTTGGATAAGGTGGTCTTGCGACCTAATCCTTCTTTTCTTCCGAAACGAGTTTCGGAATTCCATCTTAATGAGGATATTGTCTTGCCTTCGTTGTGCACGAAGCCTAAACATCCAAAGGAGGTGAGATTGCACTCTCTGGATGTTGTTCGGGCGATTAGGGTTTACCTTAAATCGACTGAGTCTTTTCGAAAGACGGACTCCTTGTTTGTTCTTCCAGAGGGTCCTCGGAAGGGCATGGCGGCTTCGGCCTCTACCATCGCCAAATGGATCAGGCAGACCATTGAACAGGCCTATGCTTTGCAGGGGAAGGTTCCCCCTGTGCCTGTGAAGGCGCACTCTACTAGATCTCTGAGTACGTCTTGGGCCTGTCGTCATGGGGCTTCTGTAGCCCAGGTGTGTAAGGCGGCGACTTGGTCGACCCTGCACACTTTCACAAAATTCTACAAAGTAGATGTTCAGGCATCGGCGGATGCTTCCTTTGGCCGCAAGGTTCTTAGTGCGGCTGTTCCCTAGGGTCCCTTGTTGGGGACTCCTGGCTGTTGGGATAGTTTTTTGTATCCCCTGGGTTTTTTGTCTTTTCCTGGGTTGTTGCTCCTGTTGAGCACTTGTTTTTTGCTGTTGCCCAGCTGGTTTCCTACCTTTGGTAAGGTTCCTTCTTTGATGCGGAGACTGCGTTGCCTTTCGGCGCGGATGCGTTTCCCACCCCTCATGTTTGCACTGCTTTGGGACGTCCCCATATGTGACGAATATGAAGAGGCGGCGACTGTCGGAGGACGTAAGAGAAAACGGAATTTTTGTAAAATCTTACCTGTAAAATTCCTTTCTCTGAGTCCTCCGACAGTCGCCGCCCCTGCCCCTCTTTTGGGGTTTGATTGTATACTCTACTGCTATTCCACTAAAACTGAGATATGGTTGCAGGAAGTAGGAGGGTATTGACTGAGGGGACCACCCCTTGAGGGTGGGATATGTTAAAAGCTTTATTGTTAACATATTCTGTTGCCTAGCTACTCCTTCGGAGCAAAGTCTAATACCCCATATGTGACGAATATGAAGAGGCGGCGACTGTCGGAGGACTCAGAGAAAGGAATTTTACAGGTAAGATTTTACAAAAATTCCGTTTTCTTCTTCCAACCCAGCAGGATAAACTAAAAAAAAAAAACAAAACTTAGATTGCTGTACTAACACATCCAATGCTAGTGCGATAATAGTGCTCAGCTATTGTGTTCGGACAGAGGGACTGCCCCCTGCCAAGACACACTGATCAGCTCTCGCAGCCATTGGCTGTGAGCGCTAATTGGATGCTGGTGTTTCAGCATGCTCGGTCAACAGAAGCTGGTCCAGAGACCGGCTTCTGTTGGACAGGGAGCTGTACACATGGACTAAAATTCAGATGGTTTTTTTGGCCCTTGTATACCGAGCTTAAGGAAATAGAAGACAAGTTATTGAAAAATTTAAATGATTTTACCACCCTAAAAAATACACAAAAAAAAATTCCAAGTGCTCAGATCCACAAAGATAAAACCAGAGTAAATTAGTTCTCTATGAAATATAGAAGCCCAAAGGTTACCAATCTGCCAAAGCAGCAAACACAGTATCCGTCAATTGATTAGGACACAGGTAGCCCCAGCAGAGAACCTCTGTGATTAGGTCGCCTTTCACACTAGGATCCGTATGTGAATCGCACAGGAATGCTGTGCAGCCAGAGGAAGTGATAATGGACTACAAGCATGGTGACGTTACTTTACATTCCATACTTTACAGCTCCATTAAGAACTACAGATGGCAGATGTAACTTATAGTTTATTCATTGAACGATTCTAGTTTATTCATTGAACGATTCCAGTGAATGAGTAACACCGTGATGTGCCTGGCCAGCCATACCAGTTTCAAATTTGACAGCAACTAAAGTGGTAGAAGCAATAGCCAGATCTGATCTGGGGGTGCAGTATAAAATGTTAGGGAGGCAGAGGATGAGAGATCAGCAGGGCAGTGTATTGGAGACAGTAGGGCAGTGTTAAAGGGGTCAACAGAGCAGAGGATAGGTTTTGCAGTTTGTAGGGCAATGTATAGAGGCCATTAGTTTGTAGTGAAGTGTTAAGTGGGTTATCAAGGCAGTGTACATGGGTTAGCAGGGGAGATGATACCTCACGTGTGGATTGAACGCCGTTTACATATGTGGGCGCGACATATGTATGCCTTCACTTCTGCGTGAGGGCATGCAGGGACGGAGGCACTTTCAATTGTTTGTTTGTTTTTTGTTTTTTATTGTTTAGTTTGTAAGAGTCGGTTCACACTGGGGCGACACGACTCTGTACTACTTCGGGGGCGACTTGTGTATTCCCATGCACCACAACTTCGGAGCGACTTGCATGGATATAATGGAAGTCTATGCAAGTCGCTCCGAGGTCGCCCCAAAGTTGTACAGGACCCTTTTTCGGAGCGACTTGTGTAGAACGGGTCCTGTAGCGGTCAATGGACCGCTAGGGAGCGCGACTCGTCAGGCTGACAAGTCGCCTGACAAGTCGCGCTAGTGTGGACCGAGTCTTATTTTTACACTTTCCCTTTTTAAAAAATTTTTCTGATCAATTTTATTTCTATTACAAGGAATGTAAACATCCCTTTTAATAGGAATAGTGCATGACAGGTCCTCCTTTATGGAGAGATCTGGGGCCAACAAGACCCCAGATCTCTTCTCCAGGCCGGAAAGCCTGAGATCAAGGAAAAAAAAGGCAAGCCTCTGAGAGTCATAGAGACTGCCGGGCACCATCTGGTCTCTATAGTGAACTTCTGTCGCTGGCGGAATACTTCTTTGGCTCGCCGATTATTGCACGGGAGCGCCACTAGAAGCACTGAACAGCCGATATGTTTGTTCTTACTGTGCAGGGAATCACCAGCTGAAAAAAACATCTGATGCCTGCAGCTGCACCCACCCATCCTTCAGATATCCCCACTCAAATCCAAGGACCTCATAAGACGTACTGCGGTATGGAAGTGGTGATCTTTTACAGAGAAGTGTTTTTTTCCATGGGGTGACTGTCACTTTAAGCAATGCATTTGTTTCACAGAATTCTGAAGATCATAAACGCTACAATCTGATTGTACAATTTCTAAATATATATATATATATATATATATATATATATATATATATATATATATATATATATAAACAGTTACAGGCCAACTAAACAGTTCTTCAGTTCCTATCTGATCAGACAGGCCCGTGCATTATGTAGTGGTTGGTAGAGCTTAAGACGATTGTACCGTCCTATTGTAAAGTGTATAGTCGGGTTCACATTCTGTGTTTCCTCAAAAAAAAAAAAGAACTTTAAACACGGGAAGATGCCAGCTGGAAAACAAATGTTGGAATTTGGCTGCAATGTGGCAACCCAGACAGTTCTTCTCTCAGACACTTGGATATCTGCTTGCTTGAACACTGAAGGAAAGGCAAAGTTCTGTTTCCCCCTCTAGCAATGCAGAAGTCATCTTTGCAATGCTGATTAAAAAATGAAAGCAGATATTGGATTCGTGGGTATTGGTACGATTCCAAAAGTAATTATTTCTTTACAGATTTGAAACCGAAAAAAAGTTTTGGGTCGATGTGGCCAACCAATCCGTCATTTGCTTTATGCTAAGTGGTGGTTGTGGACAAGAGATGTCTACTCTCCATTTTTTAATTAAGCAGTCCTTTTTGGGTTAAAAGAAATCTTGCTTTGTGAGAATTCTCAGATGGAAGCTGCCATTCTTTGGTCTTACAGTGATGTGGAGTCGTTCACTTTTGCAGGCCAAAGATCGGATCTTAGCAGCTTCTAGTTGAGGCTTCTAACATAAGTGTATTCAGTGCTGGGACAAAATCATCCAGAGCCCAGGGCAAACATGCCAAACTGCGACACCCCCCCCCCCCCCCCCCAAGATGTAGAGAGCATTATGTGTCAGCAAAAATCCTCTTCCCTCCAAAAAAATAAACTCTAATCTGCATGCTTAGCTCAAATCCTCTCATTCCACCTATGCTCCCAGGATAATAACCCCCCCCAAAAAAAAAAAAAAAAAATTCCCCTTTCCTAGCATATATCATCAACCCCTCAAATGTACCCTCTGGGAACAAAACTCCTCCCCCCCCCCCACTCCAAATCCCCCCTCGCAGTACAAATTACCCTCCATCAATACCCTTTCCTACCACAATTCCTCCCCTCCACAGATCCCCCATCCTAGCACAAATCCTCCCAACACAAATCCCCCCCCCCCCCAAATTACCACTCGTAGCACACCTTCCCTCCTAGAACGATTCTAGGACAATATCCCCCCGGACAATATCCTCCCTGGACAATATCCCCCTAGACAATATCCCCCCCTCTAACCCTCTAACCCTAACCCTATTGCCCGGGGGATGTTGTCCCGGGGAGATATTATCCGGGGGGATTATGTCCAGGGGGATATTGTCCTGATACCCCTAGAACAATTCCTACCTCCTTAAGTACCATCAAATTCCCCCGCCCAACACAAATCCCCTCCCTCCAATATCCTTGTGGTGCCCCCGAACCTCACATAATACCACAGTGCCCAGGGCAGCCACCCCTCCTGCCCACCCCCGGCCCTGGGTGTATTGCTACCAAACTTCTCTCTTTAAATGGCTAGTCCACCCAATTTGCATCTGGATATCACTTTTGGGTCAAATGATTAACCACAGAAAACTATTTCACTTAGAAATACACTGGATGTGTTCTGGCCTGGATTGACCCCTTAATAACTAGCAACTTCCATCAGTTCCCGTCAGTATTTGAAATCTTTTTAAATCAGCCTCTGGCTTTTATGGATCAAAATATAGGCCTTCAGGACTGCGTCTGTCTGCTACATGATAAAAGGCTCTAAGCCGTGCAATTATCTTGTACCGTAAGACTATATATGCCTTTCTTCTGCATTACATAAATAAAAGAATCCAATGCTCATTTAAAATGCTTCCATCCTCCCCTCCCCAGCAGCATGGCAGATATTGATGGGCCGAATGGATAAATCTGCATTTTATTAACCTTCAAGCTTTTATTGATCGGGCCACTGAAATGAGTTAACTGTGATTGCCTGACTAGTCTTTGGTCAGCTGGGCTGAATAGCCTACAATGAAATGCATGGATTTTGAAGTGAGGGTAATAATGAGGATGAAAGACCATTCCGATTTATACACATCACTAAGGCCCCTTTTTACTCTTGTGCAACATGTCCTGAGACTTGGGACTGCAAAGTCGCATGGCAGGTCGTACTCCATGATTTCCAATGGGTACCGTTCATATCTGTGGGACTTCAAGGTAGTCCCTGATTTACTTTGGTCTGACTTTCATGCATTTTGAGGTCCATAGACCTCAAGATTACACAGGCATTGCTTCAAGTCCAGTCAAAATTGTGCGACTTTTAGGTCGCATAAGTATGAAAGGGGCGTAAGCTGCAGTGTGAGTGTATCTGTGGTTTTCGCACGCTTTACCAGCAGTCTGATAGACTTTTTAGACCATTAGGTTGCGCATTTTGCTAAGCCTAAAGAAGGAAAAACAAAAAGCACATTGTAGCTCAGTGTTGAACATAATAAAGGAAACCTATACAAAGAGAAATAAATGCTAAAAATGCTTGTTTCCTGGGTTCTGGCTTCTAAATTGTGAGTCACTGACCTAATATGTGTACACAGGGTCTGAGGAAAGCCTGAATTCTTCATCTGCATACACGTTCTGGGTCAGTGATGAAGAATTTAGCAATACAGCCAGACCAGTAGCATTTTCAGTATGAAGCTTGAATAAGTGCAGCCTTTGTATTCCTTCCATACATGTTTTCTCTAAATCAGACTTGCCATAGGTGAAATATGGATCATGACATTGCCGACCACCTTCTGAAATGCTAGTTGGCTAATTGTTATGCTCACCCTTTTCAAATATTTCGGCATTTTACAAAATTCTCACTTTGATTGCTGTAATTGATCTGGGTCAGTGATAAAAAAAAGTATGAGCGCTAGAAAGAGCCAGGCGCCTGACATTTTCAGAAGGTCGTCAGCAATTGGGACCTCTATATGGCTCTTCTGGCTTTAAAGAGTTCTGAGAAGAAGGCTGACATTGCAGACCCCTTCCAACGAATATGCTATTTGAATGGAATTCTTGCTGCCCAATTACTTTAGTGCTTAGAGTCCCCAACAGATGCCAGGTCCTAGGATTTTGAAACCAGGACAGCCTTTGTGCAAGAGTTGGGCTTCATGTACACGGGACGTTTTAAAACCTCTCTTGAGCGCTGGAACTTGACCGCTAGTAACCAATGGTTAAGGTTAAAACGTCTGTTATGCCGCGTTTAGGTTTAGAAGCATTTTTACATTGTAAAATGGTCAGAAATGGATCCCCGTTGAAAAAACCTATAATAGAAACCCTTATAAACGCAAGTTACCGCGTTTAGACGCGTTTGCACACGGTTACAAGCATTTTGCGTTTCAAATTCCAATAATCTTCCGTCTGAACCCGTTAAAAAAAGCCACTAAACTCAACTGCTTCTAAAGGAGTATAAATGACTCAGTGTACATGGACAGATGAGATAACATAGAGGAGAGTTCAGGGGCTGCTGAAAAAAAACGCCCAACTGCTCTTAAACGTCCGTTTCTCAGCAGCAGTGTACATGAGGCCTTAAAGTGACACTAATCAATATAATTTATTCTCCAAATAGAATCCATACACATCCTCTACTTCTGTGGTCACCAACCTTTTTTGCACCAGGGACTGGTTTAGTGGCAGACCATTTTTACAGGGATCGGGGTCAGGGGGTGTGAACCCGGGAGCGGTTGGTGACAGGATATTCAGAGTCGGTCCTCAGACCCCTTTACTGCACCGTCCCCCCCTTCCTTTTAAAGCATCCCCACAGTGTTCTCAGTTCCCCTTCACTTTGCAGCCCCCCTGTACATCACAGTGCTTTAATGCGGACTGCGCATGGGGCTATGTGGGAAGGTGGCTGCACTGTAAAGAGGCACTGTGATGTAAAGGGGAATGCACTGTAAAAGGAGCACTGTGATATAAAGGGGACTGCACTGTAATGAGTACAATGCCCCTTTACAGTGCAGTCCCCTTTACATCACAGTTCCCCCTGCAGTCCCCCCTCCCCCCTTTTCTTTCTAATCCCAGTGCCTCTTCTCACTCACTGCCTGCCCTGAACAGTCCTACCTTTGGCAGGGCAGAGGCAGGATTCAGCCCGTGTCACCTCACCAGGTACTCCCACTCTGCCAACTATTTCATTCTACTAGCCAGGGCAGGGGTGAGAGGAGCTGCAGATATGGATGGAGGGTGGGAGTTGCCCAATTTATCCTCTTTAACAAGCGGGTGATTACCTGCTTGTTAAGATGAAGACTCCCGCTCTCTGTGCAGATCTCCAGCTCTTCTTGCCCACTACTCTTCTGATAGGATGACATTGTCGGTAGGGTGGGAGACCCGGAAGAGGAGACACAGGCATGACCGCTAATCAGGGGGTGAGCAGCGACTGCAGTCAGTGATTGACCTGCCCAGACCGCGGTCTCCGCTTTCCTCCTCCCACTGTGGGGCCCGGTTATCAACGGCCACAGGTCAGTCCCATTTAGGCTTCTTTCTGGCAACTAGACCATGCAGATAATTTTTGTTCAAGTATTGTCATATTGCACTCCTTGAAAACCATCACACCGTCTTTTTCCAGAACAGCCTGTATTTCTCCTGAGGTTACCTGTGTGTTTTTCTTTGTATCCCGAAAAAAATTCCTCTGGCAGTTGTGGCTGCAAACTTTCTTGGTTTACCTGACCTTGGATTGATATAAAGAGATCTCTGAATTTTGCACTTCATAATATGTGATTGAACAGTACTGACTGGCATATTCAAGGCTTTGGATATCTTTTTATATCCTTTTCCATCTTTACAAAGTTCCACTACCTTGTTACACAGGTCTTTTGACAGTTCCTTTCTGCTCCTCATGGCTCGTTGCATCCACATGAGACCTAACAAACTCCTTGACTATTTATACATACACTAAATGCAATCTAAAAAGCCACAGATTTGGGCAATTAACCTTTTAATTGCCATTTTAATCTGTGTGTCACCGCCAAGGCTAAAGTTTTGATCAAGACCATTTGGGTGATTTCATTATGATTTAAAAATTAGCCAACAACTATGTGATAATAATAAATGGCTTCATATAATCACTATCCTGAACCAGTTCCCGCCCAGCCTATAGCAAAATGATGGGCGGGTAGGACTTTTGTCGATCTGGGTAAATGTTATATGACTTCCTCCCGGATTGCGTCTCTCGCACCGTGCTTCAGCGTGATCTGTCACTGGTAATGACTGTCACTCCCTCCCCCCTCCCCCTTTCTTGACCTGCCAGGCTGTATGCTTGGATAAGGGACTGGTATGGATGGAGGGGGGGGGGGGGCACTGACAGTAGTTGAGTCATCGGTTGTTAAGGACGTGGCGGCCGGCTTCCTGGCTCGCTCCTTAACAACCAGCTATTTTTTACACAGAACTAGAATTGGTCGATCAATTTTCGACCGATTCCAATCATTCTGAAAATTGGAAATTCGTTAGAAAATAAAGCTAAATGTTTCTGTCCTGCACACGTCTAACGACTATGTAGAACACAAACAAAATTATCACATTGGTCAAAGCCAAAGTTGTAACATAGTTGTAACAAAATCGCACTCATCCAGAGTCGCATCACGCAAAAGTCGCAATGAAAATCACACTATTTTTAGGTTGCAGTGTGACTAGACTCTTAGTGATTATAAAGGCATAAGGGTTTTTTTTTTTTTTTTTTTAACCTTGATGCATTTTCTGTATTCAGGTACAAAAGACTTTCCATGATGAGCTCCACCCCAGTCCCCCCAAATATTTACATGAGTTCTGTCTCGATCCAGCACTGCGCCGCTGCTCTCTCTGACCTCATAGGACATAAAGGCAGCAGCGGGAGCCATTGGCTTCTGCTGCTGTCAATCAAATCCTGTGAGAAGGGGGTTTGTGGACGCCGACAGCCTGGCTCAGGAGCAAGCCTGCATGTGCACCTGCTTGGAGGAGGAGCCTAGAGCGCCAGTGGTAGATTCCAGAAGTGGAGGTTTGGTTCTGTTCTTCGCAATACCATGTATGTGCAGGTAAGTATAACATGTTTTATTATTTTAATTAAAAAATGTATGCCTTTACAATCATTTTAAATAAAAAAAAAAATATATATATATATATATATATATATATATATATATATATATATATATATATTTACATAGTTAATGAGGTTGAAAAAAGACACCAGTCCATCCAGTTCAACCTATGATGTGTTTGCTGTTAACCGTACATTGTATACCCCTGTATGTTGTGGTCTTTAAGGTGCCCATCTAATAGTTTTTTGAAACTATCGATGCTCCCTGCTGGTAGGACTGTTTGCGGAAGAGAATTCCACATCCTTACTGCTCTTACAGTGAAGAACCCCCTGCGTATTTTAAGGTTAAACCGCCTTTCCTCTAGTTTTAGTGAGTGGCCACGTGTCTTTATTGTATTCCCTTTCTCTGAATAGTTTGTTCCTTATGCTAGGGTCGCCAGTACAGTATTTGTACATTGATATCATATCCCCCCTCAATCGTCTCTTCTCCAGAGAGAATAAGTATATATATTTCAAAATGTTTAGTCACGGTAAAAAATGAATAACCCAGTGGTGACTACCACCAAAAGGAAGATCTATCTGTCTCAAAAATAAAATTTTTAAACTAATTTGGGTACAGTTTTGCATGTCCGAGTGTTTGTCAGTCAAAGTATCACGGCACTGAAAGCTGAAAAATGCCCTGGACTGAAAGGGGGTTTACATGCCTGTCCTCAAGTGGTTAAAGTAGACCTGCCATGCTGATTCAATGCCTTTAATACATCCTGAGGGAACCACCTAGAACAAGCATACAATTCAGGAATCCCCATGTTCTAATACTCATGATGGTTCTATGTCAGATACCGCCAAGCTATATTCCCTAGATCAGGGGTGGGGAACCTGTGGCCCGCCGCACTATCGTTACGTCCGGCCTGCATGATCGTTACGTCCACATCCCCCCCCCCCCCCGCTGTGTCAGAAGGAGCCGATGGCTCCGTCCTGACACTGTGAGTCTCGGAAAAGGTTGGACCCGGGGCGCACAGAGCAGTGCGCCTCGAGCCTGCCCATTTGTGTGACAATAGCAAATGAAAATTTGCTATTGTCTCACGGATCCTACTCCTCCTTGGCCAATGCCATTGGCAGAGGAGGAGGCGGGACGCGGGAGGACTCGAAGAGACGCGGGGACTGAAGAGGGGAAGCTGCCGCTACAACAGGTAAGTCAAGTGCACTGGTCTGGGGGGCTTGGCACGCTGTTCACTATGCATTTTAAGGGGGCACGATGATCTCTGCATTGTGGTCAGTCTGCATTGAAGGGGGCACGCTGTGGTCAGTCTGCATTGAAGGGGGCACGCTGTGGTCAGTCTGCATTGAAGGGGGCACGCTGTGGTCAGTCTGCATTGAAAGGGGGCACGCTGTGGTCACTCTGCATTGAAAGGGGGCACGCTGTGGTCAGTCTGCATTGAAGGGGGCACGCTGTGGTCAGTCTGCATTGAAAGGGGGCACGCTGTGGTCACTCTGCATTGAAAGGGGGCACGCTGTGGTCAAATATAACAGGCTAATTTTTAAGTTGATCATTTTGTACTGCCCCCGAATGATGTTACAAAAACCCAAATGGCCCTTGGCAGAAAAAGATTCCCCACCCCTGCCCTAGATAGAGATCAACAATGGCTGTCCTCTGTTCCTCTCAATACAGGTTCTGCCATCTCACTGACTAGTCCATGGGGATTGGCGGTAGTGGAAAACCAGTCTTGTTATCCTTTAATAAATCTTCCCCCTTTTTTTTAGTTTACAGAGGAGAAGTTTGGTCAAGCAGAGAAGACTGAACTGGATGCTCACTTTGAGAACCTATTGACAAGAGCTGACAGTACAAAGAACTGGACTGAGAAGATCCTGCGCCAGACAGAGGTTCTCTTACAGCCCAATCCTAGTAAGTAGACAAGCTGAAATTGTCTTGTAAAATTATACCCGTTTGTGTCAAGGTTGCCCATCCCCTTTGGAATCCCCTAATATGCCATAACTCAAGAATCACTTCTGCATTTGCAAAGTCCTCAAAGATCTCCTTCCCAGTACAATGTGCAGCATATCTGGAATCCTAAAGGCAAGATCTAGAATTCTAGTTGATCTGTGTTATGGTCATCTGTATTTTGATGAAATCTTGAGAGTAATTTCTGTGCTGACTTTGTATATATATCCTGTGTTGAAGGTGCACGGGTTGAAGAATTCTTGTATGAGAAGTTGGACAGAAAAATTCCCTCTCGAGTGACCAATGGAGAATTGCTGGGCCAGTACATGACAGAGGCTGCCAATGACTTTGGACCAAGCGCCCCTTATGGTAAGTGGTATGAAATTCAGAATGGGATGAAGCAGAGTTGTTGGATGCAATCATGTAAAGCTGTTGAAGCTCAGGCAAGCTTTTAGGCAGCGCTACTATGTCATAGGAAGCCTACCGGGGCCCTTAACGAATCAGTCTGCAGGCCACTGATATTTTATCTTATAGATGCTGCTGGCTCTAGCTTCTTATATTTTCTAGACTCCCGTTGGCTCGAATATTAGCCAGTGGGTGACTCTGCATGAGGCTAGATTCACCCTGTTGCGTTTTATGCATGCCAGGTTTGTGCGGGCACAGCAGCCCATTATTTGGTATGGGTTGCTGCACCTGCAGGAAAATGCAGAGAAAATGTCCCTGCACATTTTCAAAATCACTTTTGGACCATGCAGTTTCACGCACCTGAAAAACGTGCTGTTGTGTTTTCTGATGCGTGGGGTTGCCTTTGTTAATTGCAGCATGTTATGGCTGCGGATGCTTGTTGGTGTATGATTTACACTCTGTCCTGCACCCACAAGAGTGTGAACCTAGCCTTAAAATGAATTCTTCTGCTGCAGTCTCCTTAATGTAATAAGTAAACCTGACACAAACCAGGGTAAGGAAACATTTGCTCTGTCCAATGTTACCTTAAATAATGATTAGAGATGCACTGATATCAGTTTTTTAAGACTGCATACGAGTACCGATTACTTTTTCTCAAGTGCTCGCCGATACCACTTACCGATACCATTTTTAGTGTCATGAGACACATTAATTAAATGAGCTAATATATTAATCTAATACTAAATAATTTCTTTGTGGTTTTGTTTATTTTATTTCTAAATTATTATTATTATATTATGTATTGCATTTTGAACCACACCTCATTCGCATGACATGTAACCAAATCGGCTTTATGTGGAGCTGGTTCACTTATGTGTGGGCCGGCCACAGTGCAATTTTAGAATGATTCAGGCATGATTTTCCGTCTGGTTCAGGTGCATTTTACAGTGTCATACACTTTAAGTCTCCCTTCACATATATGGGAAATTGATGCATTTTGAACCGCATGTAAATCAAACCGGCTTTCTATAGAGCCGGTTCACATACTGTATATGCGGTGCAGCAGCAGTGTGAATTTGCTGCAAATTTAAAGAGTCCTGTGCATTTTCTGATCACTGTGGTGCGATTCAGATACGAGTTCCGGCTCATTTTCTACTATGGGAACGTATCTGAATCGCACATCTGATCCGTTTTCAACATGAATATTATTCAGAAAAAAAACAGCCCCCCCCCCCATATCAATAAGAGAACCTTTAGTCTGGTATGGATTTTAAGTAGAACCCCACACTAAAAATTAAAAAAAGTAATAGTCAAAGTGTCAAAAAGGGATAAAAACACAGTTTTTGACTATTTATTAAAAAAACAAAAACATTGTCCCCCGGTGTAGATCATCATCAATCACGCCACCACTGCTAACCCGAAAAAAAAAAAAAAAAAAAAAAAAAAAAAAAGCTTGGCTCACGCCGGAAGGCTCCCGAAGTCTGCTTGCTCCGCTGTCTGACATTTCATAAAGGGGGGGCCACCCGGCGACGTCCCCTGGTGGCACCGCCCCCTTGTGACATCATTGACCATTGCATGCTGACCCCTTAACTATTTAAAAACTGTCAGATGGCGGAAGCCTTTGGCGCGAGTGGAGGGTTTTTGTTTTTACTAAAGAAATTTGTCAAAAACTGTCTGTTTATTTTTTACACTTTTTTTTGGGGAGAATGAGTAGGACTCTATACTCATTCACATGGGGAGGGGGGGGGGGCAGGATCTGGGGGCCACCTTGTTCTGATAAGCCCCCTGCCTGCAGACCCCCCACAACCACAGACGACCTGACCAGATATTATTACCCCAACGTACTGTAGTGTGAGAGCAGTGATAACCTTTTCTGGCAAAAAAATCGTCTAAATACACACACACACACACACACTCTCATAAAAGTGAGTACACCCCCTCACATTTTTGTAAATATTTTATTATATCTTTTCATCTGACAACACTGAAGAAATGACACTTTGCTACAATGTAAAGTAGTGAGTGTACAGCTTGTATAACAGTGTAAATTTGCTAGCCCCTCAAAATGCCTCAACACACAGCCATTCATGTCCAAACTGCTGGCAACAAAAGTGAGTACACCCCTAAGTCAAAATTTCCAAATTGGCCCCAAAGAGTCAATTTTTTGTGTGGTCACCATTATTTTCCAGCACAGCCTTAACCCTCTTAGGCATGGAGTTCATCAGAGCTTCACAGGTTGCCACTGGAGTCCTCTTCCACTCCTCCATGACGATACTACGGAGCTGGTTGATGTTAGAGACCCTGCGCTCCTCCACTTTCCATTTGAAGATGCCCCACAGTTGCTCAATAGGGTTTAGGTCTGGAGACATGCTTGGCCAGTCCATCACCTTTACCCTCAGCTTCTTTAGGATGGCAGTGGTCGTCTTGGAGGTGTGTTTGGGTTCGGTATCATGTTGGAATACTGCCCTGCGGCCCGATCTCCAAAGGGAGGGGATCATGCTCTGCTTTAGTATGTCATAGTACATGTTGGCATTCATGGTTCCCTCAATGAACTGTAGCTCCCCAGTGTCGGCAGCACTCATGCAGCCCCAGACCATGACACTCCCACCACCATGCTTGACTGTAGGCAAGAAACACTTGTCTTTGTACTCCCCACCTGGTTGCCACCACACACACTTGACACCATCTGAACCAAATAAGTTTATCTTGGTCTCATCAGACCACAGGACATGGTTTCACTAATCCATGTCCTTAGTCTGCTTGTCTTCAGAAAACTGTTTGTGGGCTTTCTTGTGCATCATCTTTAGAAGAGGCTTCCTTCTGGGACGACAGCCATGCCGACCAATTTAATGCAGTGTGTGGTGTATGGTCTGAGGACTGACAGGCCGACCCCCCCCTCCCCACCCCTTCAACCTCTGCAGCAATTCTGGCAGCACTCCTACATCTATTTCCCAACGACAACCTCTGGATATGACGCTGAGCATGTGCACTCAACCTCTTTGGTCCACCATGGTGAGGCCTGTTCTGAATGAAACCTGTCCTGTTAAACTGCTGTATGGTCTTTGCCACTGTGCTGCAGCTCAGTTTTAGGGTCTTGGCAATCTTCTTATAGCCTAGGCCAACTTTATGTAGAGCAAACATTCTTTTTTTTTTTTTTTTTTTTTATATCCTCAGAGGGTTCTTTGCCACGAGGTGCCATGTTGAACTTCTAGTGACCAGTATGAGAGAGTGAGAGCGATAACACCAAATTTAACACACCTGCTCCCCATTCACACCTTAGACCTTGTAACATTAATGAGTCACTTGACACCGGGGAGGGAAAATGGCTAATTGGGCCCTATTTGAACATTTTCACCTAGGGGTGTACTCACTTCTGTTGCCAGCAGTTTAAACATTAATGGCTGTGTGTTGAGTTATTTTGAGGGGACAGAAAATGTACACTGTTATACAAGCTATACACTCACTACTTTACATTTGTAGAAGTACGAGTGTCATTTCTTCAGTGTTGACGCATGAAAAAGATAAATTACAATATTTTTACAAAAATGTGAGGGGTGCACTCACTTTTGTGAGATACTGTGTGTATATCTATCTATCTATAGATATATCTATATATATCTATATATATATATATATATATATATATATATATATATATATATATATATATATTACACATCCTATAGACAGCACACACATTTTCCGGACACTTACTGTTGCCAATTCAGACCCTGGCTGTCACTGCCCAGCTGATAAAAGTAATTCTAATGTAACTGGAGCCTGTGGCCAGACCATGTCCTCACCTTAATTGCATTGTGCTCTCCCTGTGCTTTTGACTGGCTTTTAATCTGATTCTGGGTACAGCAGAACAGTCATGTCTGCCACGTCCCACCAATCTAATTTGATATGTTTCCTCTTTCACCCTCAGGACAAACGCTCATCAAGGTTGGAGAGACTCAGAAGCGTTTAGGAATTGCTGAGAGAGACTTCATTCACTCTTCCTCAATCAATTTCTTGACCCCTCTGCGCAATTTCTTGGAAGGCGACTGGAGAACCATTTCTGTAAGTTTTATTGTTGGTGGTAAGTGGCATGGCAGTGAGAATTTGGGGATTTAGCACAGTGCCAGCAACCAATCAGCTCATCCTTTTTTAAATCGAACTGTTAAAGGAAATCTAAAGGGATCATAGAATGGTTGTTTTGTCTTTCAAAGGTTTTTTTTATGAATCTCTTTGAGGTTCCTGCCACTGCTTTTCTTACAAGAAAATGATTACTGACCTTACATGTTACATCCCTGTTCAGTTTGGTAGGCAGTGACTCTCTACTAAAATTGGGCTATCATTATAGAAGACCCTACACACTTCTCAAGAGTCTTTTAGTGTTACGCGTGTTTTGGAATAGCAAAACCCTCTTTGCTGTACTAATTCAAGCCCCTAGTGCCTCCTAGGCACTAGGGACCGCTGACCCTAAAATTATAGTGGGGGAGAAGTCTTCAAATAGTCCTTTTATTCTTGGTTCTGACACTCCACTCCATCCCATAACCTAGTAAGGCACGTTCCGTGATTTTTGAGGCCTTGGACTTCCCAATGTTTAACTGTTATATTAATTATAACATTGATGAGGATCTGAAAGATTTACTTTGTCTCATGTGTCACCTCGTTTTTAACAACTTGTCATCCACAGTCTGTTTATAAGTGGCATGGAACTTGTGCTTGAAACAAGCTCACAGCAGCAGCATCAGCCGTGGGCTTGGTACTATCTTTTTCGGATGGCTCCTATAAAAGTAATCAGGACTATTCTAGAGCCTCTTGATCACTTTTACAGTACTGTGAAAGTAGGAAAAATAAATTTAGCAGTCTTATAGCCTAGCTAATAAAATATGTAAAACAAATGTGGAGCTGTTGCTATAGCATCCAATGAGATTTGATCTTTTATTTGAAAGAACCTTGTTGCTATGTGCAGCAGCTCTTTGCTTTCACAAACATGTAACAATCTTTGCAGTCTTTTCCTTGGGGTCATATGGGTTGTAATGTGTTATTACCTTAGTCTTCTGCATAGTCATTCTTGGATGACTTGTCACAAGAGCACAATGACTGCATTCAGAGTGGAAAGGAAAAACAAACTTGAAATTTACATGAATGGAAAATCCATCAAAAAGTCTGTTTATGGGACTGGACCTCCTTTCCGCATGATGTACTGCCACTGTATTTGTTTAAACAATTACTAGGTATATCCTCCTGCAATTGCACTTGCTTTTATAAGTGATTTGTTGCTACAGAGGTGAATGATGGAACTGGATCAGGTATCCCCTGGCCTCTTCCAAGTCAACCCTCCCCATGCAGAATACAAGAGTAAAAATAATCCAAAATTATACTGTTTGTAAGTTCTAACAATACTTTTCTTTTATTTGTTCAGTTTTTGGTCTGTTAATTTTGCTAAGCAAAGAGAAAATGCCACATAATGTACTCGCATGCTCCCGGCATGACAACAAGCTCCTCACAGTTGTGAGAATCCACCTTCAGAACCCATGTATGGATGCCTCTAGATGTAATCAACTCCTCTCCCCATGTCTGTGTGTTAGGAAAGAAAGAGAAGAGCGGGGAACCAGCCAAAGTAGCCAATCTTGCCAGAAATCTTAGGCCTGTTCTGCATTCTTGTCTGGAAACCTAGTCCCCTGCTAGGTCTGAACTACGGAACTTTAAATTTAGTATGGGGGCCTGAGAGGATTTCCAGTTAAGGAGTATAGTCTTACGAGCATAGAACAGTAACCCCCTAGATGTGGCCATCAAATGGACAAGACCCCGTATACAGACCTCAATAGATAAGGGCATGGAAACAGTCGTGACTGACCTACACTCTGAGATCTCTGCCCAAAAGGGCCTAATGACTGGGCATTATCAAAATACATGAAAAAAATTAGCTGGATCTTCCGAATGCCAACAACTAGATGGGTGTGAGGGGAAAATCCTGTGCAGTTATTGAGGGTTAAAATATACTCTATGGAGGATTTTAAACTGGATCAATCGATCCCAAATAGAGACCAATTGTTGATTGGGATATTCTCAAATGTCCTCCCAGTCCTCAGACAGTTATGCTCTGTCATAGGGTGTTGCGACTGCCACGCCTTAAGAACCACCTTCATGCACTATGTGATGGGCAAGGGGGCTGAAAAACCTCTATATCATAAATTAGGCAATGCCTCATAGGAACCAGGGTATTAGTCTCGTCCGCCATCAACTAATTTATATGCATGTGTGAGCAATGCAGCAGTGTAATAAGCGTAGAGATCCAGAAATGCCAACCCTAGATGGGTGTGAGGGGAAACTCCTGTGCAGTTATTGAGGGTTAAAATATACTCTATGGAGGATTTTAAACTGGATCAATCGGTCAATAGAGACCAATTGTTGATTGGGATATTTTCAAATGTCCTCCCAGTCCTCAGACTCTAGCTCCGTGACCTCCCGGCTCCAGCACAATAACATTTTATCCAGGCCTTCATGTATAGTTGGTTGAAGGGCTTTGTTTATGGTAGAAAGGGGTTTCACCAGGGAGTCACCCTGCAGTAGAGACTCAATCCCTGAGACATAAAGGAGACAGGTCCAGTACAAAATTGCAATTGAAAAGCATTTGATGGTATTGAAACCGATGCGGGTTAGGGAGAGAGAATTGCGATTTTAAGGAGTCAAAGGTTTGAAGGGTACCTCCGGCACATATTTTATTAAGAAACATGATTCCTTTAGAAGCCAATGTGTTGGAATCTGAAAAAAAGATAAAACTGGTGAAATGAGGGGATCAACCAGAGTGGTGTGTGGAGTGACCAGTTATGCTGTGTCATAGGGTGTTGCGACTGCCACGCCACGCCTTAAGAACCGCCTACATGGACTGTGTGATGGGCAAGGGGGCTGAAAAACCTCTATATCATAAATTAGGCAATGCCTCATAGGAACCAGGGTAGGCTACTTCTAATACGCTGCAGTCTCGTCCGCCATCAACTAATTATGTGCATGTGTGAGCAATGCAGCAGTATAATAAGAGATCCAGACATGCCAACCCTCCCTGTGTCTGTCTGTGGTCTTTGACGTACCACCAATCTAAACCTGGGTTGACTAGAACCACAGTGGAAAGATATCATGGCAGAATTAAATTGTTAAAAATATTTCTATATATAGAGGGGGGGAGCTTCATTTTTATAAGATTGATCCTGCCAATAAGGGAGAGAGGGAGATGCGCCAATACCACTATACGTTGCTTCGCTGTCTGCAGTAGTGGTAGAAGATTCAAAGAACAATATTCAGAAGCCTTAAAGGAGATCGTCCACCCCCCCCCCCCCCAAACCCCCAAATATTTAGCAGTGGATGTCCACCTTAGGAGCAGGTCTGGGTCAGACGCAGTGCATGCTGCAAGATCAATGGACACTATTTGGGATTTATCCCAATTGACTTTCAGACTGGTTTAAGGGAAAAAGAGGATATTGGGGCTAGGGCCTACTTAAGTGAGGGACCTGGGTCATTAAGAAAGAGGACTAGGTAGTCAGCGTATAACGCCACTTTTTCTGTAATGGAGCTTACCTGAATACCTTTGATAAGGGGAGCACTGCGAATGGCCTGGGCTGTGGGTTCCAAAAGGAGCGCGAATAGCGCTGGGAATAGTGGGCACCCCTGTCTTGTACCCCCACCAATGTGAAACCGTTCTGATGACATGCCTCCCAATTTAATCTGGGCAGCAGGGATTTTATATATTATTTTAATCCAATTACGAAAGCCTGGCTCAAAACCCATGACTTCTAACACAGAGGACATATATACCCAGTCAACAGAGTCAAAAGCTTGCGCTACATCCAGCAGGACCAATACCCGTGAAGCTGAATCATTTGGGGGGAAGTTGCAGATGTGTTAATACTCTGTGGAGATTAAAAGAGAATTATGGGGTTTTCTTTTTTTCCCTATTTATACTTACCTAGGTGTCCCCCAGCGCCTTTGCACTTAGAACTGAGCGATCGAACACCGAGCAACTCTCTGCTCTGCCCTCTCTTCGCTCGTTGTAATGCTGAGCTGTGGAGGGGTGGGGAGCGGCCAGCTCAGGCTCTCAGGGGTTTTCTGAGAGGCTGAGCCGGGTGTTGGTCCAGGCCCCTGGTGGATCCCGACTCTGTGGTGATGATGACGCGGTGCCTGGACCGACATCTGTGATGTCAGCAGAGAGCGGACTTCAGCCCTCTCTCTGCTGAAAACAGGTCACAGGAGTGCAGAACGAGGTGCACTTTTGTGATCCATAGATGTACAGCCAAATGAGCTTTGGCTGTACATCTTTAATGTCTGGCAGGGAAATATGTGCTGGGGGGTGGGACTTGGGAAGGAGAATTTGGGGGGATTTGTGCTTGTAGGTGTGTAAAATGTGACCCCTTTTTTTTTTAGCAGCGTGCGGACTGAAGTCTGCTCACCGCTGGTGTCACAGAAGTCGGGCCAGACACTGCGTCATCGCGACAATAGAGTCTGGACCTGCCAGGTCCCTGGACCGACACTCGGCTCAGCCTCTCAGCGAGCCGCTGAGAGCCTGAGCCAGCTGCTCCCCGCCCCTCCACAGCCCTGCGCTCCAATGAACAAAAAGAGGGCAGAGCAGAAAGCTGACAGCAGCTCTCTTTTCGGGGAACTGTCAGAACCGAGTGATCGGCAGTGTTCGATTGCTTGGTTCTCAGTGTAGAGGCGCCGTGGGACAGATGCAGCATTGAAACGATGCTGCACCCACCTAGGTAAGTATTAATCTAAAAAATCCTTAACCTATACTTCTCTTTTAAAATACTTGCAATCTACCTTAAACACCCAGAGGGGAATGGTGTTTTTTTTTTCTCACCAAAAGTGTATTTACTCTTTAAACAGCCTGGAGTGCTTACTATCTTATAAATTGTGGTATAGTTGTCAACACCGTAGGCCACGCACCTGCTTCTTAGCAAAAGCATATGTGAGGTTGGTACAGGACAAGGCGGATTGATAACCTTGAGGATTTTATAGCTATCTGCAGGAAAGACACCCAGGTTTTTTTTGATCTGATCACTATCATCTTTAGGGTGAAGGGTAATGCGTAATCCAACATTATTTTTTTATTTTATTATTTATTTCAATCTGACATCCCTCAATTAAAAAAATTCAAAGAACTTGGAGTAAAATTTTCCACCTAACATCGCCTGCATACAGTCAGATGCAGGCACTGTACAGCTACTTTGACAGGTGGTGGACTTGGCTGTCAAAATACAAAAGGTGCAGTGGACGTTTTGTCCATGCGCAGTGTATCCAGGATACACTGCCTAAAGGCTGAACAGAAGAAACTCTTATGTGTCACTGAGTAAATGTCCCTGGGTTAGGGTATGTAGCACTGCCCCCGTAGGAGTTGCTGAGTATAGATTTCCTTGGGTCTCCCTCTGATTATTAGGCAGCCAGTTGCTTGATATTTTCACTCGTCCAGGTACACACTCATCCACTCGTTATCCAATTACCGGTCTAGGGGATTTGTTTTTTGTATTTTATTGGTAGAACTTGGATAGAAGAAGGGATTCGTGGGATACCCCAACTTTAACTAAGCACAGATGAGGACAGCTCTCACTTGGTTGTACTGAATAGCAGGCCCTCTGCCGAAACCATACTGCAGTTGTATGGAAGAATAAATCCTTTGCTTGCTCAGGCAGCAAACTCAATGAACACTAATTTTTCAGGACACTTACCAGTCTCCTCTTTAGCTGCCACCCATCCACTGACTTTACTAGCTTGAAGGGATGGTCCTCCCAGAACAGGCCCCTAGATGTAGATCTGTACTCATAGTAACCAGGAACAGATCCTTCCAGGTATATCCCCCCTCTGTCGGCAGGACATCTGGGTTGAAGCTTCTATAAATCTGGCCCTCAGGTAGACCACCTGAGACCACATGGCAGCCTGTAGCAGAAGAGGTACAGAGACCCCCCCCCCTCCTCCTCTCTCCGGGGCCCTGCTCTCCAGCTGAAGATCCCGTGCACACGTGCTATCTGCTGGTATATATAAAGTCACCCAGCATGCCTTGAGGCACTTTCCTCTGCCAATGGCCAGGGCTGTGTCTAAACCCATGATCCCATGCTTCCTTCTACTGTCCAATATGCCCTGTCCTATTGGACCAGTGTGAAACAGGCAGACCACATGAGCACCATCTGATCACAATGAGCAGATCCTATCAATGAATCACTGCACCCTGTTAGGCAGAAAGTACTTGCATTTACCTGACCATTCCCCTGTTAAGCAGGGGAACTCAAAAACTATGCACTCTCTAGCACCTACCTAGGAGGATACTACAGGTATATGTACATGCTTATGGACTGCATTCTAGTATCTAGAATTACTTGGTGTAACAAGTTGGGTCGACTGTTGAAAGATCTGTGATGCAGCATATATTTCCGTTTTTAGGTAACCATTTTGGAATATATTTGTGTTTTGCAGAAGGAGAGAAGAATCTTGCAGAACCGCCGTTTAGATCTTGATGCCTGCAAAGCACGACTTAAGAAGGCAAAAGCAGCAGAGGCCAAAGCCTCGGTAAAGTCCCAACCTACATTACTCTTCTTTGTGGGTGTGCATGCCGTTCCAGGGCTTTAAGGGGACCATATTTCCAAATCCACGTTCCTCTCATTTAAACATGATTCCCCATACATCATTCCACTAACATCTAAAGGTTATGGTGTGGGGGGATGGTTGGTACAGTAAGGGGTGGGTGTCATCCCCTTAGGTGCAACTCATAACACCTAGTCAGAAATTAGCTTTTCCTAACAGCATGGGCACAGGTGGAGAAAGCGGATTTCTGATTGGCTATGATATATTTGCATCCACATTGTAAAAAATTGCCTGGGAATGTATTATACTGATGGGGTAGGCTCAGTTGGCATATCCATCCTAAAACTATTATGATTGGCTGCTATTTAACTCCTCCCTTTGTTTGTTTGTTTGTCCCTCACTAACTTTGTGGTGTCTTTTTTTTTTTTTTTTTTGTGTTTTGTGTTTTTTTGTTTTGTTTTTTTCCCCGTAATTTGCTCAGCTCGAGGGGGATGTGAGTATTTGTTGTCAAGGCCTTTTGCTGTGATAGCTGATTCTTATTTTGCTTTCTTGTTATCATCTGACAGTTTTTTTTCTTTCCACTGCCGTTGTACTGGCTGGGGATCAGGGAGCATGGCAGGAAAGGTAGCCACGGTTACACAGACACAGGAAATTGCATGTACTTTCGGAAAGCGATCCTTCTTTTTATTTATTATCAGTCTGATTTTGTGACCTTGCCAAGAACAAATTAACACTGGGTTGGCTTAATCTAAAAATTATATAAAATGTTGGGGTGAATAAATAAAGAGTGACAGAAGGGCTGCAGTAGTCCGCTATGCTGGAGGAAATGCGGCTCCATGTTCTCTTCAGTGCCAGTCAAGTAACAAAAAAACCTATTCACATGGTTACATGATCTCTGTTAAAGGAGAAGTAAGCCTCCACTTCAGCACAGATCATGTGACTCAGCACTTAGTAGTTTGATCACATGACTGCCAAAAGAGGGAGCCAGGAACAGAAAACGTTTTTTTCTTTTAGATTTCCTCGGTTAGATCTGATGGCTAAGGCATTGTAAAAATATTGCCTCCATTGCAGGGAACTGCTAATATGCTGATTCCCTAAGGCAGGCAACAATAATAATTTTATCTGTGCACAGCCTTAAAATCACTCCATTGCATCATCAGGACTACAATCTGACCATCCAATTTTTGTACAATCAACTTTGAATTTACCAAAACTATGTGGAATGAGGACCTTCCAATGTATACAATACATTAGTATTCAGTCAGGCAGGCCCTTGCACTACATAGTTGTTGATGGATCTAAAGGAAAAGGTGCAATCAGATAGTAACGTGTGTGGGGACACACGTAAACCAGGAAGGAAAGCTCTTGTTGGCTCAGTGGAGCTGAACTTTTGTTCCTTGTTAAAGTATGATCTGCTGGATAGAGCTGTGACCAAACATGCATTTTGTTTTTATTGCTTCCTCCACATGTGTGTAACTAAGTTGAGGGCCCTATTAAAGTTATTTTCTTTAAAGAAAGTTATGATTTTTTTTAGATATAGATATATATAATTTTATTACCCTGCTATTGTGATGTAATGATCGGTAGCAGTGAGTGAACCAAGCAAAGTTCGCTGGATGGGCACCTTAACAACCAATCAATGTGTGGCTTCTGTTGTCTTAGCAACTCATGACATCACTGGTTGATAGAGAGCAGGCTGCCAGCTCACCCAGTGTCCTTAATTGCGAGGATGCAGGCAGATGCCAGCTTCATAGCGATCAAGGAGCAGGAAGTCATTGATTTGGTGGGGGATTCCTGTCCTCTGCCTTTCCAGCTGTGGTCTCCGTCTTCTGCCTTTCCAGCTGTGGTCTCCGTCTTCTGCCTTTCCAGCTGTGGTCTCCGTCTTCTGCCTTTCCAGCTGTGGTCTCCGTCTTCTGCCTTTCCAGCTGTGGTCTCCGTCTTCTGCCTTTCCAGCTGTGGTCTCCGTCTTCTGCCTTTCCAGCTGTGTGGTCCCCGTCTTCTGCCTTTCCAGCTGTGTGGTCCCCGTCGTCTGCCTTTCCAGCTGTGTGGTCCCCGTCGTCTGCCTTTCCAGTGGTTGTCTTGCCAGTGGTGGCCCCTGTCCTCTGCCTCTCCAGTGGTGATCCCTGTCCTCTTCCCTGTCAGTGGTGATCCCTGTCTATTGCCTCTCCTCTGGTGACCCCTGTTCTTTTTCTTTCTGTTGGCTGTTCTGCCAGTAATAATCCCTGTCCTCTGCTTCTCCAGCAGGGATTCTCTGTCCTCTGTTTCTCCGGCAGGGATCCCTGTCTTCTCCTTCTCCGGCAGGGATCCCTGTCTTCTGCTTCCCTGGCAGGGATCCCTGTCTTCTGCTTCCCTGGCAGGGATCCCTGTCTTCTGCTTCCCTGGCAGGGATCCCTGTCTTCTGCTTCCCTGGCAGGGATCCCTGTCTTCTGCTTCCCTGGCAGGGATCACTGTCCTCTGCTTCCCCGGCAGGGATCACTGTCCTCTGCTTCCCCAGCAGGGATCCCTGTCCTCTGCCTCTCTAGCAATGACATCTGCCCTGCCAGGCGTGACCCCTGTCCTCAGCTCATCCCCTGCTGACCTTCCATCCTTTGCCCTGCTGACTACCTGTACACTGCCCTGCTCCCTTCTGTCCTCTGCCCTGGTCACCCATGTACACTTCTCTAAAAACCAATAGCCTTTGTGCACTGCCCTACAAACTGCTAATCCTATCCTTTGCCCTGCTGACCTCCCATTCTCTGCCCTCCTGACATTTTTTTCTGCAACCCCAACATCAGGCAGGCTAGATCCAGCCCTGCCCCCCACAGTAGTGTCCTCCGCCCCCTTCACATCACCCCCCCTGAAATCTGCATCCTCCCCCCCCCCCCCAGTAGTGTCCTCTGCCCCATTCACATCACCCTTGCACTGTAGTGTCCTCTGCCTCCCCCCCCCCCCATAGCAGTGTCCCCTGCACCTCCCCCCCCCCCCCCTTTATACAAATGCACACAAAAAAAGGTTAACTGAGGCAGCTCCGGCTTCCTCCCTCCATCCAGTACCTCCATCCAGTACTGTGCTGTCTGCTCTGCCATGAAGATGAGAGCAGCGAAGGGTGGGGAAGTAAGGGGGCTGTGTTTGCGATCTACTTGTCGGCTGCCCGCGATCGACAGCTTGCTAACTCCAGATTAGGATGTCCCATGACAAAAGACAATGCAAATAAAGCCCAGGAGAGCATCTAACCTCCTCTGTTTAGGTGTAAGTATAGCCAAAACATGACAGGTTTTTATTGCTGTCTGTATCCCTGCTGGGGAAATTCTCACTCTCTGGGTCCTGGTGACCATTTTCAGTGATAGGAAATCAAACATTTTACAGTTGTAACCAGAACAGAAAGTTAGGGGAAATCCTTTAAAGGGGACACCTGTTTTGTTGACATTTTTTTAAAATAGGTATTCCCCTCACCTTCTAGAGATTTTCTCCTGTTGTCTCTCAGGAATGAGAAGTAAAGCAAAATCTGAGCCCAGGAGATAGACAGCAAAACTAGCACACATTCTAGCCCTGCCCTACCAACAAACAACGGTTTAGCTACATATGCCGTTTAACCCCTTACTGCTGGGTCCCAATGGGTGTTTTAGTGGTTCTTATCAGAGGTGATTCCCAATAATATAATCCCTCTGATTTTATGTCACAGTGATTTGGTGGTTGTGAGCTGGTCCTACCAGCCCCTGATTGTAAAAAGTGACCGTGAGCTGAAAATAACAGCTTGGTCACAGTGCTGGGAGCTCTGAGTGAGTGCATTTCTAACAAGCTTTTTAGTGTGGTTTTAGGAATCTACTGGTTTCTCTTGTTCAACCTTCAATAGGGCTTATTTTCTGGGTAGGGCTTATATTGCAGTCTTCCCCGAAAATAACAGTAGGTCTTTTTTTCAGGGTAGATCTTATTTTTGGGGGAAACACAGGTAGTGGTAAAAAGAAGCAGGGCATTGTGAGGGGAGGGGCTTCATGTCAGCGTTACTAATCTGGCCTTTATTTTGCACTCCTCTAGGGCAGTCTAGACCTGCAATGGATGAGATGTAAAGTGCAAAGGTTTTAAAAAAACTTGATATCTATCTTCAGCTAAGAATTTGTCTGTGAAATTTCCCAGATCAGTAAATATTATATCAGCGTATATTAGGGTGCCGTGTCAGTGAACAAACATCTGCATGCTTTTGCATCTGAATTCTATGGAGATGCCTTGTTTTTATTTGCTAGAAGAACTATCCTTAAAGGTAATCTGTCTGATCTATTTTTTTTTTAACCACATTTGTGAGCTATTAAATGAAAATAATCCTGTCCCTTGCATGCTTATTGTTTTATTGGCCTTTAATTGATCTTTTAGTTCTTAAAGTTATAGAGGCATTTCAGGTATGGATATCTTTACATAGTTGCATTGGTCCAGCTTGGACCAATGTAATATGCATATACCATACCTGTGAGATCCCTGGGGAAACTGGAAATCAATGTAGTATGCACCACTACTCAAATGATCTCCACTATATTCCGGGTCCTGTGCTGAGCGGCTGCTCTGCTGATTACTGATCACAAGAGGTTGCTCATTTGGCACGATGCCAATCAGAGAACGCGTTGCATTTTTTTCAGGGAATGCAAAGTATTGTCTGGTTGCATAAGATAGAGTGTAACGTCACCAACCCGCCTCTCCACCTTGTTCAAATCAGAGAGTGCTTTACGTTCCCTGAAAAAATGCAACACATTCCCTGAATAGCACCCATGCCAAGCAGGTGACCTCCTGTGTTTTACAGGGCAGACCCCCAGCACAGGATCTGGATGCTAGTGGAAACCACTGGAGTAGCAGGGTCTATTATGACTTCTACTTCTAGAGGAATCCCACAGGTATGACATATACATAGTCACATTAGTCCAAGCTGGACTAATGTAACTATGTAAAAATATTGATACCTGGAATTCATCTTTAAGATTAATTTCTATTACTAATTTTAAAAATACAAGTTCTTGTTACATGGGGGTTTATTTACTAAAGCGGGAGGGTGCAAAATCAGGCTCCATTCTGCAAAGAAAACCAATCAGCTTCCAGGTTTTATTGCCAAAGCCTAAATGAACAAGCTGAGCTGAGAAGCTGATTGGTTTCTGTGCAGAAGTGAGCCTGAGTTTGCACTCTTCAGCTTTAGTCAATAAACCCCTTGGTGCCGGTCCCACTTTGTAGTGCAACACAGTGACTGTGTTTGTGTTCTCTCATTTCAAGTATAGGGCCAATTCAGACTGGAAAAAAAAGCTAAACATGCTTTATATGATTTATCTCTTACCTAATTTAATCTCCATTGTTTTTGCTGAACTACAGATAGTCCATTAATGGAGAGCCGGTAACTGTATTTAAAACACAGCCATGACAACTTAATCAACCCAGTAAAATCATTAAGCTAAATTTGTTTCAGATAAACGATTTGCTAATTAGATTATCTAGTCTCTGAAAGTAAACTAACCTTTCACTTTTTTAAGCTGGTCATATGCTGTAAAGATTTTTCTCGTTCAGCCCCACAGGCTGATTGAGAGAAACTGAGTGATTCCCCCCATACATGCTAAACAGCATACATGGACATACAGAGGGGAAAATTATTATTTGATCCCCTGCTGATTTTTGTAAGATGGCCCACTGAAGAAATGAAGAGTCACTAATTGTTATCATGGGTTTATTTTAAATGATAGAGACAGAATATTAACCATACATCCAGATAAAAAACACACTATACAAATTAAGTTTCAGTTTGGTGAGTAAAATAAGTATTTGATCCCCAAGCAAAACATGACTTACTACTTGGTGGAGAAACTCTTGCTGGTAAGACGTTTCTTGTAGTTGGTTACCAGGTTTACACACATCTCAGGAGAGATTTTGGTTCACTCTTCTTTACAGATCTTTGCTAATTTCTTAAGGTTTCAGTTCCCTCCATAAATTTACTATAGGATTAAGGTCTGGAGACTGGCTAGGCCACTCTGACCTTCATATGCTTCTTCTTGAGACACTCTTTTATTGCAGTATGTTTTAGGATATTGTCATGTTAGAAGACTCATCCACAACCCATCTTCATTGTTCTCATCCAAGATTTTACAATACATGGCCCCGTCCATTGGCCCATCAATGCTGCAAAGTTGGCCTGTACATTTAGCATAGAAACAGCCCCAAAGAATCATGTTTCCACCTCCTTGCTTGACTGTAGGGATGTGTTGTTCTTAGGGTCCTAGTCTGCATTTCTCTTCCTCCAAACACGACACGAGTCCAGTTAATAGCAAAGAGCTCAATTGTGGTCTCTTCTGACCACAGCACTTTCTCCCAATCCTTCTCTTAATCATTTACATGTTCGTTGGCAAGCTTCAGACGGGCCTGTACATGTGCTTTCTTGAGGAAGGGGACCTTTCGGGCGCTGCAGGATTTTAATCTATGGCGGCGTATTGTTGCCAATTATTTGTTTGGTGACTGTGGTCCTAACTGCTTTGAGATCATATACAAGCTCCTCCCGTGTAGTTCTGGGCTGATCCCTCACTTTTCTCATGATCATTCTTACCCCATGAGGCAAAATCTTGCATAGAGCTCCAGACCAAGGGCAATTGATGGTTATTTTGTACTTCTTCCATTCGTAAATATTCACTCCAACAGTTGTCTTCTTCCCACCAAGCTTCTTGCTCATGGTCTTGTAGCCCCTTCCAGCCTTGTGCAGGTCTACAATCTTTGACAGCTCTTTGGTCTTGCCCATGATGGTGAGGTATAAGCCCTCGTTTACACTGAACACGGCTTTGAAATCATGCAACTTCACCTAAATTTGCACAATTTCAAAACCGTGACTTCAGGTGCTACTTGAAAGACATCTGTGCAGCTTCATGCACAGATGTCTATTGAAGTTGCACCTGAAATCGGCAAAAGTAGTGCAGGAACTACTTTTGCAAATCAGTACGGCGCCACAATATCAGCGTCGTACTGATTGGAATGGTGCCATTGCCGGAAATAGGCTGTGACTCGTCATGGCTTCAGTGTGAATGAGGGCAAAATAGAAAAAAGCGATTCTGTGGACAGGTGTCTTTTATACACATAATGAGTTGTCATTAGGAGCCCCTTCTTAAATTGACAGGACTAACCTGTTTACCACATGAGTACACACTGTAGGCAGGCTGTGGGAGCCAGAATTATTGTTGGTTTGTAGGGGATTAAATGTATTATTTTATTTACTAATATAATAAATATAATTAATACATATAATAATAATAATAAAATGTATTATTTTATTTATTTTACTCACTGAACTGCAACTCAATTTCTAACATTTGCATCATGTGTTTCTTTCTGGATTTTTGGTTGATATTCTGTCTCTATCATTTAAAATACACCTATGATAACAATTATAGACCCTTTATTTCTTTGTAAGTGGGCAAACTTATAAAATCTGCAAGGGATCAAATAATTACTTTCCCCACTGTATCTGTAGTGTCTGCTATTGTTTTCTGACAGCCAGTGCCCGCTGCTGTCAGAATACCCAAACAGTGGCTGCACCTAATTGGCTATAGTCACTGTTCGGCCAACACTTCTGCCCGATTCCTTATATTTTTAGATCAGAGGATGTCAAGCAGGAGGGTGCTGACCAAGCCACCAATGAGCAGTATGAATGCCAAAGCAAAGCTAATATCTCAGTTGCCACTAACTGGGTGCATTAAAGTCAATTTGAGACATGTATACGTCCTTTGTATACATTAAACTGTCACTGTTGGAGCATCAGACGTAGAAGGTACACCACCCATGTGTAGCATTTCATTTGGGTGAAATGACCATTTAAGAAGGCATGGTATACTTCAAGGTTTTCCTACTGCTCAGTAGAAGTGCACCAGGATCCCAGCTCTCCATCCTTTTTTTTTATTATTATATATATCATCATCTCATGCTCTGTGCATGTCGCTAGGCTCTCTGCACCGTGCTTTGGATCTTTGCACTGCACTTAATTAATTAACCAGCCAGGAAACCTTAATCAATGGAAGATATCCTACAGTGCTTCCAGCAGGTGCCGCATGCCTGATTCATAATGACTGTTTTTTTTTGTGTGGTGATCCTAAGAAACACAAACAAAAATTCTCCATGCTCTTAATATGCACGTATTGTCAAGCAACAGCTGCTATTGTCAAGATTTTTTCCCTGTTCTATGTTTTAAATCTGTTCTAGCATCACTGAGAAAATTGTGGCAGCCATTTTGTAGGCTGTACCCTACAACCACATGTGTTGCTGAGGCAATATGTTTAAAAAAACAATAATCAATATTTGGTCCACAGGCTGCATTGGCATTTAGATTTCATCAGAATGTATTTGTCACTTGTATGAACCTAAGCCAGCCTTTTATGTGCAAAGGATAAAATGGCATCCACCGGGTCACATTTAAATTACCCAAGGAATATACACAATAGTGGGGCAATTGACAACAAACAATACAAAAACTTCCTAGCGTTCCTATCTGCTGGCTAGCAAAGGAGACCTTATAAGAACTGTCATTATGCAAATATAGAGGTCACTATAGTATTCTTCAATATCTTTTTGAGCGTCAATCCAAAGTGAGAGCATAATCCTCCCGAATGGGGTCACAGACAGAATTGTTAACTCTCCACCTTTTTATCCAAAGTTAGGTTTTTAGGCTTCAAAACCTTTGGGGGGGCTTTTTATTTTTTTAGCCCCCTGGTGCTTAACCTGTGGCCCTGTTTGAAGTGTGGCTCCTGGGCCCCAGCAGTCAGTAGAGGGAGCATCAATTTGTAAAGTGCTTCATTCAACATGTCCCTAGTCTCAGACTGTCTCCTAATAGCACGACTTCAGTTTCCAACCACTCCTGAACAACAATCTCTGACCATTTTCTCCAGCAAGTTTTCAGTCTCTGACCGTTTTCTGTAGCATTACATGTAATAGATACTAAATGTGTCCCTTTGGAGACATCGGGGGCAGCATTTGAGGCCCCCTTTTACCTTTTCAAGTTGACAATCACTGATTTATCCCCTAAGTTATAGCGAACCAGCTGGATCATTGCCTGAGCAAGGTAAACTGGTTTGTATGAGGTGACTGAGGTGACAGGCTTGCAAGTGTACATTTTGAAAAATGCCCTGTCAAAATAAGCCAGAAACAACCCAAACTACTCTAAAAAAATTGTTCCATGACAAAAAATACTGAAAAACGAATAAAAAATAAAAGCTGATGGGTAGCCTATTGCATTAAGTAATACATATTTTCCAACCTGTAGAAGATTGCTGAAATAAAATTAGATGGGAACTCTTCTTTTCAATACTGTGTACCTAGTGAGCTTCACAACAAATATTTAATATTTGGGCAGGTTTTAGAAAAAGAAAAAACAGATTTTCAATTCCGTCTAATTAAAATGGCCAAACTGGCAATCTCGTTTGGCTCCCTATTGTCCCAGCATACAAAATGGCTGCATGAGCTGTGCTGGCTGTAAGTATGTTTTAAAGTGATATATGGTGAAACTGTTTGTTTGTATTAAGATGGTTTAAAGTGCAATAAATATATATATATATATAGTATATTAGGAGTAGAAAAAACAAAGCAAGGGTCAGTGAAAAATTTCTGTCATTTAGATAAGAACGAGTTTGGGGCCTTGATGCTCCCGATTTATGTCAATTGCTCTCTGCCCCCCACTTCCATCCATTTATTTTTAATTTTGTTTTGTTTGGTGTGCTTCTGTTTCTGCTTTGTCACTCATATTCTCCCTGCATGACATGAGCTCTGTTCCCCGCAGGCTTTGCCTGACTTTCAGGAGACCCGTCCTCGTAATTACGTACTGTCGGCCAGTGCATCAGCGGTAAGATCAATCTACTACCCCCCCCCCCCCTTCCTTGGCCCTGGTCATCCCTATCAACTGTTCAAGACTGACAGTCTAGCTAGGTCACAGTAATTAACAATTGCCTTACTAATGTCTTGTATGTATGACGTGTTAGAGACAAGTTATTTTTGATTTAGTCATAGAGAACACAAGACGAAATATGAACAGCAGTTGCACGTTTGCTCCAGTTGTCTTTACCCCTGTTTTTATTACTCAACCCCAGTGACTGTATCCTCACCTCCTAGAATTAGAATATGAAGCAGACTGTCAAGTTTATTAAAGGATAGTTCAAATATAGTGATACAGTAATTATGGGTTCTTTCGCCTATGTCAATATTGGCTTTACTTGAGTTATATTGCTTTCACCACATCCCAACCACTGAGAATGCATTTTATGCCATATAAATGTCACAGGCACCCTGCACTGCCACACACATTACAGTTTATGTACATTCATTTTATGCAATTTATCTTCTTTAACAATGCAGTGCAAGGCACAGTGTGTTTGGGTACGGAGTCAATTGTTTTAACTAGGCTCTCATACGTAATGTTGGTAAATCTAAAGCTAACCATACACTTTGTTAAAGGCCCGCCTGGTTTGATATAAATTGATTGGGTAGATCATCATATTACATGGTTATAGATAAATATATTGGAGGTTTTTAGAAATTGTAGTGTGTATACCCAGCTGTAATAAATAGTACATTATTGGTAAAGTTGGATGAATACACTGGTCCATCCAGTTCAAAACTTGATATTTTCAGGAGATTTCAGCAATGGCCTCCTCCATGTTTATCTTAATACTGGTTTTAAATAAGGACTTGGCATGACTTTAGATTAACAAACAACTAAAGTTTGAGATCCTACCTAAAAATATATTATTGTTCAGTCAAGTAGACTTTCAATATCCATAGTTGTAGGTAAACATAAGGAAATTTGTGTGATCAGGTTATGTGTGTAGCCTGCAGAAGCTAAACCTCTACAAATACAGGGGCTATCTAGAAATTGTAGTTGCCTAGCTGTTATTTTGACCCACTGGCTTTGCTACTTTGAGTCCCTGATCCAGGACAAATATGAAGGTCATTAGGGTTGGAAAAGGTCAATAACCCATATCTCTATTTTTTCTGGGTCTGTCCCTCACAGTACTGAAGCAAGGGGGTCAATTTGACAGCCAGACAACTAGCAATTTTTATGAGGTCTCAGCAATGGCTACCTTCATATTTCTCCTTACACTGTTTTTGCTTAAAGGAGAACTAGAGCCAAAGCTTTATTGGCCTTGCTTCCCATGTGGGTCACTTTAATGTTGGGATCCACCCAGATGCCTGGACTCTTTGCAAGCCACTGGGAGACTGAACCAGCCGCTCCTGCCCCCTCCACAGCCGTGTGCTCCAGTGAGTGCTGGAGTGGTGGGGCAGAGCAGAGAACCGTGACTGAGTCACCAGCGCTCTGCTCAGTGAAGACAGAGAACTGAGTGATCACTTAGCTCCCAGTCTAGAGGTGGCAGGGGACAGATTCAGCATTGTTCTGATGTTTAATTCCCAAACTTCTCTTCTTACGACTTGGCATGGCTTAGCGAGAATATTTACTTTAGAACAACATAGTCTGAGGCTCTGGGAACTTTTAGAGTTTCAAATGTAGTCAGATGAAGGAAAACTTCAAACAAGGTCAATAGCTCTGGTGAGGCAGCACCCACACAGCAAGTCCCTGCTTGATGGGCACCCAACATTAGCTCAAACCATAAAAATACAGAAAGGAGCACCAGACCAAAATCGGATAGAAGTGTTTAAGTTGACTTTAATTAATTTAGTTGACAAAAAAAAGTCATAAAAATGGTTAATGCATTTAGGGGGAAACGGGATAAAGCTAAGATGAACCAATGGCTTCGCAGATACGTATTAGAACCAATATTGAACTCTCCTCATGGAGAAGCAACCTGACCGCAGTTGCTGAGCAGTAATAGACCATTGCTGCTCAGCAACTACAGTGAGGTTGCTCCTCCACAAGAAGAGTTCAAATGCAATACTGGTTCTAATATAGATGAAGAGGAGGTAGTGTTGGCTGTTTTTATATTACTTTTTTCTATCAACAACTAAAATTATCTTGGACTTTTTTATCTGATTTTGGTCTGACACTCCTTTCTGTATTTTTACAGTGAGAAGATGAAGCAGGGGTCAGGGCAGTAGGCAGGTCACACCACCACAATGGCATAGTAATCAAGTACTGTAGGACAAAGGGTACACTACTCATCACAGACCTCATTTAGAGCCTGGCCTATTCATCTATGATGCTGGAGTTCTTGAAGGTGTGCCACAGCATTCAATTTATGGGTAGGCTAGCTGCCACTCTGGGTGGCTAGGGAGCCTTAGCTGGTCCTGTGTAGCTCATCCACAAATTCACTCCTACAAAAACCATGTAGATTCCTACAGAATGCACTTGGGATGCTGTGACTGCAATCTTCCTCAATTGGTTGGTCAAGTGGATATATCCTAATGTTTGTGATGCCAGCTTTTCAAGGAAACCTGTACTAAGAAGAATATGCAGGCTGTCATTACAGGAATCTCTTGAAAATGCTACAGAATGGTTATCCTGCAGATAAAGTGCATTCAATGCTTTGGATCACTGGGCAGAAATCAGTACTTTTTTCATTCACTGACCAGGGGTCAGTGAAGGAGTAAATACTGGCTGTATGCTTGCTGTGGGTGAGTGACTGAGAAAGTTCTGAAGTCAGAGACAGCCGGTCAACTAGCATTTTCAGAAGCTGGCCAGCAGTGGCAACCTACATATTTCTTTCATGCAAAAATCACTTTTAGGACTGGTTATAACTACTACTGAACATTAGAAGCAGCTGTATAGTCAGAGGAAATTTATGACCATTTTGATTGGCTGTCCCACTGGACCATAGATGAGGAAGACAAAGTCGGTGGAGAAAGCAGATCACAAAATTAGAGCGTCAATTAAGGCGCACCAATGGTTGCTAAGGGGCAAGTGTACCACCCAGTTTAAGTAAAATGTATTTGAAAGGCTGATTTAAGGCATTTAGACAAACACAAACAAGGGTGGGACTTGGGAATGTCATCGGCAGCTCAAGACCCCTTTGCCTGTACTGGTCTAAAAGTCTGCAGTAAAAAAAAGGAGACCCATCATGGTGGAAATATGGGAGCTGACATTTCTGGCTTGTATTTGATTGCTGGTACAAGGTCCAAGAATCTGGTTGATAGCCCTGGATCAGGTACCAGACCAGAAGAGGCAGCTCCATATCTCTACAAAGACAAGTTCATTTTTATAAATCATTTGGTTTGTGTAGGTCCTCATTGGTTTCTTTTCTATGGTCAATGTAACTTGACTGTATAGTAACTTTGTAGGAGTGATACAGATGTGGAGGTCATTTGGCTTCCCTTTTTTGTTGGAGTCTGACATTCCTTTGAGCGTTTGAATTCATGTCCACACTTTCATTGTTAACATCCATCAGTCATAGTCTTATATAGAAGAGATCAGAACATTCCATATAGAGTCCCACAGATCTCCTATAGTGTGTACTAAATTTACTTTAAAATAAAACCTGACCTGGGCTATTTGATTTCTAAGGCACTAACCATGCTGAATTCCAGAACCTCGTGGTGCAAATAGCTACTTATGTGAGTCTTCAGACTGATACGTATACCCCTGTAATACTACTTAGATCCTAGGCATAGGAGCTATGGATGGAGCCTTGATTTGTGCACAAGTCAAGATCGAGAAAGCCTGCTGCTGCTACTACACTTCTCCCTTATTCAGCTGTTGGTGGGCAGTAGATAATTTTGCATTTGACAGTTTAATAACAGGGGTGGAGCTGTGTGCTAAAATAAGGTGGAGCTTAATATTGTCAGTCAGTCAAGGCTCCATGTACAGCCTGGTCCTGGGATCCAAATAGGCTTCACAGGGACATAGGAATCAATTTAAAGACTAACGCAGGTAACTTGTGTTACTTTTTGTGCTGCAGAATTATTATAAACCAGGTCAAGTTCACTTGATTGGTGTTCTCTTTCCTGAAGTGTTACAGTTTAAAGTGTGCCTTTTTAACAGGAGAATCTATAACCCAAAGTTAATTTGTATTGAATTTGATAGTGTGTGTTCTCCATGGAGCTACATCTGGTTCCTGTTTGCCTGCTGTCTTTATTATCTTTGAGGGGGCATGAAGAAAACCCATAGCATGACCATACACAATAAACTAAAGCCACCCAGTTGTGTTACAATATGATTATATCATCTACTAAGTTCAGGTTGAATAGCACAAAAGCAGAAATATCCAACAAAATGCATGAAAATACTCATATGTAATTTAATATTTTTCCAGTCACTGATCTCATGTAAAATTATTCAAATGTAATGCATATATTGCATCCTATGTCCATGCATGTTTAGATATCTGCACAATTGTGGATATAGCACCCACCTAGGCTGCTAGGTAAATCTAATTTTGCTCCTCTGTGGAGCAGGGGTTGACTGCCTAAGGCTGCTCCGTCTGTCACAGGCTGCTGTTCTGCTACTTCCCACCTTCTAGAGTATTCTGGAACCATAGTTGGAGGGAAAGCAGGACAGGCCACTTGAATATTTATGGAACTCCAACCATTCTCTTTAGAGGTGTGCCCAGAAGGTGGCAGGAGAGCTCATAAGTAGTCTCAGGCCTGGCAGGAGAGGAGTTCTTGGGACTAGTCCTGTAGGGCAGGGGCCACCCCCTTGGGCAGAGAAAGCTAGGAGAGCCTGAATGAACACATTGAGGTTCCAACAAGGCTTAGCTGGGGCCCGACTAAATAACCTTCATTCAGAGACTGAGCCGAGGCAGTTGGTGGGAAGATGTCCAATTATCCTGTGGCTGAATGAATAAATGAGCCCCCTATACCGAGGAGGAGTGACAGTGGGATGCTTTAATCTCCAAAGGCAGTTCAGGTCACCTTTAGTACAAGGAGTCTTGCGGGATATCTATTTTTCAAGTCAAGTGCAGCCAGGAGTTGTGCAGTACAGCCTCAATTTTATACATGGCAGCCAGAAGTCCAGCAGTTCTCATGCCTATCCAAGTTCATTGCTTCCCAATAAAAAACAAAAAGAAACCCCCTAGACCAGGGGTCTTCAAACTATGGCCCTCCACGTGTTCAGGAACTACAATTCCCATCATGCCTAGTCATGTCTGTGAATGTCAGAGTTTTACAATGCCTCATGGGATGTGTAGTTCCGCAACAGCTGGAGGGCCGTAGTTTGAGGATCCCTGCCCTAGACCATTGATGGCGAACCTTGGCACCCCAGATGTTTTGGAACTACATTTCCCATGATGCTCATGCACTCTGCAGTGTAGGTGAGCATCATGGGAAATGTAGTTCCAAAACATCTGGAGTGCCAAGGTTCGCTGTGCCACTGCCCTAGACCTAGATCTTTTGAGCCAGAGGGAAAATGCCATGTGCCTGGCTGTGTTTACATTGAGTGGGGAAATAGAACCAAAGTAGCAGTAGCTCCTGTGGGGGGTAGCACTACATAAATTTAGTAGATCTGAACATGAATTGGCACCATTACACTAGATAGTACAATCTCCTTTAGACTACCCAACAACTGTGTTTAAGTGCCTACCTAAACAATCTATTCAATTTCTGGAATAGTTCTGGATACATTTGAGAAGATGTGAAGTTGTTATTGGTCTCCATGACCGTATTGTGGTGTTTCACTTGAATATCTGTCTGACACAATAACAAGAAATGAAGGGAACAGTTGTCATTGTGACAATAAGACAACAAATGGACAAAGGTTGTAAACCTTTCTGTTAAGAGTGTTTTTTTGAAGTGTGTGCCCCGGGGTCAAAGACCACTAATAAATCCCTGATGGAGATTATGTCCTTTCTCACACTGTCCAAAAAAACGAAAAACCAAGTTTTTGCTGGAGAGTGCACTATGTTTGCAGGCACCATATTGAATCAACCCAACTTACTATATTGCTGTCAGAGATCCCCGAACATCCAGGCACTGGTGGACATGTCCGTTCTGCAAATTCTTACTTTTCAAAAATCTATATTGGCTTGGGAACAGTGGAGGCTTTGGGAGCAATTTAAGGAACCAGGGTGTTAACATAGAAATATGCAGTGCCAGTGTATGGTTCTAGCTAGCTAACTGCTGCCTTAGTTTATTGTGTATGGTCATTTATACAAATTACCTTCAGAGCAGCATCTTGTCTTATTAAGAAACTAGAAGTGTTTTTTTTTTTTGCGCAAATGTACCCCCAGACTACCTCTCATTGTTTTGAGGGAGGAACATTACTCATGTTTTTTTCCTTAGCTACTCATTAAATTTTGACGTTATGTGCATTATGAGGCATTGGCACCGGCTCATGCAAAATGCAGGTTGGCAAAGTGAAGTAAAATATGGAGCCAGATTGCAGCTTCATGTAGACGAATCTAAAAAAAAAACCCTATTTCATTGGCTTCTGGGGAGTGCTCCACAATGCACCTCATCCCATGACACTGATTTATTGCAAAGCAGATTTATTATTCATATTGATCATGTAAGATCTACATTACACAGAATTGCACTGAACAAAAAATAGGACTAGTAAGCCAGTTCAAAATATAAGACAAACATGGGCAATTCAAACAATCAGTAATGAAACAATGAATAAAGAGGTCACCTTCAGTAAATTGCGCACTCCAAAACAATCAGATGCAGAGATATAGGCAACTGAAGTTGTGTAGATCCTGACTGACCATGTCCTTTTATTTCTTGGATAATCTTTGTTGGTTTTTTTAATGCAACAGATGTCCTCATACAACAAAAGACAGAAAAGGGGTGGGGCCAAGCTTGACCTTTACAGGAAAAGTCAGCATTTTTATATAACTTATTGTGCCTATATTTCTGGATCTGCTGATTGTTTGGCCATGCAGGTTGCACTAATGGTAACCTCCTCCTCTTTTTTTAATTTTTATTGTATGCTCAATTTGACATGTCCAAGTTTGTGATGGCTCCACTTATGCTAGCTGTATAAAAACCTGTATGCACTCTATTAGACCCTACAGCCTAAGTTTGCAGTGATCCACACCTCCGTTAACATTTCCCTCTCCTTTCCACCCCTTCTCTGTGATCATCATTCGCTGTTGTGTTTTGTTGAGTGCCTATGACGTTATCTCAGACTCATCTCTCCTGTTACTCTGTGACTGCAGCTTTGGAGTGACGAGGTGGACAAGGTAAGCACGCCAAAGACCACATGTAGGACTATTGTTGTGCCCTGTGCTTCCCAGAAATGTTCTTTACTACCTAAACCAGGTCTCGCCATCTCAGGCCTCAGAAAATGCCAGCACTATATATTCTGTGGTTCCATTTAGCTGTTTCGTTCACTTTAAATTAAGGTACAATGGTCCCAAGATGACCAGAATATCCAACGATCACACAGGTGTTCTGCAGAGCAGTTGCACCAAAAACATGGCTGGGTGATTAGGTTTGTGCCCTGTACTCCCAGCATTGTCCCTTCAATGATTATCTGGGAAGTTCAATTTTAATAAAATCTTCCCCTGAAAACTGTTCAACAAAAATAAGTTTACGGGTACATTGACACTATGGCTTCAGTGGTATCTTTGGGCCTTTTAGCACACAGAAAGTGAAATCTTTTACCAGTCATAAGTCATTAAAAGATTTTGTTGCCTTTCTCTGAATTGTAGACCACTGAGATGAACCTCAACTTTTCTTCACAAATCTGGGATTTGGTGGTAATGTAGGTTTCGTAAAGAAATGATTCCTCAGGGGTATGCAGCTTTTTGCCAATACTTATTAAAATGGTTCTTATATTGGCTCCATTTAGATTCATCAAGACATTTTTAAATATCGGGTTGAATTTTACCATCCAAAAACGGGGCAAAATCTAAGCCTTTAGTATTTTTTTTTTTTTTTAACACCCAGACTTCTTTAGATAGGACTTTAAAGGTGGAGTCTGTAGGTTATTCACACTTTGTTGACCAAGATGTAAGCTTACCTCTTTAGAGGTTACAAATTTGCTTATTTACCAGATAAGATTTTGCTTGATAATACAACTGAGGTGAACTGGTGATGATTGATCTTGGGCGTATAGGGACATGAGGAATTGAGGTGCTAGTAATATACTCAATGAGATCATCCATCTCCCACCTTTTGAAAAAAATATTAATTTAAAGCTAGATTAACAGTTTTGTAAGGAGTAATTCACATTTAGGCTCCTTTCACACACAGGGTTTCACACATTTAGGCTCCTTTCACACTGTCCGTTTTTCAGGCGGATCTGAATGGATGCCCCATGCATCTCTATGGGGCATCGGATGTCAGCATAGACATGTCCACTGACATCCGATCCGTCAAATCCGGACGGATGGAAACCCTATTTTCCATCCGTCTGGCAGGTTGGATCGGATGAGAACGGAAAGACGGTCCGTTCTCATCCGATTTCCCCATAGAGAAGAATGGGGACCTGACAGCTCTGTCTCCGCACACAGTGCGGAGACAGAGCTGCCATCCTCCTGCTCAGCGGGGGATCGGCGGATCGATCCCCCGCTAAGAAAAACTGAGTCCAGATGGACTCCCTGTGTGAAAGGGGCCTAACACTTTCCTATAGGAAATGCTGCTCCAGGCTCCCCCTATTATAGCACATATAACCAAAAGCCTTGGCGTAGGTCATGTGATCTCTGCTGTAGGGAAGTACCAGAGCTCAGATTGGCTGATCCTTTCTGCTGAGAAAACACAGCAAAATGCCTAAGCTTTTGGCTTCTGCAAGCAGCGCTAGAGGAACAAGGAGCAGCATTTTCCCCAGGAGAGGTATTTAAGCCCTTGTATTGCTTGTTATTTTCCAGATTGTTAGCAGTGTTAAACCCAAAACCAAAAATGTAATATATTGCAGTTTACCAATCATTTGATGTGGTGGCTGCATTTGTTTATCCACACTGGATAAAGGAGCAGAGGGGGCACAGCAGACAGCAGCATTGTCAGTCTGAGAGGGAGAGGGTTGTGTTAGATGTACTAGAGCAGTGGTCCTCAACCCTGGCCTACAGGGCCCACTAACAGGCCAGGTTTGCAAGATAACTGAAATACTGTGGCAGGCTGGATCGGCTGTGCGACAGGTACTGCGGTTCACGGAAGCGCTCCTGGGGGCCTGCATGCGCCGCCCCCATTAGGCAGCGGGGGATGCAGATCCACGGGGTGGGAGGCCACGATTGCCGCCGGGCACCTGCGATCGCTCCCCATGGAGAGAGAACAACAGTCTGCTGTTGTAAACACCGCAGACCGTTGTTCTCTCTGGAATGAACACAAAGAGCCTGTGATCTTCCTATTTAGGATCACAGGTCTCTGTGTTGACTCCACAAGTCCCTCCCCCATACAGTTAGCAAACACCCCGTAGGCCCACACTTAATCCTTTGATCACCCCTGGGTTAACCCCTTCCCTGCCAGTATCATTATTACAGTAACAGTGCATATGTTTAGCACTGATTACTGTAGTAATGTCACTGGTAACCCCAAAAGTGTCAAAAATGTCAGTTAGGGGTCCGATCTGTCCGCCGCAATGTCGCAGTACCGCAAAAAATCACAGATTGATTCCATCACTAGTAAAAAATAAATAAAAATGACCTAAATCTTTCCCCTAGTTTGTAGATGCGATAAATTTTGCGCAGACCAATCAAAATATGCTTTTTACCAAAAATATGTAGCCGAATACAAATTGGCCTAAAAGGATGAAAACAGAGGAATCTTTTATATAGCAGAAATTGAAATTTTTTTTTTTTTTTTTTACAGAATTGTTGCTCTTTTTTTGTTTATAGCGCAAAAAATAAAAATTGCACAGGTGATCAAATACCGTAAAAAAAAAAAAAATATAGCTCTATTTGTGGGAGAAAAAGAACATCAATTTTATTAGGGTAAATCGTCACACAACCGTGCAATTTGTCAGTTAAATTAACACCGTGCCGGATCGCAAAAAAATGGGCTGGTCATTAAGGGGGTAAAACCTTCCGGGGGCTTAAGTGGTTAACATTTGAGTATAGCTCTGCTGTAAGTCAGGAATGTACCGTTCATGTCCGAAGCCTTTTTTTCATTGATTATCTAGTGGTCTGCTGGTGTTTTCTGAGGCTGTGGGTTGGGAAACCACTGTCCTATACCTTTAAATTCGTGCAGGGCACCTATTGTTTCTAGACCTGGCGTAAATGCCAGAAATAGGACTGACCAAGGCGTCCATTTTTGTTTGTTGGCTGTTTATCCTCCTCTGTTTTGTTTATAACATCCCTCCCTAGCATGACCCTCTCCTCCTCCTCCTGAAAAAGCTCTTCTGGATGGGTAGGGACAGGTGATTGTTATTTTCCAGACATCAAATGTGACAGCTTCCAGACTTTCATTTTTGCCATCTTAATTAGAAAAATAAAAGAAATGCATGATTGATGTGCCAAGGAAGCAGGCCAAGAAATTACATCATCGAGTCTTCTTAAATTCATCAATACTTTCTGCTCTCCTGATTGGCTCTTCACATTTACAACCAGGCGAATATGATACATAGCTGAGAACTATTGCTGATTTTTCAGAGACAGTCCCAGGGTTTGGAAATCTGTCCTCCCACATTTTTTTTAATTTTATTCCATAATTTAAAAACTGCATTCTGAAGTGTCACATTTGGTAATTGACTCAAAATATTTGTGACTATTTTACTTTTAGGTACCATTTTAAAGGAAATTAAATGCTTTTATAAAAATGTTGATTAGTGAATATAGCATAATGGTATTTCTTCTCTATGATCTGAAACTGAATGTATCAAACCACTAAAATAGACCGGAAGGACAAATGTAAGATGGCGACTATGGTAATGACTGAAGCCGCCCTGTTATACATAGAAAGGGACAATTCACAAACCGTGAATAAGAATGAATGTGTGAAAATTGGGAATATATTGTTCCATTTCAATCTCCAAGACTCTGCAACTGCCAAAATACATGTCACCTCTCATTGCATGCCAATGACATTATGCAGGGGCTGTTAGTAAATGACTTGTTTACAATGACAAATACAAATTGATTATTGCTGGAGACTTTTTTTTAATGTGTAGTTTTCTTCCTAGCTTCAAACTCCCCTTGATTGCTGGTGTTAAAATGCGCTCAACTGGCCCCTTGACAACAGTTTCTAGAGAGCGCTTGTTTCTAGAGTGAACTTGTGTTAAAACCAAACTCCAGGCAAACTAAATATCCATTTGAAATTCATATATGAGGGCTGTTTTACATGTCAAAAGATGTGTATTTCTGTTCATCCAGTTCTGCAATTCACACCGCACTACCACTCAGTACATCCATGGGCATCCGCAAGGGGGGGGCGGTGCCGCCCCCCCCCCCCCGGAGCTTCATTCCACACACACAAAATATCTGAGTGCAGCGCTGATCATAAACATACATGATGCGGTGGCCCGTTGGCTCTGGCTCCCTCTCCTCTCTCTCTCTGTCCTCTGCTGCGTTGCCCTTCTGACAGCTGCAGGGGGCGGGCCGGGGATTCCCTGCTACTGACGTCAGTCATGAGGGGTGGAGCTGCGGCCTGCGGAGGAGAGGAGCGGCAGCCAGGTGAGGAAAGGAGACCTTCCCTGAAATTCAGTGTACGGCAGTGTTTCTTAACCTTTTTTCAGTCAAGGCACCCTTTAAAAAAATTATGGACAATCTCGAGGCACCCTATTCTAAAATAAAAAGCGATTCTGATCGTTTTACATATGTAAACGTAGAACACCCAACGGTAAAGGTGATTTATTCTTCCGGAGCAAATACACTTTTTCAAGCTGATACTGACTAGTATTCCAATGTTTCTCTTCTTCCTCACTTTTTCTCTATCACTTAGCTCAGTGGTCCTCAACCCTGGCCTACAGGGCCCACTAACAGGCCAGATTTGCAAGATAACTGAAATACATCCCAGGTGATATCATTTGCTGCTCAGTGATTGCAGTATTCTAGTCTGCATCTCCCCAAGGTAATACCTAAAATCTGGCCTGTTAGTGGGCCCTGTAGGCCAAGGTTGAGGACCACTGACTTGGCTAATGATTCCCCAAAAGCTGATGGAGAGAGGCAAGTTAGGGTCAAACCAAGATGATATGCAGGCAACTGACAGCCCACTTATCAACTGATTGGTCATTAGGAGGTTGGCAGCTAGAAGGTTGTAATGGTGTACAATGAAAACCAATGGCTTTGTGTAACTAAAAGCCAGGCTTCACCCACCCACTGGCTTGTATGCAATTTGGGGTAAGTTTTTTTTTTTTAGGCATTTTCCCAAGGCACTCCTGAAGAAATCTCAGGGCACCCTGGTTGAAAAAAGGCTGGTATAGGGAACACTGGGAATTTTTAGGTGCTACTAATTGATTTACAACAACACTGGGAGCTTAATCTCCCCTTTCCCATGGAAAGGTTTTAGGAGATTTCCAAAGGGAGTGTGTATGTGACTGTGTCAGAGGTTGGTGTCAAATTGTTGTAAGTGGCCACTATATTGAAGATATGGCAGTTTGGATATAGATTAAAATATACACCGATCAGCCATAACATTACTACCACCCACCATAATCCTTTAAAGCACAGGTGTCAAACACAAGGCCCGGGGGCCGAATGTGGCCCCCCAGGCCATTTCATGTGGCCCTCACACCTCTCCTTCAGCTGCAGCACCCACCTTGTCTCTGTAATCGGCAGCAGAGAGGACAGAACTTCTTTGCCAGGTCCTGCACTCCTCTGTGCAGCTGCAGAAAGGCTCATCTCCCCCCTCCCCTTTCTCAGCAGTCTGCAGCAGAGAGGAGGGCAGAACTCCTCCTGCAGATCCTGCACCTCTATGTGCAGCCGCAACACCACCTTGCCTTTGCCTCCCCTGGTCTCAGCATTCATCAGATTCTGAATGCTGACTTCAGCCCTCCTCTGGTTCTCCAGACCCTGCACTTCTTCCCAGATCCACGTGCATTTTCTTCCTGGTAGCAACACAAGGTAAGGGGGTGCATTGTGATGGAAGGAAGGGTGGGTGACTCTTGACTTCTGATGGTGGGGGGGTTCTTGAAATCCCATGTAAGGGTGTAAGGGGGCATGGGATGCTCTGGACATCTAATCCTGAGGGCAACCATAATGCTGATGTGGCCCGCGAGGAAATTTAGTTTGACACCCATGCTTTAAAGCATGGACTGTAAGTGCTGAGGTGGCGTCTTCACAGATTGAACCTGTTCTACCAGCACATCCCACAGATGCTTTTTTTTTTTCTAAATTGAGATCTGGAGAATGTGGAGGCCAACACACACTGTTGTGTTCCTGAAACCATTCTTGAATTCATCAGACCAGACCACATTGTTCCATTGCACCGTGGTCCAGGTCTAATGCTAACATACCCATTGTAGGTGCTTTTGGCTGTGTACAAGGGTCAGGATGGGCACTCATTTGTCTGATGCTACACCGCCCCATACAGAAAAGCTGAGATGCACTGTGTTCTGAGACCTTTTCTATCGGAAGCAGCATTCACTTTTTCAGCAATTTGAGCTACAGTAGCTCTTCTATTGGATCAGAGTACACGGGCCAGCTTTTGCTCCCTGAGTCAATGAGCCTTGGCCACCCATGACCCTGTTGCTGGTTCACCGGTTTTATGTCCTTGGACCACTTTTGGTAGGTCCTGGCCGCTGCATCCTGGGAACATCCCACAAGAGCTGCAGGTTTGTAGTTGCTCTGACCCAGTCCTTCAAATCCTTATACTTGCCCCTTTTTGCTATTTTTAAGAGATCAAGTTGAGGGACAACATGTTAACTTGCCTGTCGTAATGTTATGGCTGATCGGTGTGTGTGTGTATACACAGTTTGTGTAAATACAGTACAGTACTGTGAAAAGGTTTTAGGCAGGTGTGGTGTGAAAAAAAAATAGAAATGGGAGAAATAGAAGTGCTAATAGTTTTTTTTTATCAGTTAACAAAATGGAAAGTAATTGAACAGAAGAGAAATCCAAATCAAATCGATATTTGGTGCGACCACCCTTTGCCTTCAAAACTGCATTATTTAGTCAGTTCTATGTACACTTTGAAGGAACCCGGCAGGTAGGTTGTTCCATACATCTTGGAGAAGTAACCACAGATCTTCTGTGAATGTAGGCTGCCTCAAATCCTTCTGTCTTTTCATGTAATCCCAGACAGACCTATTGTTGAGATCAGGGCTCTGTGGGGGCCAAACCATCACTTCCAGGACTCCTTGTTCTTCTTTACACTGGAGATAGTGCTTAATGACATTGGCTGTATGTTTGGGGTCATTGTCCTGCTGCAGAATACATTTGGGGCCAATCACAGGGCTCCCTGATGGTATGGCATGGTGGATAAGTATCTGTCTGTATTTCTTAGCATTGAGATCACCATTGATCCTGACCAAATCTCCAACTTCATATGCATAACTGCAGCCCCAAACTTGCAAGGAACCCCCATAATTCTTCACTGTTGTCTGTAGACACTCATTGTACTGTTCTCCAGCCCTTCAGCCAACAAACTGCCTCCGACTACAGCCAAATATTTCACATTTTGACTCGTCCGTCCCGAGCACCTGCTGCCATATTTCTGCACCCCCAGTTCCTATGTTTTTGTGCATAGTTGAGTTGCTTAGGCTTGTTTCAACGTCGGTGGTATAGTATTTAGGCCACAATTTTTCCATGAAGAGTACTTCTGGCCAGACTTCTTCAGATGGTAGATGAGTGTACCTGGGTCCCACTGCTTTTCGCTAGTCCTGTGCTGATGGCACTGCTGGACATCTTCTGATGTGGAAGGGGAGTAAGCATGATGTGTCTTTCATCTGCTACATTGTTTTCTTGGCTGACCCCTGTGTCTATGGTCCTCAACATTGCCTAATTAATGGTGCCCTTAATACTGAGAAATACAGGCCGATACTTATCCATCATGCAATATTATCAGGGAGGTGTGTGATTGGCCCTGAATTTATTATGCAGCAGGACAACTTCCCAAAACATACAGCCAATGTCATTAAGAACTATCTTCAGTGCAAAGAACAAGGAGTACGGGAAGTGATGGTTTGGCCCCCACAGAGCCCTGATCTCAACATCATGGAGTGTGTTTGGGATTACATGAAGAGACAGAAGGATCTGAGGCAGCCTACATCCACAGAAGATGTGTGGTTAGTTCTCCAAGATGGTTAGCATTCGGCTTCTTTCTCCAACTTGTTCAGTTAGTCTTACAAAGTCTTACTAAACCCACAACAGTAAAATCAGTCTGTATATGCAGTAAAGCATGCTTTTTATACTCACTGTGGAACCTAACCTCTGCATTGTGTAAAAAGGTTGTTTGATCCTGTCTTCTCTGATCCTCCACTTTTTCCTCTGTCCCCAATCCATCTTCTGATAGTACAGAGCCTTGGGGGCACTCCGCACATGCTCAGTTTGGTGTGAATTGCTAGAGAGTTTGTAGATTTTGGGACGGTGCATGTGATCAGCACAGGGACAATCAATACTGCCCAGACAGGGGTCCTGCAGCCTCATAGGACACTCAGAGAAGAATGAAAACTACTCCTACAAGCTTTTACCAGACACTGATAGAAAGCCACAAGACTGCTATATACTGCTGATGAGAAAAGGTATTTAGCAGTTTATATTTACTAATATAATTGCATTTCCATGTTCTATGTACTGTGGGAGACCAGATATAGTGAATGCAGGCTCCTGGGTTTAGTAACACTTAAAGCTTTTACAAAATTATCTGGAAGCTGATTGGTTTCTATGCAGAGCTGCACCAGATTTTACACTCTCCCAGTTTTAGTAAACCAACCCCATTGTGTACCTAGAAGAATTGATGTTTTGAAGGCAAAGGGTGGTCATACCAAATATTGATTTGATTGGATTGCTCTTCTCTTCGTTTACTTCCCATTTTGTTAATTGATAAAGGAAACTATTAACACTTCTATTTCTAAAAGCATTCATTAATTGACAGCATTTTTTCACACCAGCCTAAAACTTTTGCACAATAGTATGTGTGTGTGTGTGTGTTACCATTGGCTGTTTCAAGTTCTATCAGGGATTGGAAAATCCTGACTATTCCTCTGAAGCTGCTAACCTAACAATATGAAATATGGCCCATCATCCCTTTTGAGTGTTCCTTTAATAACAAAAGGTGTGAATTTCTTTCTGCAAAGTAAGCCTTGAATTTACTCCCTGAATAAGCTTAGAAACTGGGTCACATAGCAGTCATAGGAAGGGAGATCATTATAATTGCATTTAGCGGCCCCCTTGTATCCCCGTCTTTGTAGGGTTTTTATCCCTTGCTGCTTTTTCCTCTATTAGCAGTAATTGGGTTGTGATTGCTCCATTATAGTGAACATCCTCTCCTATATAGATTGTTCCACAGTTTCTTGATGATCCAGATCCCTTGGTTTGAAAAACACACTGACCAGCACACCATACCCCCAGCGATAGACCAGCACTTACCTTAAAGGAAAGATCAATTCCATTATATATAATGGACTATGCTGAGCGGTGGGGTATTCCTCCTGTGGACATTTTATTATTATTACATAGAATTTATATAGTGCCAACAGTCTGTGTAGCGCTTGGATTCCTTTTGTAATTCTATTTTGTCTATGGTTAATTTGCAGCTCCATAGTCTTGAATTTTTAACATTGTATAAAAAAATAAAATGTAATTTAACCACTTAAGCCCTAGCCCTATTTCGGACACTTTTTGTTTACAAGTTAAAACCAGTATTTTTTCCTAGAAAACTACTTGGAACCCCCAAACATTATATATATTTTTTTAGCAAAGACTCTGGAGAATAAAATGCCGATCATTGCAAAATTTTTTGTCACGCGGTATTTGCGCAGCGGTCATTAAAACGCCATTTTTTTGGAAAAAATTTGAAAAATCACATTTCACTGCATTTAAAAAATACTAAACAGTAAAGTTAGCCCATTTTTTTGTATATTGTGAAAGATGATGTCACGCCGAGTAAATAGATACCCAACATGTTACGGTTTAAAATTGCACCCCCCCCCCCTCCCCCCCCCCCGTGGGATGGCGACACACTACGGTCAATGGAGATCTCAATCGGCGACGCTTTAAATTTATTTAACAGTTACCAGTTTGGAGTTAGAGTGTAGCTCTTTTTTTTTAATTATTGCCCACGCTCTGGTGGTCGCGGCGATACCTCACATGTGTGGTTTGAACAGCGATTTCATTCGCGGCTCGACTTGCGTATACGTTTTTTTTGTGCGCGAGCTAACGGTGACCGGGCGGCTAAATTTTTTTTTTTTCCTATTTATTTTTTCTTTTTTTTTTAACTTTATTACAGGTTTTTTTTAAAAAAAAAAAATCTGATCACTTTTATTGCTGTCACAAGCAATGTAAACATCCCTTGTGACACCAATATGTAGTGACAGGTACACTTTATGGAGGGATCGGGGGTCTAAAAGACCCTAGACCCCTCCACTACACTTCCATGTATGCAAAACGCCGAAAACTGCGTTTTTGCATACAGCCGTTTTTCAAATTTGCCGCCTTTTGCAGCACAGTAACCCGGAAGTGACGTCATGGACGCCGCCTCCGGGTTACATCATTGGAGACCCGATCAATGCCGTTTCCGGCATTCATCGGGACTCCATCCAGCCGGCGGACGTGCCGCATCGGTCGTTACCGATGGAAAGCAGACCGTCGGCTTCAAACCACGGTACCGGGATGATGCCTCTAGCTAGAGCAGTGTTTTTCAACTCCGGTCCTCAGGGCACACTAACAGGCCAGATTTTAAGTATTACCTTGGGGAGATGCAGACTAGAATACTGCAATCCCTGAGCAGCAAATGAGATCACCTGTGATGTACTTCAGTTTTCTTGCAAACCTGGCCTGTTAGTGTGCCCTGAGGACCGGAGTTGAAAAACACTGAGCTAGAGGCATCATCCCGGTATAACCCCGCAAAATTACCCGACGTATGGGTACGTCGATATGCAGTAAATGGTTAAGATGTTGTTGTACATGATGTATATCAACTAGTATCATATGCAAAGTCCCAACTCCCTTTCTTTTCTGTGTTTTAACTGTCCAATAGGGATGTGATTAAATATAACTCGCTAGTCATAATGTAGGTGTAATTTAAAATTTGCTGCAGTTCAGGTAACATTTAGAGGTCTCCTCCTCACACCACTCTGTGACATGGATAGTGAAGGAGAGACAGCAGAATGATTGGGTCATCTCTCTGCTCTTGTCTTCTATTTGCACTGCATCACATCTGATTGGCTCCTTGTGCTGTTCCTTCCACCCCCCATTCAAAGCACTGCTGCACAGTGCACTGAAAAAGCCTAAAACCAAGGTTCAGGTGCTTTCATTTATATAGAACTTTTAAGGCTGTATTAATTTATGACATGAATATACAGTCAGGTCCATAAATATTGGGACATCGACACAATTTGAATCTTTTTGGTTCTATACACCCCCACAATGGATTGATAATGAAACAAACAAGATGTCCATTAACTGCAGACTTTCCGCTTTAATTTGAGGGTATTTACATCCAAATCAGATGAAAGGTGTAGGAATTACAACAGTTTGTATATGTGCCTCCTACTTTTTAAAGGGACCAAAAGTAATGGGACAGATTAACAATCATAAATCAAACTTTCACTTTTTCATACTTGGTTGCAAATCCTTTGCAGTCAATTACAGCCTGAAGTCTGGAACGCATAGACATCACCAGACGCTGGGTTTCATCCCTGGTGATGCTCTGCCAGGCATCTACTGCAACTGTCTTCAGTTCCTGCTTGTTCTTGGGGCATTTCCCTTCAGTTTTGCCTTCAGCAAGTGAAATGCATGCTCAATCGGATTCAGGTCAGGTGATTGACTTGGCCATTGCATAACATTCCACTTCTTTCCCTCAAAAAACTCTTTGGTTGCTTTCGCAGTATGCTTCGGGTCATTGTCCATCTGCACTGTGAAGCGCCGTCCAATGAGTTCTGAAGCATTTGGATGAATATGAGCAGATAATATTGCCCGAAACACTTCAGAATTCATCCTGCTGCTTTTGTCAGCAGTCACATTATCAATAAATACAAGAGAACCAGTTCCATTGGCAGCCATACATGCCCACGCCATGACACTACCACCACCATGCTTCACATGATGAGGTTGTATGCTTAGGATCATGAGCAGTTCCTTTCCTTCTCCATACTCTTCTCTTCCCATCACTCTGGTACAAGTTGATCTTGGTCTCATCTGTCCATAGGATGTTGTTCCAGAACTGTGAAGGCTTTTTTAGATGTTGTTTGGCAAACTCTAATCTGGCCTTCCTGTTTTTGAGGCTCACCAATGGTTTACATCTTGTGGTGAACCCTCTGTATTCACTCTGGTGAAGTCTTCTCTTGATTGTTGACTTTGACACACATACACCTACCTCCTGGAGAGTGTTCTTGATCTGGCACACATACACCTACCTCCTGGAGAGTGTTCTTGATCTGGCACACATACACCTACCTCCTGGAGAGTGTTCTTGATCTGGCCAACTGTTGTGAAGGGTGTATTCCTCACCAGGGAAAGAATTCTTCGGTCATTTACCACAGTTGTTTTCTGTGGTCTTCCGGGTCTTTTGGTGTTGCTGAGCTCACCGGTGCGTTCTTTCTTTTTAAGGATGTTCCAAGCAGTTGATTTGGCCACACCTAATGTTTTTGCTATCTCTCTGATGGGTCTGTTTTGTTTTTTCAGCCTAATTATGGCTTGCTTCACTGATAGTGACAGCTTTTTGGATCTCATATTGAGAGTTGACAGCAACAGATTCCAAATGCAAATAGCACACTTGAAATGAACTCTGGACCTTTTATCTGCTCCTTGTAAATGGGATAATGAAGGAATAACACACACCTGGCCATGGAACAGCTGAGCAGCCAATTGTCCCATTACTTTTGGTCCCTTTAAAAAGTAGGAGGCACATATACAAACTGTTGTAATTCCTACACCTTTCATCTGATTTGGATGTAAATACCCTCAAATTAAAGCGGAAAGTCTGCAGTTAACGCACGTCTTGTTTGTTTCATTTCAAATCCATTGTGGTGGTGTATAGAGCCAAAAAGATTAGAATTGTGTCGATGTCCCAATATTTATGGACCTGACTGTATATATCTGCCTGGAGTTGAGTTTGAACGGTTTTCTGTCTGGCACTGATTACCAGCCAGGAAGCAGTAGAGATGTTGTGTCAAGTTCACTTTATAAACCATTTTCATTTAAAGACTTGCAATAGTTTCAAGGGGATTTTGCAGCTAGGTGGATAAACACCTTCAACGGATTGCAGTGATCTGAATAATCAGCTTAACTTGCCGTCTCCTACAAATTCCTTGTATTTTTATTAAAAAACATGGATCCCTTTCGGTGTTCAATAGTTCCCTGGGGTTTGTGTAATACATTAAACATTCTGTTTTGTATAATCTGAGGGTAGTTAAGTGTACAACAACGGAATTCAACTACAACTCTTCCATGATGTCAGGGGAAGATAGTCCCTTTCTAATTTTGAAGATGTCATTGGTCAGATTACCCCAAAGTTGGTTGTGTAGGGGGGGGTCACCTTCTCAAAGATGTATCTCCCGATTTTGTTAGAACTTGTATAGAATCCATCGGGGGAGCATGGGGCCATCACTGGTACTTTGATGCCCACAATTGTTGGATATCTGAGAATAAAAATTGTCAGCAAATAAAAAATACCCATTTTGGATGAAGCTGCAAAATGACAGAATGAGGTGCAAAGTACAGTAACCCTTTAGCAACTTAAATTGACTTTGCTACCTTTTATAGTGGTGTTTGTTTCGTGTTAAGGAACTTTGCCTTCTTAGCTTATGCCCTTTCAACTGAGGTTGGCTGATGCCAAATAAATGCTTGCTGTCTGTTTGTGGATGTTGCAGTAAGTTACTAAAGTACGCCTGTCATATTGCACAGTTGTGTGCTGAAAGGGGCTGTACGATTAACAATCACGTGCAGTCGTGCAACGCTGTACCCAAATAAAATTGATGTTCTTTTTTTCCCCACAAATAGAGCTTTCTTTTTGTAGCATTTGATTACCTTTTTGTGTTTTTTTTTTTATTTTTTGCGCTATAAACAAAAAAAGATCGACAATTTTGAAAATAAAAACAATATTTTTTACTTTCTGCTATAAATCCTATCCAATGTAAAAAAAAAAAAAATCAAAGTTCTTCATCAGTTTAGGCCAATTTGTATTCTGCTAAACAAAAAAATCCCAAAAAGCATACATTGATTGGTTTGCGCAAAAGTTATAGCGTCTATAAACTATGGGATAGATTTATGAACTTCTTTTTTTTTTTTTTTTCGATTTTATTAGTAATGTCGGCAATCAGTGATTTTTAGCTGGATTGCGACAGACAAATCTGACACTAAGTGACACTTTTTGGGGACCAGTGACACTAATACAGTGATCATTGCTAAAACAAAAAAGCACTGTCACTGTATAAATTACACTGGCAGGGAAGGGGTTAACACCAGGGTCTATCAAAGGGTAAAGTGTGCTCCTAGAGAGTGATTTCTAACTGTGTTGGAGATGGACTGACTACAGGAAGAGACATCGGTGTTCCTGATTAGTAGGAACACAAGATCTCTCTCTTCCTGTCTGACAGAATGACAGGCTGCCTTGTTTACATAGGCAGATCGCCATTCTGACATTCCTCTGAACGATTGCGGCCGCTGGACCCGCTGATTGGCTTCTGCTGTGTCCATTCGCAGCAGGGGGCGCGGCTCCGACAGCACGCGCGCGCTCCCACCCCAGAGCCGATACAAAGAATCATGTACAGTATATGTACTTGGGCGGTCCTTAAGGGTCCATTCACACTAGCGCGACTTGTCAGGCGACTTGGTTGCCTGACAAGTCGTGGTCGGTTGCTCGCCATTGAATAGTACAGGACCCGTTCTAATAGGAGCGACTCAAGTCGCTCCGACTTAGAAAAAGGGTCCTGTACTACTTTGGGGCGACCTGGAGGTGACTTGCATTGACTTCAATTATATGAAGTCCCTGCAAGTCGCGCGGAGGTCGCCCCAGCAAGTCGTGTCGCGCCAGTCTGAATGGGCTGTAAGTGGTTAATAAAGGATCAATATTTTGACAAAAGCCTGGATTTTAGACACTGGAAGCCACTATAATGAGGAACAACCAATGGGTAAGCCTCTCATTCTGTGCCACATGCCACAGTGATGTCTCTAGTTTCCACTGGATTCATTTTCTGAAACATTGGAAAACCTACAAAATGGCTGCCACTTCTGACAGGTGCACTTTAGAATTTTCTTGTATTTATCTGAGAAAGATTGTTTAATTCTCTTACAGGCAGAACACGAGTTGCGAGTGGCCCAAACAGAGTTTGATCGCCAGGCTGAAGTCACCAGACTGCTGCTGGAAGGGATTAGCAGTACACACGTGAGTACTGAGCTCTAATTTACCTGAGACTTATGGAAGGAAAAACGCTGCATCTTTTTATACTTGGAGGTGGAACAAATCACCACAGGAGGGTGGGCTATAAGTTGTCAACTAATAAGCTGAATGTTAAAGTAGAACCAAAGGCAAAGATTTATTTATTTTTTAATTTTTGGAGAGAGTAAGGGAGGGTTATAACCCGTTTTTTTTTTTTTTTTTTTTATCATCTGTGTCCCATTGCGGAGATTTTCCTTCACTTCCTATCCTATAACTAAAGCAGGAAGTGAGAGGAAATCCCTGCAAATTAAGGAAATCCCTTGAGGCCCCCCAGGTCACCAGAATTAGTGTCCCCATTGGAAGATTTCCCCTATTACTTTTCTGGTGACAACCCAAAATTTGTGATTTCTCTTTCGTTCATTGACGGACACAGCTCCAGATCCTTGCGGTCTCCCTAGTCTGGCCAGCGAGTGCGTGCATACCTCAGCTCCACGCTAGGTCGCCGCGACATAGCCCCACTGGACAGGGGCTGGCCTGCAAGTTAAATGTCTCGCAAAGACGCATACGACCTGGTCCAGGCCTGAGTCGCAGCGTGTCTCCTGGCCTGCAGCACCCCCATTCCGATGGAGAGGTGGTCTGCCTTGAGTGGTGCCCACCCTGTTTCATGGTATGGTAAGTAGCCTCCCCCCTTCCCTGGTGGCCTTTCGGGAAGGACGTGGGCCCCTTCCTGGGATGGGCGGACCCCCAGGTTCCCCTTCCTTTCCCCCAGCCCCTCTAAATTTTGGTCACTGTGGGTCTTTCGGCCCTCCATTACCCCCCCCCCTCCCTCCCTGGGTACAGTTATGAGCTGCCTGTTGCCACATGTTCTTCAAGGGGGCTGGTTGGAGTTGCTGCTGCTGACCTGGTGTTCCTGCAGCGTAACGGGGGGGGCGGGGACTAGGGCAGGGATGACCTCGGGGCTCCCTGCGGTGGTCGTTAAGGGGGGGAGGGTGAATGTTTTAACATCTGCGGGTACGTGCCTCACGCAGCCGGATCTGGCCAGAAATTTTAGGCCGTTGCTTTGTGGTCTACTCGTCGGGGCCGCTGACCGGAACCTATATGAGGCAGCCCCTGTGAGGATGGCTGAAGCCACTGCCTCCCGCGTGGGTATCCGCCTACCCCTACACTGCCCTGGGTAGTCGGCCCTGCTGGGGCTCTCGCGTCCTGGCGGCTGAGCGCCTTTAAGGGGGCTATGTCCTATTATGTCCTCTATAGAGGGCTCGGAGGGCGACCCCCTTGGTTTTGGCGGGGTCTCATGGGTGGTCCATTTGTGGACCCTGGGCCAGCATTCCCTTGCAGGATCTCAGTCGGCGGCCTCCCCTGATTATAATGTTTCGGGTGAGCTTAGTATGTAGCTACCCTACTGGGTTTGCGTTCACGCACTTCGACTGCTCTGATAGTGAGGATGATTCCTTTTCTATTACAGCCGCGCATAAAAAGGCGCTGGTGGATGCACTGATGGTATCGGTGCAGGTAACTTTACAAATGGAGGATGCAGCTGCTTCTGTATTGGAGTCGCTGGTCCCCTTTTGGTATCCGCAGCTCCTCAAAAGCAGCAAAGTTATTCCCTTTTTCTGCCTACTTTGACAAAATTTTTACGAGCCAGTTGAGTTGTCCTAAACGCAATATGGTGGTGCCTAAGCGTTTCACTAGACAGTTTCTCTTTAACGAGTCTCTGTTTGAATAAGTGGACAGTCCCACCTGTGGTGGACGTTCAGGTTTCCAGGCTGAATAAATCCACCCTAATTCTGGTGGAGTTGTCTCCGGCTTTTAAACATCCCTTTGACAGGAGTGCTGAGACTTTGGTCTGCCACATGTTTACTGTGGCCTGTTCGGTCACCAGACTCTGTCGGAGTGGACAAAGATTTTGCGCTAGGATCTGGAGGGGGAAAAGCTGCTTCCTGCCTTTGCGGAGCTGGCGGACCGGTTGATCCAGGGGTTGCAGTTTGTCTGTGATGTCTCTCTGGATTCGGCTCTCTTAGGCTTCTTTTTACACATGCGGACCGTTCAGATCTGCTTGTCAGTTTTTTTTAGGCGAATCTGAATGGATGTCCCGCTGCCCCATAAGAGATGCATGGATGTCAGCGGAGACATGTCCGCTGACATCTGAACGAATCCTGTCCGTCAAATCTGGACAAATGGAAACCCTATTTTTCATCTGTCTGGTGGATCGGATCGGATGAGAACGGACAGGCGGTCCGTTCTCTTCCGATTCTGCCATAGATAACAGCGGAGATCTGACACCTCCGTCTCCGCACACAGAGCGGAGACAGAGCTGTCATCCCCCTGCTCAGCGGGGATCGGCGGAACGATTCCCCGCTGAGCAGAACGGCTCCGTCGATGGAACGGAGCCGCGTGAAAGGGGCCTTAGTCTCTAGGTCAGTGGTTCTAAACTCCGGGGCTCGGGACCCACTAACAGGCAAGGTTTGCAAGATAACTGAAATACATCACAGGTGATGTATTTTGCTGCTCAGTGATTGCAGTATTTTAGTCTGCATTTCCCCAAGGTGATACTTAAAATCTTGCTTGTTAGTGAGTCCTGAGGACCAGAGTTGAGAACCACTACTCTAGGCTGTTCATGACAGCAGTGGTCCTTCGGCGCAGGATATGGCTGCAATGCTGGTCTGCGGACCAGAATTCCAAGGCGGCCTTATCTGATCTTTACTTTGTGTGGGATTGCCTGTTCATATCCTCTCTGGATGATAGCGCTAAGCTGGCTCTCAAGACAAGGGATCTAAGTTTGTAAGGACTTCCTCCGGAGGTCCCAGTAGGACCTAGTCTGGTAAGCGAGAGCGGGTCCTTTCGGACCCGTGGACCTCCCTGATTCAAGTCAAGTGGTTCCACAAGCTGATTCGGTCCAACTACAAGATCGGGTTTCAGGTTTTTTCACCAGAGAGGTTCTTTCCTTCTAGCTTGCGTTTATCCCCAGACTGCCCGCGAGGTCTCTTCGGGGCGGTGCAAGACTTGCTACTATAAGGGGTGATTGTTCCAGAATCGGAACGTTTTCAAAGGTTTTTCTTCAAACCTGTTTACATTTCCCAGGAAGGAGGACAAGGTGCGTCCAATCGTGGACCTCAAAGCTCTGAACCACTATGCGCGGGTACAGAAGTTCCAAATGGAGTCCATTTGTACGGTAGTGGCATCACTACATCAAGGGGATCTTCTGGCCTCTATTGATATCAAGGACGCTTGCCTACGCCCACGCTTACCTTATGTTGGTCACCCGCGCTTGCTCAGCTTGCCGTGGGCGAGGCGCATTATCAATTTGTGGCATTACCCTTTGATCTCGCCTCAGATCTTCATAAAGTGTCAGACTTGTTGTGCCAGCGGAGGATTGCGGTACTGGAGTACCTGGATGATCATCTCCTGCGAGCAGAGTCTCCGACTGCTCTGATGGACAACCTGGAGATTACTGTGCTTACTCTGCAGGAAATTGGTTGGAAATGGAATTTCCAGGTCTAGTTCCGTCCTCCAAGTTGGACTATCTGGGTCTGCCTCTGGACTCTGCCTCAGCCAGGGTGTTTCTCCCATGGAACAAGCTACCAAACCTGCAGGATACAATTTGGCTCCTGTTGTCCAGCAGTCCATCTATCTCTCAGGACTTGACGGCGGGTGCTGGACCTGATGGTGTCTACCTTTTTAGAAGCGTTTCTGTTTGCACAGTTCCTCACGAGACCTCTGTAAAGGGAGATTCTTGCTAGCTGGGACAAGAATCCACAGTCTCTAGACAATCTATTCCTTTTGAGTCGGGGTACGAGAGGGTCCCTGATTTGGTGGTTTCTCTCTCCGGTGCTTCGACAGGGAAAATCTTTCCTTCCCCTTTACTGGACAGTGGTCACCACAGTCGGACAAGGCCACAGCCATGGCTCATGTCAATCACCAAGGAGGCACATGAAGTGTCCTGACAGCTCGGGAAGTAGCCGAAATTCGAAGGTAGGCAGAACGCTTTGTTCCAGCCCTTTCTGCTGTGCATATTCCAGGGGTGGAAAATTTGCAGGTGGTTTATCTCAGTCATTAGGCAATGAAACAGGGAGAATGGTCACTTGATCCGGAGGGGTTTCGCTAGTTGTGTCTCCGGAGGAGAACTCCCGAGGTGGACCTCTTGGCCTCTCGTCTCAACAGGAAAGTGCAGAGGTTTGTGGCACAGGATCGGGATCCTCTCGCCAACGCCACAGATGCACTTGGTGGCTCCTTGGGGCCAGTATCATCTGAGATACGCTGTTCCCTCTCTAAAAACTTCTGCCAAGACTCCTGTGAAGGATTGAGGCAGAAGAGATTCTGGCCATCCTAGTGGCTCCAGCTGGCCTCACTGGTTTTAGTACGCAGATCTGATACGGATAGTCGCCAATGTACCTTATAGACTTCCCCTCAGAGAAGATCTGTTGACCCAAGGGCCAATGTTCTATTTTGCTTTACAGTCGCTGGCTTTAAAGAGGAAGTAAACCCTCCTCTGCAAGTTGCACCTATAGGTAAGCCTATGATAAGGCTTACCTATAGGTACTGTAAATATCTCCTAAACCTGTACCGTTTAGGAGATATTTACCTTACAAGCAGCCAGTGACGTCACTGGCACATGCGCTCTGAAGGAACGGCCGCTCGTGCCGTTCCTTCAGAGCCCCGTGCCGTGACCGTCGGCTCCCGCGTGCGTGCGCGGGAGTGACGTCACCGCGGCTCCGGCCAATCAGATGGCCGGATCTCGCAATCCCGGAAGACTGGGACTGGACATGTCGCCCGTCAGAGGTGAGCGGGCGGCACGGCGGGGGCTCGTTCTAAGGTAAGTATTTGATAATGAGCTAGTATACGATGCATACTAGTCATTATGACTTTCTCTTTTCAGGGTGAAAAAAAAACGAAAAACTTTTTTCTCTAGCGCTCATCGACAGACGTAGTCCTCGGTGATACACCACCTTCGGGTTATGTTACCTCCGCAGGAGCAGGACTAAACAGGAAATTAAAAAGCTCTGGCCACACCCTAGGGGCAGTCCCAGAGGGTATATCCTCTCTCTCTCTGCCTCAGCAAATCAGTTATTTTCTGTCTAGTTAGGAGTAAGGACCTAGACACCTTGCTGGGATCTTAGGTCCTGGCAAGAATTTTTTCTTAAAGGATTTTTTTAGACAGCTTTTTCTCCAGTGTTCCTGTGAGATCTTCAAGCAAGAAAGCTGAACTGGGCGACGGGCTGGATGTTGAGATCCGGTGGTCACCCCAGTTCAGCCTACGAGCGCGTGCAGGCCATAGCTCCGCGCTGGGTCGGCCGCGACAAAGTCCCATTAAAAGGACTGAACCCGCGAGTTAAACGTCTCGCTGAAACGCCCAAGACCATGAGTCACGGCGTTCGTATCGGTCGACAGCCCTCCCGCCCCGGTGGAGAGGGGTACTGTCAGGAGTTGGTGCCCGCCTGGTTCCGGTATGGTGAGTAGTATGTTCCCCCTTTCCCCCTGACGGGTTTTGTGGTGAACGCGGGCCCCTCTCGGTATGGTAAGAAAGAGTCCTTTCTATCCTATAACATGTCACAGATCCTCCTACTTTGAGTGTGATTTTTTGTGTACAAAAAGCCAGGAGGCTTGGTTTGGGAGCTAACAATCTATTGTATACATGTTTAAAAAATGTAATCTGTGGCATTCTGGGAATCTTATGGGTTAAGTATAAGCTACCTACCAGTCCGAAGCCACGGACATGTAGACTGCCTTCCAAATCAGATCTCCAGCTATTAGCAGGCCTCCCGAACGGCCATGCGGTCCGCCAGGGGCCGATACCGCCAACCACGCCATATCCCCAGGCAGAGACAGTGTTGTGTGCAGCACACCGCCATTCAGCAGGCCGCCGCCATTTTTTCTTGCAGGATCGCACGAGCCGCCATTTTGGCGTAGCCTCGTGTCTCCAGCATGGGGGCGGCCATGTTTGAGGTGATCCTACACCTCGTGGAGCTTGGGGGAGGCGCCGGAAGGCGTGCAGAGGGGCGGAGCCGCCTCCTTTCTTCCTGGGCAGCCAGCCAAAAGACTTCCTGTTTGTCAAGACAGCGCTGTAAGCTGTTGCAGTTTAACTCTGAGCATCAAGTGGTGAGCCTGGGGGTCTATCTCTCTCTCTCTCGATCGATAGGGATCCCTAAGCAGGTAACACTAAGGGGCTTTTTTGTGGCGCTGGGGGTCAGAAAAAAAAAAAAAAAAGTTTTTTTCTTTACTTTTGAATTATATTATCCAGGAAGTAACTGGAGTTATTATGGACCCTGCCACACATATTCCCCCACCTGTTTCCCTCGAGGGGGCCTCGGGACCCGCCGGTGCACAGAGTATAGAGTCATTTACAGCAATTTTGGAGTCTATGGTGGCTCGGGTGGAGGCGGCCTGTCAGGGACGGGGGTCAAGGAAGCGACCCCCGCCTACCTCTATACCATCTGACACCTCTGACTCAGATTCAGAGATGGTCACGGCAGTTGCAGGTTCCTCTGCAAGGGCTGTTATCCCAGGTAAAGCCCCCTCAGACAGTGAGGAGGACGCTTCTTCTCTTGCTATAATTCAGGAAGAAGCATTGGTGGACGCACTAGTTGTGGCAGTGCAAGAAACCTTAAAACTTGAGGCTTTACCGGCAGAGGCAACTGAAACAGAGAGGCCTTTTGGGACTAATAAGCCCATCAAGACGGCGAAGGCTTTTCCTGTACCTAAATGTTTTGGTAATCAGATTAAAGGAGAATGGGAGCATTCTAAACGTACCTTTACTATTTCCAAGCGTATTGCTAGACGCTATCCGTTTGAGGAATCCATCATTAAGAAATGGACGGTACCACCAGTCGTGGATCCGCCTATTTCCAGGCTGAATAAAGCCACGGTTATTCCAGTGGAGGACACTTCGTCCTTTAAGGATCCGGTGGATCGAAAGATAGAAGCAGAGTCCCGCACTATCTTTTCTCTGATAGGGTCAGCATTTAGACCAGTAATCGTTATTGGTCTAGTTTCCCAGACACTTACGGAATGGGCGAAGATGGTACGCCAAGATCTTAGGGGAAAAGATATTCCCCAGGAGACATCTGATTTGATGGAACAGATCATACAAGGGCTACGGTTTATCTGTGACGCAGCCTTGGACACTACTCCCCTATTAGGGCATGCATCTAAGTTAGCAGTGATCCTCAGACGTGTGCTGTGGTTAAAATGCTGGTCAGCTGACCTAGGTTCCAAAAAGACCTTGACCAATCTCCCCTTTCAGGGGAATCGTCTATTTGGAGCCAACCTAGATGAAATCATTAAGGATGCCACTGGGGGCAAGAGCACTTTTTTGCCACAGGCTGCAAAAGCTAAGGGACCTCGCAACAAGCGAGGACCTTTCTTTACCGCCCATAAAGGGCGCCCGGCTGGTACTAGCGGGAAAGGCAAGACTCCTCCAGGAGGGTTCAAGAACAGCCAAACCCGAAGCAAAGGAGTACACAGCCTGAAGGTGCGCCCCCACCCGGTTTCAGGGTGGGGGGACGTTTTCACCGGTATTCAGGACATTAGATCGAGCATCAACCACTACTACCGGTGCGATTCTTCCCTTCCAACATTTAAGTACCACAGGAAGCGGTAGTTACCGTTCCCTGAAAAGATCTTTTCCTTTACCTTTTCCTAAGATTAGTCCCGATACCTCACAGGAATCGGATCTGGTTGACCAGATAGGCCAAGTAGCCTCTAGTCGGGTGACTTCGGTCCCTGAGGTTCAACCAGAAAAGATCACCTTTCCTGATAACTATCAGGTATCTGATAAATGTGTGGGAACAGAAAACGACCAGACTTTCTCGGATGGTCGGGGCCAGATAGCTCTAGGGACGCCTGGTTCAGATCCAATCAGCGCCAGTGGTCCTAGAAATTCTAGGCTGGCCTCCTCAAGCCGGCCTGGCCGACTTGGACATGTTAGTCGCAGACGTTCCGTGGGAACTTCGTCTCAGGGAGTGTCTGTGGTCTCAAGGACCAATTTACCTTCGTGCTTTACAGTCGCTGGTTTTAATGGCCTGGCCATTGAGACCCAAGTACTGAAGGACAGAGGTTTGTCTACTTCAGTCATTCCTACCCTTATTAAAGCAAGGAAAGCGACTTCCAGCAAAGTCTATTATCACACATGGAAGACTTATATTGCGTGGTGCGAATCTTTAGGATTTCCTCCACGTACCTATTCGGTGACTCGAACATTGGCTTTTTTGCAACAAGGGGTTGAGCAGAAGCTAGCCTTGAGCACCATCAAGGGTCAAGTTTCAGCATTAGCAATCTTCTTTCAGAAGCCTTTAGCTACCAAATCCTTGGTGCGGAATTTCATCCAGGGGGTGCGGCACCTGGCTCCTCCAGTCCGCGCGCCCTTACCGCCCTGGGATCTTAATTTGGTTTTGTCGGTTCTACAGAAACCTCCTTTTGAAAACATCAGGGAGATTCCCTTGCTTACTCTATCCCAGAAGGTGGCCTTCTTGGTGGCTATTACTTCTGCTCGCAGGGTGTCAGAACTGGCTGCATTATCATGCCAGTCACCATACCTAGTGATTCATAGGGATAAGGTAGTACTTCATCCTAAGCCATCTTTTCTTCCCAAGGTGGTTTCAGATTTTCATCTGAATGAAGATATTGTACTACCTTCCTTGTGTCCTCAGCCCAAGCATCATCGGGAACATGCGTTGCATTCCTTAGATGTGGTTCGGGCAATCAGGGTATACCTGAAAGCTACGGAATCATTCCGTAAGACGGATTCACTTTTTGTGATCACGGATGGCCCCAGAAAGGGTTTGCCTGCATCTGCCGTGACCATTGCCAAATGGATTAGACAAACGGTGGTACAGGCTTATTCTATTAAGGGTCAGAGTCCTCCGTTCCCTGTTAGGGCGCACTCCACTCGAGCGCTCAGTACTTCCTGGGCCTTTCGCCATCAGGCGTCAGTGGTCCAGGTATGTAAGGCGGCCACCTGGTCGTCGGTACATACCTTTACAAAATTCTATAAAATTGATGTGACGGCATCGGCGGATGCCTCATTTGGCCGCAAGGTTTTGCAGGCCGCAATTTGAGGAGACCGGTGGTCTACCTCGAGGGTTTTTTTCTGTTTGAAAAAAAAAAGAAAAAAATTGTTTTCTCTTTTTTTTTGGTTGAGTCTCATCATTAAGGATGAGCATTGTAAACTTCTAGTTGGCACCGGTTGGGCCTTCTAGATTGGGATTTGATTTCCATTTTCCCACCCCTCAGTTGTGATACTGCTCTGGGACGTCCCGAAGGTGGTGTATCACCGAGGACTACGTCTGTCGATGAGCGCTAGAGAAAAATGGATTTTAGTAAAATCTTACCGTAAAATCCTTTTCTCTTAGCTCATCGACAGACGTAGTCCCCGCCCCTCTGTTTTGGAGTTGGGTTGGGTTAAATTCTCTAAGCACTGCTTTTTCACATAACTGATTTGCTGAGGCAGAGAGAGAGAGGATATACCCTCTGGGACTGCCCCTAGGGTGTGGCCAGAGCTTTTTAATTTCCTGTCTAGTCCTGCTCCTGCGGAGGTAACATAACCCGAAGGTGGTGTATCACCGAGGACTACGTCTGTCGATGAGCTAAGAGAAAAGGATTTTACGGTAAGATTTTACTAAAATCCATTTTTACGGTTTACAACCTCTTTAACAGCTTGGCTGTTGAAAGCCAGGTGCTGAAGGATAGAGGGTTGTCTGAATCGGTGATTCCCACGCTGCTAAATGCTTGCAAATCTACCTATAGGAAGATTTACCATCGCGTTTGGAAAGCGTATGTTGCGTGGTGTGAATCTCTTGGGGTTCACTCCCGCTTCTTTTCGGTGGCTTGGAGTTTTGCTTCCTCCACCAAGGTGTTGAGCAGCGTCTGGCCTTGGGTACCATCAAGGGCCAGATTTTGGCCTTGGCGGTTTTCTTTCAATGTCCTTTGGCCACACATTCTTTGATTTGCACCTTTATTCTGGGGGTTTACCACTTGGCTCCTCCAGTACGGTCTCCGTTGCCTCCGTGGGACCTCAATTTTTCAGAAACCGCCTTTTGAAAATAATTGTGGGATTCCTCTGCTTACATTGTCCCAGAAGGTGGCCTTCTTGGTGGCTATTACTTCTGCATGCAGGGTGTCGGAGCTGGCAGCGTTGTCTTGTCGTTCACCTTGCCTAGTGGTTCACAGAGATAAAGTGGTGCTTCGCTCCTGTCAGTCATTCCATCCTAAGGTTGTTTTTGGTTTTCATCTGCATGAAGACATTGTGTTGCCCTCCCTGTGTCCTAAATCTAAACATCCTAAGGAGATTGCCTTGCATTCTCTGGATGTTGACAAGGCTTTCAGGGTGTACCTAATGGCTATTGAGCCATTTTAGGATAGCAGACTCACTATTTGTACTTAAGGATGGACCCCGAAATGGGTTGGTCGTGTCCGTTTCCGGATGGATCAAATAGAGGGTGGTGCAGGCCTTTTCAGTTAGGGTCAGGTTCCTCCTTTCCCTGTTAGGCGCATTTCTACTTGGGTGCTTAGTGCCTTCCGTCATCTGGCGTCAGTGATGCAGGTTTGCATGGCGGCCACCTGGTCGTCTGTGCACACTTTCACAAAGTTTTATAAAGCATCTGCGGATGCTACTTTTGGCCGCAAGGTTTTCCAGGCCACTGTTTAAGAGGACCTGGTCCTCTTTGAGAGTGTATTGTTTTAAGGTGAGTTCCGGTTGTTCCTGATTGAGCTCCATCTTAGCTGGTTGGCTAGGTTTAGCCTTTGGGAATTTTCTGCTGTGTGTTTTCCCACCCCTCATGTTTAACACAGCTTTGGGACATCCCAATGCTTAAGAAGATTCTGGAGCTGTGTCTGTCAATGAACATCAGCGAAAAGGATTTTACGTTAAGACAAAAATCTAATTTTTCTTTTCCTTTCAATGATAATGGTACACAGGACAAATAGAGAGGGCGTTGCGTTTTTAATTAGGTTGCTCTATGTTAGTGAAACTTGCAAAAATGGCGTAATTTTTTAAATTGGGCCCACCAAAATGCATAGTACTGCGGTACCATGCGGTTTAGTGGGTGAAAACATGCATGCAATTGTTGGATGTGTGGGTGCCATTCAAAATGACAAAATATCACGAAATTAAATGAAATGGCACCTGCCTGCAATTGTAAAAGGCAATGTATTTTTTATGATGCAGAAAAACCCAACTGCACCTGGTGTGGAAAAGCCCTAAAATGTTGTTTTTAAGGCAGAATCAGGCAGTTAATAGTTTGTAAATCCCCTCCTCCTCATCAGCTAGCACAAATTCCCTCTCCTCCAAAATGCCCCCTCCTACCACCGATCTCCCCTGCAAGTTATTTAGTTAGTAACTAAAAAAAAAAAAAAAAAAAAAAAAAGAGACTTTACAAACATCTTATACTTAAGAGGGTCCCTCATCTTCTAGGGTCCCTCTTTGGCGGCTCCTGGCCCCTCCCTCCGAGTGCCCCCACAGCAAACAGCTTGCTATGGGGGCACCCAAGCTGAGTCACAGCTCCCTGTGTCCATTCAGACAGAGCCGCGCCCGGCCTTTTTCTCTCCTAAGTGACTGACTTTGACTGCAGTGGGAGCCAATGGCACTGCACTGCTGTCTCAGCCAATGAAGAGGGGAGTCCTGAGCAGCTGAGACATGCCTGCAACATCGCTGGATCTAGATAGGCACAGGTAAGTATGGGGGGGGGGGGGGGGCTGCTGCACACAGAAGGTTTTTTATCTTAATGCAAATTGATTTTGCAAACCCTTTAATCACAGCAAACTTACTGTGTGCACTGCCCAAACTTTCCTTAGCGACTGGTGGCGCAATCGGTTAGTAGGATGCGGGCAGCCGGCTTGTACAGCTTCCAGTTTTGCCGGCAGTAGAATAGCTAGCAGCAGGGAGGAGGAATGGGATGTGCTCTCCGTGCTCCATATATACAGAGGTTAACACAGGAAACCTTTAATCATCGGACTCTATCAGGACTTTCTGTAAGTTTGCTGCGGCACCCCAGTTAAAAACCCCTGTTCTAATCCTTCGCCACTGTCCAAAACTACAATTTTATTTATTTTTTTAAATCAAAGAATGGCGGTTGGAAGGCAGATGTGTGGAAGTCATTTCTTCAATGGTTGAACGCTGCAAAATCTTCTTTTGCTATCAAGAGCAATGGAGTGGCACCTCACTGATGCTCACAATGAAGGAGAGGATTTTTTTTACTAAGTTATGGCTTGCACAGACATCTAAGATCCTACATTTACACACGCCAACACCAATTGCCTTGTCTTACTTGTTGACAGTATTTAATGTTTACTAATGACCTGAGCGTTCGCTGATAGATGATATCCTGGAAAAATTATTTTATGTTTCTCTTCTATAGGTCAACCACCTCCGCTGTTTGCATGAGTTTGCAGAAGCCCAGGCTACATATTATGCCCAATGCTATCAGTATATGGTGGACCTCCAGAAACAGTTGGGCAGGTAGGGATGCATTAAAATGTATATATTGCATACTGTACAAGTGATTTATGTCATATGCTGTCATAGGACTTTAATTTAACCCCTTCGCGCCTAAGCCTTTTTCTGACATTTGTTGCTTACAAGTTAAAATCAGTATTTCTCTTGCGTCCTCCGACAGTCGCCGCCCATTCACAGTCTTCACTTATGGGGTATTGACTTCATCTCCACTGGAGTTTCTAGGCATAAGACTTGTAAAAGAACAATAAATCTACATAGTCACACCCATGGGGGCTGTCCTACTAGTCCAATACCCCCCTGCAATAGCCAACCCAATTCAGTTTGTCTTCTGCCTAGCTTAGGAGTGGATAGGCTTCCCTGTGCTGGGGCTACAGTCTCAGCCTTCCTCTTTTTCATTATGATTTATTTTCTGGAAACGTAATTTTTCTTTACATTGCTAGCTGTTTATTTTGTCAGCGCTAGTTTAGTTAGATCTTCGGTTGAAGACGACGTTGCGGAGCTGGGAATCGGACTGACCGTCCTGGTTCTCCAGGACAGCGGGTCGGATGGAATCCCAGCCCGCCATTGAGCGTTTCGCGGGCTATGTGTTCGCCCTGGCCTCATAAACGACCCATCCCTGTCCATCAGGGATGCAGCCAGGTGAGGTGGCTACCTCACTGGACACAGCATAGGTTTGTCCGTGCATTCATAGTGTCCTGCGTTTTTGGCGGCACTCCCCTGCCATCTGAGGGTGGGCGGTTTCCCGCTTGATCTGAGGCACCCCACGCCATCGGTACAGGTAAGTACACTCTATGTGGGGCCTCAGTTTGGGTACGGCTGTCCATGTGTGTCTGTGGTGTCCCCTGTGTCTGTGCGTTTTTGGGCTCCCTGTTCAGGTCCCTGCGGGGGCGCTTTTCTCTCACGGCTGCGCTGTGTGGGGTGTTTGGGGGTCCCTAGCCTACATGTCACTTAGGGTGCTTGAGGATGCAGACATTTGCGGCGACCGCTGCGTGGTAACACACCGCCGGTCTGCCATTTTTAATGTGGGCAGCATGTCTGGCTTCGCTGTGGGCGCTCTTGCAGCATGCTATGTAGTGTATTTTCACGCCATCCGGCGCCATCTTGGTGGCAATGCGATCGTTCCGAGCACATGTCAGCGGCCATCTTGCCGAAGCCTCCCATTAGTTTACATAGGCATTCATTTTCCCTTGGCCTGCAGCCTGGCTCAGCCTCCAGCGGTGACATCACTTCCTCCTTTTTAACAGGAGAGTCCGAAGGAGCTGGTAACACTTTGTGGGGTTCTGTCCTGCTGCTCTTTTTCCTGCCTTGCCTTGTGTGTCTTTCCTGGTCAGTTGTGTCCCTGTGGGGGTTCTGTATATTACAGTCTTATAGTGGTGTGCTGGGGAGGGCTCCGCAGTGCACTTAAAGGGCCAGGTTCAAAAAAAAAAAAAACGTATCTTTTCTGCTATGGAATCCCAGGACAGCAAATTCCCGCCAGCCTTGGTGGGGGATTCAGAGTCATCTGCATCCTCTAACCAGACTGATTTGGCTGCTATTGTGGCAACTTTGGTGTCAAATGGATGTGCTGATGTCTGAACGTGCTGCTAGGAAAAGGCCAAGGATTTCCTTTTCTTCTGATTCTGAGTGTGAAATTGTTGCTGTAGGTAGCGTGGCTCTTTCAGGGTCTCGCTCTTCTCAGGACCCGCAAGAGTCTGAGGGGGAGGCGGAGGTCGCAGGGGTGGATGATTCCCCCCCTGGGTCACCCGAGGAACGCGCAGCTATGGATGAGTTGATCCTAGCAGTGAAGGAAACGCTACATTTGGAGGATGAGCCCACTCCTCCGGGCGTTGTGTCCTCTTTTGGAACACACAGGACCCGCAAGACGTCACAGGTTTTTCCTTGCCCCGCGGAATTTCACCATAAGGTGACTGAGCTATGGCGTAATTTGAAGCACACATTCGTGGTGCCTAAGAAGTTTCAACTTCTCTACCCTTTTGCGGCTACTACGCCTGCGCACTGGTGTGTGCCTCCTCAAGTGGATCACACGGTGGCCAGGTTAAACAAGTCTACCCTGTTGCCCACTGAGGACTCCCCGGTGTTTCGGGATCCTACTGATAGGAGACTGGAGTCTCTTGCCCGTCATGCCTATACGGTGGCGGGTTCCATGCTCAAACCGATTTTTGCTTCTGTGATGGTGGCTCAGGCTGTGGCGGATTGGACCACGGTGCTCAAACGCACTCTCGTGGCCGACTCTGCCCCTGCCACTACTGTGGCCATGGTGGAGCAGATTCATTGTGGGGTTATGTATTTGTGCGATGCGGCTCTGAATGAGGCCCCATTGGCAATACGCCTGTACAGTGTCACTGTGGTTAACCGTCAATTAATCTGGTTGAAGTGCTGGTCGGCTGACCAGAAGTCCAGGAAGACGGTGGCTGACATCCCCTATGCGGGATCTCGCCTTTTTGGGTGGGGAATCCTTGGACGAACTGGTTAAGGGTGTCTCTGGGGGTAAGAGCACTCTGCTCCCCCAGAATCCAGAGGGCAAGTTTTTCTGCGGTAAGCTGGGCCCATCCTTTAAACCTACTCAAGGGTCCTTTCGTGCCTTCAGGGCGCAAGACAAGGGGAAACCCTTCAAGGGCCAAGGTAATCAAAAAAAAGCCCTGGTTTGGCAAACAAAAATCCAGCCAGGCCGGTGCGGCGGCTCAGTCTGCCTCTGCCTGAAGGGGCGCCCTCACCCGTTTCAGGGGTGGGGGGACGTTTGCGCGGTTTCCTACAACCTTGGCTGCTCCGAATCCCAGACAGGTGGGTTCAGGAAATCATTCGGTGAGGGTACAAGATTGAATTTCTTTCAAGGCCGACAAACAGATGCTTTCCCTCAAATCTTCATTTGACCCCAGGGCGGTTACAGGATCTGCATCAGGCGGTGCAGGATCTTCTCGCTCAGGGGGTGATTGTCCCGGTGCCTCATCGGGACAGGTTTCGGGGTTTCTATACGAATCTGTTCACTGTGCCCAGAAAGGAGGGCAAAGTGCATCCGATTCTGGACTTAAAAGCACTGAACCACTTCGTGCGCGTTCAAGAATTCCACATGGAATCACTCCGTTCAGTGGTGGCCTCCCTGAATCCGGAAGAGTTCCTGGCTTCCATAGACCTGAAGGATGCGTATCTGCCCATTTTCGAGAGTCATCAGAGGTACCTCCGATTCGATATCGCGGAGGATCATTACTAGTTTGTGGCGTTGCCTTTCGGTCTCACTTCGGCTCCAAGGGTCTTTCCCAAAGTCTTGGCGGCTGTTCTGGACCTGTTGCAGGCACAGGGCATCGCGGTCTTGAGTTTTGAGTTGTCCGGAATGGCAAACATGTCCACTTGAGGAGGGTACCAGAGGTTGGAGATTTGGAGAAAAACGTGGGGATGTAGAGACCACTCGTTGTCTGCAAACCTTCTGGATAGAGAGTCTGCTACTGTGTTTAGCCGGCCTGGAATGTAAACTGCCCTGAGATCTCGCAGGTTCCTTTCTGCCCACAGCATTATGGGTTCAACCTCTCTTAGGAGGGTCCTGCTGCGAGTACCTCCCAGTCTTAGCAGGTATGCCACTCCCACCTTGTTGTCCAATTTTAGAAGAACTCTGTGGCCCTGGAGGAGGGGTGCCAAGGAAATCAGAGCCAGGAATGCCGCTCTTAGTTCTAGAACGTTGGATACCACTCCTTTGGTTGAGTGAGACCATCTTCCCTGCAGCTTGACATCCCCGCAATGGGCGCTCCATCCGTGTCCACTTGCATCGGACGTAAGGATGGTCCAGTTGAACGAGCCTAGGCAACGGGGGTTGGCGAGATTCTCCCTCTTCGTCCACCTAAACAGGCTTCTGCGCATTAAGGTGGTCACTTGGATCTCCATTGTGACAGAAAGCCTGTTTGGAAGAGCCTCAAGTGCCAGTGGGACTACGGCAACATGGGAATACATGAGGACATTGTGCCCACTAAACTCAGACACTGAGAGGCCGTCAGATGAGTACTCCGAATTACAGTGAACATCCTCTGTATGATCATAGCCATCTTTTGGAGAGGTAAGGACACTGTCCCCACCGGGGTATTGAACATCATCATCTGTTGTGTCGGGGATAGGTTGCTCTTTTGGAAATTTATGAGCCAATCGAACTCCTGTAAGGTTTGAAGAAGAATCTCCCTGTGAGATCTGAGCTGATCCAGATTGCTTGCTGACAGGAGAATGTCATCCAGATGATGATACACTCTCAGCCCCCTCAACCTGAGGGGGGCAAGAACAGTTATCAGGATTTTGGTGAATACTCGCGGAGATGTATAGAGCCCGAATGGAAGAGCCTTGAACTGAAGGTGTGTCTTGCCTACAGGGAATCTCAGAAATCTCTGATAATCTGGAAAGATTGGAATATGTAGATATGCGTCCGGTAGATCAAGAGATATCAACCAATCTCCTGGTTGGATGACCTGGATGATAGTTTGCAAAGACTCCATCTTGAAGCTCCCGAGCTCTATATATCGGTTGAGCCTCTTGAGGTCTATCACCAGCCTCCAACCTCCCGTCTTCTTTTGAACTAGAAAGAGTGGGGAATAGAAACCCGTGTAACGCTCCGCCAATGGAACTGGTATGGCTGCACCTTGAAGCTAAAGGTCTGTCAGGAATTGGGATAATGCCAAAGCTTTTGATGGAGAGGCTGGTATTCTTGACTCCTGAAACGAGGCGTGAGGAGGAGGATGGGAGAATACCCACCGGTGACCCAGACGGATTGTTGACAGAATCTAAGGGTCCTGGCAACGAGAAGTCCAAACTGGGAGAAAGGACTGCAGCCTGACTCCGACCGGGAGGGATTGGAATCTTCTGGCGTCAAAAAGGCTTCGCTGCCTCCTGGGGGGCGGTGAAAGCCTTGGTTTTGCGCGTGTTCAGAAAGGAGGCCTGGGTGCCTCTCCAGGGTCTTCTGTTATCCCTGCTCTGCCTGGATTGCCTATAATCCCTGGAATTTGAGGGTCGGAATCTAGATGAATAGACTCTTGTCCTTCTGGCTTTTTTGTCTTGAGGAAGGAGACCAGACTTGCCTCCAGTTACCCTGGAAATTGCCTTGTCGGTTGTGACGGTACTCGCCGTCACTGAGACTGAAAAAAAACTATGTGACAGATAAATTGATGGTTTGGACTGCTCAGTTGATCAGACTTGTAACAGATGCATGTCATCAGCTCAAACACCTGTCTTCCATGGATTGTAAATCATGTTGATTTGATCATCTATTGTTTACTGTGGGTTCTCAGTATTTACACTATAATATGTGTATTTGTATCTGTTTTACTTTTGGTGCCGGCAGTCTGGGCTTCCAGGCTGACTTAAGTACGCTGAGCTAATTAGCATGTGAATGATAACCTTGTCTAGATGGGATTAGCCATGAGTCAGCTCTACCTCGTTATCTATTCATTATGTGATGCTTTTATGTAAATATTCAGGCCATTGTTCATGTAGTGACTGTCATGCTTCTCAAGTGTATAAAAATCTGCTGCTTGTTTTAATAAGAGAGTTAGTTGCTTTCAGAGACATACAAGCTAAGTTCAGGCTAGTTTTGTATGGGGGGCGGCTGGAATATCTCTATATGTCCAGACTGGAGGAAGCCTTATACTGACAGAAGACCACAAGCACGGTGTGGGTCGACGGTTCCGTCACATCGGTTTTTTCTCCGATTCTCCCTTTTGGCCATTACTGTGTGGAGCATTGACTGCGCAGAACAGCGGATGGTATCAATGGCGGCCTCCCCAATGAAGTCTGCCGATATCTTCAGCTCCTCCAGCGCCTTAATGATGTCTTCTCTGGGGACATTTTGGTGTAGAGCTGTCTCGACATTTTCAGTCCATGCCTTGATGGCATTGGAGACAGATGTGAGGACAATAGCTGGTTTACAGGCCGCGCCCGAAGCCAAGTAGCCCCTTTTTAGGTCTAGGTCGATTCTTCGATCTAGCGGGTCCTTAAAAGAAGCTGAATCCTCCATAGGCAGTGTGATAGTTTTGGCGAGTCGTATGACTGCAGCAGCTACCACCGGCATGGAATTCAACGACTGCGCCTCAGCCTCGGCTAGAGGGTATAGCTTATTAAGGCAGCCTAAGGAGAACTTTTTATCTGTCTTCTTCCATTCCTCTTCGATGATCTCTCTTATTTCGCCCATTAGAGGAAAGAATATCTGCTTCCTTTTAAGGAAGGGAAAATATGTCCTCAATTTTTGAATGGGTTCTTCGGGATCCTCCCAGGCAATCGCCGTCTTGACTGCCTAACTAAAGGGTGGGATTAAGGCATAATTAAAGCCTGAAGGGTCCGACTCCTCTGAGGATTCCTCCGAGAGGTGCCCTGAAGATGCCTCCCCATGTAATAGACCCGAAGGACGAGAAGGGTTTAGGCCTGAGGGGCCTGGAGCGCTAGCATCCCTGTCCGGAACCTGAGCTGTAGAAGGAGCCGTCTGTGCAGGGACCAGAGTTGTCAATTCTGAGAGGGAAACCTTCATAGTCTGCTAGAGTAGATCTACCACTTGTTGGTTCTCCAGCTCGCGGTTGGACGCGTAGTCCCGAAAACAGTCCTGGCAGACCAATTTGCTAGGTAAAGGCACTGCGCCACAAGCCCAGCACTTCTTCCTCGAGGAGTGGGATGGTGGAGAAGGAGAGTGATGGTGTCTTGACCTCGATCTCTCTGAGGATCTATAGTGGGATGATCTTGATCTGCGGTCTGGACTATCATGGTCGCGATGCCTTGAAGATTTTCCGGATCTCTTGGAGTGAGCCGGGCTGGAATAAAGGACATTTGTTTAATCCATAAAGGCACTCTTTTTCTTCTTTCTTCAATACTTAGGAAAGGTGGTCCCATACCTATTGTCAGGATCTTGGTTGCGTGACGAGTGGCTCATTGCCGGGCATTGCAGGAGGACCGGCTGTGGAAGGGAGGGAAGGAAAAAGAAAGGAGAAACGGTACCGGGGGGTGATGCCTCTAGCTGCAGGTACCGGGGGGTGATGCCTCTAGCTGCAGGTACCGGGGGGTGATGCCTCTAGCTGCAGGCATCGCCCTGTTACAACTCCTTGAAGCCGAGGCCACATATTTACATTCCGTAGGCACGAAAGGGTTAAATAGTGCTTGCATATAAACGTAAACAGAATTACTTGCATTTAATTAATGTTTGTAATGCCGTGTTTCATTTAAATTTTTTCCCTACGCTGGCAGCTCAAAGGGTGATGTGTAAGTATACTATTTTTTTTTTTTTGTCATGCATTTGGTATTTAGTGTCTTGCCCCAAGTAACCAAGCTCTTCCCGATATACCTCTTATTCTAAAGTCATGGTGAACATAGGTTTTTTTTATCTGTCACTGGGTCTGAGTACTGAAATTGTAAGAAGAAACTGTTGTATTAACTCTAACAACTATTCCGCTTCCATACTGTACTTCCCTACCCCAGAAATGTGATGATCCGGTTTGTAGCTGCAAAAAGATTCTTCTTTTATAAAAGTTATGCACCAAGGCCTTAAGGCATTAAATAGATGTATTTCACTGATTCCCAAGAGAGAAATTTTTTATTTAGGAAACCTAAGAGAGAAAAACATGGCAACTTCTGCTAGGCTTTCCTTCTAAAAATGCTGGTTCAGTTGGCTTGGAGGAACGGTGGAGCTGATCCAACCACCTAATTTCTCTATCGTTCATTGATGGACGCAGTCCTTTGATGCATATCAGTAGGGTAATACCGCCCCCCTACAGGAGTAGGACACTAGCCTGAAAGAATTTCTGGCTACGCCTATGGGCAGTCCGTCCCTGGGGGGTATACCCTCTCTCTTCCTGCATAGGATGTCAGTTTTTTTTTCTGCCTAGTAAGGAGTAAGGACCTAGTTCCTAGCTGGGATCTTTGGTCCTGGCATGGGAGTATTTTTTTTTTTTTTTATGTAGCATTTTTTTAGCTAGTCTTTTATTTTCTCTGGAACGATTTTCCTGTGAGATCTTCAAGCAATTATGCTGGGCGACAGACTGGACCCCCATATCCAGTGATCACCCCCAGTCTGGCCAGCGAGCGCATGTAGGCATTAGCTCCTCGCTGGGTCGGCTGCGAAATAGTCCCACTGGACAGGGACTGGCCCCGCGAGTAAACGTCTCACCACGACACACACACGACAGGGTCCAGGCTTATGTCGCAGCATTCCTATTTAGCCGACAGCCCCCCTACTACGGTGGCGTGGGGTCCTGTCATGAGATGGCGCCCGCCTGTGTTCCCGGTATGGTGAGTAAAATTTTTTTCTGTCATTTTTCCCAAAAGTTGCTGGCGGGTCCTATTAGTGCAACATGGACCCCTCAGACCATGTGTCCCCACCTGATCCCCTCACGGAGGCCTCAGGGCCCTCCGGGTCGCAACTGTCCACTGATGCGATTTCAGCTGTCCTGGAAGCTTTTGTGTCCTGGGTGGAGGTGGCATTTAGAGGGCGGGGTGCGCAGAAGTGACCCCCCACCTACCCCTGCCTCCTCTGACGTCTCGGACTCTGAGTCTGACCCAGCCACCACAGACGCCAAGTCACCACCTGGCCAAGTCGGGTACCCCGCACCATGCCTCCTCTGATAGTGAGGATGAGCCGCCTTTTGCACAGGATAAGGCGCGGGTGGGCTGCACTGATTGTTTCGGTGCGCGAAACCCTAAAATTGGAGGAATGCAGCTGTCGTCGCTTCTGGGGGGTGGGTTGCCTTCGGCACCCATAAACCTCCGAGGGTGGAAAAGTCTTTTCCCTTCCCCACTTATCTTGCTGGCCTGCTTGCCAAAGAATGGGAGTGGCGGACACGTTCTCCCGGGGTGTCTAGGCGGTTTACCAGGCGCTACCCTTTTGAGGAGTCTCTGGTGAAGAAGTGGTCGGTGCCCCCCTAAGGTGGATCCCCCGGTTTCCAGACTTAACAAGGCTACCGTGATTCCGGTGGAAGATTCTCCATCCTTTAAGGACCCAGAGGATAGGAAGGCGGAGGCTGTGGCCCGCAACATGTACGCTATGGCGGGGACTGCGTTACGACCTGCCTTTGCTTTGGCCTTAGTCATCCAAGCGGTGATTGAATGGGCGAAGCTGCTATGACGTGATGGAGAGGGCCAGCATGTCTCTCCTGAATTTGGGGAGCTGTTGGACCAGATGGTGCTTGCGCTGTTGGTCTGCAGATCAGGCTTTTAAGAACACCTTGACGGAACTCCCCTTTCAGGGAAGACCACTATCAGTTTGTGGCGTTACCCTTTGGTTTAGCCTCTGCCCCTCGGGTCTTCACAAAAGGTGTTGGCCCCGGTCCTGGCACTGTTGCGACAGTGGCGGATATCGGTCCTGGACGATCTGATTCTCCGTGCGGGGTCCCCTGCGTTGCTGACAGAAAATTTGGGAGTCACCATGTGTACTCTGGAGGAGTTTGGTTGGGTTGTGAACCTCCAAAAGTCGTCTCTGACCCCTTCCATGAAACTGATCTATCTGGGCCTGACCCTGGACTTGTCCTTTGCCAGGGTGTTTCTACCTCCAGAAAAACTCCAGAAGATCCAGTCGGCAGGTCGCTTGTTGATGTCCAACGACCGACCGTCCCTTCGGATCTGTATGAGAGTATTGGGACTGATGGTGTCCTCCTTTGAGACGGTCCTATTCGCTCAGTTCCACACGAGGGTTCTTCAAAAGGAAATTCTTCAAGTGGAACAAACACCCGAATTCTCTGGATTTTTGGATTCGGTTAAGCCACAGGACCAGAGAGTCCCTAGTCTGGTGGCTTCGGTCAGGAAAATCCTTTCTCCTTATATACTGGACGGTTGTCACCACGAATGTGAGTCTGTCCGGGGGGGGGGGAGAGTCGGGGAGTCCTCAATCAGGACTCGGCCCAGGGAGTCTGGTCCCTGGAGGAATCTCGATTGCCGATCAATGTCCTGGAGCTGAGAGCGATCCGGCTTTGCCTGACACACCGGACCGAACGTCTGGAGGGTTGTTCAGTGCGCATTCAATCAGACAATGCCATGGCTGTGGCTTACGTCAATCACCAAAGGGGCACCAAGAGTGTCCTTGCGGCCCTGGAAGTGGCGGACATTCTACATTGGGCTACACATTCCGGGAGTGGAGAATTGGCAGGCGGATTACCTTAGCTGCCAGGCCTTGGATGCAGGGGAGTGGTCCCTGCATCCGTAGGCGTTTCACCAGTTGTGCCTTCGCTGGGGCACTCCGGACATGGATCTGTTGGCATCTCAAATCAACCGGAAGGTACAGCGGTTTGTGGCCCGCTCCCGAGGCTCTGTGGCAGATGCGCTGGTGGCCCCCTGGGGCCGGTACCGACTGATGTATGCCTTTCCTCCTCTCAAGTTGCTGCCAAGACTTCTTCGCAGGCTAGAGGCAGAAGGGATTCCGTTCATTCTTGTGGCTCTGGACTGGCCTCGTCGCGCTTGCTACGCCGACCTGGTCAGGCTAGTTGCAGACGCTCCTTGGAGACTTCCTCTCAGGGAGGATCTACTGTCTTAAAGGACAATCTTCCATCCTGCTTTACAGTCACTGGCTTTAATGCTTGGCTGTTCAAAGCCAGGTGCTGAACGACAGGGGTTTTATCTGCTTCAGTGATTCCCACTCTGCTAAAAGCGAGGAAGGCGTCTTCCAGGAAGAATTATCATTGTACGTGGAAGTCGTACATTGTGTGGTGTGAGTCCCTTGGGACCCACCCGCGCTCTTATTCGGTGGCTCAGATCTTGGCTTTCCTTCAACTGGGAGTTGATCAAAAGTTGGCCTTGAGTACTATCAAGGGTCAGGTCTCGGCCTTGGCTATTTTCTTCCAGAGGCCGTCGGCCGCCCATTCCCTGGTGCGTAGTTTCGTCCAGGGGGTGTGACATTTGGTACCTCCGGTGCGACCTCAGCTACCGACATGGGATCGTAATTTGGTGCTGTCGGTTCTCCAGAGGCCTCCCTTTGAGAATATTCGGGAGGTCCCCCTGCTTACTCTGTCTCAGAAGGCGGCCTTCTTGGTGGCTATCACTTCTGTGCGCAGGGTGTCGGAACTGGCGTCGCTGTCCTGTCGTTTTCCCCATTTGGTGGTTCACAAGGACAAGGTGGTCCTAAGGCCGGATCCTTCTTTCCTGCCGAAGGTGGTTTACAGTTTTCACCTGAATGAGGACATCGTGTTACCTTCCTTGTGTTCGAAGCCTAAACATCCTAAGGAATTTGCTCTGCATACCCTGGATTTTGTTCGGGCGATCGGGTGTATTTGGCGTCTACCAAGCCTTTTCGCTCATGGATGGCCCGAAGAAAGGGCTGCCTGCGTCTGCTGCGACTATTTCCAGATGGATCAGACAGACAGTGGTGCAAGCTCATTACATTAAGGGTAAGGTTCCTCCCTTCCCTGTCAAGGCACGTTCTACTCGGGCGCTTAGTGCTTCCTGGGCTTTTCGCCATCAGGCATCTGTGCTTCAGGTGTGCAAGGCGGCGACTTGGTCGTCTGTTCACACTTTTAGTAAATTTTATAAGGTGGATGTAATGGCATCTGCGGAAGGCGCTTTTGGCCGCAAGGTTTTGCAGGCCGCGGTTTAGGGGGCCCCTTGTCCTTCCTTCCTTGAGGGTGTTCTTCTGTTTGTTTTCAGGTGGACCTCATCTGGTTGTTCTGATGAGTCCTGTGTTGCCTGGTTGGCCATGTTGGCCTTGGGGACTGTTTTTTCTTTGTTCTGCTGTTCCCACCCCTCATTTTGGTACTGCTCTGGGACGTCCCTACTGATATGCATCAGAGGACTGCCTCTGTCAATAAATGATAGAGAAAACAACTGGATTTGTGACTTGCCATAAAATCCTTTTCTCTTAGGTTCATTGACGGACGCAGTACCCGCCCCTCTAATTTTTTGAGTGGGTTGGTGTGCTTTTCTCTGACACTACTTTGGTACAAAACTGACATCCTATGCAGGAAGAGAGAGGGTATACCCCCAGGGACTGCCCATAGGCGTAGCCAGAAATTCTTTCTGCCTAGTGTTCTACTCCTGTAGGGGGCGGTATTACCCTACTGAGATGCATCAGAGGACTGCGTCCGTCGATAAACCTAAGAGAAAAGGATTTTACGGTAAGTCAAAAATCCAGTTTTTCTTTCCAAGTCACTGACTGAACAAGTAGGCAGACAAGAAGCTCTGACCCTTATTTAGTCCTGAAGCCAGGGACAGCCAGACACTAAGCATTTTCAAGTGGCGGTCAACATTGGCAGCCATTTTCTATCCTCTGACTCCCTGGCTTTTCTTACGGTCCTGAGCAATGATCTATATTATCTGGGTGGTTTGCAGCATCCTCAGAAATGCTGTACATGGACCAGTCCTGATAATAGAAAATTGTCCCCAGCTGGGTGTGCACACTTGGATGGCATGGAGAAAGCATGACATTTACATTATGCTAAGACTTCTGCACAATGTGAGCCATTTCTCAGGCCGGGGAGGGACTATAGACAGAAATCTACAACTGTGTTCAGTATTTATATGGGAAAGCTGCTGAGCTGGGCAGGGTTGATAGGATTATGCCATTATTGAAGAAACCGTGCTTATCCTTTACACAGCCTCTTGGCTTAAGGCTGACCTGAAACAAACAAGCCTCTCACCAAGAGAGCTTGGCAGTAAGACATTTTCTGCCTGTTTTTACACTCATCGATACAGGAAGTGCAAAATAAAAACACCAAACCTTTAGCCCCGGTTCACACTAGGGCGACCTGGTCGCCTCACATAGGAAAGCTGCGGACCCGTTCTAATAGGAGCGACACAAGTCGCTCCGACCTAGAAAAAGGGTCCGGAGCTTCTTTGGGGCGACCAGGAGGCGACCGCCATAGACTTCAATGTTATGAAGTCCGTGGCGGCCGCTCCGAGGTCGCGGCGCGCTGCTCGCACCGCGATCTCGGAGGTCGCCCCTGAAAGTAGCGTCGCTCCTATGTGAACCGGCGCTTAACAAAAGTGTTGATTCACAAACACAGAACGCATTTCTGGGGTATTAAAAATAATAGATCCCTCTAAAGTAGTGGTTCTCAACTAGGGTTCCTCCAGAGGTTGCTAGGGGTTCCTTGAGCAATTTCTTCCTCTCAGATAAGTTCCCCTGACACCATTGATCTTTTTAGCTATCTGGAAGAAGGTAATTCTTCCCAATGTCCACAAGTGTAAGGAGCATTCTTCCCACTGACCATCACACTAATGTATCATGAGTTGTAAATATAGTCATTTTTAGCAGGGGTTCCCAGAGACCTGAAAATTATTTCAAGGGTTCCTCCACGTTGAAAAGGTTGATCAATGATGATTATATGTCATATTTAAGCTGTGAATATGGGGGGAAGCTCGTCGGTGCTGTCATTTGTGAATCAATACTTTTAAAGGTTTTGGATTCTAATATTGTTTGATGCCCTCATTGAATTTTGTATACTTGGATCACTAAATTTGGACCCCTTAGCCCTCATTCACACTGAGGGTGAGTTTGAAATCGTGCAAGCTCAGCTGAACTCGCACAATTTCAAACCTGCATGTCAGTGCAAGTTCGGGAGCAATTTGACATACATCTGTGCGGGTTTTTGCACAGATGTCTATTGAAATCGCCAAAAGTAGTGCAGAAACTATTTTTGGAAATCGATGCGATGTCGTTGCAGGTAATAGGCTTTGATTTGACATGTTAAAGCGGCTCGATGTGAATGGGGGCTTAGGGAGTACCATGTTAGCAAGAGCTGCCTCACTAGAGCTATTGTACCCGATTACATCATGCTAATCTTCTGATAATTTGAATCCAGTGTCTTAAAGAATCAGTTGACCTTTAAAAGAAAAAACAAATGCACATTTTTCAGGTAAAGAAAAATGTGGATTTTCTATTTTTTTTTGGCGGTAGCCTTGAAAGCTTTGCAGACTGTCAGTGTAAGCTGAACAATATAATGGCGCACACATACACAGAAAAAAATGTATGTGTGTGCTATTATATTGTTGAATTTGTATATTGGTCTTTTAGCAGCACCAACCTGAGAATTGTGCGTTTAGGGTGTGCTCCCAATATCTTTTTTGTCAGTGTAAGCTGTCTGCTCATATGGGCAGGCAGTTGCACAATGACGACAGGAAGAATCCATGAACTACCTAGAGTGCTCAACAGTGCCCTGGTAGTTATTAGAGAACTACATGCCATCAGTCACAAAGGCTGTCGGTTCTTGTAGTTCATTCATTCACGGAACTCTGTGAATGAATGTGGCCATATGGGTGAAGCCCTGCACAGCCACAATCTTTTCAAATAGTGACAGCGGGTGCAAGGAGAAGATCACACTGTCACAAGGAGAGGGTTTGTGCAGCAAGAGCAGGGTACATGTTCCACCATAAAAACAAGTAGAACATGTAACAATGTCCCCAAAGGTGAACTTATTTAATCTCCACTTGTTCCAGGCCATCACACATCTGATTCTCCCCATCTCTGTATAGCTAGGATGTATTTTACTTCCCTTTTGCTCTATAGAAAATGGAAATATTTTAACCAGTTTACTGTTAAGTCTGTGCAGAAAGTGCTTTCTCCTTTATGTTGCTGCTGTTTACAGCCACCTTAACTCAATGTCTTTATCCTGTACAGATTTCCATCTACATTTGTGGGCAATACAGATGCCATGTCTCCTCCTCTCAGCACCTCACCGCCAGCTGCCACTCTGCCGCTGCTCCAAGCTGTGAGTCCTAATCCTGCGGATGGGACCCTGAACCCATCTGAGGTGAAGCCACCTGCCAGTGGTACACGTAAAGCCAGGGTTCTGTATGATTACGAGGCAGCAGACAGCAGTGAGCTGGCACTCAAGGCAGATGAGGTAAGTGAAGGAAAACTGTAGCTTGCATTTCTTTCCAAGACTTTTTCCTTGTATACATTTACCAGTTCCTTTTTTCCCTTTTCAGTTAATTACTGTTTATAGCCTCCCTGGCATGGACCCAGACTGGCTCATTGGAGAACGAGGGAACAAGAAAGGAAAAGTACCAGTTACCTACCTGGAGCTCCTCAGCTAGACCAGAGTTACAGATGTGCAGAATCTCTCAACAAGCCAATAGCCCCCTAGGGGCTGACTCATTGCTCCGAGGCTGCTGCTGCTTCAAATCCCAGTTCATCTGTCGTTGCAAGTTCCCTTTTTCACACAGCCCCCTCCTTGTAAGTGATCAGCCTCCAGTTTTAATGACTGAGCAGCACAGATGTAGTTAACTGCCTCACACTGTGCATTACTAAACTTTAGTCTGCTGTTCAGGGAACCGCTCACAAGGCTGTTCACCTTTCATGACCAAACTGGCTTGTGCTAAAAATCCCAGATGTGAAATCTCCCAAAGCGCAATACCAATGAGGCCGCAAGCCAAGATGGCAGCAGCTTCCACAGTGCTGAGTCACCGGTGGTTGAAGAGTCCCAACATTTTGTTATTTACAGTCACTGTGGAGTTCTGTACATTTGAGATTCCTATTACTATAAAAATTCTCTTTGTGGGGCATGTTTTGGTTTTCAGAATTTTCTTCTAGTATAAAAGGAAAAAAATCACTTTAGCACCACTATGCAGAGAGAGAATGTATCTGAAATATTTTGTGACTTTCTCAGTCCCCTTTAGAGCCAAGCCATCTTTGTACATTCCTTTGTATCAATAGTTCCCATCTGCCCTCAGATTTTCATAGAGGTGATTGGCACACAGTAGAGGAAGCCATATTGTGTTCATTTTAAATGAGAAAGTATAATAGTTTTAATATTTTAAAAATGACTGCCCTACCTGGGTGCAGCCATGGGATATTCTTTAAAGAGGACACGTCAAATTATAAAAGAGATGATGTTGCAAGAGTTATGTCGAATATATTTGATTTACATAGCTTGTTCGCTACCCCCTTTATAATATAAATTGTTAATCTTGTTCGGGTAGCTTTACTGCTTGCCTTATCTACCATTTACAATTTTTCTAGGAGTTAGGATTCCTGTTTGCATTTCATTACAGAATATTCTTATAGGCTTAATTCCTTAAGGGAACTTAGCAAAGCTTCCTGGGCCAATCTAATGAGCGGCATGTGCCACATTAACAAAGCAGATGGCCCTGATTTAACTTTCTCTGCACCACCTTTTTATTTCATAGTGCAACAGAATCTGGTGTGTGTTCTATGCCTAATTAACAGATTGGAGCAGTTTCCCAATATAAAATGTGATGTTAAGTGTCTGCGAGTAAGCTGGCAGACGGCTTTCTCTGCATTTGCAGTGAACACATTACATAGAAAGCACCTGACTGTTACTCTCAGCAAATACAGGTTACCAGTCTTCATCCTCCCTCTCAGCTGAATGGGGGGTAATGATGGCAGGCATAGGGAACCGGAGCAAGCAGTTTCCTGTGAGTGTCTGGCACAGACATAGCATAGAAAAACAGAGCTTGTTTCCTCCATTTACAAGAGTAGCGCAGACTTTATGCCTGTGCCATATTTAAGAATGATTTAGGAAAAAAAACAGACTTGGCCATCACAGAAAAAATCTAGTATTTATCCACTGTCTTTGTGGATGCTTTTCTAGTATAATGGAACATGTTCTAGCAGAAGTCACTTAACTTATCCTTTACTGCCCTCTCTATTTACAGACTTGCTGAACCTGTGCCTTCCTGTGTCAAACAGGAGGCAGTATCTGTGCTGCATGGATAGTTTGGCCAATCTTCTTCTATTGCATATATTGGACACAACACTCCTAACTAAATCAGGTACAGTCAATTATCTGTCCCTATGAACCAATAGGAGCTTTGCTTGCTGGAAAGTGGGGTAGAGCAGCTTTTATTACTTTGAATATTTAAAGGCAAGGGGGGTTATAAAGAGGATTCTGGGATATTTTTCTCTTTTTTTATCATAGTCTGAATGAACTATAAAATATTTTTCTCTAAATGCCCCTGCACTTGATTGGGAACAGAATGAACACAGCTTTACTGAGCTCATTTAACACTCCCCCCCCCACCTCCTTTAGTAAGGCATCACCTCTACATATCATTACAGGGAGAAATAAAAAGAAGGGTAGGCTAGTCACTGGGATGAGGTGCTTCTTCTGGTTTTAAGTAGTATCTCTGCAAAATGCCAGGTCCTCGTTAAAGTGCACCTAAATTCTGTTTAGCCCACGGTCAAACTGAGGGAGGGTTTGAAATTGTGCGAGTTCGGGGGCGATTTGACAGACGTCTGTGCGGGTTCATGCACAGATATCTATTGATATCGCCCCTAAAGTCACAAAAAGTAGTGCAGGAACTACTTTTGGGAATTGGTGAGGCACTGCAAAGTCGGTGTCCTTGCCGGCAAGAGGCTCTGATTTGGCATGCCAAATCGGACCAAACTGAACGGGGGCTTAAAAAAAGAATAAACATGCTATAAATGAATTCCATAGTTTATATGTCATAGGAACAAGGCTGTTTAGATAGGAATCCTTGGTCCAAATACTACTCCTTCTGGGAGGAACAGACCATGCATTTAGTAAAAATACAGAGAACTTTTAAATGCTTTGTTTTTTAACAAATTGCCATTAGCAACCATATTCCTGCTTTTAATTACCTATACTCCACAAGACCTATTTCAGACTCTGTTGGATCATGTGAGTTGCAGAGGACAGTTCTTCCTTCTGGCAGGCCATACACGGCGCAAATTTTCTTTCCTGCAAGCATGGGTTGCAGGAAAGAAATTCGCACAATTTCCTCAAGACATACAGTGCTGACAGAGGGGAATCAGCAATTGTATTCTCCTAACAATGGAAGCCGGGAGAGAACAGTAATTATCGCTAGTGGTTATAGCAGCCACTTGCAATAATGGCAAGCAAATCCGGCATGTTGGTTGTACCGAAGTTGATCATTCAGCCTATTATTAACAATTTGAATCTTGGCCAGTTCCTGCTGAACCGGCTGATATTCAAACATTATATGGCTGGTCTATGTCACAAGACCCACTGTTGTCTATCTTGTCAGTTGAGTTGTATTTTCTTATCTTCCTACACTGCTCTCCAGTGCTGCAAAGTGCTTTGTTACTACAACACAAAATGGCTACTGTACTGTCCACCACACCAAGGCCTGTTATGTTCCCAACTTTTCTAACAAGGTGCAGGTAAACCAAAAGGCCCATTGCTTCACACACATCTAATGATTTTTCTTTTATTTTTGTGTGTTATTTATTGCCTGTCTGCATTTACTGTCTGTGTTTGATTAGATATATTAATAAATTAAGTCATTCCTGCATAACAGGCCTGTGTGACTTTTCCCTCAGCAAAGACTGCTCAGACTGCAATATGTTAACAAGTTTCTTTTACTTTCAGTATAAATAGGATGTCAAAAATTCAAGTTGCCTTCAAAACAAAACAAAACAGACCATCATACAAAAAGAAAAATGAAGGGCACACTGGCATGGTAGTGTCAAGCTCTGCATGCAATGACACCAAGTACAGTCACTGGTTGTTCCATGAGGCAGTTTCATCTCCTGTCCCAAAATGTGAGTTTTCAGTAAAGGCTCCGCAACACATCCCAAAGCAGCCAAACTATTTCCTCATCTCTGACTACAGCAAGTAAAAATCAGTTTGGTTGCTCTGTGATTTATATTGCACAGCCTATGCTTGTATGCTCACAAATGTATACAGAATGTTTGTGTGATAGGCACTGGCCTTTAAAAGATGCTTTACAGTCCTCTTGATTAATAGGCTTGTAACAAAACAATGGTGGGTGGTAGCGGTATCTGATGGTTGTGGTCCATGGACTGGGTCAATGAGTTTATGTACATTCTTTAATCAGTCCCCAATAGTTCTCTATCTTTGTACATGTCGTATAAATGCTTGGACCAGCTGGATTATTGGCTCCTGGGCTTCAGGAGCTACCTTTAAGGATGTTCCGGCTTTTGGCTGTGGGGAAGGCAAGTGGCCAGCTGCAGGAGAGGAAGGGACGCCGCGTCGCATGTACCGTGATAGGCTAGAGACCAAAGTGCTCTGAAATGAGAGACAAAGAGAAGAAGGTTAGATATTTATATTATACAACTTTATAACTGACTATTCTAGAGCTTTACAAGAATATATTTACACACCATGAATGGGTTATACTACCATGAACTGGGGTCTTAGGAGGGGATGCACAGAACATGAAGAGCCTGGTTTGGGCAAAAACCCCCCCTTCATGCCTAAGCCTTTTTCTTACATTTTATTCTTAAAAGTTAAAATCAGTATTTTTTTTTCTAGAAAATTACTTAGAAACCCCAAACATTAGCAGAGACCCTAGAGCAGTGGTGGCGACCCTTGCCACCCCAGATGTTTTGGAACTACATTTCCCATGATGCTCACCTACTCTGCAGAGTGCATGAGCATCATGGGAAATGTCAGTCTAAAACATCTGGGGTGCCAAGATTTGCCATTACTGCCCTAGAGAATAAAATGGCAGTCATTGCAATATCTCATGTTGCACAGGGTATTAGCACAGCTGTATTTCAAATGCATTTTTTTGAAGAAATACACTTGATATCCCTTCCTGCTGCTTGTAATAACAGCCAAGTGGCCGATTAGCCACATTGGTTATTATTACAAGAAAGCCAACTGTCGGCTGTTAAAAAAAAAATGGTACCAAGCTGATGCCTCTAGCTGCAGGCATCACCCTAGTACAACCCCTTGCAGCCCAGGCTGCATATATGCGTTACATTGGTGGTAAGGTAACCCCCTCCACCAACAGTATTCAGATATGCGACTTCAAGGAAGTGGGTCTTTTCTTTATCTGTGTCAATGAGCGACAGAGAAATTTGTGTTTAAATGTAGCTGTATATTTCTTGCTACTACCATAACCCACCACCAAAGAACAATCTAAATAAATTCTCCTGCTCCTTTGCAAACCCAGTGATTCCACATATGTGTTATATGTATGTTGTTTTACGCCTAGTACAGCCCAGAAACAATAATAATGCATATTTAACTTTTTTTTTAAAAATCCTATCCAATATACTGATCTGTTCACTGACCTTGATCTAGCTATTTTTTTTAACACGTGTATGTTTACATAAGGAGAGAAAGATACAATGGGGGAGATTTAGGCCCCGTTCACATAGGGGCGACGCTACTTCGCACCGCGACCTCTGAGGTTGCGGTGCGAGCAGCGCGCCGCAACCTTGGAGCGACCGCCACGGACTTCATAACATTGAAGTCTATGGCGGTCGCCCCAAAGAAGCTCCGGAACCTTTTTCTAAGTCGGAGCGACTTGTGTCGCTCCTATTAGAACGGGTCCGCAGCTTCCCTATGGGAGGCGACCAGGTCGCCTTAGTGTGAACGGGGGCTTAGAGCCCATTCACACTAGCACGACTTGTGTAGCCCCAGGGCGCTTGACATAACAAAAGCAATGTTAATCAGTGCTGTCTTAATTGGCACTACTGAAGTTGCTCCGACTTCAGAAAAGGGTCCTGTACTACTTTGAGGCGACCTGTGATCCGACTGTCCCATATACTTCAATGGGAGTCGCCTCCTTACTTAATTGAAGCGACTTGTTATCAGACTTTCCAGGAAGAAGAAAGAGATTAGCCAGGCATTCCCCACAGACAAAGTCTCCTGTCTCTTCAAAGTAGTGCACAAGTCTCTTCAAGTCACGGGGCGACTTTCTGGTCGTGGTAGTGTGAACCGGCTCTCAGGCTTGGTTCACACTTATGCAATGCGGGAAGGCTGCGAATTCGCAGCCTGTTCCCGCATCGCAAACGCGAAGGAAACTTCTCTGCATCGGGTGGTGAGCCTTGAGGGTCCCCCTCTCTCTCTCTCTGTGGGGGTCAAGAAGCAGGTACACTGAGGGGCGCTATTGCGCTAGGGGGATACATATAAAAAAAAAAAAAAAAAAGTTTTTTTTCTGGCAAAGTGTCCTGGGTTAACATGGACCCTGCCACTCATGTATCTCCACCGGATCCGCTTGAGGTGTCTGCAGGATCCTCCAGCACCCCGCTTACGATTGAATCATTGTCAGCTATTATGGAGACCTTTGTGTCCCGGGTGGAAGTGGCTTGTCAGGGACAGGGTGCAAGGAAGCGACCCCCGCCTAACCCCATGTTATCTGAAACTTCGGATTCAGAATCTGAGCCTATTTCTGCAGTTGCAGGTACCTCATCTGGGATTGGTGTCTCGGGTACTGTCTCTTCAGACAGTGAGGAGGATGTTTCGGCATCAGCCATAGCCCGAGAGGAAGCGTTGGTAAACGCGCTAATTGTATCTGTTCAAGAAACCTTAAGATTACAGGGTTCTCCGTCGGAAGTAGCTGAGACTGAGATCCCCTTTGGGACTAAAAAACGCATCAAAGTGGCGCAGGTTTTTCCATTGCCCAAATGTTTTGGCATTCCGATCAAAGAAGAATGGAGTCTGCCAAAACGCACTACTGCTATTTCTAAACGCATTAACAGGCGTTATCCGTTTGAGGAAACCCTCATTAAGAAATGGACAGAACCACCTGTGGTGGATTCACCAATTGCTAGATTGAATAAAGCCACGGTTATTCCATTAGAAGACGCTCCGTCTTTTAAGGATCCGGTGGATCGCAAGATAGAAGCTATGTCTCTCGCACCATGTTTTCCTTGATTGGATCAGCTTTCAGACCAATAATTGCTATTGGGCTGGTTTCGCAGACTGTAACTGAATGGACCAAATGGTTACGCCGGGACTTAGAAGAGGTCCCTCAGGCGGTATCAGATTTGTTGGAACAGATGATACAGGGGTTACAGTTTGTGTGTGATGCGGCGTTAGACGCCACTCCATTATTGGCGCGAGCATCAGTTTCAGCAGTGGTTCTCAGGCGTACACTGTGGCTAAAAGGTTGGTTAGCCGACCAAGGTTCCAAAAAAGCATTGGCTAATATCCCCTTTTCAGGAGAGCGTTTATTTGGAGCCAACTTAGATGAGATCATTAAGGATCTCACGGGAGGAAAGAGCACCTTTTTACCGCAAAATGCTAAGGGTAAAGGACCTCGTCAAAGACGAGGGCCTTCTTTTTCTGCTCACAAAAATTTTTTTCGTCCCGCGGGTGAAAAAATTAAGTCCTCCAAAGCTCCTTCAGGAGACTTCAGGGGAAGTTGGTCGGGCAAGCAAAAGCCCGCTCCTTCCAGACCTGAAGATAAGTCTACTAAACCCTGAAGGTGCGCCCCCACCCATAACTGGGGTGGGGGGACGTCTTCGCCGGTTCCCGGATCGCGATTCTTCCCTTCCAATATCCAACTATCCCCGGATCGTTTAGAAGATCTGCGGAGAGCAGTCACGGATTTACTACAACAAGGAGTGGTAGTCCACGTTCCTTGGACAGAACGTTTTCAGGGGTTTTATTCAAACCTATTTACAATACCCAGGAAAGAGGGCAAAGTGCGTCCAATTCTGGACTTAAGGGCACTCAATTCCTTTGTCAACATAAGAAAATTCAAAATGGAATCCATTCGCACAGTAGCAGCCTTCCTGCATTCAGGGGATGTCCTAGCGTCCATAGACATCAAGGACGCCTATCTTCACATTCCCATTTACGCAGGACATCAGCGGTTTCTACGTTTTTCCGTAGAAGAGAACCACTATCAGTTTGTGGCGTTACCTTTCGGTCTTGCCACGGCTCCTCGGGTCTTCACAAAGGTGTTGGCACTACTGCGCCAAAGAGGCATATCGATTCTAGGTTACCTAGACGATCTCCTGCTTCATGCAGAGTCTCCACAGACCCTGCTACAAAACATAGAAAATACTATAATTTCTTTACAGGAATTCGGGTGGCTGGTGAACCAGCAAAAGTAATTTCTGGTTCCCACCCAGAGGCTCGAATATCTGGGTCTAATTCTAGACACATTCAGGACAAGAGTTTTCCTTCTGGTAGGGAAACTCCGGAAGATTCAATCAGCAGTCCAGTTGTTACTATCCAACAGCTGGTCTTCCCTTCGGACTTGCATGAGGGTTCTGGGGTTGATGGTGGCTTCCTTCGAAGCAGTCCCATTTGCCCAGTCTCATACCCGAATTCTTCAGCAAGAGATTCTTCTCAGATGGAATCGGAATCCGGAATCCCTGGACTATCGGATCCGATTGCGCAAACAGACCAGAGAGTCTCTGGTCTGGTGGCTTCGGTCTCCGATGCTCAGCCAGGGAAAGTCATTTCTGCCAATATATTGGACGATAGTGACCACGGATGCCAGCCTATCCGGATGGGGAGGAATTCTTGGTCAGCTATCCGTTCAGGGACTTTGGTCCCCGGAAGAATCCAGGTTACCGATAAATGTATTGGAACTGAGAGCGATCAGACTTTGTCTGATTCACTGGACCGAGCAGCTCCAGGGCAGCCCGGTTCGGATCCAGTCGGACAACGCCACGGCTGTGGCTTATGTCAATCACCAGGGGGGCACCAAGAGTGTCCGGGCGGCCAAGAAAGTGGCTTGCATTCTTCGCTGGGCGGAACGGTTTGTTCCAGCTATCTCTGCGGTGTTCATTCCGGGGGTGGAGAATTGGCAGGCAGATTATCTCAGCCGTCAGACTCTGGATCAGGGGGAATGGTCCCTCCATCCAGAAGTTTTCCACCAGTTGTGCCTACGTTGGGGCACCCCGGATGTGGATCTGTTGGCATCACGATTCAACAGAAAAGTACAGAGATTTGTGGCTCGCTCCCGCGATCCTCTAGCAGAGACCGCAGACGCGCTGGTCGCCCCGTGGGGGCAATACCAGCTAATGTATGCCTTCCCTCCTCTTGGGTTACTGCCAAGACTTCTTCACAGGATAGAGGAGGAAGGAATTCCAGTAATCCTGGTAGCTCCGGACTGGCCTCGCCGAGCTTGGTACGCCGACTTGGTCAGACTGGTGGCGGACGTCCCGTGGAGACTTCCTCTCAGGGAGGATCTACTGTCTCAGGGACCGATCTTCCATCCTGCTTTACAATCGCTGGCTTTAACGGCCTGGCTATTGAGACCCAGGTGCTGAAGGACAAGGGTTTGTCAGCTTCAGTTATTCCTACTCTAGTTAAAGCAAGGAAAGCGACTTCCAGAAAGATTTATCATCGCACATGGAAGTCCTACATTGCATGGTGTGAACCCCTGGGGTTCCACCCACGATCTTATTCGGTTAGTCGAATATTAGCTTTTCTGCAACAAGGGGTTGAGCAGAAACTGGCCTTGAGCACTATCAAGGGTCAGGTCTCAGCATTAGCTATCTTCTTTCAGAAGCCTTTGGCTACTCATTCCTTGGTGCGGAATTTCAGCCAGGGGGTGCGACATCTGGCTCCGCCAGTGCGCGCGCCGTTACCACCCTGGGATCTTAATTTAGTATTGTCGGTTCTTCAGAAACCTCCCTTTGAAGATATTAGGGAGATTCCTCTACCTACGTTGTCCCAGAAGGTGGCCTTCTTGGTGGCTATCACTTCTGCACGCAGGGTGTCAGAACTGGCCGCATTATCTTGTCGTTCCCCATATCTGGTGGTTCATAGAGATAAGGTGGTTCTTCGTCCGAATCCATCCTTCCTACCAAATGTGGTTTCAGAATTTCATCTGAATGAAGAAATTGTATTACCTTCCCTGTGTCCTAAGCCCAGTCATCCTCGGGAGTTTGCTTTACACTCCTTGGATGTGGTCCGGGCGATCAGGGTATACTTGAAAACGACAGACTCGTTTCGCAAGACGGATTCACTTTTTGTGGTCCCGGATGGACCCAAAAAGGGGTTGCCTGCATCTGCCGCGACTATTTCCAAATGGATCAGACAGACGGTGGTACAGGCTTATTCTATTAAGGGTCGGGAGCCCCCGTTCCCTGTTAAGGCGCACTCCACTCGGGCACTTAGTGCGTCATGGGCCTTTCGCCATCAGGCGTCAGTGGTCCAGGTGTGCAAGGCGGCTACCTGGTCGTCGGTGCATTACTTTACAAAACATTATAAAGTTGATGTAACGGCATCGTCGGATGCCTCGTTTGGCCGCAAGGTTTTGCAGGCCGCAATTTGAGGAGACCAGTGGTCTACCTCGAGGTTATTTTTTCCGTTGGAATTTTTATTTGAGTCTCATTCTTTGTTTATAATGAGCCTTTAAAACTTCTAGTTTGGCACCGGTTGGGCCTTTTAGATTGGATTTTGATTTCTGTCAATCCCACCCCTCATTTGTGGCACTGCTTCTGGATGTCCTAATTGATGTGAATCAAAGAGGACTACGTCTGTCAATGAGCGACAGAGAAAATCTGATTTTTGTAAGATCTTACCGTAAAATCCTTTTCTCTTAGCTCATTGACAGACGTAGTACCCGCCCCTCTATCATTGAGTTGGGTTGGGTTAAATTCTCTGTTACTGCTTTACAACAGAACTGATTTCTTGTAGCAGAGAGAGGGAGGATCTACCCTCTGGGACTGCCCCTAGGGTGGAGCCAGAACGTTTTTTCTTTCTGCCTAGTCCTACTCCTGCGGAGACAACATCTGTCAATGAGCTAAGAGAAAAGGATTTTACGGTAAGATCTTACAAAAATCTGATTTTACTTTCGTTTTACTAATCTGGAACAGTTTTCCTTTGATGAATAAAAAATAAAAGAGCTATCCATTTACCACCAAAAGAAAAAACAATTTATCCGGAAAAGAACAAGGTATAATTTACCTGGATAAGGTAAAGGGGTAGATGATATGTAAAATTTTACTATCGCAGGTCAAGGTTGCAAAATTGTTTACAGGTTTTCTGTCAGAATAGCGCTACCTATCAGATTCTGCTACCAGAAGTGACGTACAGACTAAAACAACTTACTGAGCATGCGCCATGCGTTCCAATAGGTTTCCTAATGTGACAGAACACGAAGCAGAGGTGGACATCTTCTCACACCCACGCAAGTCTTGAATTTCACATTTATTTTAGCCGTAAACTCACCTTATATACTGAAATAGACCGAGTGAAAAAGTCTATTTCACTACATAATCAGTTTGTCGCTGAGCAGTTGGGGTGTACCAAGATGGCCGTCGCCACTTTCACTATATTTACTAGAGTACAATAATACAAATATAATACTGTGATTCAGTATATAAGGTGAGTTTATTGCTAAAATAAATGTAAAAATCAAGACTTGCTTGGTGTAAGAAGATGTCCGCCTTCTGCTTCGTGTTCTGTCACTTTAGAAAACCTATTGGAACAGGAATGCATGCTGCATGCGCAGTAAGTTGTTCTAGTCTGTATGTTACTTCCGTCAGAATACCGCTACCTATCAGATTCTGCTACTGGAAGTGACATAGGGACTAGAACTTCTTACTGCGCATGTGTCATACGTTCCAATAGCCTTTCGAATGTGACAGAACACGAAGCAGAGGCGGACATCTTCTTACACCCACACAAGTCTTGAATTTTACATTTATTTTAGCAGTAAAATCACCTTTTATACTAAATCACAGTATTACATTTGTATTATTGTACTCTAGTAAATATAGCAAGAAATCCTCAGGTAGAAGGTGGCGACGGCCATCTTGGTACACCCCACACTGCTCAGCGACAAACTGATTATACAGTGAAATAGACTTTTTCACTCGGTCGCGGTAAAATAGTCTATTTCAGTATATAAAGGTGAGTTTACGGCTAAAATAAATGTGAGATTCAAGACTTTCGTGGGTGTAAGAACATGTCCACCTCTGCTTCGTGTTCTGTCACATTAGGAAGCCTATTGGAACGCATAGCACATGCGCAGTAAGTTGTTCTAGTCTATACGTCACTTCCGGTAGCAGAATCTGACAAAACACAGGCCTTACCTCCCTGGCGGTCTGATTATGTAAGGATTTCTGTGCTAAAAGCGGGACATTGTTTTGCATGGAAATCTGTTATTCTATATATTTTAAAACTCACCTTCCCCTGCGATCCCCCGCAGTACTCCAGCCATCCTCCTGCAGTGTGCTCAGCAGATGCTGGCACCTGTCTTCCGGTTCCCTTCTCTGCGAGCGTTGCAATGCAGGGGGGGTGGAACCGCCGACAAATTCAAAAGTGTAAATACACCAAATAACACGATACAAAGCTGTGATCCTAACAGATCACTATATCATGCCATTTCACCTGGTGACTTTTCCAGTGCTTTGTGCCTGGAAAATACAACCATGGCGTCCAAAAAAGCGTTTTTTTGCGCAAAAGTGCTTTTAGACGAACTGGAAAACAGTGACAGGGAAACGGAGTTACTTAAAAAACTGAGCGATAGCTTTTCGTGGGAAAAATCGTCATCCAGTACGGAAAGTGATGACGGCGACGATTCTGATGTCTCTTTCTGGCACATCGCTTGTGGAATTTGGGAAGTATATCAAATGACTCTTCAGAATTTCTAATGGAGCGATGTGCCTGAAAGAGACATCAGAATCGTCGCTGTTGCCACTTTCCGTACCGGATGATGAATTTTCCCACGAATCGCTATCGCTCAGTTCTTCAAGTAACTCCGTTTCGCTGTCACTGTTTTCCAGTTCGTCTAAAAGCACTTTTGCGCAAAAAGAACACTTTTTGGACGCCATGGTCGTTCTCTATTTTCCAGGCACAAAGAACTGGAAAAGGCACCAGGTGAAATGGCACAATACAGTGTAATCCGTTAGGATCATAGCTTTGTATCATCTCATTTTGTGTACTGTATTTTCTGGCGTATAAGACTAATTTTGAACCTCAAAATCCCCCAAAAATGGGGGGTCGTCTTAGACGCCGAGTATAATATCTCCAAGGTAACCTAAGTATAAGTATTACCGGTAGATGTAATCTCTCACGACGCTGGCTGTGTGGGAATCCTGTACCGGTATACAGTATGTACCGTAGCTTCGGCTACATACAGTGTACCGCGCTGAGCCAATCAGGGAGAGGGATGTATTCTATTATTGAATGCAAAGCCTGCTCGGATTGGCGGAGTAACATCAGCCCGCCTCTCTGACTCTGCCAATCCAAGCAGGCTTTTGCATTCAATAATAGAATACATCGCTCACTGTGATTGGCTCAGCGCGGTATACTGTATATAGCCGAAGCTACGGTACATACGGTATACCGGTACAGGATTCCCGCACAGCCAGCGTCTTGAGATTACATCTACTGGTAATACTTGGGGTACCTTGGAGATATTATAAGAGATTACATGTATTACAGTACTTGGGGTACCTTGGAGATCTAGGAGAAATCTGATGTTTTTTAATGGTGTTGCCTTGATTCGGAAGGGGGGTAGTCTTATACGGTGAGTATAGCCCAAAACCTATGTTTTAACTTGAAAATTAGGGGGGTCGTCTTATATGCCAGAAAATACGGTATTTACATTTTTGAATTTGCCGCTGGTTCCACCCCCCTGCGTCGCAACGTTCGCAGGGAAGGGAACCGGAAGGCAAGGGCCGAGCACAGAGCAGGGAGAGACTGTGAGGATGGCGGGGGATCGCAGGGAAGGGGAGTGTGATTCTGGGGTAATCCCGAGAATGGCTTGGAGTTACCGCTACTGAAAATTAACCCTGAGCCACACTCGAGAATACCGCTAGGAAGGATAAAGTATAACTAAAGGCAAAACTTTTTTTTAGTTTTGAATAGAGGGGAGATGAATCTGTGTATCCTGTTTCCCATTATCACTGTAAGCAAAAAGAAAAAAAAAATGTGGGTTGTCCCCAGAAAAGTAATAGAGGGGAAATCTTCCAATGGGGACACAGGTGGTGGAAAAAAAAATCTGACAGGGGTTATAACCCTCCCTTGCTCTATTCAAAATGGGGAAAAAAAGTTTTGCCTATTGTTCTACTTTAACATTTGTTTTACCCTCAGTCACAAAGGGCTTAGAACAAATAGTTGTACTCCTCTTTCTTGAATATACGGTTTCACGTCTCAGATTTTTCAACTATTTTAAATTAATGTTTAATATAGAGAGAAGAGTCACCATTTCTTTTTCTGATGTATTTCCACAATGGGCACCAGGACAAGGAGTTTGGAGAGACTGCAATGAAAATACTGGGGAAAGGTCAGAACCGATCTGTCGGGTTTTATTGTTTATATGGAAATGTCCCAAAATGGAGGCGGACCAGTGCTAAAATCCAGACAGATGTTCTGACCCTTCCCCAACCTACTACTAAAAAAAAAATAACTGGAATTCCTTGACTAAGTAATATAAACCATTTTCAGCCTGGGAGCAGGTTTGGAGCCCTAGAGATGATTTGGCTGTGTTTTCTATTCTGCCACAATGGTGATTTTACCTCATTAGCTGAAAGCGCAGTTTCAGAAGTATTAGCACAACGGCTCTAGATTGTTCACATGGGAATGTTTTGTGCGTTGATGTAGAAAAGCAGAAATGTCAGTACATAGAGTATAACAACATGGAAGAGGTGTAATTTCAGAGCTGTTGGTTGGTAAATTGAATTTAAAAAAGCTCCAACAAAAAACCCAGCTAGCCACAGAGCTATCAACAAGCTAAGGATTACTTAAAAAAAAAGCTAAACCTATCTGTAAGTCAGAGGTTTCCCAAATATCAGCTTAATATATAAAAAAAATTGTATTTATTCATACCAGTTCAGAGGCAAGCTCCTGCTTCATGCGCTGTTTGTCTCGGGGGTGGACTGACGGATCACGAAGATAACGCAAGGCTTGTGATATCAACAAGTAGAAACAGTTCTCAATGATAAATAGCAGTAGAGGCCTAGTAGAAAACAAGAAGCAAAATTAAAACAAAGTTTGTTTCAGTCAGTCAGCTTGGGGGTTAGATTTTTTTTTTTTTTTTTTTTTTTAAAAGGTAAATTTCTATGGGAACTTGTCAAGACTTCTGCTGACAAAACCTGTAATGGTTCCAACCATTTAGAGACGTTTCTGAGAGCATGCAGCTTCTTTTGTAAAAAGCCAATTCCATCTTGTGGTCACAGAAGGCACTACTACTGTCTTACAGTGTGTGAATGATATAAATACGTGCATTTTACAGGCTCAAGGTTGAAAGTTAGTTCACATCATAAAGCAAGGGGTGAAAATAAAGCCCATTTAAAATTTCAAAGTCTGATTGACTTTTGTACAAGGTCTGATGAATTCCCAATTCCCGAGTTTTGTTCTCAGAGCTCACCTGAGGTTCTTGCTTTCCTCCGATAGGCTGGGAAAAGATGCAGATGGAAAAGGAGGATCTTTCTTTTTATCCATCTGCAAAGAGATTCAATTTGTCACAACAGTGCAGCCACTACAGAGTTACAGGGGAAGAGTATTAAACACTTGTGATGGCTCACCTCTCCCAGCATGTTCAGCATCACATTGACAGTGGCCAGGAAGGTCCCAAATGAAGGCGCCACATCTGCATCAAAAGCTGGGGTAGTGAAGTTCAGGGCTAATAGCATCTGATATTGTGAGAGGTCCAAAGGCTGCAAACAGATAATACGAGGTATTTATTCCAGGCCACTTTGATAAATCACACAAGAGAATAACATTAACTTCTTAGATTGTAAGCTCTAACGAGCAGAGCCCTCTGATTCCTACTGTATTAAAGTGTATTGTATTTGCACTGTCTACCCTCAAGTTGTAAAGCGCTGCCTAAATTGTCGGTGCTATATAAAGCCTATATAATAAAAATAACAACTCAAAGCACTCTAGGAAAAACCTAGTTTGGGCTACAGGGAGGAAGGCAAAGTATCTGCCACATTTCCACTATGATGATTCCCTTTCAGACCCTGTACTATTTCTTAGTGGAAACATAGATAGCAATATAAATTTGACCAAGTATTGTAACACTTTCCCAAGCCAACCAGAGTTAGAAGAAAATTATTTGACTGGTTTAAACTTTTTAAACACTCAACCAAACCAACGATTATTAAAATAACCCCTACATTCTCACAAAAACTATAAATGCTGATTGGATGGTTAATTAAATGTTTCTTCCTTCAATATGGCTGACCTGCAGAATCTGGCTCAGATCCGGTGTGAAAGCTCGCAATGTAGAAAGGGTCTTGCTGAGGATTTTCAGGAGGCTGAACTGAACAGAACGCAATGCTCTTAGCTCCAGGGCCTCACTCTCCGGTGTCGGCTGTACGGAAGGAGTCTGTGGTGTGCGTTGACCTCGAGAGGCCGTGCCTGACGTCACTGCTTCCCCACTTTTTATCTGAAGAGAGAAAATGTCCTTTAGATGCAGAAGGTCCTCAAATGCAGATCTAGACATGTGCTAGGATACTCACCTGTAAATAATGTTGCAGCATCTTTCGGCTGTACAAAAGGGATGTGCAAGACTGGCACAGATAGCATAAACTGACCTACAATAAAATAAAGACGTTCATTATAAGCTAACTTTTTTATTCAGAATTTCATTTTTGAAGTATGTTCTCGATTGTCTCCCTGCACTGAATTTTTGAATACAGCAGGGTGACCACACACTGCTGTACTTGTTAGCAGGATTTATGTGTCTCCTCACCTGAATGTCCTTCATAAACTGCGGTAAGTGGAAATGCAATTCTTTGATGAAATTGGACAGCTGCAGCAGAAAACCTACAGTGTGGTCAGCCTCCTCCAGACAGGCCAAATTCGGCACAGTACGCACCGCACCTAGGCACTGGGGAAAACCAAAGTGTAAGTAGGACACCAGTACACAATCAAACAAAGAAGAAAATCTAGTGAGCAAAAACATACTTTGTGGAATAAATGTATATACAGTATCTCACAAAAGTAAGTACATCATGTGGTTTGAGGAGACCAAGATAAACTTATTTGGTTCAGATGTTGTGAAGCGTGTGGCACTGGGGAGCTACAGTTCATTGAGGGAACCATGAATGGCAACATATACTGTGATATACTGATGCAGAGCATGATCCCCTCCCTTTGGAGACTGGGCCACAGGGCAGTATTCCAACATGATAAACGACCCCAAACACACCTCCAAGATGACCACTGCCTTCCTAAAGAAGCTGAGGGTAAAGGTGATGGACTGGCCAAGCATGTCTCCAGACCTAAACCCTATTGAGCATCTGTGGGGCATTCTCAAATGGAAGGTGGAGGAGCACAAGGTCTCTAACATCCACCAGCTCCGTGATGTTGTCATGGAGGAGTGGAAGAGGACTCCAATGGCAACCTGTGAAGCTCTGGTGAACTCCATGCCCAAGAGGGTTAAGGCAGTGCTGGAAAATAATGGTGGCCACACAAAATATTGACACTTTGGGCCCAATTTGGAAATTTCCACTTAGGGGTGTACTCTTTTTTGTTGCCAGCGGTTTAGACATTAATGGCTGCGAGTTATTTTGAGGGGACAGCAAATTTACACTGTTATACAAGCTGTACACTCACTACTTTACATTGTAGCAAAGTGTCATTTCTTCAGTGTTGTCACGTGAAAAGATAAAAAACAAATTTACAAAAATGTGAGGGTGTACTCACTTTTGTGAAATACTGTAGCACTAATGCCCACACTTGTCCATACATTTATCGGTGTCTCGACAAAACCAAACACTGTTCTCTAGATTCAAATGTTTCCATAGCAAGATGAACAGCAGACTGCACTCCAAAAATAAAATGTATACCTTAAGGGATCAGTCCACCCAGGAGTAACATTTATTTCTCTGAGTCCACCGACGGACGTGGCTCGCTGCCTAATCATAGACGGTTGGGTAATAGCTCCTCCCACCAGGACTGACCAGGCACTTCAGTCAAAGGTTTGACACGCCCAGGGGGCGTACCCCAGGCTATTACCCTCAGCCTCACCAAAGCACAGACAGTTTGGTTGCAAGCAGTGGAGAATCCCAAAAAAAAAACCCTCATAGAAAAGACAGAGGGGTGGGAGCCACGTCCGTCGGTGGACTCAGAGAAATGGATTTTACGTTAAGTACAAAAATCCCATTTTCTCTATCGTCCACCAACGGACGTGGCTCGCTGTTTAATCATAGACAGTTGGGACGTCCAAAAGCAGTAGCCACAGAGGGGTGGGAAATGGACAAACTCAAAGGAATGCAAATTCCCACGGCTAACATAGCCAACATAGGAACATGGAGCCCAACAAAAGAAAAACGACTCAAATGTAATAAAACCAGAAGAGGAGGATCAAGAAACCACTCCTTCACACGGCGGTCTGCAAAACCTTGCGGCCAAAGGACGCATCCGCGAATGCCAGCACATCCACTATAAAACATGGTGAATGTGTGCACCGACGACCAAGTGGCCGCCTTACAAACCTGCAGCACTGACGCTTGATGGCAGAAGGCCCAGGAGGCACTCAACGCCCACGTAGAGTGAGCAGTAACAGGGTAAGGCGGAACCTTGCCCCTAAGAGAATACGCTTTCACCACCGTAGACGCAGCTTGACCCTTCCGGGGTCCATCCGTATTCACAAAAAGAGAGTCCGACCTACGAGAAGACTCCGTGACCTCAAGATACACCCATATCGCCCGAACTTCATCCAAATAATGCAAGTCAATTTCCGTTGGATGTGAAGGTTTCGGACAAGTGAAGTTCGGAGTGAAGAGAGCACTAAGTCCTCATTCAAATGAAAGTCAAACTACCTTAGGTAGGAAACGATGAATTAGGTCGTAACACCACCTTATGTATCACCAGATACGGGGAATGGCAAGACAACACCGCCAGTTCAGACACCCTCCGAGCAGAGGTGATAGCCACCAAAAAGGCAACCTTCTGCGACAGGTCAAGTAGCGAAATGCGCCTTATGTTCTCAAAAGGAGGATGCTGAAGAACTGACAGAACCAAATTAAGATCCCAAGGAGGTATCAGGGACCTCCTGCGGGGAGCCAAATGACTAACCCCCTGAAGAAAGGGTACGAATCAAAGAATGATTGGCCAACGGACGTTGGAAATACACAGCCAAAGCTGAGATCTGACACTTAAGAGTGCCCAAAGACAAGCGTTGGTCCACTCCAGTCTGCAAGAAGGCCAGAATCCTGCCAACAACAAATGATCTAGGATGTAGATGTAAAGACTCACACCAAGCAATGTACGCTTTCCAAGTACGATGATAGACCTTCCTAGAAGTGGACTTCCTAGCCTTAGGCAAGGTAGAAGCCACCAATGCATAGAGTCCCTGGAGCTCTGACTCAAACGAATCAGATTGTCCCGGGATGCGGGGTCCTTGTCCCATTTGACAAGGATCTCCTGTTGAAGAATTCTCGTGTGGGCCTGAGCATATGGCATGGAGGACCAGAGAAACCCGGTCGCAAGCCAGCAGAGACAGAATCATCTCCTTCAACTTCTGCAACTTCACAGGAGGAAGAAACACCTTCGCCATAGTCGAGTTCAGAACCATTCCTAGGTACTCCAATCTGGTCGTTGGAATCAAAGCAGATTTCTGAAGGTTGAGATTCCAACCAAACTACTGTAGAGTGTGAATAGTCACCTCCAGATCCCATTCCAATTGTGCAGATGACTCCGCTCGGAGAAGGAGATCGTCCAGATAACCCAAGATTGCTATCCCTCTCTGCCTAAGCAGCGCTAATATAGGGGCTAACACCTTGGTGAAGACCCTGGGAGCAGAGGCAAGCCCAAACGGCAATGCCACAAATTGAAAATGGTCCTGGCCCACCGCAAAACGGAGAAACTGTTGATGGGCCTGACAAATGGGGGACATGAAGATGGGAATCCTTGATATCGATCGAGGCCAACAGGTCCCCCTGATGCAGGAACGCCACCACTGATCGCAGGGATTCCATGCAAAACTTCTGGATGCGCACAAAGCGGTTCAACAGTTTGAGGTCCAAGATTGGATGCAATTTGCCCTCCTTCCTTGGAACAGTAAAGAGGTTTGAATAAAAACCTCGAAAGCTTTCCGCATGAGGGACTGGGACAATCACTCCTTGGGTCAGCAAGTCCCGAATTGCATTCTGCAACCCAGCCAGACGGTCTGAAGATAGCCGAAGATTGGAAGGCAAAAATCTGTCCAGAGGACGGGAACGAAACTCTATCTTGTACCCGGACTGAATCACATCGTGAACCCACCTGTCATGTAACAGGGAAATCCACGGATCCGGAAAGAAATGGAGACGCCCCCCCCCACCCCTAGAATGGGTGGGGGCACCCCTTCAGGCAGAGGAGGTCTGCTTGGGGTTGCTGGGGGCGGAAGGTTTCGGCTTCCCAGCCCATCGTTTTCCCGGAGCCATTACCACCGACGTCTGTTTTGATTGCTGCGACCCGGTCGCACAAAAAAAGACGCTTCATTCAGGGCAGTAAAAGAAGGACCCCACTTACACGAGGGGGCCTTTGGCTTAGAGGAATGGGGAAAGTAACGTGCTCTTACCCCCAGTGACTGACTTGATCAAGTCATCCAAGGCGGAACCAAAGAGGCGATCACCCTGGTATGGGAGATCTGACAATAATTTTTTGGAAGCCTGGTCAGCCGACCAAGATTTCAACCATATCACACGTCTGATAAGCACACTAACCACCGATGCTCTAGCCTCAAGCAGGACGACATCCAGATTAGCATCACATACGAATCGCAGAGTCTGCGATAATTGATCAGTAAGTTCCAGTGTAGCTGACGGTACCTGAATAACCTTCAGTGCCATTCAATATAGTCTGGGAGAGTATGTATTATAGTATCATAGTATTGTAGCCATGGCAGGCCTGAGAATAGAGCCCACCAATGTATACAGGTGCGATATCACTGCAGGCCAGTCCCCGTCCATGGGACTATAGACACTGTGGAGACCCAACGCGCAGCTACAGTCGGCAAGTGCTCGCTGGCACAAACTGGGAGACCTTAAGGCTCTCATATAGCCAGTCTGAAACCCAGCTGGCATATCCATCAAGAACTGGAGTCAGCAGAAACAAAAAATAAAAAAAATCCAAAGAAAAAAGGTTCCCTTTAAGACCTCAATATGTCTATCAGTCACAGATAAGGATTCTGCCACTGGTAAAACCGTGGCCTTATGAATACCACATATCTGGGGGTCCACCGGAGGAGGAACTGTACACTTGTGCAAGATCCCTTCCTCAAACAGATAGCGCCTGGCTAAACTTTTAGGGATCGCAGGCGTGCAACTAGGTCACCGCCATTGTTCTTCCACCAAGGTGGATAAAACTTCAGGACAGGGAAAAACCCTGGCCGACTTCTTTGGTCCGAGGGATCCAAAGGAGACTGAGTCCCCTTACGATTTAGAAATCGCATCCGTGAGTTTAAGGGTGTCTCTCACTGACGATATTAAAGCATCCACCAAAGCATTTTCCTGTGCTAAGGCGGATGTAGAAGTATTCTCTTCTGCATCAGAAGCATCTGAAAGCAGGGACGCATCCTCCAGGAGAGGGTCTGCGTCGCCAGCAACCAGGACAGCCTCAGAATCTGTGGTGCGCGAGGAGACAGGCAAGGGGCGTTTCTTAGAAAAAGCTGCTGCAATAACCTTGTCCATTTTCTTGCATGACAGATAATAAAGACACATCATGAGCCTCAGATGCTGGCCCCAGGAATACATCAGGGGTCGCAGATAAACTTGAGGAGTCCATGTTAGAAATATGGCCTAGCAGTATATGTGCACAGACCAGACAGGGAACGTGGAAGCACTGGAACCTGCACCACAGGCAGGAGGAAAGGATCCCTGCATAAAAAAAGGGGGGGGGGGGGGGAATCGGGAGTGGGTACCTAAAGATCTACTCACCTCAGAGGTCGCCCACGTCCACCCCAGGCCCGCTAACCAGACGGGGGGACTGTACTTACCAAACCACACTGCCCCTGCACCGCAGTGAGGAGGACACTGTCTGCCGAGGGGTAGGCTGCAACTCCGGCATGCCAGGTGTGTGCTACCCAGTGCGATATCACTGCAGGCCAGTCCCCGTCCATGGGACTATAGACACTGTGGAGACCCAACGCGCAGCTACAGTCGGCAAGTGCTCGCTGGCACAAACTGGGAGACCTTAAGGCTCTCATATAGCCAGTCTGAAACCCAGCTGGCATATCCATCAAGAACTGGAGTCAGCAGAAACAAAAAATAAAAAAAATCCAAAGAAAAAAGGTTCCCTTTAAGACATTTAAAAATGAAACCAGGACAAACGTCCCAGCAGGGAGCTCCTGAGACCAGGCAGCAAAAGACTGTCTGTGCTTTGGTGAGGCTGAGGGTACACCCCCTGGGCGTGTCAAACCTTTGACTGAAGTGCCTGGTCACTCCTGGTGGGAGGAGCCATTACCCAACCGTCTATGATTAAGCAGCGAGCCACGTCCGTCAGATAGAGAAATCTTCCTAATAAAAGGTAAATAAAACAAACGCGGACATTGCTTGTAACTTTTCTTACTACATCCAAAACAAAAAAAAAAACGGAGGAAGTTGGTTTTAAAAAACACATAACTATTAATGGGTATGATGTGTCATACAGTGCCTCTCACTTTACAGAGAAGAAAGGATGAGGATTACAGCCATGGACCATCCACCTTGAGCTGCCAATGCTTACTTTTATGTCCCTAATATTACCTGTAATATCCTCTCTTGATGAACTCCTACAAAGTCTAAGGCCTCTGTTAGGAAGTTGTATCTCAAAGTCTTCAGCAGCCTCTCCATCAGTGTTATGGTCAATCTGTACACACCAGGCCATGATGGAGCATCCACAATTTTACGGGATGAGAGTGGGGTCTGTACCTATGAAAAGAAAGAAAGAAAGAACATTAAAAACAACTCACGGGTCCTATCACAACGCGCCATTGCGCGTGCATTTTTGTTGCGTTTTCTGGTTACCTGACTCCAATTATTCATGTATAAAACATGGACACGTGACTCAAAAAGTGCACCAAAAACTCAATTATGGTGCCTTTTTTTATTATTTTCTATTCATTTTATGGGGGGGAGTTCATTTTTGTTGTACTTGTTAAATATGCACCAAAAATGCTGCATGCAGGACTTTTAAAAAAATGCACCACGCCCATAGTGCATTGGTGTGAAGATTTCCAAAGGTTTAAACACCAAGTCCCGGTTCACTCTTCTGCGATGCGGGAACACTGCAAATATGCAGCGTGTTCCCGCATAATATCCGCACCCTACGCAGGGGGTGTCAATTAAAAGTTGACACCCCCAGTTGAAATCGCATATTGCAGTGCGATCTACAAGTTGGCACAGAATCAGATCGCACTAGTGTGAACCACCATGCGATCCGATTCTGCTGTGGATAAAAAAAAAAAAAGGGTCATGTGCGTGTTTAGTGCGATTGCGATGCAAATTCAGCCATACAAACTGTATGGCTGAAATTTGCACCGCACAGACATCGCATGTAATTTAGGAGCAGTGCGCTCTGAAATACATGCGATCTCTGTGATCGCACTAATGTGAACCGGCACTAAAAGCACATCAAAAACTGATCAGTGTGAAAGGGCCCTAACATTAGGAAAGTTTTTTTTTCTTCCACCAAGAAGCGAAGGGAAAGCTGAATTCAGCTGATAATGATCAGTTATCATTGGACATTATTACTTTTACCCATCTGTCACCTCATTAATACATGAAGTCCCAGCTCACGTCAGTGTGTGTTTCACTGGTTCCGCGCCCCTCTCCACCACATAAAATACCACAACGCTTCTGTACAGCATTCTGCATTTACAAGTCTATAGGAATGAATAGCAAAATGGAGTATGGAGTGCCAAGACCCCACAAGGTGAACCTAAGTGAAACAGTACAAAGCTGTTGGGGGGGTAGGACAGAAGGATTCAGGGAATACTCAGCCCAGAGAGGCTCTGATGGGCAATACAAGGTTAGAGACCGGCAGTGGATTACCAAGTGTGGGGGCGGGGCCAGGATGTGAGAAATTGCAAATCCAATTTATTTGGCAGTAATTTGGGGATACAGTGAGACATACTCCAAGTTATACCAGTAGGAGTACGTTCTAACTGGGAGGAGATGTAGAAACAGGAGAACACAATTTGATTTTAACTGATAAAACTCAAAGGAACATAAAAAGCATTTAGTGATAAAGTGTGGACCGGGCCTAACAGAAGCAACTGTAGTGCGACGCTATTCCAGGAAATATTGCACCTTACTATATGAATTACAAAAATAAGGACACCTATGGCAGTGGTTCCCAACTCCGGTCCTCGGGACCCACCAACAGGCCAGGTTTGCAAGATAACTAAATTACATCACAGGTGATCTAATTTGCTGCTCAGTGATTGCAGTATTCTAGTCTGCATCCCCCAAGGTAATACTTAAAATCTGGCCTGTTAGTGGGTCCCGAGGACCGGAATTGAGAACCACTGACCTATGGTACTGTGCCGTGTACCCCTCTAGGACTTAATGACAACCATCAAACTAAAGTAAAATCGTACGTTTTATTTAAAAAAAAATGACAAAACTTCTTGGTGAGTGGGTTCTACCCACTCACCAAGTGTCTACTCTTTGCATTGGCCTCACCAGCCAATTGTCGACGTTGTTTTTATATGCTGATTATTCTATGTATACCAATGTGGTTGTGCTGTTATGCGATTCCCATTTAGTACACTGTAGGATTTATTCAGCAATTTTATACACACATTCACTGATGTTTTGTAATTTTTTCAATAAAACGTACGATTTTACTTTAGTCTGATGGTTGTCATTAAGTCATAGAGGGGTACACGGCACAGTACCATAGGTGTCCCTATTTTTGTATTCAATTACATGGACATAACTTGCCTCCATTTTTGGATTCCATCCATTATGGGCCTTTCTTTTTCTATATTACTATGGGAATTAGGCTTGCAGCGCTGCCAGGTGGGATGTAGGAATGGCCCAGTAAGGCCTCATGCACACGGGATGTTATTACAGCGGCTGTTTTTGGCGTCAGACGTTTTTCCTGCAGCCAATAAACTCCCCAGCATGTTCTCCTATATCTCCCATGCACACATAGGCTGTTATCAGCAGTTTTTGGCAGGGGCGTTTTCTGGCTGGAAAAAAAAAAAAAGCAAAAAACTAGTGGGTTTTGAGTGGCGTTTTTTTCAGCTGTAAAAACGCTCTAATATCAATAAACGCCACAAAACGCTGCTAACTGGCGTTTGACGTTTTTGATTCCATTGCTTTTTTAAAGCCTGGGTTTGTGTTTGGAGGTGTCGTTCATGGAACATAGCCTGGATTTACACTGGTGCATGCTGAACACCGCATGTGAGTTGCACCAAAAACACACCGCATTCCTGTACACATCACATGTGATGTCTGTGTGATGCGATTTGAGCCATATATTTTGTATGGCTCATATTGCATCACATTTGCACCAAAATGTTGTAGGACCCTTTTTTCCTCCACACCTAATTGCATTGCATGGGTGTGAAAACCCATTCGATGTGATTTTGCCAAGTACACTGCATTTTGCAATCTGTTTCGGGGTATCCTTCATGGAACATGAAGCCCTGTTGACATTGTGCCGATTTGTCATGTCGAATCGCATGTCAAATCAGAGCCTATTGCCAGTAACGGCACCGGTTCACACTGAGGGCGGGTTTGAAACCATTCAGCTGAATGCGCACAATTTCAAGCTTGCAAGTCAGTGCGACTTTGGGGGGCGATTTGACAGACATCTATACGGGTTCATGCACAGATGTCTATTGAAATCACCCTGAAGTCGCCAAAAGTAGTGCAGAAACTACATTTGGGAATCGGTGCGGTGCCACAAAGTCAGGGTTGCACCAATTCGGGCAGTTCTGACAATTCTGACAAGCATTGCATTGTGGGAAAGTCGGAGTTACTAAAATAGCAGAGAGGTGATTTTTAGCTAAAATCGTCAAAAGACGCTAATGCCAAAAAACGATGATAAACTCACGAGAAAGCTACTGGCGTTTTTATAACGGCCCGTGTGCATGAGGCCTAAAGTCTACAAGCACTCCACAGATGGAACAGGTCTTGCTTACAAAACTTTTTCACATTTGGACAGTGGCAGCTGGTCATTCGGGGCGCAGGGGCGTCGCCCCCCCATCCATGCGTCCGGCCTCCTAATCTACATGCGGGGCGCCGCACGCATGGAGATCAATGGGGCTTTTTTTTTTTTTTTTAGCGAAAGGCTCGCACAGGCTAAAAAAAATGAAAATTCGCTATTGTCACACGGATCCTCCTCCTGGCCAATCAGGAAGCGGGTTTTGAGACCCATTTCCCGATTGGCCGAAAGGAGAAGCCATGCCATTGGGCATGGAGGAGGAGGAGGGAGGAGATGCAGAAGACAGGGAAGAAGCCGAAGCTGCCACCGCCTGCTGCTGCATCCAGGCAGGGTGAGTGAGGGTTCTGTATGTCTGTCCTGTCTCCCTGTGGTCGGGGGGTACGGTGTACGGCCTGGCGTGGTCGGGGGGGAGGGGGGTGTATGGTGCGGTCTGTCTGCCACCCCCCGGCCCATGGAGCACCAGCTGCCACTGCATTTGAAATGTGTTTTAGAAAGGTTACATACAGGTAACATACAGAATTTCCATGTTGCCATGTTAAACACATACAATTGGGCACAAATCATCACATCCAAAAATTAAACAGAAGATAATCTGCTAGGTATTGAAAACACAATCCATTCCTCACCGTGCTCCCTCCATTGGAAGTCATCTGGTAGACGTTGAGCAGAGGCAGACACACGCTCTGAGTGATGCCAGATCCAGCTATGGCTGCTGCCCCCTGTAATTCAAATACAGAATAAATGTCAGACTGCTTCCATGGCTCTACTAAACTCATTCAGATTCCGTTCATTCACCACCTGCACAGGGACTTCAAGGAAAAGCCTAGGAATGGTCTCCAGAACCATGTGACAGCTTAGCCCAGAAGACAAGAAATGAATGTGTAATTGTGGAGTATAGAGTCTGATCTATGGAACACAGGCCTGTACTGACAGCAGGAAAGCTTCTCTCTCATTTCTGACTGAAGGAGATTTTTCATCCCTGGCTATGCTGAAAAAATGCAAATATCAGCTATTGGGTCTAATGAGAGGGACTGTTGCATATTTATAAGAGACTAATACTGTGCAGCTAAGTACTTTTAAGTAATTGGCCATTTCAGAAATTAGGAAGTTAGTTGTGTGTAGAAAAATACATTTAGTGCCGGTTCACATATATGCAATGCAGGAAGCCTGCGAATCCACTGCAGGTTCCCGCATCGCATTTAAATCGCAGGCAGTTCACACTGCCACATGCGAATCGCTGGGGGGTGTCAATACAAAGTTAACGACACCCCCAGATCATTTTGCATATTGCAGTGCGAACTGTCAGTTTGGACATGAATCGGATCGCATGGGTGTGAAACCCCATGCGATCCAATTCTGCTGCACACCCAAAAAAGGGTCCTGTGCGACTTTGATCCAAATGGGATGCAAATTCAGCCAATGTGTAAGGCTGAATTCCCGTCGCATGTGATTTTCAGAGCAGTGCGCTCCGAATCGCATGCAATGTCTGTCATCGCACATATGTGAACCGGGACTTATAGAATGGGTTACCTCCAGATGTTTGCTGCTGCATCCTCCAATGATAAATACTACCTCCTTACAGCTTTATTTTCAGCTCTGATAAGTGTCTGAAAGAACTGTAGAAGGTTTTCAGCAAGCATTTATTTAAAATGTACTGCAAAGTGAAATGTTAAAGTGTTACTAAACCCAGGAGCCTGCATTCACTATATCTGGTCTCCCCAGGAGCCTGCATTCACTATATCTGGTCTCCCCCAGGATTCTGCATTCACTATATCTGGTCTCCCCCAGGATTCTGCAGTCACTATATCTGCTCTCCCCGGGAGCCTGCATTAACTATATCTGGTCTCCCCGGGAGCCTGCATTCACTATATCTGGTCTACCCCAGGAGCCTGCATTCACTATATCTGGTCTCCCCAGGAGACTGCATTCACTATATTTGGTCTCCCCCAGGAGCCTGCATTCACTATATCTGGTCTCCCCCAGGATTCTGCAATCACTATATCTGGTCTCCCCGGAAGCCTGCATTTACTATATCTGCTCTCCCCGGGAGCCTGCAGTCACTATATCTGCTCTCCACGGGAGCCTGCATTCACTATATCTGGTCTCCCCCAGGACTCTGCATTCACTATATCTGCTCTCCCCAGGAGCCTGCAGTCACTATATCTGGTCTCCCCCAGGATTCTGCATTCACTATATCTGCTCTCCCCAGGAGCCTGCATTCACTATATCTGCTCTCCCCAGGAGCCTGCATTCACTATATCTGCTCTCCCCAGGAGCCTGCATTCACTATATCTGGTCTCCCCAGGAGCCTGCATTCACTATATCTGGTCTCCCCAGGAGCCTGCATTCACTATATCTGGTCTCCCCAGGAGCCTGCATTCACTATATCTGGTCTCCCCAGGAGCCTGCAGTCACTATATCTGGTCTCCCCAGGAGCCTGCAGTCACTATATCTGGTCTCCCCAGGAGCCCGCATTCACTATATCTGGCCTCCCCAGGAGCCCGCATTCACTATATCTGGTCTCCCCAGGAGCCCACATTCACTATATCTGGTCTCCCCAGGAGCCTGCATTCACTATATCTGCTCTCCCCGGGAGCCTGCATTCACTATATCTGGTCTCCCCAAGAGCCTGCATTCACACAGTGCAGAGGATTGACCCCTCAGACTCCACAGTGAGTATAACAAGAATGTAATGCATATACAGACTTATTTTACTGCTGTGAGTTTAGTAACACTAAGTCGGCATTCACATTCAAGCGAAGTGATTTTCCAGGTTATATTTTTTTTTTTGTAGCAGCGTATTTCGTGCATTTTATTTGCATATTCAAGCTTTTGGGGTTTATGTTTTAGCCAACAGAAAGCATTAAGACTAGGGGTCCAATATTTACATTCTATAAAACACACAGCAACAATATTTTAGTGCATTTTCAAGTGTTCCTATTCAAGTCTTTGGGGCCAAAAAAGCCCAGGTTTTGCCTCAAAAGTAGCTCTTGTAGCATCAGGCGTTGGGCTTCATGAACCCGAGCACTTAAATGTGAACAGCCACCATTGGAACACATGGGATTTTGGAGCTTTGAGTTTAGATGTTAATGGGGCCTTATTCAAGTGACAATAGCTGGATTACATTCACAACATGTCACAACCCCTTTACCCCCCCCCCCCACCGCACAAAGTGCCCCCCTAGGAAGCCACTTTCTTGTGTGTGCTCAATCCTGAGCCTCACTGTCTGCGTCTATTGACACAGACAGTGGTGCTCTGTCCCACCTCCTCTGCTTACAGCTTTTGACTGGCAGTAGAAGGAGCCAATGATTCCCTCTGCTCTCAGCCAAGCCTGTGAGACGGGGGAGAATAGCTGCTGCAGACATGCACAGTGCTGGATCGAGACTGAGCTCCCCACTCTAGGTTGGTTTCTACATGTATGACCTCTCCACTGCATGCTAGCAGGTGCTGGTCCTGTTCATCACAGGCTTGACAGTAGAAGAGAAGAATCTGGTGGGCCGCACATCCAATAAAATTACCTTTACTTAGACATTTTCAAGAAAGACTCTCCATACTGCATTCAAGGGAACATAGCACTCCGGCTAACGCGTTTCACGTCAACATCAGCGCTTAGTCACAGCTGATGGGCTCAGGAGAGTATTTAGTAGGGCAGGGGTTGGAGGCACGAATAAAAAAGGTTTTATACCTTAGTGAAGAGAACCTTTTCCCATTACAACTAATTTAATATAACTGCAATGAACACAAATGCTCCATCTAAGGCAGGGGTCTTCAAGCTACGGCCCTCCAGTTGTTCAGGAACTACAATTCCCATCATGCCTAGGCATGGCTGTGAATGTCAGAGTTTTACAATGCCTTATGGGATGTGTAGTTCCGCAACAGCTCAAGGTCCGTAGTTTGAGGATCCCTGATTTAATGGTTACCTGCTTAGAATAGAAGATAGGATTTGTACTTCAATGGATCTATACATAAAAGCGATTCTACCCTTGATAGTGGAAGCAATTTTGAATACCTTAGAGTTCAGACTGGCCTATCCCCTTTAGAAGAGAAACAAATACCTTCAGACAGTCAACCTTGAGGAGCTTGTATATACTGTGTTAGTCTTTAGAGACCCTTAAGGTCCTTTCACACGGGCAGTGCGCCCGGCGGACTCAGTTTTGCTCAGCGGGGATCGAATAGGCGGATGAGAGCTCCATCTCCGCTTACTTTGCAGAGACCAAGCTGTCAGATCCCCGCTCTCCTCTATGGGGGTTCGGGAAGAAAACTGACCGCCTGTCCGTTTTCATCCGATCCTCCAGAAAATAGGGTTACCATCCATCTGGATTTCACGGACAGGATCGGATGACATCCGCTGCTCCTTAGGGGTGCATGGAGCATCCAATCAGGTCCACCTGAGAAAATGACAGGCAGACCGGATCGGAAAGCCTGTGTGAAAGGGGCCTTAATATCCAAGTCTAGGCTATACACACAGGCTATTACCTTCTACCAATGGCAGAACTTCCTGCCAACAACTCCAGTCCAGTCCTGTTCTACCAGTGGCAAATGTCACAGCCTGATTGGCTAAGGTTAGGAAATGACAAGTCAGAACTGAATGGAAGGGGATAGTCTTAGAGCACAAAAGTCAAAGTCCTATGTACAGTCAGGACCTCCTGACATTCAAAAGGTTCCACACACTGCGATCTGAGACTAGCACAGGCAGCACTGCCTACGCTTAAAGTGATTGTAAAGGCTCGTTTTTTTCTATTAAAATACCAAACATGTTATACTTACCTCCTCTGTGCAGTGGTTTTGCACAGAGCAGCCCTGATCCTGCTGTTCTCGGGCCCCTCCCTCTTTTCGGGTGCCCCCAAAGAAAGCAGCTTGCTATGGGGGCACCCGAGCTGAGCTGCAGCTCCGTGTGTCCATTCAGATGCGGAGCTGCCATTCCACCCCCTCTCTCTCCTGATTGGCTGAGTTTGATTGACAGCTGCGGGAGCCCATGGCACTGCTGCTGTGTCTCAGCCAATCAGGAGAGAGAGTCCCTGGATGGCAGGAGGGGGCTCAGGTAAGTATTAAAGGGGCTAAGGGGGGCTGCTGCTTATCTTTTTTTTTAAATCAGAAAACAAGTTTGTGGTTTTAAAGAAAACAAGGTACAAAAACGCATAAGCTGCTTTTTATCTAAATGCATAGAATGTATTAAGATAAAAAACCTTCACAACCCCTTTAAGCAGTATTGCGGCTTTAGACAATTTTAGGGCTGCACAAATACTACAACAAAATACCTTGATCATGTAACAGATCTAAAAAGCGCTTTACTATATGTTCAGAGTTAGACTTCACCAAGGATACCATGTGATACAAATGCCTATACCTGTGAAGAGGACAACTACACATAAAACTGACCTGGTGAGTTTTGGCCAATGTGAACAAAAGATGAAGTGCTGCTTCACAGAAGTGGAGGTTCTGCTTGACACGCAGGCTGACTTCCAGTGCGCTGAAGAGCATGGGCAGCATGGGTAACTTTCTGGTCACTTGTAGCCACTGGTCTGCATCTTCATCAGCTTGGCACAGCTCCTTGGCCAAATGTAATGCCAGTACACAAACCTTCATAAGAAGTCAAGATGGAAGAGCTTAATCAGAAACGGTAGAACTAAAAGGATTATTTGTTCCACTTTTGAATAGTAAGGGAGGGTTCAAACTTCTCTCAGTTTTTTTTTGCCATCTGTGTCCCATTGTCCTGAATCCAAAACAGGAAGTGAGAGGAAATCCCTCCAAAGTGAGGTTCTTACCAGGTACACCGGGATTAACCAAATTCAGCTCCGGAAGGTTTTACCCCCTTAATGACCCCTGTACCCAAATAAAATTGATGTCCTTTTCCCCCACAAATTGAGCTTTCTTTTGGTGGTATTTGATCACCTGTGTGATTTTTATTTTTTTGCTATAAACAAAAAAGTTTGACAATTTTGAAAAAAAAAAAAAATATATATGTGTGTGTGTATGTGTGTATGTATGTATATATATATATATATGTATATATATATATATATATATATATATATATATATATATATATATATATATATATATATATATATATATATATATTTTTTTTTTTTTACCTTTTGCTAGAAAACATTTCCAATAAACAAAAAATGTAAAAAAAAACACATTTCTTTATCAGTAAGGCCAGTTTGTATTCTGCTACATATTTTTGGTAAAAAAAAAAACGAAAAGCGTATATTATTTTGTTGGCGCAAAAGTTATAGCGTTTACAAACTAGGGGATAGATTTACGGACTTTTTATTTTTTTTATTAGTAATGGCGGCGATCAGTGATTTTTAGCTGGACTGCGACATTGCGGTGGACAGATCTGACACTCATACATACATATTCGCCAGCACACCATGGATCTTGCACAGCAGTCCAAAGAAACGTTTTATTTCAAAAGGATCACATCAGGAAAAGTGCAACGTTTCGGAGTCACGCAGAACCCCTTCATCAAACGCCTGACGAAAGGGTTCTGTGCGATTCTGAAACGTTGCACCTATACTGATCTGATCCTTTTGAAATAAAAATTTTCTTCGGACTACTGTGCAAGATCCTTGGTGTGCTGGCAAATATGTATGTATCTATGATAGATCCAGTGTCCAGCTGGTGATCGCTGCAGCACCCACAACTGATGTGCCTATATCCAGGAAGGTGTGCAATGGGAATATGAACTATTCTAGATCTGAGACTCAGTGACACTTTTTGGGAACCAGTGACACCAATACAGTGATCAATGCTAAATTATATGCACCGTTACTGTAGAAATGACACTGGCAGGGAAGGGGTTAACATCAGGCGCGATCAAGGGGTTAGGTGTGCTCCTAGGGCAGTGATGGTGAACCTTGCCACCCCAAATGTTTTGGAACTACATTTCCCTTGATCCTCATGCATTCTGCAGTGTAGCTGAGCATCATGGGAAATGCAGTTCCAAAACATCTGGGGTGCCAAAGTTCACCATCACTGCCCTAGGGAGTGCTTTCTAACTATAGGGGGATTGTACTAACTGCAGGAAGGGAGAGATCGGTGTTCCTGATTACAAGGAACACACAATCTCTCCCTTCCTGTCTGACAGAACAGCCATCAGCCTTGTTTACATAGGCAGACCGCTGTTCTGTCAGTCTCCTTGACAATCGCGGGAGACCGGTGGTGATCGCGGCCCCTGGACTCGCGGACTGGCTCCCGCTGTGTCTAATCACAGTGTGGCGCGCACACGCCCCCTAGAGCAGTAAAGCAAAATCAGATTTATGCACATGATTTTGCGCTTAAGAGCCGCCCTGCTGCAGTATTTGTACAGTGGGCGGTCCTTAGGTGTCCCCATTGCAGTGTTTCCCCTCTAAATACTATTCTGGCGACAACAGAAAATGTGCAATTTGTTTTTACTTTCACTCTCTGTGAAAATGGTAAACAAGGCAAATAGAAAGGGTTAATCTCCCTAATGGGGGCACAGACAGCACAAAAAAAAGAAAAAATCTGACCGGTGATCTAATCCTTCACAATCCTGTTATATTTAAAAAAATTTCCTTTAGTTCCATTTTAAACCAAACCTGCAATAAAACATGGACATTTTTTAATTCAAGCTTATTATGGCAAGTTTTTTATAATTCAATACAGATGCTACAGAAAAAAAAAAAAATCAATCAAATTAATATTTGGTGCAACCACTCTGCCTTCAAAACAGCAGTAAATCTCTTTGTTACATTTGCATGCAGACTCTAAAGGTATATTAGACATCTTGAAGAACTTATGTGGAACACGTGCCTCATTTTAATATTAATCCAATAACCATCATCCTAATCATAGCATATCGTATATGGCTGGGGACATTCCCTGCCATGCCCCCTCTCTCTCCTGATTGGCTGAGTTTGATCGCCAGCTGCGGGAGCCAATGGATCGCTACAGTGTCTCAGCCAATCAGGAGAGAGAGTCCCACAGCTGTCAATGGGGGAAGAGAGAAATGGACTAACACAATTAAATTAATAAAGTTTTTGCATTTTATTGACAAAATATAATAAAATCAGGACAAGTATCCATAAAAAAAAGATAAAATACAGTGCTTGTAGCAGCATATGATGTTTTACATCAATGGATATTTTTTTTTTTTCTTCTGTCTCCTTTATATTCTGTACTCAAATTAATTCAAGATGCATTAAGTAACATTCTCGATTTAGATATATGTGCTTGTGGATTGCCTCCTATGTCTGCAAGGGGGGGGGGGGGGGAAGAGTACTCTCAGGTGCCCCTACCGTTGCTATTAACTTTGGTTGTTGGTGCTCTGTGGGTAAGCGACAAAATAGAAACTCTCTTAGTCCTTTCGATTTATCAGCAATATTTAATATGTATGTTGAATACGGTGTTATTTCTATGATATACGATTTGTATTGTAGATGGTAGTAACTAATTTCTCGTGAAGAAGCGCTGCTCACCGCAAAACATGTAGAGGATTTGCTACGTATCATCACCCCATCAGCACCATTGATGTAAAATATCATATGCCGCTACAAGCACTGTATTTTATTTTATCTTTTTGTATGGATACACATCCTGGTTTTACTATATTTTAATAAAATGCAAAAACGTTTTTAATTCATTTAATTGTGTGTTTTTGGTACTGAGATAGTCCATTTCTCTCTTCCCCCATTGGGTGCATGGCAGGGAATGTCCCCAGCCACATACAATATCTTGGAGAACTTGCCAATTTTTCACCACAAACTATTAAGCTGGAACTAGGAGTAAACAGGCATTTCCCAACATTTTTTGTGTGGGTGTGTGTGTGTATATATATATATATATATATATATATATATATATATATATATATATATATATATATATATACAGTACAGACCAAAAGTTTGGACACACCTCATTCAAAAAGTTTTTTTTATTTTCATGACTATGAAAATTGTAGAGTCACACTTCAAGAGGTAGTCACCTGAAATGGTTTTCAT